>NC_092424.1:26054078-26674911 GCF_036169615.1 Heliangelus exortis | reverse complement strand
TTTTTTTCAGTTATTATTACTTACACTCACATACAAAAATTTGTTTCCAAGAAGCAAAACTTAGCTGCTGGCTCCAAATACCTTAACATAATTAGAATGATTTTAAACATTAGTCATGCCATGGTATGGTTCCCAATCTTTCTGCACAGACTGCAGGATACTGCAAATCCAGTTTGTCTTCTCTCTGGCTGACCTTGAGTAGTACTACACCTAAACTCATGCTGTTCAAATTCTGAAGTGTGTGTCTCGTGTCCCTTGTCCAGCTCATCTCATGCATGGTACTACTTCTTTTGATGTATCATGTGTACCAACATCTCATCTTCTTTCTTCTGTCAGATAATTTTCTACTTTTTCACTCCCAAGCTTTTGGAGGCAAGAGGAAATATTGCTCTGTGTGATTTACATATTACATTGTTTGGATTGCCCTATACATTGATTATTCCTAATAAAAACCCTTCCTTCATGCTCACTGACTCTCTCAAAAGATTTTCAAATCCCAAATCCTCTCCACAAAAGCTAAGCTGTAAATATATCAAATTTATCCAGTTTGTCTGATGCAAGAGTTGGATTTATACCATTCCATTCCTTCAGCTTGAAAGTACAAACGAAACAAGTGCTTAAGTCACAGTATCAGAGAAAAGAATTGGCTGCTGGCCTTTAAGTTAGCTGATGTTGCAAAACAGCAGCTCACATAAGCAGCAGGGAACCCAACCATTATTATTGCAGAAAGAAGTTGCTGCTATCATGTAAGACACAGATTTTTTTGAGAAGGAAAATAAGAAATTAATTTGTCTTTATCCCGACACAGACTTCTTACTCTTCAGTTTGTTGTTTGGGGTTGGTTTTTCGTTCATTCTGGTTTTGTTTTTTTTTAATTAACAAAGCTGCAATTCTGAGTTTACAGATTTGCCCAGACAGATTTGCACTGAAAACACATTTTGTGGACTGAGGTGCACAGACTTAATGACTTGAAACTTTGCCTGGAGATGACATCAGCGTGTTGCAAATAGATTCTAGGTGTGCTGTCAAAACTGGAAGTACAAGCCAAAAACCCCTGGCTACTTCTCTGGAGACCTAGGCAGAAGGCAACATTTCACTTTTAAGATGGAATACATATGAAGAATATACCTGTTTTTTACAACACAAAATATTTTGATACATAGTAAAATAGGTCAAATTAATCCAAGAAGATTCAGGATGGGTGTTTTTGTTTTTAAACCAGAAACATACACACTGTTTTTCAGTCATATCTTGTTCAATGAGCTTCAGGAAAAATATGCCATATTCTGCAGATTTGCAAATTAAGAACATATGCTAGCATTATGCACACCACAATAAAAAGAGAATGCCGTCTATTTAGCTGAATATCTCTTCCTGCTCATGTACACAGATGGAAGCAGCTGTTGCCACTAAATATCTTGCAGAGCCAAAATGCATTAAAGAAACCCAGTTCCATTCTCCAGGTAGGACATTCTCTTACAGACTCCAGCAAAGCTGGATGGAGTAGAAAGTAAAAGCCAGTAGTGAGGGTGGTTTTCCACACCTACTTCTGCCTAAACCTGCAACAAGCCATGAAAAGTTACTCATACAGCTTCAAGAAAGTAAAAGACTAATACAAATATCACTGTCTCCTGCAGCTGCTAAGCTAGGCAGCAAACAATCAAAGTGCATACTTTCATTTTAAAGCCCAGCACGAACAAAAAACAGGGCTCTTGAACTAAATAACTGAAACATGCAATTTGCCCAAATCACACTAACGGTAGGCTAAAAAAAGAGCAGCATCTGCAACACTGGCTTATACTGAAAAAATGAGGTGGAAGGATGAGGTAATGGAAAGAGGGAAAGCAGTTTATCACTCTACTCTCTCCCCCCTTGTGGCTGCCTTTGAGCACTCAAGAACAGCAGAGGACTATGCTCCTACTCATGACTTTTCTTCGAAAAACCGCAGTACAAAGCCTCAGAGAAGTAACAGAAAAATCCGGATGGAGGCAGAAATCTGGCATTCCAGCACTCCCACTCCCAGCTTAAAACTTCAAGACAGACCAATTGGTATTTCACAGCCTGCTGATTCGCTGTACTTTCCATGAACCAAGAACACCTAGGAAATATTAACCTAGTCTCTGCTAATGTCTCAAGTTAATCATGTTAAAATATTGTTTATGGAATATTTAATGTCTTCTATGGCAGTAGTGGACCATTAAAAGTGAACATTCAAAACAAAAAAGAAAAATCTCCTTGCTCCAGAAGATGACCAATCTTTTTTCTTCAGGATTTTAGATACGGGTTAGTTTGGTTTGCATGTTTTTAGGCAGGTGTGAACCTACAGAAGAAAACTGAGATGTAAATTGGTACAAAAATAACACACTTCTCTCCAACATTTATCAAATTCCAAGAAATCATTAGCAAGGGTACAAATCTATTTATGGATTAGAAAAGGCATTACGGCTTTCTGTAGCACAGAATTTCTCTTGTAACTAGCTACAACATTAAACAGTGCTCTACATAAAGCTGCAGGCATTCAATTTTCGTGACTGAAAATAGGGAATAACTTTGCAAAATCAATCCACAAGTTAATTGTTTTCTCAACCTTAAAAAATTACAACAGCTGATTCTTCAGAAAAAGTTTATCACTGCCACAAGCGACAACTTTATGGCCTCTGCTCACCCCAACCCACTGTGGGACAGGGAGGAGAAAACCCACCCAAAGGCACCTTAACTGAGACAAGGACAGGGAGGTTTGCATTCCCCAAGTACAGTAATGGGCAAAAAACAGACAAGTTGGGAAGAAAGAAAAAAAAAAAAAAAATTTAATCTACAAGGAGAAAGATGGCCAGATCTTAATACCGTCCCCCCAACTCCTCCCCAGGCCTGGATCCCTTCCCTCCTGCCTCCCCCTCAGGGCACAGGGAAGGGGCAGGGGGGCTTTAGGGTCAGTTCCCCACAAGGTGTTTCTGCTGCTCCT
Source organism: Heliangelus exortis (assembly GCF_036169615.1). Taxonomy (NCBI): domain Eukaryota; kingdom Metazoa; phylum Chordata; class Aves; order Apodiformes; family Trochilidae; genus Heliangelus; species Heliangelus exortis. Next base: position 26,671,949 of record NC_092424.1, on the reverse strand, counting down.
TCCTCCTCAGGGGGAGGACTCCTCACATTCTTCCCCTGCTCCAATGCGGGGTCCCTCTCATAGCAGAGAGTCCTTCAGGAACCCCTCCGACATGAGTCCTCCACAACTCAAAATGTAATGGTTTTGCTTCCAATTACATGAACAACGTTTAAGTCAGGCGTCAACACAATCATAGAATCACAGAATCATAGAATTAGCCGGGTTGGAAGGGACCTCAGAGATCATCTAGTCCAACCCTTGACCCACCGGAGCAGTTGCTAGACCATGGCACTGAGTGCCACATCCAGTCTTTTTTTAAATGTCTCCAGGGACGGAGAATCTACCACCTCACCGGGCAGTCCATTCCATAGCCTAATCACCCTCTCCGTGAAGAAATTCTTTCTAATATCTAACCTAAACCTCCCCTGGCACAACTTAAGACTGTGTCCTCTTGTCTTGTTGAAGGTCGTCTGTGAAAAGAGTCCAGCTCCCACCTCGCTACAGCCTCCTTTCAGGTAGTTGTAGACAGCAATGAGGTCTCCCCTGAGCCTCCTCTTCTCCAGGCTGAACAGCCCCAGCTCTCTCAGCCTCTCCTCATAGGGCCTGTGCTCGAGTCCCTTCACCAGCCTGGTTGCCCTCCTTTGGACAATCCTAAAAGGCACACCTTCCTTTACTGCAGGACTACTTCTTCCACAGATTATACCCAAGTTCCATCTTGCCCACCATTATAAATGATGTTACATTAAGTTTTCACCACTGCAGTAGCATGCATTTTTGTTTACATCATGTTATAGCACAATATTAATTCAATGTAAGTAATTGGATGATCAGATATGACAATCATTAAAGAAAAGTAATGAAAATAATTTAAAGATTTGGTGAAAAAAATTCTCATTAACCTAATTGCCTTTCAAATCCAATTCTAATTATTTAGTTGATCAGACCTTATTTACAGAGTCAGTTACTGTGCTGGTAAAATGCAACTGAAACCTGAGACCTCCTCATCGCTGCTCCTGACTGATTCCTCAGGTTCCCTCTCTCAAAGGAAAGCTCCTGTCAGTATTGCAGCATCTTTCTCTAAGCTCCTGCTTTCATTCTTCTCTGCCAGCATCAAGACACTGATTCCCAATCATAGCATTTCCATCTAACCTCCACCCTAACAAAAAAAACCCTCCACCCTAAAAAAACCTCCACCCTAAAAAAAAAAACCAACACAAAAAACCCCAACACTTGTCATTCTGACTGCAATACGTTCACATCTGTCACAGTTTAAACAGGAGGAACTGAAGGAGGGCTTTTGGACTGTGAGAAGGATTGGAACACAAAGGGAGAGATCAATTCCCTCCCATTTCCTGCTATACTCTATAAAAAACCTGAGGAAGTCACCAGCTCCTCCCTCTTTTTCCTCCCACTTCCTGCTGGCTGTGCTGCCGTTTCTTACCACCAGCTTGCCAAATGATATCCATCAGTTTATATATATATATTTGTATTTTTTTCTTACTTAACCCTTTATGTAATTACCTTTCCCTTGTCTTAGTAAAATCTGTATCTACCTGTTTTCAGTTTCCAAATTCAAGTCTCTAGGCTTTATTCCCCTTTTATCTTCCTTTTGTGTGTGTGGGGGGGGATAGAGAGGAATTCTGTCCTAGGTTTGTAGTCTGCCCAAACTAACTAAACTGCTAAACCACGACACAATAATTGGCGCCCAATGTAGGGCTCAAATTTAAATTTTTCTTTTAATTTGAAATCCTGGAAAGTTGGAAATTTAAAAAAAGAAAAATGGGTTTCCAAATGGCATGGGTGAAAGACTTATTATATACTGCCTTTTTAAATTTACTCATCCATGCATGTTGTTTTGTGTTGTCCCATCTCCCAGCCATGTTTCTATCCTATACTGTCAAAACAGTGGTTTCTGTGGGAAATAGTTTGGTTGGGACTTTGGGGGCTCTTTGATGAATGCGTTCTCTATGCAAAATGATTCTGTTCCTTTGAATAGCGAGTCTGGAGGCCTCAGTGATGGTTGGTGTTACTTGTTTTGGTTATTGCTGTGACTGAATGTGTTCCAGGGGTGGAACCTGTGAAGAAGACCAGCAAAACCATCAGACAGACCAGGCAGCTAAAGTGTTTCAAACAGATTTAGACTGGGAGCACAGAAGTGAACTGTTCTTAGCTCTCTGGGCCCATGACACTTAAGGTCACCAAGGGCAAGATGCAATGTGACCCAGGGGTAAACTTAACTTTAGACATTATTACACCAGTTATTCATGATTGTGATGTATGTGCAGCAATCAAAGAAGCTAAACAGTTAAAACCTTTGTGGTAGAGGCAATGTTGGTGTAAATACAAGTCTGGAGAGGCCTGGCAGATTGATGCCATCACACTCCTTCAGACCCGCCAGGGTAAGCACTCTGTGCTCACAATGGTTGAAGCAAGCACTGGGTGGTTGGAAACGTTCCTGTGCCTCATGGCACTGCCCCTAACACTGTCCTGGGGCTTGAAAGGCAAGTGTTGTGGTGGCATGGTACCCCAGAAAGGACTGAGTCAGACAATGGGACTCATTGCAAAAACCATCTCATAGACAATTGGGGTAAGAAGCATGGTGTAGAGTGGATATACCATATCCCCTACCATGGATCTGGAAAAATGTAATACTACAACAGCTTGCTGAAAACCATCCTGAAAGCAATGGGTGGTAGGAATTTCAAACAATTGAAATATGCATTTGGCAGAAGCCACCTGGCTAGTTAACACTGGGGGATCTATCAATCAAGCCAGTCCTGCTCTGTCAGACCTTTTACATACTGTGGATGGAGATAAAGCCCCTGTTGTGTGTGAAAAGAACCTGCTGGGAAAAATTGTTTGGGTCTATCCTGCTTTGGGCAAAGACAAACCTGTCCGTGGGGTTGTTTCTGCTCAAGCTCCAGGACACACTTGGTGGGTTATGTAGGAGGATGGGGAAGTCCACTGTATACCACAGGGAAACCTAACTCTAGCTGAGAGCATTTAGTTTCGCTTTGTATAGTTTTAATTGTTATATAATAGTAATTAGTTGTATTAAGTGTTTTTTCCCCAAGATAATGCAGCAGTGTCCAAGAGTCTCAGGAAGAGCTTGCAGCATGTGAGGGTATGAACCCTGACAGACCCTGTACCATCTGTCTTGCTTTGAGAAACTGCCATGATGAACATCTGCAGCCTGGAATTCACTGAAGTCTTGTTTAAGACAGGGCATCGCTGAGTGAATGTGTATGGAGAGAAATGGAATGGAATAAGGGTTGAAAATTATTCTGTCACGATTTAGCAGTTCGGACAGACTACAAACCTAGGACAGAATTCCTCTCTATTCTCCCCCTCACACAAAGGGAAGATAAAAGGGGAATAAAGCCTAGAGACTTGAATTTGGAAACTGAAAACAGGTAGATACAGATTTTACTAAAAGAAGGGAAAGGTAATATAGGGTAAAGTAAGAAAACAATACAAATATATATACACACACAACCCGATAGATAGCACGTGGTGAGCTGGTGGTAACGAACAGCAGTACAGCCAGCAGGAAGTGGGAGGAAAAAGAGGGCAGAACCCCTGACTTCCTGATCTTTTAGAACGTATGGCAAGAAATGGGAGGGAATAGATTCCCTCCCTTTTTGTTCCGCCCCTGTCAAGAGTCCGAAAGCCCTCCTCCTTCAGTTCCTGCTGTTCAAACGGTGACACCATGAGGTGATGGGGAGAAAAGCCCTAACTAAATCAAGAGCCATTGGAGTTACAGAACTACTTTACCTTGCAAAGAAAAGGAGTTCACCACGTTAAAAAACTATATAGAGAATAACTTCCCAGAGAAGTTAGCCGTTATTGCAGAGTTAAGAAGCCAATTCCCACCTTACACTGCCTCATGCTTTTGCATTTTCTTCCCCCAGATCTCATGTACTATTAGCAAGGGGAAGCTGGATGAAGCCACCAAACATATAGCATGTGGAAATCACCAAGCAAGAGAAAAAGAGCAAAGCCTTAATACAGCCAGATGCTGTTCTTACTGAAGCTCCATACTCAGGAGTCTCATTAGAAAGAATATTGCTCCCAGTTGCTGCCTTACAGTGAAGAGAACTCTAACAGAAGCAAATTGTCAGCTCATGACAAGAGAGCATTCAATAAAAATCTAAATTTAGCATCTTGATATCTTTGAACAGTCTTTAAAATTTACTGCCACACAATGCTAAATATGGAATACAGCAATATTTACTGCACTGTAAATTTTTATGGTTGACAAGAACATTCAGCTGCTTATAATATTAATGCCAACAAAGATTACTAGAAAAAGAGATTATAAACCTGATGTTTAAGATGTTAAGTTTTTCATGTCTGTGGCTCAAATCATAACAAATAACTTCACTCTTTCTAATGTGGTAAGATATGTTATAAAGATTCCTATCCCTGCCCTGGTGCTCTTCAACTCCTGAACTGAGAGCTTCTATTGGCAAAGATGACAGAAAACCATTCTTCCCTGGACACCCACACATTAGGTTAAATTTCTCCCTGGCTGACTCAAAGTTGGACCTAACACATGACAGAGCTGGCGCAGAGAGACAAAGCTATCACACTGGCTTAGCTGTGGTGTGCAACTTCACCTCCAGAACACGAAGCATTTAAATGCTGAAACATTTGTCTTACTGTTGTGTTTCAAAATGACATAAAGGTGAGTGTCTCTTCAATTTTTTTCAAGGAAGCCTCGATTACTATTACTGACTAGGTCTGTAACCATTTAAACAGCTAAGTTTACCCCATGATCAATTCCTTCCTACACTATTAAACCAAGACTGCCTCAGCAGACAGATTCTACCAACCACCTACAGCAGCAATTTTTACAGTTCCTGAAGCTTCTGGCAGTAGCTGATACCAGAGATGAGACAGTGAGCAGCCAGGTGGAACAAGTCAAATTAAACACAGGCATTTCTATATTCTTTACATGCCTCTCTTTGTCAAAGACATACCTTATTTTCTCTTACTGCTTCTCCACAGAAATTCCATGTTTTCTTTATTCTTCCTCAGCTTGGTGGGGTTTTTTTGTTTTCAACTTTTAAATGGTGCACTCTTTCTTCATTCTTATTCAGTTCGTCTATGGCTACTAGAACATTGTTCCTTCTGGAAATATCAACAGGTCTTATCAAAATCAGGACTTCTTTCAGGCTGCTCACTACTATTAATGCCCAGTACTCCCTCATCTCTGTCTCCTCTTTATTCAAACTGCCAGAATATTAAAACAGAGTAGCAAATACATTGATACAGCAGAGGGGCACTGGGCAGCTCTCCCCTTATTAATAAGCTTTTCAATGACCTCAGGCAGATTTTCATGTTGCTACCAGCACCAATTTAATATTGACTTTCAATATCAAGGTTGTGTTGCTGCTGAACACCAGTAAATCTCAACTAGATATCCAAGAAATTAAATTCTAAAATTAATATTTTAAAAATATATTTTCAGAAAACCTCTAATGACTATTAGAACAGGGGAGACATTAAAAAATAAAACTGGCTGACAAAGTTTCAAAGCACAGCATCAATTCCGTATCAGCTTCTAGCATTCAACTTCATGTTGTGATTTTTATCTTCCTTACACTGAATGCTGACAAACTATGCTGTCCTCCAGTATTTAAATTCTTATGTACTGAACAACACACAACTAGTACTACCAAAAATCTTAAGCTCAGGCAAAGTATTTTGTTTAACAACAGAACACAGTAAAAAACTTCATTTCTATTATGATCTTGTGATAACTATTACGTGGCCTAGCAATGAAGTTTGATAAGCATGAATATGGTATTGGGTTTCTAATTTGCAGCTAAAGGTACCAAAGTAAAAATGCATTTGCATCTGTTCCACTATTTTCATTTGCAGAACATGAAGGTGTAAGTAGACAATGTTTTCAGCATTGCACATATGTGAGAAATAAGCCATTCCTTTAATTCAGTCTCAGAACTGCAGCTATTCCCTATAAGCTTTGTTAGGCAGGACAATTCAGCTAGAACATCCTAACAGTGAAATCATAAAATAAATATCCCAATGGTGAAACCACAAAAGAAACATCCTAGAGGTAGAAAATGGGAGAAATGGAAAGGTATACTGCTTTCCAGACTCTTCCCAGAAGAGCAGCAACTTCGTGTTGTTCCACATTCAGATAAAGCTTTCATAATATGCACTGAACAGCCTCCTAAAAATCCAGACCACTTAACTATGGTTTTTTATATGTTGTTGAATGTCTGTTCTATTATTTCCATTTACAGTATCTTGTGTACAATATATCCTTTTTTTACTAGCTTTCTAAGGATTCTGTAACCTCCTTTAGTGAGTTTTGAACAGGAATATATGTATTTTACAACTTAATTTTTACCCAAAGTGGTAGTTGTGAAATATACGATCATTTATTTAAGTTCAGCTTGGTTATACACATTTTACGTAAGAACATTATTCCTTAAAGGCCAATATGTAAAATCAAGTATAAACATATCAACTGCAAAATCAGGATGAAACTCTCAGAAGCTACCCAGACTTTCAGATACTCTCAGATCATTGTTTTGTGCTTTTGAAAGAGATTTCTGTAGGAACCTTGTTTTCATCAGTCAGTTACAGCCAAATCACTGTGTAACTACCATTATACTGTGCAGATGCACTCATCAAAATCCACACCTGTTCAGACAGACAATTCAGTAATTCTAACTGAGCAGAATTTTTTTTTTACCAGAAGTGCTAGTTTGCTCTAGCTCACAGTAATATATAAGTTTCCAATGACCTAAATGCAAAAAAACCACCAAAAATTTTAAATTATTCTGGTAAGCACCACGATTAGCATTCTGTGTACCCAGGCCAAGCATCAAGCACAAGAATCCAGTCTGGACACAATGAAGCCGTAGATATCCAGTCCCTGGCTCCTTGAGGCTCCCCTGATCACTCAGAACATTTCAACAACTTCAGCAGGTTTTCCATGAGACATTATTGTGACTGCAGCACTATATAGAATAAGTCACCCACATCTTACAGCATGTAGAGCTATGAATATTTTATTTGCCAAAATCAAGCGCATTCACTAATTTTTGAGATGTCACTTATTTTTTTCATTGACACCTTCTCCCAATATTTTCCCCAAAAGTATTTTCTAAAATTAGAACTCACAAGCAACATATAAGTTAATTACCTTAGAAGCAGGATCCCATTTTGTAGAAGTTTAAGATACTAAAAAAAACATCCAAAAAGCATACTGATTTCTTGGGTAGTTTTCTTTATTAATACAAACAGAGATCAAAATGATCACATCACATCAGCAACCTGTTGTACAGTGTGACTATGTCACTGTCTCCTTTCTCCTTCTTGCAGATAATTCCATTTCATCAGTGCAAATTTTACAGTAACTACCTTCCAATACTCTATTCTAGAAGTTTTCTTGTTTTGTAATACTCTGGAAACCCAACATCTTGCTTTAAAACAGTTTCAAAAAACTGGCCTCTAGCCAAATTGCAACTCACAGTATAGTTTAAATACCTTTCCAGCAAGGTTGCACAAACTTAAAATACTCCAGGATCAGTCATCAGGTAAAAGTTTTGTTTAAGTTACAACACTAAGGTAAACCAAATGTCTAAATTTATTTTAGCTAGCCTAATGGTCTGGGGACTGTACTTCAGAGAAAGTTCTGAATCAACCTTCATTAATCCAACTGAATAGATTACTTGTACTCTATGGTACAGAGATATGGATAAAACTTTTAAAAGATTTGATTATAGGAGTGTTTCAACCACAGATTTAATTAAGGAGGCCAAATTAATTGCCTCAATTTTACTGTTCTCTAAAGTCTTAAATTACAGCACAGCAAAACTATATGCTTTCAGCTGCAACCTTACAAGGTTCGATTTGCAAACATATTTAAGACCTGAAAATGATATTATTCTACAGAATAAGCTGCAATTCAACAGAATAAGCTATTGCAAAGTTGATGTTATTACCATTCAAGCAAGGTACACAGCTAGAGCCCCTGCCTTAAGTTTGTCTTAAAGTGCCTGCTTATAGAAGATTTCACAGTCTTGTGCAACTGTATGCCTAAATTAATACATGTGCAACATCCAGTGAACACGGGAATATTCCGGGTGGGACTCGTAGAATACTAAATTAAACACTTCCTACAAAGTAGTACTTCAGCTACAAGTCGTGACGTCCTGCTGCTGGTTTAATCCATACCCTCTACAATTAAACCAGCAAATCCTATGCTTGTTTTGTACAGGCTTAGCAATCTACAATTAGCTGATGATTCAGCAGCGTTTTATCCCTGAATTCATTTCAGAACGCTTTCTACATACTTCTTCACAGCAAAGAACATTAAAGTCCTGCTAAAACAAAATCAGCCTAGGCTGACACAAATATCTACATTTTCAGTGACAACACTGTCCATCATCGCATGTGTCTCAAGATATTCAGAGCATGCACCACCTGTTTCCAACTAGCATTCAAACTGTTCAGCTGCATGATTAATGACAGCTGCTAAAAAATCTGCAGTATAAGGAAAGGGGAAGTTTAACAAGAGCCATGTAGGACTGATGCAAGCCAAAGTCCTTTGCTAAATATGACTCATTATAATACATACAATACTCTAATAATGTGTATTTGCATTTCACAGCATTCTCCTCAAGACCATTGTAACTCAAAAGTTAACAGCTTCTTGGTCTGCAAGAATGTCAGAGTCTGTGTGTAACAACTGTTCTAAGATATGAGAGTGAACAAGCCTTCTGTGCACTTACATAGGTGTACATACTTAAGAAATTCCTAGCACACACTCTCCAGCAGTCATCCCTAACATGTATATGCATGCTGTTCTGCCAGGGATTGTTCTGTATAAAATAGAAGAAATAACCTGCTTGATGCAAAACTAAGCACACAAATTCCTACCCAAAAAGTTGAGTTTCGGTTGTTTAACTGAATTAAATTGACTGAATTCAAATCCAACTGTTTATTCCCTAAAATATGCAGACACATATAGAAAGAAATAGACATATAGAAAGAAATTAAAGACTACAGACCATTGACTACTCAGAAAGTAGGCTTTGTAACATGAATTCTAGACACATGGCCACTTTATCTGAAAGTGTAAAATTTACTTATGAACAAGGACATACCTTGAAAACTATGTAGAACTGTCCCTGTGATTCCTCACATGGATCCTTCTTTCTAGCATACCAATAATTGAAAAGAATTAAGTTCCATATGCTTATTTCAGAGTTTCATTAAAATATCGCATTTACAGCATTTAAATCAATTTTGTGTATTTAAAGAGGTTCCTTTTACAGAAATTAAAAGACATTTCTAGTGTTAAATAGCTGATAAATGTTCTCATGTGAGTAACAGGAAATTATTAAGAAAGAGGTACTTTATTACACTTGTTTGTAAAAACAAAAAACCCAAAACCTAACACAAACAACAACCTAACAAAAAATATTCAGTGCAAGACTTAGAGGTTTATAGGCAATAGGCATCACATCAAGAGAGCAAGCAGCTAAGAATTCTCTCAAATCTACAACTAAACTATTTCTCAAAAGCAACAGCCAACATGATTTAATACTTCAGCAATCTATATGGGAATGAAGATATATGGTAAGAATAAGTCCTTCTTCCTCTTTCATTTGTAAACCCACATCTGATCTTCACCGCTTTGAGAGAATCAAGACATTATGTTTGTCCACATAAAAGAAATAGTGATATAAAAGACAGCAGTATGAATTCAACCACACCCTTCAAGAAGCTAACTATAAAAATACCATTTCTCAGTATGAATTTTCTCAAAACCTGGCAGCCTGACAGAAAAGCCCCATGCATAGCTCTAGCCAGCACAGAGGTACTCTTTTGAAATTTGAAATAGATACAAGAATGCCTTCATTTATTAAACTGAGCATACCTACCTTAATTTATATCAGGCATTCAGCACAGAAGATTATTAAAGAGCATGGAGATCAAACAAGCAGTGCCCCCAGAGATCAAGAATAACAAATCTCTGCCACAACACTGTTGGAGAGAAGTTCAGCTACCAGCTACTGTTTGCACAAAGGAGCATAGAAGTGCAAATCATGAGCTCTCACATGACTCCCACACCCCATCTGCACACAATGGTAATTTTAAGTTTTAAACCTAGCCTGTGGTTTGGGACAAGCTTCTCAAAAGAGAATCTGCTGAACAGTAACACACATTTGTTACCCTCTCATAGGAAAACAACAAAAGCAGATTATGAAGTAACAACAATACTGACAAATTATCACAAATTCAGAATATTAAGGCTGATATTTGTGTTAACACAAGCTTCGATTTTTCACATGAGGTACAATCTTTTATGTGAAGATGCTCTAAGAGAAAAAATGATAAATATTAAGTCTTCTCCAGTGACACACAACCTAACACTTTTTATAAACTGAGAATTGTCTCTTTAATGCCTCAACTACTTGGTTATTTAGTTCAAAATATACCTCTTATCACATGAACTGCTCCAGAACAGTGATGGGGAGGCAAGTATAGCTTAAGAACAAGGTGGCTTCACTCAGGTCCCTTCATTCCAACACACTCAGCAATTCCTTTTGGAAAAGCAGAACATCCCGAGTCAGTATCTCATTTTTTCCCCTGGCGCTCTGCATCTGTGGCATAAAAAGTTAATCTGAAAACATTTAACAGAAATAGCTCCATGAATATTTAGAATCTTGATGGCTGGCAACATCAGTTTTGGAAACTAGTTAATGGGTCATGCCAAGAGAACTGATGGAAAATGAGGTAATCCAGCCGAAGTATATACTGCTTTGGGTTTTCTTCCCCTGTTACTAGCACAGGTGGCTTTTTCTGTCTACAGCACAAATTCCAAATATGGAAAAATATACATATAAGATGATCAGAAAAAAATACAAGGTAGCTTTTACGTAGAAATCTACTTGGAAAGTATGCTTGATCTGCATAAAAAGCAAACTAACCCAAGAGCACTGGCCTGGCGATTACCAGCAGAGATACTTTGTTATTGTTGAAAGAACCTAATGAAGTAAGCATAGACTGCAAAAACCATTCATCCCCAAGCACTGTCATTTTCTAACATCCTGCTGAATTTGCACCTTGGTGGTAATACGGGCTATAACAGAGTCAGCAAGGAGAGCAATACTGTATCAGGACTCAAAACTTGAAGTTAGAAATTTACTTCTCAGCAATTTCGGTGTCAATTCTCACAACTTAATTTAATTCTAGACATGTGATACTAGCCTCTCCAAATCCATGCCAAGTTTCTTCACAAAGAAGTTGGACTTGTGTCAAAGAAAACTAGACTATATCTTGCCTCAGTGCTCTGCATTCCCTGACTCCTGGATGTCTGGCTACATGGAAGAACCCAACTTAACTACATCTACAAACAGATGCAGAAAGTAGACAATAGGTTTCAGATTCTGAATAGAAAATGAAGACACTTAATGATGGTGGCTACTACGTGTTATTTATCTTCCATGAATTGCTTGAGATATTTTGCACTACATCTACAACAGCAATGAAAGGGCTCTTCTTTTAACAGGCATAGGTTATAACACATACATCTCTGTACCTATCACTTCACAAAGACACCTCTCTGGCTACAGCTATGGATTTTAAACCCATAGAACACCTTGTTACCTCCATTTGGAAGCTCACATCAGATGCACTGCACTAAAATTAGCACACTGAGGGTACTATATTTACGCATTTTAAAATACAGAATACACACGTTCATACAGACATTTCAGGTTTGGGGAACACACAAGACATAAAACGATCACACTTTTCTCAAAATATGCTTTACATGTGAGAGAACTTGAAAATAAGATTGACAGTAGAGCTATTATGGGAAGCAACTCATACACAGCACTGTGCTACACAGATAGAAGATCATACCCAGGCTTCTCCCTGGCTCAAGAAACCCATCTTCAATCATGAAACAGAAAGGGACAGGGCCATTGTGGCTGTGGACTTCTGTAATTAAATTTAGCTCTGCTTGTACACAAGGCTCAATTTTACTGAGAAAACTGCTGTCTATTGTTTCTTTTGCCACATTAAAAGTGGTCATGTACGGTTTATAGAGCTGCTTCTACTACTAGTCCTCCACTTTCCCTATTCACCTTTGTGAACTGACCAGAAACATATTTCAGGTGTTGTATTATGGAAGTAGCCTCTGCTGAACATTTCATCTATGCATGCAGGAGTTTTATGGCTTCGTTTCCTTGTCACACCAGCTCCTAGCAAGGCAAAATTCACCATTCCCTTTCTTACAGGAAGTCTATGACCTTTCCTTCCATCACGAAGGTGTATGAAATACAGCAGGTATTGCAGTGACAGGGCCAATACCTTCTTCAGGTACTGGGCACTGCAATAATGTATGTACATTTTTTGCCTATTAAAATGCTGATTGACAGGACTCCAAAGGACTGCAAGGCACTCAAAATCAGCAGGCTCATTTTACCGAAGAAAAAAAGGAACCTGACAATTGACAAGCTAGTGCAAAGTAAAGATACACACATGAACATTTCTACATTAACTCATTCCAAAGTGAAATTAATTAATTTTAAAAGCAGACAGCAGAACTTGTGTTCACTAGCCAATTAATTCCCAGTGAGAACAGAATTATGGAGATCCAGTACCCTCATTTTAAAATAGCTAGTGAGAACCTTCCATACTACATTCCTCTGTAAACAAACATTAAGAACCTGACATATCCATGGCAACTTATGCTGTGGAAACAAGTATTCAACAAAACATTAAGAAATTATGCCAATTCTTTCACAAAGAATTCACTGAAGAAACTATAAACCCTGCAGGGTGACACCATAATAATAAATGTAAACGTAAACGTCAGTGGAGGCCTAGCTTAAAACCTGCACCTGCAGAAAACAGCCTGCAGGGATTTCAGTCTGATGCTATCAGTTATAAAAAAGGCATTTCATTGCTCTAAAGACTCCACACACCCTCTCTCTCACTCTTCAACACTGCTGGTCTGTCAATCCAGAATGAATGACATCATACTAGCATTGCCCCAAGCCTCTTAAACTCAAATTAAGAAAGAAATGTATAAGACAGATGTATTGCTGAAACAAGGCTAACAGTCAAATCAATTCATAATGATGCAGCCTCCTCACATAGAAAAACTAGGTAGGAAACAGAACTGGGATTCCAATAAAGTTTAAATTCTGCAACCTTTCCGTGCTATTATAAGTCATGAACTATACTGTACACCTGAAGTTGGACACAGGAGCCATCTTCAACAGCAGTGGGGAGGAAAAAAAAAAAAAAAAAAAAATCAAAAGAAGAAAGCAAGAGGCAGTATTTTCCATATATAAACACAAAAGAAAATACCACAGTAAGTCCTACTGTATAGGTGTTTTTACCCACCAAAATTCTGAATGGTTGTTCTTTAACCTGAAGATACTGTAGCAGAAGTCAAACACAACCTAAGAATCCAAGAATAGTTGGGCTTACTTACCAACTTTTAATGCAGAAAGAAATAAATGCCTGAGAGTTTTCATCTCTGTATCTGTAGACAAAAATTAATCCTTCCAGCATTACATTCTGTGTGTGGAAAACAGGGCCAGAAATTAAATATGCCCTTCAGCAAGTCGTAACTCAACAGCATATTTAAGATTAAGATACTGACAGCTTTTTCTCTGAGGCTCAAGATGCTGCTTCCAGACTACACTGCCTCTTATTCACACATCTTAATTGCCAGCTACAGGAAAAAGTGAATGCAAAATAAAGACTGGTATCTGCTAATGAGTGAATGTTTTGTTTTATATTTTGATTCTAACTTAGAATATTGAGCAAAGTAGTCTAAAAATTTCAGAATCTGTGATCAAACTTACCGTGGTGTCTGAAGAGACTAATTTCTCCCTTGTCCCCAGAGCAATTTTATATGAAGCTGGGCAAGAAAGATGATTCTGAAAGTTTGCAGCCACCAGTATTCACTTAGTAGATCAATTGAAAGATATTTACAGTCATGAAATGGAAGCAAGCCAGAAGACTTAAAAAATTATTTTCCTTTTCCTCCCCAATGCAGTATGACTTTTCTTTGAAGAGCGCAGATTGGAAAAGAGGGAGCACAGATGTGTGATTTTGAGAGCAAGATCCATTAGCACACAATGATAATAGTCATTACCATGGGCTCAGTGCTATTAACCACTCTGATACTTCTTTAATTCATATGACCCTGCTTTCTAGAAACCCTTCCAGGATTTTCTAATACTATAAAATAATGGTTGGAAAGCTCAACACACCCTCTCAGGATTGGATGAGAATAGCATGGTCTAGACATAGTTAGTATGTGCCTTAACAAGTCACTCTAAAACTGGAAATACTACAGTCTTGACAAGCAATCTGTCCCAGTGGCTCACAATTTTTTTCTATTGTGTATTTATACCATCCTTTTTGCAATTTAAGTACATTACCAGTGGTTCTGTCATCAGAGCGGTGAAAATATAAAATACTCTCCTCTTTTCTTGTTTATATATCACTTGAAGAAAACTCTCTTCTTCCTATAGCCTTCTGTTCTTTAAGGAAAAAGGTTTAAATCCTTCTGTGAGTATTTTAAAGAATTTGAAAGCACAGAAGAAAGTAAAGACAAAGTTCTCTATCTATTCCTGAGCTGAAATGCCTAAGCCTAGAATGAAGGACTATCACACAATTTATGGAAAATTACCCTGCTAATGTATCAGAGTACATCTGATTTGTTTGCAACACCCATGTTAACACAAACACACCTAGTTTAACTGCAACATCCCCAGATCCTTTGCACAAAACTCCTTCTACTCCTCTCCATTGTCTACTTGTACAGAGATGATAAATAAATGGAGGATCTTGTCTTGTCCTTATCCAAAAGGCATATTCTTTCCCAGACTGCTTTTCTTCCCTTTTTTTCAAATAACTCTGAACCATAACCATGTTTTCTAGCACACTTGCAAGAATTCCTAGCTTGGTACCATATGCTAATACTGTACAGACTTAATGTTTCACTTAAATTAAAATTATTGACAGAACTGTGCATAGAGCATTCAGTCTAGACATCCTCTGGTCTGACAGTGATCCACAAAGCGATGTAAGGTTTTTCACCAACTTCGAGGTAGAGTTAACACTTCTTCACTTTTCATATGGACAAAATCATTAGCTTATTAGCTCATTAAATTAAGAACATACTTCCTCCTCCCCAAGACCACCAGATACCATGTCAAAAATTTTGACTGCTTATGAGTTTTGTTTTGAGAAATTCTAGATCTACGTTTATTTAACACCTTTGTACTTTTTCCTTGAAGAGCTTACCAAATAGTCCATATTTGTTGCACTCTTTTTGCTATTGGTCTCTAGCTTTCTAGTGGCTCTTTTCTACTTGCCCCTCTTAGATACAGGTACTGGCTTGGATCTTCCACTTCTTTAGAGAGCTTTATCTTCCTGTATGGAAACTGATAATGGTTCTGAAATGAGGAACCAGGTGAAAAAAAAAAAACCTCGTTTGAATTTTCTCCACTTTTTAAATTTGCACCTTTATAGAGCGTTATTTATTAATTTCCTTATTCAAGTAAAGTTCCTATACTTCTGTTTCTGGGCATCAAGCCTTGAAGAGCAAAGCAGTATAACAATATTGGGATATCATTCAGACCCACTTCTACCACTTCACTTAATTTTAACTTGCAATCTCTGACACTAAAGCAGTGACCACCAGACCATTCCCTGAAATGGAAAAGGCAATACAGAAATACCTAAAGGTAGGGTAGGCAAGAGGGAGCTCTGGTAATTGTTGCTTGACCTCAACAGCAGGAAGAAGCATCGGTGTATGATAATCCCATTATTGCAGCTTCAGTTTATGGGTTTTTACAGCTTTAGAAGATTAAGTTCTAAATGCCGCAGGGAATTCAACAGTATATTCAAAATCTCTTTTGGGGGTCAGAGGAAAGTTTAAACAAAAATATGTCTGGCAAAAGCAAACAGATGCTAGTTTCTCCTGCCTAGACAGTTAAAAAAATATTAGAAATTCATACATTTCTGAAAGTCAATAACCCCTTTATTGTATATGTTCTAGGTAAAGCCATAACAAAGAGAAGTTAAAGAGCTTTGCAAAGTAACAGATTTTGAGAAGCTAAGACAGGGTCAAACCCACCCCCCCCTCCCCCACCTATTCACCGTCACACATCAGTGACCAAAATCTATTTTCAAATAAATAATTTAAAAACCTCTCAATTTTCCAAGAAAGCAGTTTGGTTTCTAAAACTCAACCACATCGAAGGCAATAACAAACAGCCATATGACCCTCTCATGGAAAGGCAGTCGGAAAAATAAAATCTGTCTAGAGCTTGCGTTGGCCAACCAAATCAATATACTTATTACCTCAACAGCACTACTTACAAAGTAAGTGTTTTCCCACTAATGCCATCTCTACCATTTTTTAACTTGCAAAATACTGTGTTTGCAACAGATCTTAAACTGGCTTTACTTGACAGCAAGTTAGGCAAAGAAAAACAGTATACTGATACAACACTTAAGGAGTTACACGTAAAAACAGCCAGTTACAGTTCAGTCAGCCACAACACTACTTTCTTCAGCTGACTTAATGTATGAACATTTTTACACAAGGATATATTACAAATACTATACTCCAAAACTCTTGACACAAATCTTGATTTTTCATTTTGTAAAGTTGCACTGCCAAAGAAAATACATGATTACGAATTCAGGCTCAAACAGAATTCTAGGACTATTCATGATCTTAAGACTTTACTGTCACAAAAGTGAGTTCTAAATTATACTAATGATTTCATTTTAGTTGTAATACTGATTTTCATTTTAATTCCATTATGCTTTAATAAAAGTATCTGCATGACAAACATTTCACGTGATTTAGCTTCAAAGGGTTAAGATTACATTACTGAATTATTGCAATACCTGCTGTAGTTTTTATGGTACTAAAGAAGCTATAGACAATAAGTGAGAACATATGTTTCAGACTGTGGTAAAGTTTATTTCAAGAGGCAAAAATTCCCTTCAGCTTTACATTATTATTTTGAACAGCATACGTATTAAAGAAAATATTTTAACTTACTTACATAGTCAAACTATGCAGCATAATACTCCGTAATTGTCTAAGCCAAAAACAAGGCTGTTTACAGCCCTCAAACCAACCACTGGTTACATAGAGACAGAGATGAAGAATTAAAGCTCAAGGGGGTCAGAAATTCTTCACAATCTGGGACTAAAAATACTTAATTTCTAAACATTATGGCTCTGCACAAGAAAGCCCTACTGCTAAGCATGCATGCTTCACACAGCACTGAGTTTTCAGACAACAAGGGAAACATTTCATCCTATTAAAGCCAAAACTCTCTCCTTCCCATTTTTATCTGCATGTCAAGGAGAGACAAACACAGTAGCCATTTACTAATAGTAGGGCTCAATATGGTATTTTTATTAATTTGTGCTACATGGCACAAGAGTCATGTTGTATTACAGACAGCGCAAGGATAGTTTTATCATGCTGAGTTTGTCTATTTTTATCAAAAAAACAATGTTACAGACTAAGATACACAGAAAAATCTTTCTTCAGAGACTTGAACGCAGAAAGCTAACATTCCAATTCCATGTTGACTATGCCAACCTACCAGAAAGCAATTTTTTTACCTGTACCACAGAGGGTAAAATGGGGGAAGGAATAAGAACATGGAGGCCAGAAAAGAGTGTTTCTCTCAGCTTCTGTGAACTGAGCACACTGTGACCACCACTCCAGGCTCTGCACCACTACAGACCAGCATGGCACCTTACCACATCCCTCGAGGATACCCACACTGCTCCTCTCATTTTGGCCCAGATCCCTCAAGATGTCTCCACACCACAAGTCCCTCAGTTCAGCACCTCAGCACTTAAGTTCCCCTTCACAGGGAGCGGCTTGGCATGCCCCTGTTCTCACCTTCATCCACACACTCCAAGACTATGCACCTTACAGTCACTAATTCTGATTCCTTTCACTCCTTTCAGATGTATTTCTACTTAACTTCAAGTGGCACTTTCCTGCCTATGTACCAACCACTTCCTCTCACTGCCTCTCCCCAGTGCCACCCTCCCCCCCGAAAACTTCATTCTTGCAAGATCTATGCTATTCTACATCACTGCCAACAACCTTTAGTCTCCCAGGATGCCTGGTTTCACTCCATTCCATTTCCTAACACCTCTTCCCTTGCTTTTATTTGCTGAACTCACCTGGCCCAATTGCTTCCACTTTTAGATCTTTTCCTTCCTGGTCCACCACCTACACCAGTTCTCCTTTCCCACAACTCTTCCAGCCAGATTAATTTCTGCTAATATTATATGCTGGAGAATCTCCCATGGAACAACTTAAACTGCTACTAACAAGCAGAAAGTAAGGTTAGCTAAAAAAACTAAAAAAAAAACCAACCCCAAAAGAACAACAAACACACACTTTCCACCTTTATAAAATTGCTTCACAAACCCTTTCTGTTATGCTACCTTTCACCAGCTCAGCTGAAGTGTGCTCCTTGATACCCAGAACATTTCTCAAAAGCTCTTGTCTTGCTGGATTTGATGTTCTGAAAATTATGTTACAGATGTAATTCCCAGTTGGATTACTGCAAGCCTCAAAAATCAGAATTCAGACAGAAATTTCATGTGGCTGTTCTATTAATGTCAAGACACATGCACCAGCATTACTGCATCACACCTGAAGAAGAGACCCCCTTAAGAGGCTAAGTTTCTGTAACAGGCATCTCATCTTTACTGCAAAGCTAGAAAGTATTTTGCTTACAACAAAAAAAGTAATTGAACTGTTAGTAGTTATTTGTAAAAATCAGTGTCAAAATTGCAAAATTTTGCCTATTTTAGCATTACAAGCTCACTGAGTGTATGATTTAGAGGCTACAATCCACTTTTACACCAAAGTGAAAGCAAACTGCTTTTTTAGAGCAGAAAAATTACTTTTTTTTTTTTAATAAAAGAACATTTCCACACCTTCCCGTAGCACTTTAATTTTTGCTGCACTTCACACCTAAGACTAGCTGACTTTGTAAAAACTGCTCACAGGAAGTCACACTAAACTCAGAAATACCATATGGTTGCTGAACAAGAAAATAGCCATAGTTACCAAACTAAATTAATGCCATTGTTGAGTTTAAAGAAAGATAGCTGTAGGCTTGCTAATTATCTGAAATGCTTATTATATATTTCAAAGTTTGAAAGTAATTCTATACTTCTGTCAAAGCTAATAAATCAACCATCTCTGTTAAAAGTTTAGAGGAAAAGCTTACTGCTCAAATCTATGCTCAACATATGAGAAACATTACTATGAAAGCCATTCAAATGCCTCCTCATGGGAAGCAGCAACATTACAAGAACCAAGTGTTTTCACATGTTCTTTTTACCTTTGTTATTTTACAGTCTTATTTTTCACCTCTTCTACAACAAGGTTTTTTGGAGGCTACTAATCTGAATTCCATTTCTTTCTTCTCAACACCCCTTGGCACTGCTCCCCCCACCAATGTCTTTTGTTCCTGTTACAGTAATTCTCTGATCAGTCAAAAATAGCTCCAGATGGCATTCCCCAAAAGAGCTGGGAATCTGCAACGGTAGTAGACTTGGAAAGGAATAAGAAAAAAAAAATCATTTGAAGGGTAAAACACTACTATATCAGCAATGTTGTATGCCTCTGTTAAAATATAGAGAACATGCTTCATCCTGAAGTCATGCCTCTCCTGCACTACTGAGCAAGGGTAGGCAATCAAAGGGAGCCAAAGGTACCACTCTTTACATGGGAAAACCCAACACTGACACACAATTCCCCCAAAAAAGGGTGTGTGGGGGGGGAGAAAACAAAACAACAAAACACCCACCCTCCTGTGTTATGCTACCAAGTCTCAGATCCTAATGCAGTCTTCCATATTTTGCAACACTACAGTATCAAGTCCCAATTAATCTTTTCCACCTCCATCACTGCAAGCTGCTTGCTTTAGGCTCTTATGCCTTTACCAGTTAGGAAATCCTCCATTCCACACAGGCAGTATCTGTCCCAGCTGCTTTCTTGCACCTACAGTTCCACCAGTCAGCCCCTCTGAAGTTGAGCACATATAAGTCCACTGACAATTTGCATGCCCTTTCCTAAGTGTTGGTTACTATTTTACAGGTTTAAGTCAGACATTCTATAACAAGCTACCTGCAATTCTGATCGCACCATTTTTGTTCATTTAAAATACACATTATACACATGGACTATAGGTCTTCATCCCTCTCCTGAAAAGAGATGGCTGTCATTTGCTGACATACAACATGAACCATTCTTCAAAATCGTATTTTTCAATCATATCTGAAAAAAACAGATGGGATGCCCTATTGCCTTACTCATAGGAGTGTTTTCAATTAAACTTGTAATACCATCTCCTCCTCTACTATGAGAAAGATGGAAAGAAACCACCAGGTGAGCTAAACTGGGAGCATGTGGGAGCTAATCCATTCTGTAAGCAGAGCACAGTGATGGCTTTGCATTAGCTGCAGATGCCATCACTGATAACACGATAACTGCTTATTTGCACTGGATCCACAAACTGAAGAGGCTTGCACACATAAGCACACAATATACATATTTCTGGACGGAGCCTTAGTGCTCTCTCCTGCACACCTCCAGCATTTGCCACCTCCGCTGGAAGCAACACTAAAACAGCTTATCAGAACAGCAGATGTGCAGACATAAGTCAGGAGTTACGGGACCTCAGTTGCTCCAGGACAAAGGGTGCCATGTTGAGTACCCTTTGGTAAACCGGTGCCTGCAAACCTTATTTTTGTGCAGAGTCTCTGTTCCTAACAAATAAACTAGGCAGCTACAAGCAGAGTGCATCTGAACAAAGAACAAAAGCACAGGAAAGGGTAATCAAACTTAAGTCCATAATGAACAAAAAAAGTTAGGTTCCCTGACCACCTTAACTAAAACACAGAAACGCAGAAGTGAACGTAAAACAATTAGTTCATTTTTACATCATGTTTTAAGACAGGCTTCAAAAGACACAACGGCATCGCAGGTTGCCCAGCGGCTGAAAAAGGGCAACCATGACAGCCTGAACACCTCCGCCCCGGGGCAGGGGCCGCCATAACACCAGGTACGGGGGCCCAGGGTGCACACAGGCAGACGCACACACACACACACACACACACAGACAGATACACACACACAGACAGAGAGATACACACACACAGACACAACCCCCCACCCCACCTGCCCCCAGAGCCAGGCCCGCCCACCCTCAGCATCGCTACTCCGGTCAGAGGGTTCACTCCCCCCGCTGAGCAACTGGAGGAGCTGGGGGGCACGGCCACTTCCCCGAGCCGCCAGCCCGACCTACTCAAGAGCACAGGCGGGGGAAGGCGCTGCTCACACGGGACGGGGAGCCCGCGCCGCACTCGCCGGCCCTGAGGGCTTAGAGACCCGAAGAGCCGTCCCGGCAACCAGCCCGGTGGGAGGGTTGCCTGCCGCCCCGCGCCGAGGGGCCCCGCCGCCGCCCGCGCAGGGCTGAGGGGTACCCGCCGGAGCCGACTGCGATTTGACGCGGTCGGTACCGCCCTCCCGCCGCGGGGCCCGCACACCTCAGCGGCGTGGAGAAACTGCCCCGCGGGGCCCGCCCGCCCGCCCGTCCGCCCCGGCAGGGTCCTCTCACCTCACTACCGGGGGCGGGCGGGCGAGAAAAGCCGCTGGCGCTCCAGGCGGCGGCACGTACCGAGCGACTGCCGGCGGCAGGGCCCGGGAGGCTGCTGCCCGTGGTTATGGCCCGGGTGGCGGAAGGAAACGAGCAGCCCCAGCTACGGCAGCGTCTCCACCGTGGCGCAGTTACCATGGGACGGACGCCCTCTCCCTCCGGAAGTCACCACCAGGAGGGCGGGGATGGAGAGGGCGGTGGGGGAGGTGCCATCTTGAGTGCGGCGACCAGCTGAAGGCGTGGGGCGTACCAAGGTTGCTGCGGGCGGAGCTCTCCCGAAGCCCGGTTCCCGATCCCATTCTCCGCCCCCCGCCCCCCCCCCCCCCCCCGGGGTTAGGGCTCAGGTCTCTGTGAGCGCGGGAGAGTGTGTTGGGGAGGTGCTGCTAACTGAGTTTTTCAGAAATTTTCGTATTGACAGCATCATCCAGACAGTTCTAAGAAGAGATATAAACATAGGAAAAGTTGGATCTGGGGTTGAAGCGATTCGCGCCAATGTAAGAAAATTACAGTAAGGGGAATAAAATGAGCGTAATACCACCCGCAAAAAATCTGAATTTTTTTACCTGGAGGGATTAAGTAAAGAAACTAAACCTGCTATTTCAGCAGCCGCCCCGTAGCTTGAGGCGGTCACAGAGCGTCTCTGGAACTACGGGGAAACCCAGCGGAAAGGGCCCGGACAGGAGGAAGGAACACAGGGATGAGAGAAGGGCCCGGAGGGGAGGAAGGAGCACAGGGGTGGCCCAGGCTCTCCTCAACCTCACCCCCATCTTTGGCAGCTGGACTCACATGGGGCCACAGCGGCTGTGGGACAGTTTTGTCCTAGGCTGTAACAGAGAGTCCTTTTCTGTCCCTTTCAGTGAGCCCCTCAGCATTCCTGTGCAAGCAACAGACCATCCTTGACCTTTTAATTTTTTTTTCCATATTGTATATAAAATTACATCTAGAAAGTAATTGAGATGAGTAAATCCCGTGCTGAAAAGCTTGTTGCAGCCACAATTGTGCTATCTTGTGCATGGGCTTTATTTTTTAACTACATGAATTCCCACCATTTTGTCTCAAAGGACCCTTGTTTTATATAGTGCACAGAATATGTTGAAACATAGTTAATCAGACATATTGATTTTCCTAACCTCTGAGCATTTGCTTTTGCAATTGGAATACAAGTATTTCTTCATAATTTTAAAAGCCAGAATAATAGACCGGATAATCTGCAGTGATCCTTTTGCACAGCACAGGCTATTACACTTTCATTCCATCACGAGGGTAACTGGCTCTCTGAATGTCCTTCTGAAGTATGTGAATCACCGTGGGTCAGGCAGTTTGAGAGCCTGCATCTGCAGCCGAAGTCCCTTCCTCTTCATTCTTCTGGAGTTCCCTCAATATGTTTTTTATTAAAGGCTTGTTATAATCTTGACTTCTGACTCAGACCTTATCCTAAATGCCAGTGGTGTGTCCCCTGTTTCAGCCTGAAAGTTTGTGTTTGGTCAGACAGGAGTAGAAGAGTATTAAATGCTGTGGAAGTTGATGTTTTTACCTCTGGTCAACTCTGGCACTAGAGCTGCACTCATGGATCACAACTGTGAATGGGAGAGAGGAAATTAATTTTAAGAGATTTCCTTTCTGCAAAGCAGCATGAACAAGTGAAAGAGGGAAAGCTGCAGCCCCTCTGGCTGCAGAGGGACTTTCTTGCCAGGCCTTGTCTCTTAATGTAATATTCTGCCACTTAATCTCTAATAGTGCTGATTTCTTATGTCAGCTCAAGCAAGTGCTCCGTCATGCCATATACTTTATGTAATTCCTGTGACAACTTTCCTTTTTTCACAAAATATACCTACAGGACATCAGTTTATGCTTCAGTGATGCTCCATTGAAGTACATCAACCTCGAGAAATTTAAACTTGTCTTCCCACACCACAGCTCCTGTGTGTTAGTGCCATCTAGTGTTCACGCGTGGATAGAGATACTGTAACTGGGGGAATTTCTGATCCGATTGATTTGCCATAATTTACACATTTTGGAAATTGATAGATGGCACTGGGGTACAAAGATATCTTTGTAAATTAATAAAATTAATAAAATATTCCTATATGCAAAATATTGAGATATGTCTACTCATATTTTATGGCATTAAGTTCTGACATATAATTCTTACATTATTTCAAATCAGTAACAAACAGGTAAATATATCTGTCATTTACTCCTTGCTACACTGTTCTCTGTAACTAGGTTTCTTCAGAAAATAGTGAACACCAAAAAAACCCCAAGGTTCTTAATTAAGTTATAAATCCTGAATAGCAAATACAATAAAATACAAATACAAATACAAATAAAAGAAATACGAATACAGAATTTAATACAATAGATCTGTGTAAACTCATTAAAGTATTGGAGTCATTATTCTCTGAATTGGTCCAGCTGGAAAGGAAACACACAGAAGACAAATAATACTTGGAACATCCTCCTCTACTAAAGGGCTTTTTGCAATAGGCATTTTAGATGATGGAAGAAAATCATGTAATCACACATGTGAACATAAAGGATCAGCAGAATGCCACAGACAACAATGAATGTACATAGGGAAAATCTTCTCTTTGCTGGAGAAACCTCCTTCATAATCCATAATCAAGCCTTTACAACTTTTCTGAAGGCCTGGCCAGCATTTCCGGGATAGCCATACCTCACTTACTCCCATTTAAAAAATTTCTGCCAGGCAATGTTCCCATTAAACAAATTCACCTTGGTTTAATTCATTACATGACCTCATTACTATTTCAGAACAGTTGAAACTTCCACCTCCTTACATGTATCTGCCTTGCTTTGTATAGAGCATAAGAAATGGGACTGACATCTTTTATATATAGGTGATTGCAGAAGAAAATCGACTCATTGTAACTACTTTCAGGCCCCACCTTTTCAGGCGCAGCTCTTCCCTGCATACAGCAAACTGACAGTCATCACCTGGAGAAAACCTTGGCCAATACAGTCCTGCTGTCAGTGTTCTGAGACAACATTCTCAGCAGCAGTTATTACGGGAACACTTTTCCTTTATTCTCTCAGTTCCTCCCTCTGAGAAGTTCCTCCTCTTTCACTGGTCCCTACATACTCTCTACATTTGCATCGTGCTCTCCCTTAATTTACACCAACCCAATCGCAGATGCTCAACTGGGTTTCATAAAACTGCAATAGATTTAGTTCCAAACCAACTTACATGCTGCCTACTAGTTGATATACCTAACTGTAGGTCACAGTGCAATACAGTAACAAAGGTTACTGACACTTAACAAAAACTTTGTTCTCAGTTGCTGATAAATTGTTGGCATCACTGAGGTTTTTTTCCCATGTGAGAAAGAAAAAGACTCCCAAATATTGGAAAACATGAGCAGGAGTACAACAATGTTGTCCCTCTAGTCCATATTAAAGCAAATCCTGTTTACTTCACTGCTGTAAATCACAGATGAACCAGAGCATTTCAGAGTCTTGAGATTTGACAGAGATTTCCCTGGTTCAACTTTTGCTGTCCCTCTGAACATTTGTTCAGGATCCAAATATGTAAGCCAGAGAGATTTGTGTGTGAAAGGGACATAGGGCAAGCCACAGAGTTACTTTATTTTTTTTTTCCCCAGCATGCGTAGACTTTTTGAAAAGGCTATTTTAAAGTGAACTTAGTTAAAAGAAAGCTGAGTGTCAGAGTCAGTAGTTCAAAGTTAGGACACATACTTTGGAGGTATTACATCTTTTCATTAACTCGCCTCCTTATGATGAATAATGGAAAAAGAGTAGTATATATTGTGATCTTAGACAATTTTCCCCCTTTGACTCATTCCTCCTTATCAGCTGGAGAGGGGGAACTTCAGAGTAGTGCCTTTGGAGCTGATCAGGGCTGCAGGTCAAGGAAAGCTGTTGTTTGT
Source organism: Heliangelus exortis (assembly GCF_036169615.1). Lineage (NCBI taxonomy): Eukaryota > Metazoa > Chordata > Aves > Apodiformes > Trochilidae > Heliangelus > Heliangelus exortis. The sequence goes on along the minus strand of NC_092424.1, from coordinate 26,646,322 downwards.
AGAAACCCAGCCTTGACCATGGAGAGCTTGAAAGATGTGAATGAAACAGAAGACTGAGGAATGAGAAGGAAGAACAGATGGTTTTATAACAAGGGCTGCCAAAGGGTGACACAGAGTTAGACACTGGCAGCCTCTGCCTCACGGCTCCCATATGATCCCTTCATGAATTTTGGCAGCTCATAGCTGCATGATGTGTGCTTGCTGGGCTCTGAATCAAAACACTTGCTATCCTTTGACAGGAATGTTGACCCTTCCTAGTCACTACAGAGCCATACAATAACAAATGCAATCCACAGTATAACATGCTAAATGTCCCATGACATTTCTAGCTGGATACTAGTAAGTTAGCTGGCTGCTGACAATCTTGACGCACTCTTTGTATTGTAAAAAAACCATGCTTAGAGAGCACTTAGATAATTTTCTGACCCCACTCCTCAAGAACCCAGGAGGACATAAACAAGTCCCTGTTTGGTACTACATTTCGATGTTGCACAGCAAATAAAAGAGGATGGATTGCCCAGATATATGAAATACACTGAAAAAAGAACATGCTCTCTTGAATGAGTAGCTATTCTATACAGATATGCAAATAGAATAGTTACTGGAAAAAAATGGTGCATGACCTTGTAATTAAAGCCTATCATGCTGCATAAGGACAGAAGGCTGAATTGAGATTCCATATTCACACTTTTTTGTATACCTAGTATCACTCTAAGTTGCTTTTTGATGTTGAACTGCAGTGCAATGGTTTTTATTTATAATTAACAAATCATATGATAATAAACAAAGGTTAATTAAAGCATATGCCATAACACTATGGAGATGTGATGTTTATTTTTAAAAATCAGTGGCATCAAGAAGCTTATTTAAAGTGAGAAGATGGAACAGCAGTGAATAGTTTCATGTTGCTTCAAAAACAGTCAGCCACAAGTCTGATTTTTCTTATTAGTGTTGTTTTTCTGAGAAAGAGTATATAGGGATTAATTACCAATATTTCCAATACCTCCATGACAGCATGGAGGGATATACAGAGCAGGCCTCTGCCTTGAACATTGACACTTAGTATTTTCATTAGTGAATCGGTTGATGCAAGGAATATATCTATAAATATACATTTGCCAACAAGTGAGTAACATTGAAAATAATAACATTCAAAAGAATTTCTATAAAAGAAATATTTGGGGAAAAAAACAGGATGTAAGGAAATTATTTCAGGGTTCTGCCCTTAGACAAGATGGAAAACAGCTGGTTAGGTAGCAGATATGCACTCCACTGGTGAGTTCCAGCTGGAGGCTTCTGGTCTGTTTTGGACATGACAACATTTGAAAAGCATGTGGACAAATTACTTTCTGAGGACATCAACAAGAACTTGAAATATCTGGGGAACTAAGACTAAGGCAGAAAGGTGAAAGGGACGATGGTGTTTAGTCTACAGATGGAAAAGCTAAGAGGAGGCATGGTAACAGTCAAATACAGGAAAAGGTCATGAAAGACAAAAGGATAATTTGCAGATAGAAGAACTTGAAATGCAGACAGCATGACCTACATGAAATAAAAAAACTCTATTAGTGAAAGAATTCAAAAACTCTACAATCAATTACCTGACAAGCTAATGCATTAACCATTACTAGAAGTCTTAAGAATAAATTTGACAAGCCTGTCAAGAATGATGTGATCTCTCTTAGGGCCAAAAGCCAGACAAAACATCCCATCATTAATTAGAATCATCTGCAAGTGCTTTCTACTACACTGGTCTAACTGTGTAGGTAGCACTAAAATCAGAACATACCTAACTTACTGCACCCTGGTTATCTAGCTGCAAGATAGTCAGGTTTTGCTATTTTCAGACTCCTTCTTTGCTTGCACTAAGGCTGCTTTTAGATGTCCAAAAGCAAAGAGCTCCTTCCTGAGCACTGTAAAATGTGTCCTTTCAAAAAGATCAATAGGTGGATACCAAGCAATCTAGTATTTGTATAGTATAGCAAGATAGTATTTGTATTATCTACCTGAAAAAAAAGACCCGATTTTAAAAATTGTCAGCTGTTTTAAATCTCAGTGATAATCTCTTGAGACAATGCCAGCAAGTACTAAAAGAAGGAGGAAAAAACAGCAGAGTGCGAGCTTTGTTGCTTCAATAGCGATTGCATTCCGTACCAATTAAACCATTTCTAAAGCTAAGCAATACTAAAATAAAATAAAATAAAATAAAATAAAATAAAATAAAATAAACCTTAAGTTACTAACAAACCAAGTGTGGACTACAGTACAGAAACAAGAAGAAAGCTTTACTTTTTAACATAAATACTAGTTTATCCATGAAGTTGCATTGCACACAATCCTGTACAGCTACAATATGAAATGATCTGCCAGTTTGCAAAGAAGAAAGCCTGTAGCCTATTTCTTTGCCCTCCTCACAGTGGCCAGGTTCAGCTGATATATTACCTGCTTTCAATGATACCACCTTAACAGTAGATTTTGCTGGGACAGTTAGCACATGCAGCGGCAGCTATACAGGGATCTGAACTGGGAGAGATCTGAGTCTTGGAGATGCTTCCTCTCTTTATCATTTGCCACATTGTCAAACCAAACGAGACAAAAACGGCAACCTTGCAAGTTTTCTTGCAAGAATTCATAACTTTGTGCCCGAGAACTCCGGATGGAGAGTTCATGTTAACCTCACTTGTGCCATATTTAACATGGATGTTGGAAGCCTCACTTGGCTGTCTTTGTAAATATTCTTTGTTCCTGACTTTCTCAGTTTTTAATACTGTTTTCTTGCATTGAGATTTCTCATCATGCTCATGATTTTTTCTAAAATATCCATGGCTAATCATCTGCCCATCTGGTGCAGTACTCCTAATGTGTAGATGCTCAGTGGATGCTGATCATGTCCCATCGTTCAGATGTTGCATGCATGGGGCATTACTGTTCTGATTTACAGAGGATTCTTGTAGTTTAACCCCAGCTGGCAGATAAGTACCACAAAGCCCCTTGCTCACTTCTAGCCCAGTGGGATGGGTGAGAGGAGTAGAAGGGTAAAAGTAAGAGGGAAAACCCCACAAAACCAAGAAAAACAACTAATGCAAAAAATCCAAGTTGCTTATCACCATCTGACCAATGCCTGAAAACAGGCAGCCCCTGGCAACCTCTGCCTCCCAGTTTTAATGCTAAGCATAGTGCTATATGGAGTGGGATATCCCTGTGGGTATGGGGGATCAGTGTCACCATTGTGTTCCCTCCCAAACCCTTATGCATCCCCAGCCTGCTTGTTGGTGAGGCAGCCTGAGGAGCAGAAAAGGCCTTAGTTTACTTTTTCAGTTGCAGAATGTCTCATCTGCCCATCTTAGGGCCTTTCACCCTCCTACCCTGCTCCTTCCCCATGTCCATGAGGAGGCGAGCTGATGGGCTCAGCTGTGGCCATCAGTGTGTCTGTCTTGGGGCTGGCTGGAAAAGGCTTTTTCTGACACAAGGCAGCTTCTGATGTCATCTGACAGAAACTACCCCTGCAGTCTGCCCCCTACCAAATCCTTGCCATGGAAACCCAGTACATGATGTCAGAGAAACCCTGAACAGGCATTCACAGCATCATATGACTTGCTCCCTAAAGGCCAATTGCTGGGATACAGGGCAAGAGACTGTCATTTTGTCAGTGCTCCCACTCCATGGCCCTGGCAGTAATCTTTATGGAAGAGTAGCTGCTCACCTTGTGACAGAGTGTGCATGGGCACCTCTGGCTATGGCTGTGTATCGAGTGAGCAGGCTGATGACCTGCTCAGCCTGGAGGCACAGCTCCAAGACGAAGTGAGGGAGCTCAGGGAAGAGCTGAGTAGGTTAAGAAACATCAGGGAGAGTGAGATGGAAATTGATTACTTTCATCAAATGATCTCTCCAAAACCAGAAGAGGAAGTAACTCTAAGGGGAGCAGAAGGTCCCATATCCTCTCATAAGCAAGCCCCCCAGCCCTCCCACAGTAACCCGCAGGAGGAGGGTCAGGGGGAACAGGTCGCTGCTCAACAAAAACGAAAACAGAGCAAGCATGTTCCTCTAAGAAGTGAACCACCTGCAGTGCCCTTGCAGAACAGGAATGGGGTTCTGCAGGAGGATCTGGTTGTGAGCAACATCAAGGGTTCACAGAAGCCAAAAACACCACCAGGGCCGACTGTCCTCATCAAAACTGACACTGAAAAGAAAACTCAATGGGTCATTGTAGTAGGTGACTCCCTGCTGAGGGGAGTGGAGGGCCCCATATGCAGACCCAGCCTGCTTCCTAGGGAGGTCTGCTGTCTCCCTGGTGCCCAGGTAAAGGATGTTGTAGGCAAACTTTCCAGCCCTGTGAGTGCTTCAGATATTATCCACTTCAGGTAATATCTTTCAGGTGGGTAGTGATGATGTAAGAGTGAGAGGAACCATCATTTAAGAGAGACTTGAGGGCAAGTGGTGAACGGATCAGGAGCTCAAGTTGGGTTCTCCTCCATCCCTCTGACATCAGCGATGAATGAAGGAACATATAGGAAGAGCCAAAAGGTCAATTTGTGGCTCTGGAACTGGTGTTGTTAACAGGGCTTTGGGTTCTATGATCATGGTATACAAGGCCCCACAGCTACGAGCAAATAGTGGGATGTGTTTGTCCCAGAGGAGGAAAAAGATTCTGTGGCAGGAGTTGGCAGGGCTCGTTGATAGGGCTTTAAACTACATTTGAAGGGGGAAGGGGTTAATAATCTCATGTTTGCCTGTAACAAAAAGTAGGGCAGCACACCAGGGGCAGAGGGATGGAGTGATGGTAAGGGTTCTCAACTTGTTGCCCTGAGGCAAGCCAGGGAGGATGCACCAAGACACCCCAAAGGAATCCAGGGGGATTCTTCTTGGAGGGTGACACTGCCAGCCCAGTGCCTCTCTTGGAATGCACACACCTTGGGCAACAAACAGGATGAATTAAGGGCCCCTGTGCTTCTAGAAGGCTATGACACAGTGGCTATTACTGAAACTTGGTGGGATGATTCCCATGACTGGAACGTAGGGATAAATGGAGGTGTTGCTCTCTACATCAGAGACCAACTGGAATCAATGGAGCTCCACCTGGGGAAGGACAATGAACTGATAGAGCGTATATGGGTTAAGATTAAAGGGAAGAAAGGAGAAGTTGATGTTACAGCAGGAGTCTGCTACAGGCTACCTGACCAGCAGAACCAAGCAGATGTGCCTTCCATAGGCAGATAAATGAGGCTTTGTGTTCACAGGCCCTGGTCTTCATGGGTGATTTCAACCACCCTGACATCTGCTGGAGGGACAACAGAGCAAGGCATCAGCAATTCAGGAAGTTCCTGGAATGCATAGATGATAACTTCCTCCTCCTGTGGTAGAGGAACCAACAAGAAAAGGTGCTATACTGGACCTTGTTCTCACCAACAGGGAAGGGCTGGTGACCAACGTGAGGCTCAGGGATAACCTTGGCTGCAGTGATCACAAAGCACTTGAATCCTCAGGGCATCTAGGAAGATTTATTCCAAGTTTAGAACCCTTGACTTCAGGGTGCAGACTTTATTGCTTCAGGGATCTGCTGGCCAAAGTACCATGGGACAAAGCCCTAGAGGGAATAGGGGCCCAGGACAGCTGATCAGTACTCAAGGATCACCTTTCCTGTGTCCAGGAGCAAAGTATACCAAATAAGAGGAAGGCAGGAAAGAATGCTAAGAGACCTGCCTGGATGAACAAGGAGCTCCTGGACACATTGTCACACAAAAACAAACTCTACAAGGAATGGAAGAAAGGACAGCTAGAATGGGGGGCATATAAGGAAGCTGTCCAAGTAGCAAGAGACCTGATTAGAAAAGGTAAAGCTCAGTTAGAACTAAATCTAGCCAGGGAGAACAAGGGGAATAGTAAAAATGTCTATAGGTATTAAAACAGCAAAAGGAAGACTCGGGAAGGTGTGGGCTTCCTCAGAAAGGAAACAGGTGAACTATTTGCAAGTGATATGGAAAAGGCTGAAGTTCTTAATGACTTTTTAACCTCAGTTTTCACTGGAAAGGGCTCCAGCCACACTCCTGAAGTCACACATGACAATGGCAAGGGTTGGAAGGAAGAACTGCCAATTATAAGTGAAGATGAGGTTTGTGACCATCTGAAGAACCTGAAAGTCCATGGGACCTGATGGGATAAACCCATGGGTACTGAGGAAACTGGCAGATGTGGTTGCTAAACCCCTGTCTATTATATTCCAAAAGTCATGGCAGTCTGGTGAAGTCCCCACTGACTGGGGGGGAAACATATGGGAAACATAACCCCCTTTTTCAAAAAGTGAAAGAAGGAAGATCCAAGGAACTAGAGGCTGGTCAGCCTCACCTCTGTGCCTCATAAGATCATGGAGCTGATCCTCCTGCAGGCACTGCTGGAGCAGAAGAATAATGGGTCCATGTCCAAGTGGAGGCCAGTGACAAGTGGAGTCCCTCAGTGATCAGTACTGGGACCAGTCTTGTTAAAAATCTTTGCTGGCAACATGGATGGTGGCATTGAGTGCACTCTCAGCAAGTCTGCTGATGACCCCAAGCTGTGTGGTGCGGCTGACACACTGGAGGGAAGGGATGACATCCAGAGGGACCTTGACAGGCTGCAGACGTGGGCCCATGCCAACCTCATGAAGTTCAACAAGACCAAGTGCAAGGCCCTGAATCTGGATCAAGGCAATCCCAAGCACCGATATAGGTTGGGCAGTGAATGGCTTGAGAGCAGCCCTGAGGAAAAGGACTTGGGGGTGCTGGTGGATGAGAAGTTCAACAGGAGCTGTCAGTGTACACCTGCAGCCCAGAAAACCAAGGGGGTCCTTGGCTGCATCAAGAGAAGTTTGGCAAACAGGTCAAGGGAGGTGATTCTCTCCCTCTGCTCTTGGGAGACCCCACTTGGAGTATTACATTAAAATTCTGGGGCCCATGTTACAAGAAATACCTGGATGTGCTGGAGTGTCTCCAGAAAATGGCCACAAGGATGATCAGAGGGTTGGAGCTCCTCTCCTATGAAGACAGACTGAGAGAGTTGGGGTTATTCAGTCTGGAGAGAAGGCTCCAAGGAGACCTTATTGTAGCTTCCAGTATCTGAAGGGGGCCTACAAGAAAGTTGGTGATGGACTTTTTAGGATGTCAGGTAGTGATAGGACTAGGGGGATGGATTCAAACTAGAGGAGGGTAGATTTAGATTAGATACCACGAAGAAGTCCCTGGAAGTTTTTAAGGCCAGGATGGACAGGGATTTGAGCAACCTGATCTAGTGGGAGGTGTCCCTGCCCATGACAGAGGGGTTGGAACTGGATGATCCTAAAGTTCCCTTCGAACCCTGAAAATTCTATGAGTCTAAGATTCACCACAGAAGTAATTACAAAGATATCCTTTTCAGCATAACCTAATATAAAAGATGTACACTTCTTCCCATTTCAAAACTGCAATACCACCCCTGGGTGCATAATGTTTGTGTTAAACAGCCACATAGAGAGCCTGCTGCCTCTACCAGCTTCATGATATTGACCAGGAACCAAAAAACTGCAGGAAAATATAAGCTCTGCTGACCCTTAGTGGCCAAAACTCCACTACAGTACTGTGGGATTTTTTTCATAAATTCAAGAGTGCTGTTGTTCTGTTGCTTTAATGCACTGTGTTGTATTTTTCTGGGAGGGAGGTATTGACTTCATTAGTGAGGGTCAAAACTGGGGAAGTACTATATCAGCAGAGAAGAGGATCTGGGCATCATAGAGAAGGTAACAGACTTTAAAATGTTATGGCAGTTCAACAGAGCAAATGCAATTGATGCTGTAAATTGAAGGGGTGACATTCTTTGGGAAAGGCAGACAGAAAGATTGGAGACATTAAGCAAAATTATTATAGGCCACCATGTGGCTCTGACAGACAGATGTAGGTTAAGGGTTGGATTTGATAATCTTAAAAGGTCTTTTCCAACCAAAACAATTTTATGATTCTTGGAGTCACCAGGAGACATGTCTGGTTCCGATAGGGAAGAATTAACACACTGTACTAGCGAGGCTTCATCTGGAATATTAGACACAAGTCTGGATTTCAAGGATCAGGAAACAGAAATTTGAATATGCAAATAAGGACTCAGGGTGATCAGAGAAACTGAAACCCTGTTTTATGAGATGAACTTAGACACTGACAGGAGCCATCACAAAGGTGTCCTGGTAAACACACTGAGGAATAACTCCTTAGCTTGGAGTCCTGAGACATCCCTGCTAAACTCAGCAGAAACCTCCATGATGGAAAGTAATAGACCAGGCAGAAGAAACCCTGACTGGTGCAGAACAAACTGTGATCATGACTTGACCTTCCAGGAAGTCAGCAACAATCTGGGAACTTATATCCTGAGCCCACTTATATTGACACCAAAAAGGTGTCATTAATTTGCTAGCTACACAAACTGACCTCTGTACAAGATCTCCCAAACAGAGCAGACAACAATCAGATTGGATTAAATGCTACAGAAACACAGACCAGAATGATAGTTTCTTACCCAAATGGTTTATGCTTTCAACACAAGCCAAGAGATACTCCCAACAGCAGATGAGCAGCTGAGCCAACTCTTCCATGCTGACTCCACTACAAGGACACTGTTTCCATAGCTCTCAAAAGCAGAGGCACATCATGCAAGTTCCCAAAGCTGCTCAGGTCACCCTGATAGCAGCAGGGGATCTCTGCCAGTCAATCCTATTGAATTGCTTTGGCCTCTGCCAGTACACCAGTAGCTCTAACCTAACTGGCATTTAGTTAAGATTCTGCATATTGCAGCAGTAATGAAGTCATCCCACCCTTTGTCTGCATCTGAACTTCAGAGCTAATGTGCACTTCACAGCTGGGCCTCTACACTACCTGCAGCCAACAGGAGACTACATTTGATCGCCTCATCTCTCTGTTTTTCATGGACAGAAAACACACACTTCTATGAATTGTGCTTAATCTGACTTCTAAAATGCCAACTACTAGGCATGTCTGATGTAGTGGAAAAATGGAGCTGCACAAGAGATATTCTTTTTTTGCATTCAAGTTATAAACCAGCTGCCTGGGAGAGCTAGGGGAGAACTGTAAGATTTGCTAGGCTTTAAAAAGACTAAGAATTTAAGAAAGGTTTTCTTTCTTTCTTTCTGAGGATTTCCCATACCAGGTGCACAATAAAGAATGCAAGAATGGCAGTTTGCATCAATCTCAGGAAAAAGTTGTGTGGTGTAAGAATAATGATAAGAGTTAGAAATGTGACCAAAATCACCTGCCTAGATGACATGAATACAATAGTCACAAAATCATGAAATTAATGATTTACTTACACTTCCCCTCAGCTTTGATCTGAAGTCACAGTGAAGAGAAAAAATCCTGTGGACTTTTCTGACAACATCCAGCCCAGGATAACAACATTCAGCCTTTCATTTTCTAAAGCTTTTGGAAACAACTAAGTACAGGATTTGCTACTCAAGTGCCAGCCAGAATCTGTTTTCACTTTCACAAAAACAAATCCCTATTTGTAATGGCTTCAAGAGAAATTTCCAAATAGAAACAGAAACAAGAAATGTGTAGACATATATATATATATATTTTTTTTTCACATTCCTGTAACACTATTTGGTATCACTAGGAAGAAGGACAATATATTATAGAATCCTATAGATACTTTCATCCTAGCTGCAGCATACATGAATGAAAGCACCTTTTCTGTAGGTGGTTTTTTTTTTTTTTCGAAGTACCTAGTTGAAGGAAGAAGATTTATCTTAGAAGGAACTAGACAGTCCAATATAGACTGTTTTTTCCTTCTAGAAACTGTGCTAGCAACTGAGACATTAAATGTCTTTAGTGTGAATTTACACAAAAAAATGTGAGTCAGCCATGCCTCTGAAAAAAACAACCGTGTTTCCTACGTCTACTTGCCACCTGCTGGCAACATAGAAAAGTGGCCAGTGATCTGCACTTCCCAAACAGCCCCTTTCACATAGTATATAAACTACCCTACAACATCACAAACCTTAGCAAGCACTGGGGTTTGTATAGGCATAAAAAAATCATCCTTGATTACTTTGGGCTTTTTAAAAAATAAGCTTGGAATTTCCACTTCCTTTCATCCTCCCCCCATTACTTGAAGTCCTTCCTTGTAGCTAATACTTCCATATGCAAACTATTCCCAAGTATCTTGCTCATTTAAGTCCTCCTCTAGACATACTCTAAGGATGAAGTACTTCCTGTAATTACTACATTTTCATTAAGCTGGAGAGAGTAATATGTAGAACAGCAGAGGAGAAGGCCTGCATGGGATAAAAGAGTGCTGCAGATTCCCAGGCACTCACTGACCCAGAATAACAAAGAGCTGTAAATAACAAGGAATTTGCCATCTGGCCAATGTTAGTCCTTGTACCAGGTGCCTTGGGTGGGAATGGGGAGATGAGGTTTTATGTTGGCAGAAAGCATTTTGAGTTGCAAATTGTAGATCAATCAATAGATATCAGGATACTATATAAGTGTAACAAACCATACAATAAACTGATTTTGATTGTGCACATCAATTGGGGTCCATGCATTCATGTCTTCCATCAGTAATACTAAAAAAAGTAACATTCAAAATAGACCCTTTTTCTTGATACTATACTTAAAATTTTTAAAAGATGAAAGACAAATGTACATTAAAATTGTTTATTTTAAATAGTATTCTAAAACTTGTAGTTATGTACAAATCTTCAAACTATGAAGCTTAAGATTGCATGGTGAATATCTCCACAAAATAAGGCTGCTTGGCCAATCCCATGAGAGCTGATTCCATTTAAGTTTGATTACTTAAGCATACAGGATGTCTTCAAGAAAGTTGTAATCCATGCAGACACCAGCACCAAAAGAGGAAGGCCTTCCTACATAAAAGCTGATCAAGGGCCTCCTCAGTTCCCATGTGACATTTGTTGAACTTGAGAGCATCACCAGCAGGATTTGAGTGAAACCAACGGTCATGGTGGTAAGACCTTTATACTGCACTCAAAATGTGGAGACAGGTACCCACTGGAGGGGCTTTTTCCATACCAATCACACTCACTGTACTTTATTCTTCACTGTAACTGGGTCTAGTAGGGTAAGAAAGAAAAAAACAAAACAAAACAAAACAAATCCACAACCCCCCCCCCCACCCCCATCTTATAATTTGGCAGTGATCTTTAGAGACCTGCCAAATTTTTTATTAGGGATAATTCATATGCATGAGCAAGATTTTTGTTAATACTGAAACTTAAATTTAGATACGAGGTGTAGGGAGTATAATGCCTCAGCCAATAGACACAAACTTCTAATTTCTCTGAACTGACACAGAAAGCAGATGCATTATTGCCTTCTCTCATGTTCCCCCAATAGCAAAGGTAGAGACACATTTAATGAGTTTGTTTTATACAAACACAATTAAAAATACATTTTAGTAGTGTTTCCCATAAAAAATTTTATGAATAGCACAGTACTGAAATCAGTGCAACAAAATTAAATTGACAGAAAGGAGTATTTACAACCATAATCTATTGTACCAAAATTGAAAGAAATCAGAAATTTCTAAAGTGCAAAGTTGACTATATTCTACATACATACATGGTACACAGATACTATGAACCAATACCATTGTTGCAGATGCACCACATATCCATGCTGTACATTTAAGTGACCAAATGAAATTCTTAGGCTGACAGGCAAAATTCCTCTATTGAATTCCTCTATCTAGGCAGATATCAGAATCCAAGGGCCAAATTTAGTCCCTCAGTTCTAGGTGTGTCCCTCAGTTCTAGGTGCTTGCATCCTGGATGGAGATTGACTACTGTAAACCCAGGAATGCAAAACATGGAGGAAGTGTATTTAAATACATGAAGGAAAGTATTTAAATAGAAATCTTACAAAGAACTTATTGATTTGCTTTGTAATAGATTAAAAACAATCAACACATTTTTAAAAGCACAAAACAGAGGGCCCAGCATTATGTATTTTATTTAGCTTCAGTGTCGTCCTAGTTGACACTGGGCACTATTTGTGAAGACTATTTACACTAGCAAGATATGCAAGTTTAGCCATAGGAGTCCCTAAAACCAGAAAGAGGCCACAAAAAAAAAGGCTCTCTCAGCATTAATATATTAAGAAGTCACCATTCAAAATACCTCATTCTTAAAAATTCCCAAAGGAAAACATAATAGAAGGAACTTGGCTGCTAGGATTCCAGATTAACTGAAAAATTCAGTCAATTCAGCCATATTCCTAAGCATACTGGACAGTTAATCCACATATTATTTACAATGATTCTTGTTACTACTCAACAAAACCAAAGAGAAACTGCTTGTTGACTCACAGCTCTCTATACTTTGCAAACTAAACAGTCTCCAGTTTCTTATTTTGGGGCAAAACTATTCAGTGTTTGCCGTGGGGTTTTAGCTACAACTAAACAAGTTTATCATGAAAAACAACACATGTTAAGTAAATTAGTTTGTTCCATTAGACTATTTTTAAACTACATCATATTTACCGAAACAGCAATGCATAAGAGGTCACACAGCAAGGCTTACATAATGCCATAATCTGACACAATCCACTTGGTTATGACCACTACAGTGAACTTGATACAAACAAACCACTTGGTTCAAGAAAGTGTCTGAAAAATTAAGATTTACAATTCCATAAAATAGTATTTCCTGAAGTTGTTTGGGAATGATTTAGCCATAATCTGTGCATTTTAAGATATCCATACACTGAAATATATCCATGGTTCAAAGCCTCACTAAAAATGAGTCCCAGCATCTACATGTGCATTAACAGGTAAGGCTATGTCTGTGCCATAGCATGCAGCAGAGAGAGGGGAAAATGGCACCTAGTCTGCATAGGAAGAGAATAAATTAGGTTGAGACATGTACATATTAGCACGTAGAGGCATCAGAAAAGCAACGAGTAACTAAATTGTGATGACTTAACAGAGCTAATTATATCCTGATCCTTAAAGGAGGCAGAGTAACCAAATCTTAGCTCTCCAGCTCATCTTTTTCCCTGTTCTCTTAATAGCTACTTACAGACACTACCCAGATGGAAAAACAGCATCTTGGTTACAATTCCACTACCTTATGCATGACAACTTCAGGCATTCAAATGGATTCAAACTTTTCTAGTGCCAGGATATTTCACCTGTCTGCAGCTTTCAAACTTACCAAATTTTTAAAGATTTAAAGACGTCAATTGAATGACTGTGATGCATTATTTTCAAGCACTTTCTCTTACTTGATGCATCACTTGCACATACACTTTGATATTAAAGGATTTTAATTTAAGGACAGACAAGCTAAAATATCTTACTACAAATTCTGATACAAGAACCCTAATCTATAGAGGAAAGAGCAGACACTAATAGTTTCAGAAAAATATATGGTGTTCCAGTTATGCAGAACACTGTTTTTCAACTCCTGTGAAACACCACAGATGTGTTATAAACCAAACCCAGATTTTTTTGCTCAATACGACAGGGTGTGAAGCCTGAATAAATATAACAATTCTTGCAAATTTCTGAATACAGAATCTGATATTATATACCATAGAAGTTAATGGAAAAACTCTCAAGTGTTAAAAGCATATTTCCTTTGCTATTTGAGGGTAGAAACTAAACCCACAAACAGAAACTCCCTAGAGGCACAATAGGAACATTTAAGCCTGCTCAGTCTATGATACACAACTAAACACAGAAATCAGTTGCATATAAACAAACTCCTAGAAATCCCATCACATTCTTGTGCAAGATAGAGGCATACTAAGAAAAGTTGTAACTCTTCTAAATTAAAAAAGAAGAATCAGAAAAATGGAGAACAGAACAAAAGCCCTTAAGTCCAACTAATACAGTTTTAAAGTGAATCTGAAGCACTTATGGCACTTAAGAAATCTGGCATCCGCTATCTTTTTGAGGCTTTATATCTGGTTCCTTCAGAGGTTTTACTTCTTCATCTGGTTTTGGTTTAGCCTGTGAACAGGAATTAAAACAAAAATTAATACACCAAGTACAAACCACTGTATCTGCATGGCATTTCTGCACAGCAAACTTTACATACTCTAATTCAAATCTCCTCTTTTTTCAAAGTTGGAGGCTTTGAGCAAGCAAGCATCAAATAAGGGGGAAAAGCCAAATGTTCTTTACTGCAGAAAAAAAACAGGCTCCTAATTTCCAGTTGCTGACAGCGTGGCAGAGAGGTAAACTGACTTGCCTCCTGGCACAGCTGAAATGTGAGCTCAGGCAATGGGCCTGTTGCTATGTTCTGCACTGAGCTGGGGAGCATTACAGAATGAGAACAAAAGAACAAAACAGTAACTCTGTACTACACACAGAGTAAAGCTAACAGGGAAGAACAAGACACAAGATTATCTTACAGTGTCATCCTTTGGCCTCTTGGTGAGATCAAATGCTGCAAGTGTTTCAGGAGTCCACTGTGCATTCAAGGCAGGAAATTCAAAAGGAACAGGCTCTACTAAGCCATAGTTTGCTTTCAGTTCCAGCTGGGGAGCCTCTGTTGGCACCTTCTGAAAATAGCTGTAATAGAATACAGCAATATATTAAAAAACCCAGTGCACTCCCTCTCTCTTAAGGCACTGTCCAACATCTATTCTGTGACAGCACAAACCCAGAGCAAATCTGCTATGAGAAAATTAAAGAGAAATTTGTTAATTCCCTAAGTTACAAGCCATGGCCAAAAGGTACACGGAAACTATAGAGTAAAATACACCATGTAGGAACTAAAGAGTAAAATATACCATCTGGAAATAAAATCAAATGAGGTATTAACAGTTCATACAGCGTACTGTACCAACCACAAATTACTTACATGAATCCATTCTCTCTCTGGCATTTTTCTAGTGTGTTCTTAATAAGACTTCCTAATTTCCTAAAGAAGAGATGTCCAGAAGGTTTAGCAGTAGTCCCAGGCCCTTTGGTTTCACCATATTCTTTGCATAATGCTTCAGCCTTGGCAAAAACTGTGCAAGAAAGAAATGTAATAAAAATCATTTACTTGAGTCTGTTAAATCACAGTTCTGATCTATAGTGCTTCAGCTTTAGGAGATACCAAAATCCATTCAGACTTCTTGTTTCTTAGGAAAAAAACTAAGCTAGCTCAAAGGCAGCACTTCCATACAACACTTACTGCAAAACTTACTAAAAAGTTTGCAGTTACTAAAAACTTACTATTTGAGCAGGAAAATGTAGGAAATCACTCTTACACGTGGGAGAAAATGCAGCAGTTAAGTCTCAGAACTGAACCACATGGTAAGTGCGAACAAAGGTGTTCACAGAGTTGATGCTCAAAACCAAACAACACTTAATTTGGAGTGATAAAAGAAGCACTTTTCTGAACAGCAGGCACAATAAAGTGAAGCATTTGTTTTAATGTAATTGTTTTTAATGCAATTGTTCTTTTAAGTAAACCAACTTAGTTTGTTCTTAATGAATTATTTTTACCTACTTTTAAAATTAGTACAAAGTCTTCAATTTCATGATTTGAACATTCCATATAGATTGTGGTGCAGTTAAGCAGTGCAGGCTGTTGGAGTAGGAACAGCTTTGAAGAAAGAAGAACGGACAGAAGATCCTTAACTACTGCAAACTTCCCTTCATCTACCTTTCAAATTAATAGAAAGGAAATAAGCTACTGAAATGTATTTAAAACGAACAACCAAGCTCTAGACTTACTATTTAGTATAAGACAGGGTAACCTCCAAAGCAGAAAAGGCTGCAGTAACTTAACATCCAGACCAGAAAATATGATGACAATTGATTTTTATGCTGTATTGAAGGCAGTGCAAAGCCAGACTGAGAAGTGAAAACCAAATTTTCTGCTGCTCTGTTATAAACAACAGTCTTTAGCAAGACAAAAAAATGAATGCTGTCTCTATTCAAAAGTGTGCTGGATTTTCATCAGGTGTCAGATAAAAATCATATGTTTCACAGAATCACAGAATGTCAGGGGTTTGAATAGACCTCTGAAGATCATTGAGTCCAAACTCCCTGCCAGAGCCAGACTAGAGCAGGTCACAAAGAAATACATAAAATTTTTACTCAGAAAAGTTTATGGGAGACCAAACAAACATAATGTAGCAAAATAAACCAGGCATGTCATCATCAGACCCTGTAATCCAGTCTCTATCACACTTACATTTTTCTGATTCCTGCAGAGATCTGATTGCTTCCCCGCACTTATCGCTCGCCAGTAAGGTCTGGCCATGGTAACAGTAGGCCTAATGGGACAGGACAAAATCATCACCAACATCACTGGGCACTTCATGCACCAACTCACTTCTACTCTCCCTTATATCAGAGTTGCTTCTCTTTGAAGCTGCTGTTCTCTGCAGGTAACTTCTAATTTGAGAATACAAGTCAAAGTGCCATGGTCAAACCGAACAATGTAACTCTACACTGAGGTAAGCATCCATCAAGCCATCTCAAGCCTAGCCAAGATGAACTCTGAGCTTCATGAAGCCTGTTTTACCAAAACATTAGTTTATAGTATAGTATAGTATAATATATAGTTCAAACTTCTCTATGTATCGTTGTGCCCTATTAAGCCCTATTACAGAATGAGGAGGAACACCAGTCACAATGACAAAGCAAAGACTAAAATTAAATTTAAAAAATTAAAACTACCTGAGCACTCAAAAATCAAATCTGCAACAAACACCAATGAAACCAGAAGTAATGAAGCATTTGGCTGATTGAGACATTTTGACATAGCCCAAATAACTTTTCCACCCCAAAAGGTGCTACTCCTTCAAACTTATGTTTAAATACTTATGAGTTTAAATACTAAATACCATAGCTAAAGGAACAATCCAACGAGCTAATGTCTACCTTGCACACCTTCCTTTAATGTCTCTTCTCACAGTACAGCAAGTGTTACCTAAATCTACCCTTGCTAACAAATTAAAAAAGCTCTGACCCTCCCTCATCACTCAAACTCACTAAGGGAAGAAGCTTTTACCTACAGAAGAAAAGGGTATGAAGAGGAAGACAACTGCATTAACTACTTTGTGTAAGCATTTTTTGCAGTATGGGAGAGACAGATTACAGCTTGTGTCAGGCTACAAGAAATAAACAGCAAATTGAGCATCTGATGATCCCCGAATTGCACTTTCTACCCTATTGCACTTGCTAAGAGATCAGTCGCACAAGGAGGGACAGCACTTGGAACGGCACCTGTTACTTCATGAGTGTCATTCAAGGCCTTCAGAAAGATTATCAGCTCCAAATTATTCCTAGAATCAGACTGTGATGCAGAAAATGGAAGACAAGTATTATACTCAACTGAATCTCTTTACCTAATGATACATAATCACTATAAATTGCACATTGCAGTAATTTCAACTGGCTGAATAAAACCACTTCAAATGCCCCTGGCCATGCACAGGCTCTTTTCACAGTATGGGAAGAAAGTCAAAGCAATACTTAGTCCCCTATCCAGCCCCTAGACAACATTAAAAACACTGACTGGTGTCAACTGAGGTACTTACATAGGCCATATAGAAACAGGTCTTCAAGTTTAAGTACTTCCTCCATTTACCTGCATAGACTGGATCCAAACTGGATAATGTTTTATCTATGAACACATATGTAAAGTTATTTTTAAGACATTTCCAAAAAGGAAATGCCCACACACATTTAAAAACCAGAATTCTTCAATTTAGAAACAGATCTTAACAATACAGTAAACTGAAGTGCCATAAATTACTCCTGCAAAGGCACAGAGAAATTATGAGGAAAAAACCCGAAATATGCAGCTTATTGAGCTATCATGAAGTTGTCCCCAGAATCTCTGAAACTGCTGTCCACTAAGTTTGGAAGGCTAATTTTTGTAAATATTTCAGGTGGCATTTCAAAGCTTGTTCCTAACTTAAGTTTCAAGTACTGACCTTTAAAAGCATACGTATGTTACAATATTCCATCTCTTACACTGACTCCTGTATTTTTGCTCTTTTCCCACTTGCCTCAACAATCCCACAGCTCAGCTGACTCAGGTGGAATGATGTACATAATTAAGCCACTACACACTTCAGAGTCTGCATTATGACCTGCTGCCCTAAGGCAACTGAAACACACTCAGCTTATGTCAAGCCATTTGTCTGCTGCTATTACACATTCTCAAGACATTACACAGTCTTGTCTCCCCTCACTAACGTCTCCTACTACTAGCTACAGGAAAAGATTCCCAAAAAAACAAAAGGCCTTATCAAAATATAGCTGTTACACTGGTAACTGAAGCATTAAAACTGCTATGTAGAAGCAAAATGTACAAAGCATATCCACTGAGAAACAGTGTCAGTATCACAATTGATGGGTGGTGAAGTATGTCTGCTGGCAAGAATGCATGAACCAGGTTACTAAGGATACAAAACAAGACACTCACCAGCTTTTTGGTAGAAGTTAGCTGTTTCATAAGCAAGAGCAGCTATTAGTCCTGGATTGTGTTTCAGCTCAATAGCCCGAGCAATTGTCACTGAAAAAGAATTCCACACAATCATATTAAAGCTTAATTGAAAATGTTACATCAAATCAACAGAGGAATTTAGCACTTTAAAACTCCTGCATGAGCAGAAAACAAGTACTGTGCAGTCAAGCAAACTGTAGAATAAAGATGGATTGTTTCTGGGAGAGAATTATTCCAAATCAACAGAAAAGCTGGAGAAAGGTTAATCTGATGACCAGCTAGTAAACAGAAGCCACAAGTATTTTAAAGTAAAGGAGATGGGAATTTATGTTAGGTAAGCATGGTGGTAAAGACACTGCATGAAAGGAAAAAAGAAGGGAAGAATGTCACAGACAAGTTCTTCCAGAGTGGTTACATTGGCAGCATCAGATTGATTTTTGGCATTTTCCTCCTATAATTTTAACTTGTTTCCTTAAAAGCAACCTATCCCACTATGCCACAGTACTTCAAGAAAATAAAAAACCACCAAAACCCCACATTGACGCCAAGCAGACTTCACAAGACATTAATGTAGCCCACAGAGACTGTCGTTTACCATCCCCAACAAACACAGAATTGAAGATACCTTCTTGAGCTTCAGCTTGGCATTGTATGATGTAAGAGTCTATAAGTCGAGCTTCTAAATCTCTTCCCTTTTCTACAGGTGTAATCAATTTTGGAATGTGACTTTCCTAAGGACAAAGCAAGTCTCAAAGTTAGTTTAGGCTTAATACTACTGTTGCCAAAGCAAAGCAAGTCCCTTCATCCTAAATGGATATGACAGTGAGCAAAGGTCCCAAGACGGTGGGCTGTACTGTTGCAGGTGCTACTGGACCAACAGATAGTTTACACTTCCACTGCCACTGGGATAGAGTAGCAGGGACTGAGTGGTAGCACCACATATTAATACCCTTCTTTTTCCTCTATCATTCAGATAGTC
The DNA here is from genome assembly GCF_036169615.1 of Heliangelus exortis. Lineage (NCBI taxonomy): Eukaryota > Metazoa > Chordata > Aves > Apodiformes > Trochilidae > Heliangelus > Heliangelus exortis. Next base: position 26,626,907 of record NC_092424.1, on the reverse strand, counting down.
AGAGGTTACTTGTTTATTCTGTAGCCTTGCCAGAATAGAAAAAGTTTTTCTAAGACAAAAAGTCAAGTACTTGGAGACAACAAAGAATAGAAAGCAAAGACAGCTTTTCTACCTTCAAGTGTTTAAAAATCCCAGCTGCTATCTTCAGGCTTCTGTGAACATCTTTTGCTTCATCTTCTGTTATACTTAGAATATAGAATGAATTAGTGAAAGTTTATTTAGAAAGGACCTCTAGGTGTCATTTAGTTTTACTTCCTGTTTTGATTATCAACAACAGCAGATCAAGTCCATTACAGCTTTGTCTAGATGAATCCTGAAACCTTCAAAAAAGAGTTAGTGGACTCTAAGTAAGCCATCACACTGCTGTGCTACCCTCATAGTAAATAAGTTCCTTACAGTGTCCAATAATTAAATAATCAAGCAGAACTTTCAAAATGAAAAAATGAATGTAAGGTCTAGTAGTGGCTTCCAAGCAAAAGATAACCTCAGTGTTAAAAGCCAAAGCTTTAGAAATCTGTAAGGCTAAAAGCCAGAAAACTGTAACTTTGAAAATCTCAAGCTTGTACCTGGACATTTAGAGCAGGACTGATGAATGGTTTATTCACGACTGACATTTTATACCACAATCACAAGGTACTAGTACACTTTGTTCACGGATGCAAGAGGGGACTGAAGTGCATTTGGACATTGCAGCACATGAAAGAAGGCCAACTGCCTCCTTAAACTCCTGCTGTTTCAGATGAACATGCACTACAGTAGCCAAAACTCTGAAAAAGCTGATTTGTTTTTTGGTTTTTTTTGTTTTTGGGGGGTTTTTTTGGCTGGGTTTTTGCTGGTTTTTTTTTTTTGTGGAATATAGTTGTAATTGTATTAGTAAGAAAAGAAAAACACTTACTCTTCTTTTCCAGCCAGTCTTGATGCATATTTTGTGTACCACAGAGCTACGTTGAATCCCATGGAAATCAGTTCAAACACTGCATCCTGCTGGGAACTAGGGAAAGACAGACAAAACCCCTACAAACAATCCCTCAAGCAATTCAATGCTTCCCATTTTGTTCTCACAGGCTCTCTCTGCCAGTAGTTCACATACCAGAAACGAAAATTTCTCTTCATAAAATATTTTTTAATTTAAGAAGTCAGCACTTTCTAATTCAGAACCTCCTGCTTGCTGAACTACTAAAAATGAGACTTCAGTTTTTAGTTACTCTCTGTAAATTGCAATTTCCCACATTCAGATGTCTACTCTTCTCATATGGGAACTTTTATTTTAAAACAATAACTTGGTATTTGTTTGGCCTTGGGTGTGGCTGACATTTTTCCATCTCTCTTTTGTTGTTGCTGGTTGTTTTGTTTTTAAACTGCACATTTTGTGGAAAGCCTTGCTCTGGAATGTCTACTTTAAAGTTGCACCAATAAGTTAGTAAGTCAGTCTTATATCGCCCTCAAATGAACGTTATTGCCAGTATTTACATAACTGCAGTCAAAAGGCATATACAAATAGCAAGAAGTTTCAGAAGCAAAAGTGTTTTCAAAGAGTTAACTTGCAATCACAAGCTCTCTAGCTTTGGAACGTCAGAAATAAAGGTGTGTGAAGAATAATGTTTGTACAAGTAAAAGCTCGTATGACTATGAGAAAATTTTAAGAGATTCCTAATACAGAGATTGTTTCCCAAGGGGAATAAAAGTTTTGAGGAGACCAAGCACTTCTAGATAGAGCTTGACAAATTGGTAACTGTGGTTAGAAACAATGCAATTACCTACAATCAAGACACAACTGAATAATCCAGAAAGTTATAGATCCATATTCCCACTTAAAACAGAACCTTTACTTGTTTGTACCAGGTGTACATGTGCTAGGGGCTTTGAAGGACAAGAACAAAATCAGATTTTCATCAACATTTGTACTCCCAAAAATTCAGAAAACACTGGTCGGGAAAAAAGTTTTGAACCGTAATAATCTATGTTATCATATTCAATTCACCAATACTCTTAAGGTTCTTCTTTGCACTGCTCTAGCCAACCATAGATATATATTTTTTATATCAACTAAGACACAATGGATCCTTCTACCATTATAATGCATTAACACACCTTTACATAAAGCAAGACATGCTTCCCAACACCTAATGCAGTACAACAGTTACCACTAATGCAAAAGAAGTTTTTGGAAACTACTTTTTGTTCAACATTTTACCACACTTCTAAAGTTCTCCTTCCCAGCTGTGCTGATACACATGCATATACATAACAGACAGGAAGAAAACAGCTGCATCCCCTGTATTCATAAAAGCATGTGTACCTGGGAACTTGTCCTTGTAATGTGTCTGTCCACTTGAAATTCTGAATGTATCTCAACTTGCATTCTTGGGAAGAGTCATCCAGTGAAACGATAAAACCTATAGAATATAAAAATGTACTGACAGGCAATCTCAAAGTAAACCAGAAATAAGTAATGAAAGAACAGGAATCAATACGAATACAGATACAGATAAAGGAATGTTTCTTGCTGTCCAACTCAAAAACCTGCGTCACTTCCTGAGGCTTTTATTCGTCAAAATCTTGGAAATGAGACATGCAAAAAACCAAACCAACTACTACAAGAAAAGCTTTGCCAGAAGCTTACCAACTCAACGAGCCATGATTGCTCAAGAAAAACTTTGCAGATGTCTGCATGTCCCTTATACTGGCAGGGAAGTGGACTGACCCATGTTCAGGATTTCCTGAGGCTGCTTGAGGTGAGTGACTGTCCCTGACACTGTAGTGGCAATTGGGAATTTCCAGCAAAAGCTGCCTAGTCCATTGGAAAAGGTAAAAGGGCTTGTAAGCATGGACACACCTAGTTATAATTTCTTTTGTATCCAGGGCTACAAGAAATTAGTTCTTTATGTCCAGCAGACCAGAAAGCAGCCATCAGTGAGATGAAGCTCATGCTATGGGATGTTTAATCCTAACATATGCAAGTTCAAGCAGTTTTCCAGGGTAATTTTTCAGAGTAATCCAGGCCTTGGTCTGATCAGTTCTCACAGACTTCAAGAATTTAAAACTTGCTTGGGGCTCTATAACATGCATACTACTACCCTTTTGGCTAAGAAAAGCTAAGCATTCAATCTAGCTATCTGAAGGCAAGGAAAAGTTACTTGATGAAGAAGATGCCAATAAAATCTTCCTTTCTCTAGATGCTGTTGCATGTTTATGAAGACAGAAAATACTTGTTCCTTTCACATGCAAAAGATTTTAGTGACCAAGCATGATGCTTTCCTGAAGTAACTCGCCAAATCTTTTCTGCAGCAACATGGACTTTTACCTTAGCTTTATCTAGAGTGTCACATCAGCTTACACCATCCCAGGGACTGGGAGAACTGTACTAAGCTGAGATGCTTCCCTGCCCACAGACTGAAGGATTACTGATTTCAGAATCCTACTGATTTCAGTTGATTCCTGGAAACTCAGTCCTAAGAAACTTGTCTGAACATCTGACCACTAAGAGTTATCAAAATATAAGGAAGGCATCATCATATGTGGCCATCTACTGAAAATTTACATATAAAAATAAGCACGCATATAGGCACCGAAGATAAACAGCAGCAAAACTTTAAACTTGCAAGTCTATTATCTAACATTACTCAAACCAGAAGTTTACACCAAAGAGCATCTTCTATCAACTAATTAGTAGACTCAATTTATACATAAGGGGCAGTTCACCACAACCTAAGAGATAAATAAACATTTTCTCCTCCAGCAGGAAACAGAATGAGGTTAAAAGCAAGAGGACAGGGCTGCCAGCACTTAGTACTGGAAGGGTGCGGGAGCGAGAAAGAAAATGCGTGCAACCAATATGGTTGAAAAACGAACTTCTGGTTTATTGCGCAGCAACTTTTGCTTATATAGTGCTTCCGTGAACACGCCCCCACCACCAACACGCACTTTTATTGGACACCCAGTGTGTTTACCTGTAGCACAGCGAATCCCCGGTGCAGGTAGCACCGGAGCGTGGCCCGATCTAATTGGCCTCCCAAACATGGGGTTGGGCATAGCAAAGGGGTCCCACCTCCCATCTCTTCGAGAATATTCGGGAATATTCTCCAACATTCTCCGAGCCTTCCTAACATTCCACAACATTTCCCCCCTTTTCTTTTTGCACAAGCCCATGTTTGGTTTAAGGTTTTGCAGTGCTAATTTTCAAACAAATATAGTGCAAATAACAAAACGTGCAAAACTTAAGAATACATTCAATAATATAATGCCCTTTTCAAAACAAATCTAAAACTACTCAAACCACTCAATTAATGAATTAAACAGGTTCATGCATTGAATGTTGTAATGCCCTTGTAAAAATAATCTAATAACTATGCAAACCACTCAAGTAATGAATCAAACAAATCGGTTAAGAAACTATCAAGTAAATCTCATCGTCTTAATCAAGTAAAAATGAGCTTCACATTTTAAACATATCTCTATTTCATACAATCATTCATACTCACACACTCTTCAACAGAGCTCCGTTCAATATTAGGAAGGTCTGGCGTCCACTAATGCAGAGAACCAAAGGAGGGATAGGAGAGACTTATCCGACGAAATGTAGTCGGGGGGCCCCTATAAGTGTCTCCAAGTCCCATTGGCTCATAACATAGTGGAGTCCTAGGACCTTCGTAGTTGCCGAATTAAATTGTTAAATTTTAGTATTGCAGCACTCAATCACTACACTCATACTCTTATAGTAAACGAAGTTTTTTTTTTTTTTTTTTTTTTTTTTTTTTTTTTTTTTTTTTTTTTTTTTTTTGGTTGAAAAATCCCGGGTCTTATACCTAAGTAGCATGCTATCTATGTAAGTGTTCACAATCTTGTAGTACTTAGTAAAGGTCCATGTCCTTGCTCTTCAAGCCATTCTTCGGCAAAACCTTTATCTTTCTGTACAATCATAATATTGGCAGCTTTGGCAATTAGTTTCTTAAGTATTGCTAACATACAACTAAGGCACATCACAGTTATCAATACAATACAAAGTACAAGTAAACCGGTCCTACACAAACCTCGAAGCCATCCGGTGATACCAAACCAATTAATCAATCCATCTATACCGAAAAAACCTACATCTTGCTTAATATTTTGAGTATGCTCTACTAGCTGTTGTATCTCCTTATGTATCGATCTAGAGTGATCACTCAAATTCATACAACACATACCATCAAAGTCTTCACAACCGTGGCCATGAGCCAGAAGCAAAAAATCTATGGCAGCCCTATTTTCTAATACTGCATGTCGTACAGAGGACAAATCTTCAGCTAGTTCAGATAATACTTTGCTGGTCTCAGTAGCATGCTTTACTACCCAACAACTCAATTTTTCCAGGTTTCGATGTGCACGAGCGGCAGCAGCTCCCGGCAAAAAGATAGAGGTGACAATTATCTGCCATTTGGACCAAAGGTTAACATCGTCATTACATCCCTGCGCTAGTATTTGAGCCAAGCCTCGCTTCCACCGCACACGATGGGTGCTGTTCGGGTGTGCGTGAGGCATAGCTAAGCTCAGCTGACCAATGGTGCAAGGCCCTCCGACGGGATGGGATGGTATACCTGACCATGCCCGATCTCCGCAAATTAAAAAGTACCCTGATGGTAATTTCCTAGGAGGCTGTGTCCCAGGCAGTGGGTTAGTAGCACCACGGAGGGTATAGCTGCACCACTGGCTAAAATTACCCATTGGGAAAACATTGGTAGTAACGCATTGTCTCCCTATGGCTTTTGTGCAGTCAGTGGACAAGCTACTCATCCAGACACAATAAGTGGCATCTAGAGAGTCTAAAAGGCTTAATTCTTGGGGATCGGGCCCAACAGGCAGACGATCAACCCAAGTGTCATAGTCACTCAAGCATGCGACTAGACTGGCCTTGGTGGAACATAGACTCTCAGTGTGGAATTGCACTTGTGTGTGGTTCATTGCTGCTTGAAACATTGGCCACGTCTCCTCAGAGACTGGCACGCCGACCAAGCACGTTAGAAAGGGCGATTGGGGTGTTGCTAGACTGGCACAAAAGGAGGTGGTGTTAAGTTGACGCGCGAGGGTAACCCAAACATTCTGTCGGGGATCGAAGTTCGGGAAGGCAAAACAATGATAGTTTGAAATGACAATGAGACCTAAAACGAAGTTAGGACGGCAGTCTCTACTTTTGAGCATATTGGGCACTTAAGGCGGCTGTCCCTGCTCTTGAACTTGTGTCTTCTGATCCTGCGAGGCGGGCGCTGGTCGAGTCCACTTGCTGGGGACCCACAAGGTACCTGCAGGGGTGGAAACACACATATGACCTCTACCTAAATATTTAACCTCTGCTGGGCCTTGCCATATACCCGTGGCGGGATCCCTGTAAGTCACATATATTGGGGCTGCTGAGGGATCAGGTTGTTGGGCTATTGTCCCATGAGTATATGCGGGCGCAAACTTTTGGTCCCCGAATACACACAGATAATTCAAGACAAATAGAGTCTTTGATAATCGCTCTTGTGGGTCTTGCAAATCTGTGAACTTTGCCAGGTAATCTTTTAGTGTTTGATTTGCCCTCTCTACTATAGCTTGACCTGTCGGCGAGTGGGGAATGCCTGTAACATGTTTAACTCCCCACTGTTGAAAAAATCGGGCTAACTTGCCACTAGTGTATGCCGGTCCATTGTCAGTCTTTATCTGCTCCGGCACACCCATGACGGCAAAACAAAGGGTGAGATGTCGCATCACTTGCAACGCTTTCTCACCGGACTGGGCTGTAGCCCAAATGAAATGACTGTAAGTATCAATAGTGACATGAACATATTTAAGCCTTCCAAATTCTGGCACATGAGTGACATCCATTTGCCATCTTTCATTTGGACCAAGACCTCGGGGATTAACTCCGAGGCCGAGACCGAGTCCCCTTTGGTTACACTGTGGGCAGGCTTTTACAATGCCTCTGGCCTCGTCCATAGAAATCTGGAAGTGGCGATGGAGTCCTCTAGCATTCTGGTGGAAGGTAGCATGCGCATTCCTTGCTTTAGTAAACTCGTCCATGGGTACGGATAGCGAAACCAGTTTGTCTGCTCGGGCATTGCCTTCTCCTAGGCCATCAGACCATTGATGACTCCGAATATGAATGATAGCATAAGGCTGGTCTCTCTGTTGGATGGCAGCCCGCAGCTGACGAAATAAGTCATTTAGTCGGTGGTTTGTCACGTCCTTGAGATATGCGTCCTCAATTCGCTGTACAACTCCCACAGCATATAGGGAGTCTGAAACAACATTAAGGCGCACATTCAACCAACGTGAAAAGGCGTAAACAATGGCTGCCAACTCTAGAGTCTGTAGGGTATCGCCCTCTTGTGAGGGCAGGAGTTCATGGCACCATTGCTCTTTATCCTGCCAAGTCACTGCGGCTCGTTGTGAACGTTTTCCTGCATCGGTAAAAACCGTTAATGCATCTCGAAGGGGTTCCTCAGATCGTTTTGGAACAGGAATCCATTCATGCAGGGACATCCATTTTAACACAGTAGATTGCAGCGGAGAGAGGTCAATGGTCTGTGATACTTCTAGGAGACTTGTCTGTAGGTCTGGAGAGTGCTGCAAATACCAGTCCAACTCTCCTTGTTTCATTGGAAGATAAATTGTACTAGGTTCCTCTCCAGTAATTTGAATGATACGGTTTCGACCTTTACGAATTAGGAGGGCCAGTACCTCAATCTTTGTCTGGATTGTAGTTTTTGGCTGTAATGGTCCGAAGATCCATTCTAAGACACGAATATCAGTAGACCTAGTCTCCCCCCTTTTCTTTTTTGACTGCGTGAGAGCTCCGAGTAAATGTTGTTTACCCGTAAGGATGGTTAGGTCTATGGGTAAGTTTACATCACGGCGATCCACGGAGCGCTGAGATACTGTCAGGCCAATTTCAGTTATGGCCTGTTGTTGAGCTGTTGAAAGAACAACAGGGGAGGCAGGGTCGGTACCTTTCAGGAGTGGTCGTAACGGTTCTAGGTGATCGTTTGTTATGCCGATCACAGGGCGTAACCATTGAACATCACCAAGAAATCGTTGCACGTCATGTAAGGTATTAAGGGTCAAATGAAGAGCAGCTTTCTGAGGTCTAACTTGTGACTCAGTAATATGCCATCCTAGGTACTTCCATGGTGGTGTACGCTGTATCTTTTCAGGTGCTATTTGAAGTCCCTGGTGACTCAGTTGTTGTACTAAGAAGTGTTCTTGCTGCTCGGTAAATGGGTCTTGTTGTGCTATCAGGATGTCATCCATGTAGTGATAAATCAAGGCGTCTGGCCATGCTTGCCGTACCGGCAGTAGTGCTGCATCTACAAACAGTTGACACAAAGTTGGGCTGTTTTTCATGCCCTGTGGGAGCACTACCCACTCAAATCGTGAAGCAGGGGCCTCTCTGTTAAGAGCTGGAAGTGTAAATGCAAATCGTTTTGTGTCTTCTGGGTGTATATGTATAGTAAAGAAGCAGTCTTTTAGGTCTACTATAAGTAAATGCCATCGCTCTGGGAGCATTGCGGGGTTAGGCATCCCGGGCTGAAGGGCTCCCATTGCTTCCATCTGGGAATTAACTGCACGTAAGTCATGTAATAAACGGTACCTGCCGGACTTCTTTTTAATTACGAAGATTGGAGTATTCCAAGGGCTAGTTGATGGTTGTATATGCCCTTGGTCTAACTGTTCTTGTACTAAGATGTGGGCTTGTCTGAGGCTTTCTCGCTTCAGCGGCCACTGCTCGATCCATATTGGCTGTGATGATAACCATGTCAATGGGATCGGGAAAGCCCAAGGAGTGACCGCTAATAAAAACGATCTCTCGTGATCAGGCGTGCTCCAATCTGGCTTAGAACGTCTCGGCCAACAAGGGCCTGTACATTTGTAGGCAATGGCATGATGGTGATGAATAGAGTGCATGTACGGTTATCAAGGGTAAGACGAATTTTTTGTGTGCTTCGTTTTACCTGGGCTGCGCCTCCTACCCCTTCAACTCCGGACATCATTGGAGCAGCTGGCCAATGCCGAGGCCATAGCTTTTCATCCACAATAGTGATGTCTGCTCCTGTGTCCAGTAGCGCTGTAAGGTGACATTGGTTCTGCTGATGTTCTAGTAATATTGGAACTTTGGGGCGTTCATCCATAGGGACGCACAGTAGGGCCATTTGTCCTGTAGAGCCAAACGCTGCTGTTCGGCGGGGAACTGTCGAAGAGGCGGTTGCTGCATCAGTCAATTGTTGTGTCGGGACTAATTGGGCAATTCGAGTCCCTTTTGGAATTATTATGGGCGGTGTCCAAGTCATAGCCACAATACAAATTTCTCCCGTATAGTCACTGTCTATTACTCCTGGCAAGACAAACAAACCCTTAAGTCCAGCAGATGATCGTCCTAATAAGAGGGCTCCACATGGTTTTTCTTGATACTTCACTGGGCCGGCGATACCCGTAGGAATCTTTTGGGGCTTGCTGTCAATGAGAGTCACATCTACTGCGGTTGCCAGGTCCAGCCCGAGGCTTCCGCTGGTTGCTGGTTGGAGGGAGGAGGCTGGTTGGAGTTGTCGTTGAAGGGAAGCGGAATTGGTTGGTTGTCGAAAGGAGGTAGGGATGGCTGGTTGCTGAAGGGGAGTGCGGGTGAATGATTGGTGGGGGTAGGTGGGGGTAACTGATTGTTGGGGGGCATTGGAAGCGGCTGGTTGTTGGGGGGAAGTGGAAGTGGTTGGTTGCTGGGAGGGAGTGGGAGCGGTTGGTTGCTGGGAGGGAGTGGAAGCGGTTGGTTGCTGGAAGGGAGTGGGAGTGGTTGGTTGCTGGAAGGGAGTGGGAGCGGTTGGTTGCTGGAAGGGAGTGGGAGTGGTTGGTTGCTGGAAGGGGTCCACACTAGAGCCGCAGTTGGGGTCTTTGCGCCGCGGCTCCTCGCGCTCCTCGATCCGTTTCCCTGGTGTCTGCAGGCTTCAGTGGCATGAGTGTTTGAATTACAGTGTTGACACCAAACTGTGGGTTTGCGACAGTGCTTTCGAAGATGTCCAGTGTGTCCACAGCGAAAACATTTGTCGGGTGATCGTTGCGGCTGTCTGGTGTCGGCAGGACGTAACGGGGCTAAGGCTGCGAAGGCTTGCTGCTGGATTGCAAGAGCTTGCTGCTGGTGAATTGCAAGAGCTTGCTGTTGTGCTTGCTGTTGGGCTATAAAGGCTTGTTGTTGGGCTGCAAGAGCTTGCTGTTGGGCTTGCACCATACTTCTCCCTACACCTTGTATTGCTTCAATTAACATTGCCTGAGTCCCTATTGGTACTCTAGATAGCCGTTCCAGCATCTCCTCAACTGATGCCTCTGATGGCATGGAAGAAATTATATTTTTTGTGGGAGCATTGCTATTCTCTAGGATACACTGACGGAGTAATGTAGTTTTCATATGATCTGGTACACAAGCCTGGTTGATGGCATCAGTGAGTTTATCTACAAACTGTGAGAACGGCTCATCTGCGCCTTGCTTAATTGACATATAGGATGGGATAGCTGGTGTGGTTCTAACTTTACTCATAGCTTCCCTCGCAAGTCTCATGGATTCTCTTATTATGTGTGGGCCTAGTCTTGCTTGTGCCTCGAAATTGGCATATTGACCACAACCCATAAGTTGATTTATTGTTACCCCATACAGGGGGTCATTTTGTTGTCTAGGAATTTCTACAAATCTGTGGCATAATGTTTGCCAATGTGCTTGCCATAGCAGTAAAGCTGATTGAGTCATGATCATTCTCATAATTCCTTTTATGTCCTCGGGGAGCAACAATCCTGAGCTCCAGATATAACTTATCATTTGCTTGACTGGTTCACCATGCAACCCGCATTCATTTACAGTGGCCCTTAATTGCGTTAGTAGTTTCCAGTTTAAGGAGTGGTACTCTGCCTCCACATTTCCCCGATTATCTGCTGTATAGATGATCGGGAAGGCTTGTGGAAGGCTGTCCACAATTGAAGATAAATCATAATCTTTATTTTTAAGGGCATCCTCATATATTTGTGACCAATCAATCGTTAACATTCGGCAGTGCCGTGCAGCAGGCTTTTGTTGTTGAGAAGCGGCTGCTTGCGGCAATGGGGGGGGAGCCGGCTGGTCGAGGGAGGGGGAGGGGAGGGGGGGGGAGGCGGGGTGGAGGGAGACGGAGTGGAGGGAGGCGGAGTAAAGGGAGGTGGCGTGGAGGGAGGCGGAGTGGGGGGAGGCGGGGTGGAGGGAGGCGGGATGGGGGGAGGCGGGGTGAGGGGAGGCGGGGTGAGGGGAGGCGGGGTGAGGGGAGGCGGGGTGGAGGGAGGCGGGGTGAGGGGAGGCGGGGTGAGGGGAGGCGGGGTGGAGGGAGGCAGGGCGGGGATGGTGCGGGTCAGGAACATCCCTGAGTTCGTCCCCATCAAGTGACGTAGGGGGCAGGGGCGGGGCTGGAGGCGGGACTTGTTGGAGGTCGGGACCGGCCCTGGGACCACCCTCGCCGGATGACGCCGAATGCAGGGGCGGAGCCGAGGGCGGCGCCGAGTGGAGACTAGGTCCGTCCCCGGAACCGTCCCCTGCAGGAAGGGCGTGGCGCGGCGTTTTTGGGTTCTGGTCCAGTCCGCTTCCGGCACTGGGAGCGGTCACTTCCGTCCCGTCCACAGCTCCCAAGCTACGTGGCCCAAGATGGCCGACACAGGCCACGTCAGAGGGAGGTGGGGGAGGGGCGGCGGGTTGCATCGGAACTTCACTGGTATTTTGAGCAAGCTGTACAATTATTTTTTCCCCCGTAGGGGGGCACGGATTGTAGTCAATTCCCAATTGATATAAGCCAGGTAACGGCTGACCGTCTAAGTTTATAGTAGCTACTGCAGCAATTTTCTTTTCTGCCTGATGACGCTGTATAGCGGTAATTATTGCAAGCCATGGTTTTGCTAACTTACGAGCTGTCTTGTCCTCATTTATTACCTTAATCCATAAAATATCTCCCAAACTTTTCCATTGTTTCTCTTCAAATATCTGAGAAGGGTCAGTAAATAGCTGATGGGTGCGGCCGTATGCTACAAGCGCCGCCGGATCTTTTTTAAGATCCACATCTTTTACGGCACGTTTCTGTAAGAAACTGATAAGGAGATCTAGGGCTACTTCGTTTTCCATTTGCGCTTAATTATCCCTATGTTATTTTGGTGCGAGTTTAATCCAAGCCTTTTACGACTCTTAATATGAGCCTTTTATGGGCTTTTACGACTTTTTATGACTAAAAACCGGTAGCCCTTCCCCAGCAGCAAGCAAGCTCGTCCATTTTCTCTTTCGGCTGTGAATCGCCTCTCAACGCCTGCGTCGAAAGGAATTTATTGCCCTCCGAAAGATTACGTTTTGATGATTTCCAGAAGCCCCCGTACCCAGCCAAATTATCTGGTTTCTGTGGTTTTACCTGCCGAGCTGAAATTAGTAGTGTCGACGGTTCGGTCTTCCACAAGGCGTCCCCAGTGAAGATCGATGTTCTGCAGGATTCATCTGTTGATTTCAAAACTTTTCAGGCTTTTTCAAGGCTCTTCAGACTTTCTGATTGTTCAGGGCCTGTAGCACGGTTCGGGCGCCAGTTGCGGGAGCGAGAAAGAAAATGCGTGCAACCAATATGGTTGAAAAACGAACTTCTGGTTTATTGCGCAGCAACTTTTGCTTATATAGTGCTTCCGTGAACACGCCCCCACCACCAACACGCACTTTTATTGGACACCCAGTGTGTTTACCTGTAGCACAGCGAATCCCCGGTGCAGGTAGCACCGGAGCGTGGCCCGATCTAATTGGCCTCCCAAACATGGGGTTGGGCATAGCAAAGGGGTCCCACCTCCCATCTCTTCGAGAATATTCGGGAATATTCTCCAACATTCTCCGAGCCTTCCTAACATTCCACAACAGAAGGGTCACAAAGGTCACTGAAACTTGTAGAAAGGGCCTGCTGAGTACCCATGACAGGTATCAAAAACAAAACCCAAACTGATACTCTCCTTCCTGAGAATTTCAAAGCTTCTTTACAGAAGATTAGCACAACACACATCCTGAGAAGTGTCATTAAAACTCAAATTATATACCCCTTGATGTATTAGCAGTGTTGATAGTAAATGTTCCTACCTTGCAAGAGTGAAAAGTACAAGTCAGCTGCATTCTTCATCATTTCTGGATTACAACTTGAGTCTGTAAAAAGCTCCAATAGTCGTGTTCGAGATAACCTCAACTCACTGAACAGAGGGGAAAAAAAAAAAAAAAGAAACCTAATAAATTCTACTAAAAAATGCATTCTTAAGAAAGTACTCATCCATGTATACCACCAGCCATTTGGCTAAGACAATTAAACAAAGCATTCAATTTAACTAGCTGAAGGCAATGAAAAGGTACTTTAAAAGGAAGGCACTGATAAAATCTTCCTTTATCTTGTGGATACATACAATTAAGACTCTTCACTGTAAGTAAAAAACATTATGGACAGGCAGCAATGAATCATCAGTACTCATTTTCAACCTGTTGTTCTAACATGAACTAATATAACCATGCCTTTTTATACTGAGAGGTTGGGTGCAGGGGGAGGGAAGAGAATTAACAAGCAGGAACATTCTTCAACATCAGAATAAGATGAGTATACAAAGAGATAAAAATAGATCTGCAAAATAAGACAAGATCTCCTTTCATTATATTCATCTACAATATAATACTTGTGCCTTATTCACTTATGGAAATTACTTTAAGAAAAATGCACAGTTTGCAAAAATACAATTAAAACGTTTGGTCTTTTGTCTCTGCATTACTATAAGAGGCCTTGGCATACACTAACAGACTTGAAAACTGGATAATTCATTTTTTGTAACTAAATGTTCAGTGTCACCAGCATCTTAGTGCCCCCCAGTCTACACATTTCTAGTCACCTTCAAAAATTGAAGGGTAACCATTACTTTTAAGAATATCCTCCAAACTGTGACACAGTGAGTCCAATCACAAGTATACTTACTTGCAAGCCTTTGTTGCAGCTGGAGTGGTAGCTACCCCATAAAAATTAAAAGAAACAGGAGCTGTAGCCTTCAAAGGGTTGCGATGAAACCAATGGGTCATCTTCTTTCCGTAGTATTGTTTACACCAAATCTAAGTTATGGAAAGAAATTAATAGCTGTAGGAGTAGCCTGTAGGTCACGCTCACAAAAATATATTCCAAATGTAGACAACTGGAAATTAGTTTGCAAAGTTGTATTTATAATTACTGTGAATAATTTTTTTTCCTATTTGAAACATCAAGTTTTCATAGGCCTTTCATTGTCCATTCACTTTGAAAATTTCACTCTGTTGAAATATATGTTTTCTGAGGCAACTATTTTAAGTAGGATAAAAAACTGTAACATTCCTTGCTCTATATTGCTGTATATGTCCTTAATTGAAAAAAAACCCAACTGTTACCTCCTCCATAAGGCTGAGCATCTTCCACATCATTTGCAGGTGTATCACAATTCATTGAGGCTGTTGTATTGTACCACACCAAACTATTATTATCTTTTATTATGGCACAGCTGATGTAGAGGAAACTGCAATTACACAGTTACCACTAATGAAATGGATATATCTACATACATGCAACAAAACTGGAAGTCTGGTAGGGTCCAGCTAAAACAATCTATCTTTTTCCTTCTGCCTCAGTTTCAGAGAACATAGACTATAAACATTTCAAGAAGATGTTTTTACAAGCTGTCAGCATCAATGCAGGGTGGGAGAATGAAATAAAATGGCCACAGGCTTAACAAAACAAGGGAGGTCTGTACTGGGTAAAAGCATAAACATGTGGACAGTCAAACTGAGGAACGAGTTGCCCAAAACACTTATAGGGTCTTCATCCAGAAAAGCTTTCAACACCCCACCAGACAAAGCCCTGAGGCACCTGGCCTGACCCCAGAGCTGCCTCAGCTCCAAGCAGAGCCTTGGCCTAGACCTCCTAAGACCTTAGAACCTCATAACCTATTCTGAATCTCTAGCTTCGTTGTTTATAGAACACTTCGCAGCTTTGCTGAAACAAGGGGATCTGCCATGCCCCCGCCACCGTCCCGCAGGAATCACCGAGCCGGTGACTCCTTTGTCTGCTATGTCAGCCGCTGCCATGTGATCCCCACCCAGCTGCACACCGGACAGGTGCCGTCACACGGATGGGTGGCACCCACCGCAGGGAACAGTCAGAAAATCACTTCACAAGAGATCATCCGTTTCCAAACCGCCTCTGCCCCCTATACCCGACAAAGCAGGGAGCGGTTCGGTTCGCTTGAGGGGAGCCTGCCCGGTGCCTCAGGCCCGCACCACGAAAGGCCGCCGCGGGGCCTTGCGGCACACACCGACTGACGCCCGCCCCGGCGTGCGGCCTCTTCCACAGCAGCTGCGATGCCGCCCGGCTCCCCGAGCCCCCCGACACCCGCGAGTCGGGCCCAAGATGCCCTCAGAGGCGCCGGGACGCTCCCAGCCAGGGCCCACAGCCCGTTCCCCACTCCCAGCCGGCCCGGCCCTTCCCAGCTCGGCTCCCAGCGCTACGTAAAACACCCGCCGCCGCAGGCAGCGCCAGCAGAGAGCCGATGCTATCGTCCCGCGGAAACAGCCGCATCAGTCCCGCTGCCTCTACCCCCCCTTCGCTGGGTGGCCCAAGATGACCGCCGCCAGCCCCGGGGCTCGGCGCTGCCGCTGGGACAGCCCGAGGCACGTCCAGTCCGGAGCCCTCCCCCGGTAGGGACCCCTCAAAGGAGGCAGGGGATGGGTAAAGGCGGCGGTACCAGCCCCCCCGGGCGGGTGACCCGCCTGCAGCACTGCATCGGGGTGGCGCCGCTTACCTGGGGGTGCCTCCCGCGGCAGCAGAGCAGCGAAGGGAGGCGGGCAGTGGAGCGGCGATCCCTCCTCCGGTGCCGCCGCGGAGACCCGGCGAGCAGCGCAGGCGTCCCTCCCGCCCCCCCGGGAGCCACGTGACCGTCGCCATGACACGTACGGAGGCGGAACCGCAGCGCTCACTCCGGCCGCGGGCGGGCGCCGCCGCCTCGGTAGCGATGGCGCGGGCGGGCGCAGCGTCCCGCGCTGGGCGGGGCCGGCGGGCGGGGCTCGGCGCCTGTGGCCGTCGCGGCTGCGGGGCGTGGCCGGGCTGGGCCGGGCCGGGTCAGCGGCGGCGGGCGCGGGGCTGGCGGTGTCGGCTGTTGGCTGGCGCGGTGCCCCGGCCCCGGGGTGAGCATGGTGCCCTAGTGTTGGGGCTATGTCGGAGGCGGCCCGGAGCCTCCTGCAGCGCTGGGGCGCCAGCTTCAGGAAGGGCACCGACTTCGACTCCTGGGGGCAGCTGGTGGAGGCGATCGACGAGTACCAGATGTGAGTGCGGGGGCGGCCGACTCCCGCCGCTGCCCCACCGGTCCCTGGCACGGCCCCAGAGCCCCGGTGCGAGGGGGGCAGAGGCGAGCAGCGGCCCCCGGGTGGGGCAGGGCGGGGAAGGGGAATGGGGGGTGTCCCCTCCGGGCCTAGGCCGCGGCCCCCCTCAGGCCTCGCCCGTGGCTCCCCTGTTCTTTCAAAAGGCGGGGAGTCCCCTGAGGCGAGGTGGGGCGGGGATATCGCCTGGGCCCGCCGGGAGACGCCCAGCAGAGACCTTCGGGGTGGGGAGTGCTCGGCCGGGCGCTGCCCCCACGTCCGGGGGCCGAGGCGGAAGCCGGTCTGTCCTTTTCCGAGGGTGGCACTCCGGCATGGAGTGGCAGGGCCCCCCGGGCGTGGGCCGACGGGGTGGAGCCCCATGGCGATGGGAACCGGTGCTCCAGGCCCCTCACCCGGGGCCTGGTGTTCCCGGGGGCACCGTGCTTGTGGGACGGGAGGGACCCGTCTGTGGCAAATAAGCTGCCGAAGCATCAGGCTTACCCAAAAAGAAAACCCCAAACAGTAAATGATCTCCTCTAACTCTCTTCACCTTGAAGATAAAAGCAGTTTACTTGTAACGTCAGTCTTGCAGGCTGAGTTTCTTGTGGTAAATTTTCTGGAAGAAGACCAGAGCACTTGTTGACCAAGACGAAAGTCAGCTGAAGAAACTCTGTCCAAGAGATCTTCCAGCACTATTCAGGGCTATTCAAGTTGTGGGCTGTAGTCACACTGGCTACTAGTTCAGTTGCCATTCAGTGTAACTAAGCTGCTGGCTGGGTACAGCATGGTCATGAGATGCTATAATGTCATTATTTCATTCACTCACCAGACAGAATGATGCAAGTTATTTGCAGTTTGCTGATGGTTTTTAGAGAAGGGCAGGTTATTATGACAAACCTTAGCACAGGGATGAAAAGAAGTGCTCTTCTCTATATGTATCTCAGGAGAAAAAAAAAACATCATTAGAAAGTAAAAGAAGGAACTTTTAAGAACAGTCCATGTGTGGACACCTATGGGGAGTCCAGTAGTATCCTAATGCTTTAAATGGTCTTGGCAGTCTCAGCAGTCAGTTTCCTGTAATTATGTCTCTTCAGAATGAAAAGTCTTCAAGCTTCTCATTCTAAGTTTGGTTCATTGAGAAGTAAGGCCATTAAATATTTGTTAATAGCTCAGTGTATAACTTTTGTTCCCTTCCTTCCAGAATCAGTTTGTGTCAGACAAGAACTGGTCTCAGGCCTCTTGCTTTATTCCAGCTTTGGAGCAGTGTCTTTGTAAGAAAGCTCTTCTTGTGTATTGTAAGCTGTTCTTGCAAGTCTTATCAGTTTCTACTGAATAGAGTAGTCATCAGTGGATGAATGCTGTAATTCCAGAAAGAAGAAGAAAAGGGAGAGAAGATTAAAGGGAAGATATTTTCTAGGAAGGAGCAGAACCTTTCAGTGTGCCTATCTGCTTCTTGTAGATATAGCTTATGTAAGTTAATAGCTATCTTAATCTATAGAAACTGCAAATAAGCACGGGGTGAGATGTATACCTGTAGGTCTGGAGAGACATAACAGCCTGGCTTTATGCTGTTGCTTTCTCAAATGGCAACCTAAGGTGGCAGGAACAAACAAGTGTGTTGCTGCAGTTGGCCAGGTGCTGCTGACGTTGGCAAGGTCTGTATTGATCAACACAGGGAGGCTGGGGAGAAGCTGGTTACAGTGAGCTTGCTGACTCTGATTAAAATTTTCCCCAGTCTAAGCTAGTTCAGTCCATAGATTTAATGCTTGCTGACTTTATTTGCCTCTCATGTCCAGGGGGACCTATGTCTGCCCGGGTCTTTATGCTGCTCCTGGAGGTGCAGGAAGCTTGGTGCAAAGATTACCCCTTGTTCATTCAGGTGCTTACTCACACAGGAGCCCTCAGAACTGTTGGCAGTGCCTTTCCTGTTGAATGTCCTCTTCTGTGGAACTTGGACTGATCCACCTTTGAACAAGCTTCAAGTGGGATGCCAGATGGGTTTATCTGGATTAGGGTGGGTTTTCTGTGTTAGTGACAAATGGAAGGACAGTTGTGTTACTGATGGTTGCAGAAATGTTAATACTGTGATGCTGCCTGTTGTGGGTGGCATGTTGCTGCTGTGGCGATATATTTTCTTAAATCATTACTTTTAAATGTCTTTTCTACATGTTCTGTATGTCATATCATTAGGGTGATAGGCAAGGATTGTACATGTGAGTTCAAATGTCTTTTCTTAGCTGCTATTTTTCCCATTTATCAAGGGGGACAACACCACTGTGTAGTGTAGTTACCTTGTCCTGTTTGGTTGTTTTTCACTAGTGCTAGTTAAAAGAGCTGATTTTTAGGAGAAGCAAAGGAATAATTGAATTCTGATTTTTGTTTCTGACACAGGCATTGACAGTAATCTGTTTCGGTGTATGTATTTAAAAAAAAACCCTCCTCCCCAAAAAAACCAAAACAAACCACTCTGATGCCCACTGCAGTGGTTGTGAGAAGCTGAATCCCTTTAACAATGCTGACTTGTGAGATTCCAGGCAGAGGTGTATTTGCAATGCCCTGAGTACTTCTGCTGTCCTTGTGTTTCCCCTCAGTCCTCTGTATCCTCTTACCCTTGGCCTTTTTTTAAAAAAAAAATATTATTATTATTTACAGGGAATGGCAACAACTGCTCAGAGATTTTGCCTGTTTAATGTTCTCCTTCCTCCCCAGATGGAAAATGTAACTCTTCCCATTGCTTCCCTCTCTTGCTTCCTTTTACTTTCTTGAGCTGTTTGCCTACTGCTCCTTTCCAAACCCCCGTGGTACTCCTGTCTCCGTGGTGACAAGGGGTGGGTCTCTGCTCTGTGTGTGATGCTGACAGGCGCAAATGTGAGCCGATACGCCCTGGCAGCCTGCCAGGCCACCCTGTGCCTGCCTTCCAGCACTGCCAGGGACTGCAGCTGTCACTTGGGGTGCCTGCACCCACACCTCCTGCCAGCCCAACTTGCCTCAAACTCTCCCTGGGAAATGCATGTGGGCTTGTACCACACTGGGTTTTCAAGGGGGGTGTGGGTTTTCTGCTATAAAATAAGGGGGTGGGGAGAGGAAAGAATTCGGTGCTTATAAATGGGGCTGTTGGATAGAAGGACCTTCTTACCTGTTCTTACCCTTCAGGAGACATTATATATGTACTGTGTCCTGCCTAATGTAGTTGCATACTTTGTTCATCTTCTGGGGTTTTTTTTGTTTGCTTATTTGTTTGGGGTCTTTTTTTGTTTTGGATTTTTTTTAAGTATGACCTACTCTGGTTATAGAAATCTTTGTTAAAAAAACAAAGGAAAACAAAAAAACTGTTTGGAGCAGCAGTCTGTGGATCTGGCTGACAGGGGTATCTCTGTTTCTGTTTTGTGTTCCCACGCTGCAATTTTCTTTTCCCTCCATCCAGATTAGCAAGGCATCTACAAAAAGAGGCACAGTCTCAGCACAACAACTCAGAATTCACTGAAGATCAAAAGGTGAGTATTGCTGTTTGCTCTGTCAAGGAGCTTGACTTGTAGATGTTGACGTCTGTTATGATTCTTGGTGTTCTGCAGACCAGAACTTTATGAGACCTTTTTAGCTCCCTCAAGATACACAGAGCCCAGCATGGCTAAAACAGTTGCTGTCATTGGGTGTGACTGATGCTTTGCTGTGCAATATTGAATGTCATGGATGTTGGTCAGTCCTTCATAAGTGGAAGTTTCTTTTCTTGTGTGACCTTTTGATGACTTGCTTATACAACTTTTGAACAATTCATGTTGTGAAGTCTGAATACAAAACATCTTGAACTGCAGACATGGAAGGTGTGTGTGGAGGCTGTTATCTTAACATGTAACACCTGACTGGGAAGGGTCCAGGCAGAACACTCCCTACTAGTCTCTTAGAATGTTTTGTTTATAATCTTACAAAATATTGGAATTACTGTACTCTTTCCTCTCTCCCCTTAGTTGAAAAGGCTGTTTCTTGTCTCAGCATCATATTAATAAAATTCTGTGACAGGATTTTAGAGAATTTAAGGCCAATAGTATGAGTTTCAACAAGGCCTCATGTTGGCTCCTGCACTTTGGCCACAACAAGCTCCACCAGCCCTATAGGCTTGGGGAGGAGTGGCTGGAGAGCTGCCCAGCAGAGAGGGTCATCACCTGGGGGTTCTGATGGACAGCTGGCTGAACATGAACTAACACTGTGTCCAGGTGGCCAAGAAGGCAAACAGCATCCTCACCTGCATCAGGAACAGTGTGACTAGCAAGGCCAGTGAGGTGATCTTACCCTTGCACTCAGCCTTGGTGAGGCTGCACCTTGAGCACTGTGTGCAGTTTTGGGTGCTGCAGTATAGGAAGGACGTAGAGGTACTGGAGAGGGTGCAGAGAAGGGGAGCCAAGCTGATTAGGGGTCTGGAGAGAGATTTATGTGGAGAGGCTGAAGGAGCTGTAGCTGTTCAGCCTGGAGAAGAGGATGTTGAGGGGAAACCTTATTGCTCCTACAGCTACCTGAAAGGAGGCTGCGGTGAAGTGGGAGTTGGCCTCTTCTCCCTGGCGACTTGAGATAGGACAAGAGGAAATGGGATCAAGTGGTGCCAGGGGAGGGTTAGGAAAAAATTCTTCGCTGATAGAGTGATGAAGCATTGGAACTGGTTGTTCAGGAAGGTGGTGGAGTCACCGTCCTTGGAGGTGTTAAAAAAACAGGTAGATGCATGCTTCAGGAGATAATTTAGTGGTTAAGGTGATGTAGGACTGGCAGTTGGACTTGATGATTTTGAAGGTCCTTTCCAGCCATGGTGATTCTATGATTCTATGAAAATGCTGGCTGAGATCTCATACAATCAAACATTTGCAGAAGAGTAAGATCTCTCTATCAGAAATATGAGGCCTTGGTGATTTTTTTGTGTCCTGCTTAGAGGCATGTTTTTTCTTAGGAATAAAAAATTCCACGTTTCCAAGTCATAAGACTGCTTGTTTGAGCGATGCCGTTGCCTGAGGATGGACTCAGGCCTGATTCTGGGCCTGAGTAGCCCAGAATCCCACCTATGGTAACAGAGAATCTCTGTTTTGAAATGTTGGTCCTGAAAACAGGTCCTGACTACAGAAACTGAAGATGAGCCTGATGTGTTTAAAGAAACTCATTACAAAGAAGTACACCTTTGCACAGAGACTGGCAGTGGTTTGTAAACTGTTTTCTTGACATGTACCAGTAAGAAAAGCAAAGAGCCAGTATTCCATGGTTTTTTTGCCTCTGCAAAGGAGACAAGTCTCATGGTCACTTTGAACAGTCATAATCTGGGAGAAGAATTGGGTCCATTTTTCCTGACTGGAAGGCTTGGGAGCCTTGTTCATGTTGGATGTCTGTTTACTCTTTGATTACTTCTGCTCTCTCTCCCTTACTGGTAGCTTTCTTCATCATTCTCGGCTATAGTCTTCCTTATAGCATGTTTCCCTTCTGTGGATCCTTTGGAAAATACAGCTACTTCATTAAGGTGAAGCTGTTCATCTCACTTCTGGAGACATCATCTCCTGTGAGTATGGGAAGCAGAACCACACAGGGCTTTGCTTCCAGATGTTCCCTGAAACTTGTGGAAAGGACCTTGGACCAGATTGTGGAAAAGAGTGAGGTCAGCCATGAGGGGAAGGCCTGGGGGGCTGAGGAAGTAGAGATAACTGGCCTCAGATGTGAAATGCACAAATACAATCATGTCTTAAGGTGACAGTCTTCTGAAAAGGAAAAATGAGTAGAAGGTTTGAATCTTTGCAGAGTGATACCTGTTTTTAAAGCTGGTGTATCTTACAAAAGCGATTGACATATCACCTGCTTTTCTTTGCAGATCAGCAAGGGTCTGATGCTCTGCAACTTTGAACCTGGTTATCAAATAGTGGTGCCTATTTCATTAGCCACAGACACTGCCAAATTCCCCAATGTTTTGTTGAGAGAATATTTTCTTTCCCTTTTCTACCTAAAGGAACAAAAATTGCAACAAGATAAGAGGCTTGCTATTGCTTCGAAAGAAACACTTAAACCTCTGTGCAGCCAAATCTTTTAGTCTGATGTTAAACTTCTTGCTGTTCTGGTCTTCCCTTTTTCTGCACAAGTTTGGCCAGTATAATCTAGTGATAGTGCCATTCAGTTGGTGTGCAGGAATAGAGTTTAGCATGCTTCTGGGTTTTCAAGCAGTTTGGTTAAGTACAAGTGTTTCTTCTCTCTTGCCACCCTCTGCATACCAAATCTGCATACCAAAACAGCTACTGTTGTTCAACTAAGTCTCTGCCAATAAAGTCACCAGCATTTTGTTTCACCATGGTTCCAGAAAGTCTCTTTCCCCTACTATCTTTCAGAGGTTCTGTATGTCTTACAACAGCCAACTCTTTTTTTTTTTTTTTTTTTTTAAATGTAGAACAGTGTGTAAACATTGAGGTTTGCTTGTCTGGTATTACTGCCCAAGGCTGTGCAAAGAATTTCATAGATTGGAGAAGGCAAGGCTGTGAAGCTAATTATGATTTCCAGTTGCTTGATCTATCCTCATTTCAGTCTTTGTGTACGTTTACAGTTAGGTGTTTTCTAAAGGACCATACATCCTGCTGACAACTACTATGATGCTGTCATTGTTTCTTACTCTGTGGAGAAGATTAATTACATCAGCAATTCCTCTGGATCAGGAGAAAAATACTTGCTTTACAGCTACAAGGAAAAGACTAGACTAGGCTAGACTAGACTAGGATAATTAACAGTACTGGAATCTTCACTGAATGATAGTGAATTTGAAGTACTGTAAACTACCAGTCATTGTGTTTAAATCTGGTGACCCTGCAGCAGCTTTAAGGAGGCTTTACAACAGTTTCATCACCTGGAAGTTGCATATATGGAATATTAACAGATACACATACTGGTGGATTTACAATGGTCTTAACATCTGCATAGTTCTGTTCTTTATTTTACCTTCAGTCTCTAAAAATAGCATCTTCATTCATGATCAGCCCCTGTGTTTTGCTACATGAAAAGTTCCAATTGTGTTGTCAGCTTGCCTCCAGCTATAAATTTGACCTTTAAAGCCCTCTTGTAACCACAGTTGTTGCTTCTTGAGTAACTGTGTTTGTGCGAGGTTGAGTTTCATGCCATATTAGAAAATCATGCTTTTTTATGCTATGGTAACTTGCTGGAGTAAGAGTACTGTTGAACAGTCTTAGCATGATTCATTAAACTGCTCATCTCCTAACAGCCTGGATCTCTCTTTAAAGCCAAACTCTGCTTTGGCTCTGTATTTATGCTAACATCTTTGACTGCATTACAGTTAGCACAGTTATTACACAACTGCACTGAAGAAACCTTTACTATGAGATCAACTGACTTTTTCCCTTTCTAGTAATGAATCTTAACTATTTTAAACTAGCAAAGTTAATTATGGCTTCAGTCTCTAATGAGGTGCAGAATGTTTTCCCTGCTGCAGAAATGAGCCTTTGCGTGGGACAATTGCAGCTGAAAATGATAGCAGTGTTTAGCTGCATTTTTAACTTTTGGGTTGGGTGTGGTCCCTCAAAAAAATAGTTATGAATAATGCCTGCTGGGAGCTTGCCATAATTTAACAAATTCCATATAAAACCTATTCTTTACTATTTTAAGACTCCCAAACTCTGTTCAGTTAATATGTTTCAAGAGGCATTATTGCCCTTCAGCCCCCAGGAGCCAGAGGACACACATTTTGTATTGCTGTTTGTCCTGTTTGGGCAGTGCCTAGTTCAGGCAGTTTTAAGAGTATGCAGTTATGAATCAGCAGGACTGGAAACAGGGGCATTGCTGAACATGTTGGTGAATTGACAAAGAAGATAGGTGTTGAGCAGTGCGTCTTGCTACCTCATTTACAGTGTGGGCTTAAATCTTCATGTGGCACTGGGAGGGGAAGAGCCATGTGCAAGTCTGCTCACACATTCTGATACTGTGGTGAGACACTGAGACTGTACTGGCACCCTGTGAATTTATAGCCCTCTCACTGTGGCACAGTCAGAAGGATGTTGATCTAACATGGAATGGGCGTGCTCTTTGTTCAGCAGTCAACACTCAAACCATTGGAACTGCTGGGTTTTTGCAAATGGTGGATCTGTAGTTAAACCCTAGTGAACCTCTGGATTACTTTCTTTTACTTCACACCTTCCTCTTTAAGGTTCAACCTTTGCAAAAGTATCTTTCCAGAAGTTCTCAAACCTAAGATTTGAGATCTTTGCTTTAACAAAAGCAAAATATTGTTTTTGTTAAACTGCAGCTGATTTGGCAGATTCTCATGCTAGGGACTAAGAATCTGCTTCTGTAGTACTACCTGGTGTCCTCCCATCCAGTTTGAAGGTACATAAAATCCACAAACCCATGTGTGCAGTGTGGGTCAGAGGGTGTCAAAATTAATTCAGAACTGTATGTACTCCTTTCTTTTTAAAAACATCTATGGTTTTCCAAGTTATGCTGGAGAGCCAGTTATGGATCTCTGTTATGTAGCAGAATTTATTGGGGGGAGCTGAACCTAGACTACAAAACGAACCTCCACAGAAATGGAGCTGTGCAAGCATATGGTCCATGCTGCTTCATATTGAAATTCCCAAACAGCACACTGCTGCACATGCTACATCCTGGGCAGAGGAGGGAACAATGGGCATCCATTGCTAAGACATATCACTTGCTGCTTTCTTGGAAGCTGCCAAAAGAACTGAATTTTTAGTAAGACCTCCATACAATGTACAGTAAAATAAACTATGAAGATGTAAAGTTTGGGCTAGTGCCATTTTGTAACAGCCTTGAAAATGAGATACCATTTGAGGAGAACAGCTTTGATGAATCACTGGTGGCAGATGAAAATCAGGTATCTGAGGCTTTTACATGCTCCAGCTGTTGGCTTTGCATTTGAGGTTTTCTGATGTACTTACGATTCAGCTCCTGGACTCTTTCAACTTTCAGTGTGGTGTAAGGTGCATTGAAACCAGAGTCACTTTGCTTTTAGCCCAGCCTATTTAAGGAATAAGTGGTGGTCCAGGAGCCGATGGAGAAATGGTTCTTAGTGAAATTTGAGTCCAGGAGAGTGAAGGCAGATGACTGGGGAAGGTAGCTGTGAAAGCATGCATGTTTTTCATCTGCTGTTAACAAACCCCTTGGAGCCCTAAACTGTAAATCTCCTCTAAAGGAAGTTTTGGCTTTTGGCTGATAGCATGTAACTTGCAAAGTGCCCATACTCTTGAAGCTCTTTGTTGCTAGAGTTGTGCTCTACAAAGTCTTTTTGTCCCCTTGCATCCAGCTTCGAGGGATCTGTTTCTATACTGCCTGGTTTAAAAGCAGAGAATGAGTTACAGGTGCATATTTCAACTGTTATCTTCCTTCTGAGGGGAAATCTTATTTTGAAAATAACCTGCTTTTCTTTATGGCTTCATTGTTGCTATTTTTCTTGCCCTATTGCTATTTTTTCTTGTTCACAGAGCATTTTGAATCAAGGCAATTTGGCCTTGATCTCTGTAGGTAGACTTATTTTTTATTCATTAAAAACTTAGTTAATGAGCAAACTTGAGATTGTCAAGCAAGGTAAAATAAACCATGCAGTTGTGTCCACTTGATATCAGCTACAGGAGTCTGAATTCCTGTTATTTTTTCAGCTGGTAGTAGTCAAACCATGATTGTTGCTGGAGCTTCTTACTTTGTGAGACGTAGAAGCATAAGTAGCGCTGTCTTCCAACTAAGTGATGCTCTGTTTGTAGACCCTTTGTTCTACGTTTTTAAATAAAAATGAGATACTACTACACAGTTCTGTTGAGAGGTATCTTACATAACTGACAAATTTGGAACGAAGAATCTAATTGATGCTTCACTCAGCTTTTAGGCATCTTAAAATTATAAAACTAGAAAGAGAGATAATCCAGCTTTATATTTGCTCTCCCACCAAAATCCACAAAAGCAGACCGTGTTTTTCAGTGTTGAGATAGTGGCTTCAAGACATCCCTCCTCAGAAGTTACTGGTCTTCTGAGATTGTAAACCTGATAGAAGAACTGTGGGCATGACTCCTAAAAGCAAATTAGAACAAAACACTCAAGTTCTCAGAAGGTGATACACTGGTTGGTTTGAATTGAATTTTTCTTTCTTTCCCCTATCACCTCAGAGCAGTTGAGTTTATAAACAATGTATGATGTGGTAGGCTTTATAACAGCTTCTACTGAGTGAATGACCCCCATCTGTGTTCATGAGCTGCAGGAGGGAGTTAAGTGGCAAATGTCTGTTTTATCTGTTGCACTTTCAGAAGATACTGTGTATAAAAATGCTTTCGATGCTGAATTACCTGGTACCAAATAACAGAGCTGAAATCTTTGGAAGAAAAAGCAATTGTTCATACTTAGATTTTTAAAAAAATGTGAATATGGAAGAATACCATTTCAGTACTAAATGAAGTTTTGGGGTTTTTTTCTCTTTCAGAAAACCATAGCTAAAATTGCAACATGCTTGGAACTGAGAAGTGCAGCTTTACAGGTATAGCTCCTTTTCCTGTGTGACTTCATAATATAGTGAAAGGTAACTGTAGATCTTTTTAAAGCTAGTTTAGCGTCTTTAGTCATAACTAGAACTTCTGCAAACAAGGTGAACAAACCCTTGAACACTTGGACTCTCCAGGTTGTCAACATGATATCCCAGGCGGTGCCTTAAAAGCCTTCAATTGCTTTATATTAGCATGTGTTAGGGTTTGTACAGGAATTTAACTGCAGTTTTTGTGTCTTTGCTTCTTTGCCTCATTTTCCTCCTTCAGAATTGATTAGTTTTTCTTCCTAACCTGTGTGCAAGGGTAAAACAATTCCCAGAGTGACCCTTGCAGTAATTCAGCTGCTTCATAAAATCACAGTAGGGCATGAAGAAGAATGTGTGCATAGAATAAAGATTAATTTGCAGCCATCATGAAAAGTGGCGGTACTTTAGGCAATTGCATGAAAATAATTATTTAAGAGCTGCTCTTTGGCTTGTTTTGTTTGGGGTTTTTCTTGTTTTTGTTTTTTTTTCTTTCTGAACTGAAAGTAGGTGTCACAGAATTGAATTTCTTTTTATCTCAGCATAGTCTTATCCCCAAAGCAAAAGGGAAATGAGACAAATATCCTACAGAGTGTGGGTAGAGTTTTTATAACTTTGTGATAGGACACTAGAACTGCTCATCCACTTCACTTTGGGTAGTGTTTTACTTGATTCAGTTTTATGGTTTCTTAGCAGAGATTAAAGCAGTTAGTGAGTGTGATCATCTTTTTGCATTCTTCTAACAGTGTGGTTATAGCTGCTTTACTCTCTCTGTAGTCTGGCCGAAGGTCCCTGTTGACACTTGGGCAAAATCAAGAAAAAAACCTGTTGGGCCTTAAAGAAATGTTGAAAACAATGGGTAATCTTAAGAGATGCCAAGGGTGCAATGATGCAATAGGTAAGACCTTGCCCTCTGCCTAAAAGAGGATGTACAGTGTCAATCCTCTTGTTTGTACCACTTCTATTATTCCAGCTCTGCCACTTGTCATCTCAGAATAGACTAGTTCAGCTTGTCAGAGTGTTGGTGAACTACCTCAGAACTAGAAATTGAAAACTTTTCTGTTAAATTGGTGAGTCAAATAGTCGTACTGTGAAGCAGACATATACTACAGGTCAGATGAGGGAATTGAACCATCAGAGTTGGTGAGGGAGAGATGGGAATCTCTCTTCCATTTGCAGTGAGCTCTTAGCTCAGTATTTTGTCAAGCTCCTCCTATACACTTTAATTTCTGTTACAGTTACAAGTTGGACATGTGTTTTGAACCTTTTGAATGCTTTTGAATGTTTTGAATGCTCTTGTCAGAATATCATTTTGCAGTGCAGTGTTAGAGCTATCTTGCTACAGATTAACTTGACTGGGGAAGAATTCAAATGAGTCCTTCTGCTTTAATGTTGCTATGTCTAATAAGTATGAAAGACTAACTAGTTGTTTTAAAAATATTTATCTTAGATTAGAGCTTGGAATGTGGGATAAGTTTGTTGTCAATAAATGAGAAGTAATGTACTTTCTGCTGAACCTCCTCCTCTATTGGGGAGCTTTTGTTTGGTTTTTTTTAAGACAGCTTTGAAGTAACTTAGTTCACTTGAACAAAGGAAGCACCTTGCATGCTTATTCTAAGCTGTGGTAGCTCAGTCTTAGGGGAAGGTGAACAGTAAACTCTAACTCTTTCTTTGTAATGTCCTAGTCCAACCAATCACAGGATGAATTTAAGCTTGAGGATCTGAAGAAGTTGGAACCAAGTAAGTAGTATCTTTGTATCTTAAGTGACATTTATCGTTACAGTGGAAAATAAGGCAGCGTCATGAATGCTGATTGACCACAGTGTGGTTTGGCAGCAATGTTGGGCTTAGGTGGTTCTTCCAAATATCTGTTGCCACATAGACAAAACCTGAAGTGTATTAAGGAATGTAATGTGGGTCACTTTGAAGTATAGTAGCCCTAACATTTCAGATAATGTATTCATCTTTATTCTCAAATAAGTAATTCTTTGGGTGCTGCTACTCCTCACACAAAAGAATGGTTTAAGCTATCACTAGTACAGTGTATAATCTGTTGGAAAATATACCCACACATTTGTTATTGGAACTGAATTTCAACACTTTGTGGTCTTCCTCCTTGCAGCATGAAATTAATTTTTTCTTCTGAAAATCATAGAATCTTCAGGGTTGGAACGGAACTTTAACATCATCTAGTTCCAATCCCCCTGCCATAGGCAGGGACACCTCCCACTAGATCAGGTTGCTCAGAGCCCTGTCCAGCCTGGCCTTAAAAACTTCCAGGGATGGGGCTTCTACCACCTCTCTGGGCGACCTGTTCCAGTATTTCACCACTCTCATGGTGAAGAACTTCCTAATACCTAATCTAAATCTGCCCTCCTCTAGTTTGAATCCATTCCCCTTAGTCCTGTCCTTAGACATCCTAAAAAGTCCCTCTCCAGCTTTCTTGTAGGCCCCCTTCAGATACTGGAAGCTACAATAAGGTCTCCTTGGAGCCTTCTCCTCTCCAGACTGGATAACCCCAACTCTCTCAGTCTGTCTTCATAGGAGAGGTGCTCCAGCCCTCTGATCATCCTCATGGCCCTTCTCTGGGCACACTCCAGCACATCCATGTCCCTCCTGTAAAAGGGGCTCCAAAACTGGACACAGTACTCCAGGTGGGGTCTCGTGAGCAGAGTAGAGGGGGAGAATCATTTCCCTCGACCTGCTGGCCACGCTTCTCTTGATGCAGCCTAAGATAATATTAAAATACTTGACTTGTGCTCACAGTAGCCAATCACCTGTAACCTACCACAATAATGCTACCAGACTAGTGAAGTTAAGAGTCAAAGTGAAAATGCAAGTCAGTCTTTGAAGTGTTTTGTATGAAGTTGCTTTTTTCCCAACTGATCCTGGGTCAGTTCTTGCTATGGCAATCCAGAAATAGCCTTTTCACATAGGAAGTATCTATTTATTTGCTATGTTTTCCTTCCCATAACACTGTCTGCTTTATTCTCTAAGCATCCTTGTGATCATCTTCACATCTAAGCAATTATCCTGAATGCTATTGCTTTTGCTGTTCTTGAGGAGCAGGAGATGTAGAAGACCCTCCCTAATGCTGCCAAAAGCTTCTTTAAGTTTGCTTCTGTTACAGTTGTATCATTACTGAACGTGTTGGGGATGAACATAGTGTTGGGCATGCAAGTCTTTCTATTTCATAAGCTGAAATTCTTGACACTCCCATTCTCTAAGTAGCACAGCATTAAGATGTTCCTAATGTCTCTATCAAAATATGGACTCCAAATGCTTTTAATGTCTTCCTTGAAAATGGAAAGTAAGTGAACATTACAAGACTGTTAGGTCCATGAAGACCGTAACCCAGCCAAGGGTCTAACTATGTATTGAGGTATTTCTCAATCTGTTTATTGCACGTCTGGCCTCTTCGTCCTCTGATTTGGGATTATTTTGTACTGATGCATTTGCTTGCTGATTACTAAGTATTTAGATATAGTTATTTAGTGTCTGTGCATTTTAGATTCCATTGTACAAATGTTCTGTGAGTGACTGAATGATGGAAGCAGGAGAGGAATCTTAATCAGGCCAGCACCAGCCATTTCATAAAATCCACCGTGAAGTGTTTTAATATGTATGTTGTCTTTTCTCCTGTGTTCTAATAGAAGTAGTTAAAAAAAAAATCTGGGCTGGCAGTGCAAATAAGCAATTCCTTTGTTAGGTCAAGCCATTCTGTTAGGGTGGAACAAAAACAGCTATTCACACAATTTGGCTTGTTTTAATTACTTTTGTGCCTAAAGCCTTCAACATGGCTGAGAAATTTGCTTTGCCTGTTGTTATGGCAACCAAAATTTAACTTTTTTTTTCCCCCTTTATGTTGTTAGGTTCTGACTTTTTCTGCTTAGGCTTGCCTTTCACGCTGCTTGGAAAGTGAAGCAGTTTTGTTTGTTTATAGGATTTGTCAAGGGCTTTTTTGTGCTAGAATAATGCTACAGGAGAGTCCATGCATACAGTTCTTTAAAAACTACACTATGTGAAATCTTAGCTAACACACTGCATCTCACAAATATTTTTCTTGTGAAAGCTTATACTGGTGTTGTAATGTACATTACAAATGGATTGGCTGGGAAATCCCATGAGCCTGTGTCCATGTGTGATAATTCTAGGCACTAAGAAACTAGTTTCAAGCTCAGTGTATATGTATTTATTATAAGAGAATTAGGTACTGGGTTGTACTGGGGAAACTGTTATCAGAATTCTTTTGAGCTATGTATTCTAAAAACATCAGTACAGGTATTATAGGCTGTCACTAAAAATTTAACTGGACAGTGGTCTTTACCAGGTTGGGGCATGCTGGTCTTATTGCTCATTTTGCTAACTTCTTTTGAAAACTTTGAAGAGACTGCCAAATACTGATAAAATCAATGTGATTCTGTCCAACATCACAAAAAAAGCAGCTTCTGCACAGGAACATGTGAAATGGTAAAAATGTTTCTGCTGGAAAACAAGTGTAGATGACAGTGCCGGGATCAGCCCATTAGTTGCACTGACAGAGACCTTTCTATGAATCTTGTTCTCATGATCAGCATTACAGAGGGGAAGTGCTCTTCCTTCTAGAGGTGATGTGTGTTTTTAAAAACAAAGCAAAATCCAAAAAAGCACAAACCACCCTCTTAAAGCTTGGGTGAATTAGGCAATATTGCAGGGAAGGTTCCTGTTCATTGTAACCTATTGTGCTGGGTTTTTTTCTGTTATCTGGTTATTTTTACTTAAATCAGCCGAAGCTCTCACTTGTGATAGGTGTAAAGAAGAATTTTCTCTTCCCTCAAAGGGTGATTGCTGCATCATTGTTTTATTGCTTTGCTTTTTTCTTACTGACTGAGTAACCAGGCTAAGTACTGTAGATCCACTTCTTACCCTGATGAGGTTTAAAGGGGCATTTTAGTAAATTCCAATACTGCAACTTTGGAAAATTGCTCGCTATCGGCGATGAGGCAAGAGTTGAAGAAGGGCTTTTAAAAGCTTAATTCATAGCTTTCTGCAGCAAAAGGCAGGAGATTCTGTGTGGTGAGTTTCCAGAAGTGTTTGAGTCAAACATTCAGCACCCCCTTTGCAGCCCCTACCTCCAGAGGATGTCTGGAAGCAGAGGGAGGGTCCCTGCAGCTCGGTGGCGGGAGGAGCCTCAGCTCTGGCTCCAGACAGCATCAGCGTTTGAGGCTGTGAAACTGGCTCCTTCCTGAGCTCGTATTTTGTGCCCTCTAGTGATGGCTGCGATGAATTGTCAGACGCGATATTTTTGTGCTTGTTTATTTGGGGTTTGGTTGTTTTTTGGTTTTTTATTGTTTGTTTGTTTTGTTTGTTTGTTTTTTGTGGTTTGTTTGGTTTTTGTGGTTTGTTGTTGTTGTTGTTGGGGTTTTTTGGTTGGTTGGTTGGTTGTGTGTTTGGGGTGTTTTTGCAGGGGAAATTCATTCACATAGTAGGAGAAGCTGCTTGCTGGGTACAGGAATGTGGTACTTACTAACCTGTGCAAGACAGGAGGACAACTACTGTGATTTCTTTTTGCTTCTGTAGAATGTGTCTATGAGCTGTAAGAGGTCTTGCCTTACTGAGATTTTTCTGACTGAGGCAGTTTCACTTTCTGTCTCTGGTATGATGTACCTCTCCAAGACCTGGGGAATTCTGAAACTGATAAAAATCCCCTTCTTTTCCTGAACCTCATCTATGCTGGAAGCTACCTGCTATTAATCAGCTGCTTTTCTGTTGGGAAGTGGCTGTGATTCTTTGCTGCCAAGTTGAGATCTGCATCACTGATGCCTTGGGGCAGAAGTCTTCGGGGAGGGAGACTTGGCATCAGTTTTGTCTGTCATATCTCTCACTGAAAGCAGCTAAAAGCTTTCTGTGTATTTATGGGCTGTGTCCAGCTAGAGTCAGGCTGGTTTTGTTTGTATCCAAACTGGTATACAAATCAGAAAAAAATCAGGATTGGCAAAGAAAGGAAAGATTTTTTGTTTGTTTGTTTCTCTCTGGTTTTCTTGAGGTATTCTTTATTCACTGTAGCATTCAGATGGTGTCTGGTAAGTTAATAATTAATCCCATGCTGAGGGATATGAGCATGAAGAGAGGCAGGGAAGGTGTCCTGCTGCACTGGCTGAATTGTTGTGGAGAGAGGCAGAGGGGCCTGGCAGTGATTCCTTAAACATAACTGGTATTTAAGTGCCCCTGAGTAACTGTGTAATCTTAACACTGCTTTAAAACAATTTTGTTTACATTCAGTAGTCCTAAGGGGGAATTTCCAAAACATGCTCTGAGAGGGCCTATTGCAAAGTGAGGCTCAGCAAGAGGATTCAGATTTTCTACCTCCTCTCTCCCTACCCAGTCTGGGATACTCCCTGGTAGGAGAGTGCATCTCCCTGCAGATGTTGGCTTGAAAATCTTTAGGTCCTTTAGCCATCATGTTTATTTCTTTCACATGCTTTTGGAAATCGTGCTTTTACTCATGAGTGTTTTTAGACATAACAGCTAAAGTTGCCATTACTGAAATTTGTGAAAGTTTTCAATATAAATGGCAAAGCTGTTCTCCACCAAAAGCTGGAGAATGTACTAGGTCAGACGTTGCACTGGATCGCTTCTGAATTTTGCCAATCTGCCCAGACATCTGGGGGCAGAAAAACCAAACAGGACTCACAAAAAAAAAATTTAAAAATAAAAAAACCACAGTAAACCAAAAAAGCAACAAACAAAACAAAAAAGTAAACCACGTGCATGAAGAAGCAGGAAATTTCAGCTCAGCTATGTGTAGCCAGAATGCTTGGGCTCTCACTGTGGCTGTTTGAATGTGCAACCTACAGGTGTGCTGAAGTGTGTCATTTCTGAAGCCTTCATTCCATTTCAAGCTGAGGCCAATAGCAGCACCTTCCTTTCAGTAATCACCAAAGATTCTTACTGTTACCCCAGACCTGGAGCTTTTCCTCATGATGCTTTTAGTTATTGCTGTGTTTATCTTCCCTGTCTGTGTAGGTGTGGTGGTGATGCAGTTTATTGCAGTTTACTGAAGCCTGTCTGAATGTTCTAGTGATAAAGCTCTGATCAGGACTGTACTAGTATTTAAAATATGAGAGGAGGGTTGTTTGTTTATGCTTGTTTATGGATGTTAGGTTCTTATTTTTTTCCCCTTTCTGCAGTCTTAAAGAATATCCTCACTTACAATAAGGAGTTCCCCTTTGATGTTCAGCCTGTCCCACTCAGGTAAGAGAGAACTGGTTCACTTCATGTATATATCTGAAAGTGTGCATAGTCTGGGACCTGGTGTACATCTGAAACACAAGCATTTCTAGAGGCACCTACTTACAGTACAGCTTTGGGTAAACTGGCTAATTGAAAAACTTTTTAATTCTGTTTTTTCACAGTACTACTAAAATGCTTTTGGTAAAATCAGGACTTCGTACCTCCTTACCTCTCTCTGGAATTGCCATTATTGTCTTTTTTTTTTGACTCTATTGGATTTCTATTGGATTGAGCTCCTGTGAGAGTCTATAGGTAAAGGTAGTAGTAATAAGAAGTATGAAATAACATTAAAACATGTTGCCCCTGCAAGAGGGTACTGATTTGTGAGTTGAAAGCCAGAGGATGAACGATCTTCAGTCTCATTCTTCTTTCTTATGGTTTATAGGAAGATTTTAGCACCTGGAGAAGAGGAACACTTGGAGTTTGAGGAGGATGATGAGGAAGGAGGAGCTGGAGCTGGGTCTCCAGACTCTTTTCCTGCCAGAGTTCCAGGTAGGATCACAAACCTTGCCATGCCAGCCTGTGTAGCATGTATAAGCTCTGCCTCTGAGAATCCCCTTTCTCCACCTATGATCTGAAGAGTTTGGGTAAGGAGCAACAGGATAATGCAAACTGTAATGCTGTATTTGGGAACCTCAAAGGTGGCCACTGTATTTTTTTTTCAGCAATTACTATCTTACTGCAATACAGATGTATGGGTTACCTATGAGGGTAACACCATCTACCTCAGGTAATTATTTTTTATTCCTTATTCAAACTCAGTGTTTTCATTCGATACCCTTTAACTGTGAGATGTGTCTCAGACACATTCACATTTAAATTGTGGCAATGTTTCTCCTTCCAGGAGTATCATATCTTGCTGGAGATGTGATAAGTTGTTGATGGTTATTTTTATGTTGCATTATCTGGTGAGATAGTGTCTTAGACTAAGGCAAAGCTCTGAGAGGATGAAGAGGGAGTAGTTCTGTTTTTGATAGTTCAAAATGTTTGCCTATGTGAAAGCACCTGTAGATTGGGATATATCAACAAATTGTAGAGAAGGACTTAATGTAACTTCAGGTTTTGGCAGTTTACTGGGTAACAGAGTAGGACATTCCAGCAGAGGTTCTTTTGATTCCTGGTGTAGTTTCTTTGCAGAAGAAACAAGTTTCTAGTTTTGTGGCAGATTGGCAGACAATGTTTCAGGAAGGAGATCACAGGTAGGGAAACCCAGTACTAGAATTATAATCAAAAAAGCTGGGGTGTTGCATTACTTATGCTTGGAGAAAATGCATCTCTGTCCTTAGATTTGAGGCAGTGCATGGTACTGAATATGATCCCAGGTTCTACTGATGTAGAGATGAACAGCCCACAGTTGTTTATTCTAAGCTAACAAACAGGCTATAACGTAATGTGATATTTTATGGCTGACATTTACTGTCTTGATCCTTGTTACTCACCATGATAAATCCATTTATGAAGATGCATTCTGTCTGTCCAGAGTACAGCAGAGAGACCGTGGTATACTCTTGCTAACTCTTGGTATGGTGGCAAATCATTAAAGCTGTGAGCATTACCAGAGTGCCAATAGTTATGTTTGTGGAACCAATTAGAGCTGTGCATGTGCTTAAAGTTGAATCTAGGTTGATGATAGACTGATTGATTTTACAGTTAAATCATTTTTAAAGAAGCAGGGTAGCCAAATCAGAAAGATGAGACGTTTGGGGCCTATACTGTCTTAACAGCTTTATTCCTCAGAAAGATAATTCTTTTCAAAGGAAGTGAGAGCAACTCCTGAACTTACTGATATTTTTCATGATCATCTACTTAATAAACTTCTTGGATTTTTTTTGCGTTAAGGCAAACTTCTCCATAGCTGCAACAATCTAAGCCCCAAAGGAGGTTTTTTGCTACTTTAAAACAAACCTTTTTTGCCCATTGAATGAAGATTAGTCTGGTGTTTCTTACCTGATTGGAGGTTGGTCTGTTGCTCTTTATCTGGCTGATGAGGCTTAAACAAAAGCAGTTTGCAGCCTTCTGGGGTGAGCCTTATGAGGACTTCCCATATTGAATTGATGGAACTCTGTTGCACTCTGCTTCTATATGCTTTTAATTCATAGTGCATAACTGTATTGTCTAAGTGATCATAGTCTTCTACATGCATAGCTTCATTGTTATCACATTGCACCATTCACCTAACCCAGGAGCCAATGAAGGTCTGATAACCTTTTAGTATATACAGTTACTTCTTTGCTCACGTAGCTGTGATGTTCTTCATTCAGGTCTTAGTTTCATCCTTCAAAATACAGTCTTAGGTAATAATCATCGTATCATCGTATCAGGCATCTAATGTGTTGTTCTTTGTTTGCCTTCAGTACCAGAAAAAGAGAAGGCTGTATTTGGTGACGTGCCTTACATAGCTCTCTAGAAGTCTTACTGTACATTCTGATTTGCAGTGTAGCCAGGTGTAGGTGGATTTTCTTTAGAGGAATACACATTTTGTGGGAATTCGTGCACAAAGTGTACATAGAATCATAGGTTAGAGGTTGACAGGGACCTCTAGAGATCACCTAGTCCAGCCCCCCCGCCAGAGCAGGGTCACCTACAGGAGGTCACACAGAAAGGCATGCAGGTGGGCTTTGAATAATTCCAGGGAAGGAGACTCCACAACCTCAGTGGGCAGCCTCTTCCAGTGCCCTGTCACCCTCACAGTGAAAAAATTTTTCCTAATATTTATATGGAACCAACTATGCTCCAGTTTGTAACCATTGCCCCTTGTCCTACTGTTAGTCACCCCTGAGAAAAGCTTGGCTGCATCCTCCTGGCACTCACTCCTTACATATTTATAAACATTGGTGAGGTCACCCCTCATTCTCCTCTCCTCCAAGCTGAAGAGCCCCAGCTCCCTCAGCCTTTGCTCATGAGGGAGATTTTCCACTCCCTTTTTTCCACTCCCTTTTTTTCCACTCCCTTTTTCCACTCCATTGTCCCTCTTACATAGTTAGGCTTCTGTGCTGAATGGAGCTGAACTGACCAGTGGCTTTCTGCTTGCTGCCTCTAATATCAAAGGATTCCTGCCTTTCTCCTGATTGTGTATTTCTTTATTCCAGTGCTGTGCTGGCAATGGGTTCTTCAGTGACCCATTTCCATTTGTGAACCCAGCAGGAAACTTGCTCCTTTTTCCCCTTTATCTGAATCCAGGTTTTGGAATGGAGAGACTCAACCTTCTGTGTCTTGATGGCAGTGAGTTGTTGGGTTGGCTCACTTTTGTCTATCCAAGAACCACTCATAGGAAGAGATCTCTTTCCAGATGCTCCCTTCCCCCTCTGGCAATGAGGCCCTGTAGCTGTGTCTGAAATGTCTGGCAGTTTGCTCATGAAAAGCCTCAGTGTGAGCCTGCTGAAGGCTAATGGGCCCAAGCAATGGT
The DNA here is from genome assembly GCF_036169615.1 of Heliangelus exortis. Lineage (NCBI taxonomy): Eukaryota > Metazoa > Chordata > Aves > Apodiformes > Trochilidae > Heliangelus > Heliangelus exortis. The sequence continues at coordinate 26,589,323 of NC_092424.1, read as the reverse complement.
GGCAGACTGGCAGCATGATGCCCAGCTCTAGCAGAGTTATGCCATGAAGCAGTTCTGTGAGCTAATGGCTCCTGTGTGAAATGAATCCAGAGGCTTCAGGGAAAGACCTCCCCGGGTTGTGCCTTGCCTGAGACAGGCTACAGTCAGCTGCCTCAGTCCATCGCTGGATTAGCTCTTTGTCCTGCTGAGGCAAAAAGGAAACTGTGTTCCTTGGAGGCTGACTCTCCCTGCTGTTCTCTTACTTGCTGGAAGTGAGCTTGACTTTTCTAAAAGTTAATTCAATTTCACACATTTTTCAAGAACAGAGTAATTTTCCTTAAGCCGCTCTTTTTTATAATAAATGCCAGTCTGGTGCATCTTTCAGGCAGTTTTTCTGTCAAGTATCCCATCACTTAATCCCTTTGAGTGATGTATAGAAAAAGTGGAGCTTACAGTTGTTCTTAGCTTTTGGGGGGCATGCTGCTTTTGGAAGACAACTGAAAGATGGCAAAGTTTTCTGCCAAGGAGAGGATGTCTTGCTTCAACATTCATTTAGATTGAAATCAGGAGTCTGGTTTTGAACATCTGTTCAAGACAGACAGCAAGATTAACTTGAGTGTGTATGCTGCTTTGCAGAAATGAGTTCTCTAGTAGGTTTGCTCTTCAGCATTTCTCATACCAGGGTCAGAAGCCTGTCCCATTACTTTGGAATGATGAGTCAAATTCTGCTGTGGCACATTGTGAAGTGTCTGCAGACAATGGTACCTTGGAGCTCATGAGTCTGCTAGCAGTCAAGACAGGAGATACAGAAATGTCCTGTATCACAGATGTGATTTCAAGTCTTGCTGATGATCCTGGAAGAGATCATGTCTGGCACTGGTTCTGAGAGCAAAATAACTTTTTTTTTTTTTTTTTTCTAATTAGAAAACCAAAACTTCACATCAAACTTGCTTGTGAGTCTAAGCATTTTCTCTCTTGGTGCTTATTCATCTTATACTGGGGAAAGGCTTGAATCCTGCTAGTTTTCATTAAAATCACCATGAAGAAACCTCCTCCATTGTTGATGACAGAATATCATGACTTTTAGTGAGTTGGAACAGTCTGGATTTCTTGCCAGTTGTACTGCCTTCCTTAGCACTGCAAAGATTTGTTTATGCTGATCATGATAAATGTTCACAATGCAGAGCTGGAAACTGCTTCCTTAAGACAGATGGGAATGTGGGTGATGTGGAAACATTTTTTTTCCTTCTCCTTTAAGTAGAGACCAGTAGAACATAGATAACGAAAGATTTTCATTTCCTTGTGTCCCGTGGGATTTGGAATAATGCCATTTTCCTCCTTATTCTCCCAGTCTAAATGTTCAACATGGAGCCAAGTCATGTTAAATGGGATGAGACTCCTGGTTAAGTGTCTGGACTTCCTGCAACTGCAGATTAAATCCAGCCTCCTAAATTGAATCCTTAAAAACAATATAAAGTGAGTTCCATTAATGAGTTATTCTACGTGACAGTAAGAAAGAGTGCTTTAAACAAAGCTCCTTCCTGTTCTCATGGCATTAGTGTTTTATGAATTCATTTGACTTGAGGCAGTCCTGGGGTTTTTGGTATGGGCATTGAAATCTGTCAAATAGTGTTCTGTGTCTGTGTACAGACGTTCCTATAGTTCTGTGTACTATTGGGATATGAATCATTGGGCTTTGAACCTCCTAAGGAGAACAGGATCTTCTGTGAGAGGTAATGGGGTAAGCTAGGCCTTTGCTGTAAGATTACACAAAGGATTAATAATATGCTTTACTCTTTCCAGGTACTTTATTACCCAGATTGCCATCTGAACCCGGGATGACATTACTCACCATCAACATAGAGAAAATTGGTCTGAAAGATGCTGGGCAGTGCATTGATCCTTACATCACAGTCAGTGTAAAGGGTAATGATTTCTGTTCCTGACTTCTCATTTCTAATTTATAGAGTGTGTTTTCTGAAAGCTTTCTTGATTTTTCATCCTGCTGGGAAAAATATGTATTGGTATTTGCATTTCCTATTGTGGACTTAAGGCTTCTGCTTTAGTTAAGTGTGGAAGAAGTCTGCATTTGAAAGATTCACCACCTCTGGGAGGTGAATCACAGCAGGAGACGTGCTTATCTGTGCACTTTGGGGTGCCTTCCCCATTCTCTGAGCTGACTGTCAGTGACTTGGCAGACTGTACTTCTCTATTCCAGAATCTTCAGCTGAATCTGAAGTACAGATCTCTTGGAACTGCTGGTACTCCCCAATGCATACTCAGCTTTCTGGAGTCAGTGAACCACAGCCTGCTGGCTCCATTCTTGCCCTGTCATTAAAATGATTTTTTAGTAAAACAAAGATCCATCTTACTGCAGCCTAACATTTTAGAGGAATGGGCACGAAGCTGAGAAGCAAAGCTTGCAAGTGAAATAAATAACAAAATGTATTTAAGCCTTGGCAGTGAAATCCCAAGTGGAAAAAAAAAAGTAAAAGCCCCTTTCTTCTGTGAGCCTCCATGAATCTGGAAGAACCTCTCTCTTTGTCAGTCCAGGATAGACAACTCTAGAATTTTTCACTGTTTTGGATGTTTTGGTTGATTGCCTTGGCCTAAGGCTGAGATTTTTGTATTAACCTGCCCTGCTTGACCTGCTTATCTTTAGTCTTTAGAGGTATGTTCATTTGTTCAGCATATGAAAATTCATAGCTGAGCCAATAGCCTCTAGTTATTTTCAGTTGTGTTGGTGACCTTGTATGTGTCCTCTTTTAGATGTGCTATTGGATACTAAAGGTAGGGATAAAATACTTGTTAGCTGTGTGATTGAGTGCTTCCTCCAACAGACAAGTTCAGAAGTAAGAGTCACAGTATTGAATTGCACTTGAATTCCAGTGAAACTCACAAATGTTACCTGCCAGAATATATGGATAGAAAGCTTTAGCTAATTCCATTTCCTGTGAAGATTTTTTTTTCAGCAGTGAAGCCTTTGGTTTCTCTCTGGACTTCTGAGGAGTTCACCTGGTTGGGGTGGAAGCTGGAGCATGACTTACCTTTCCCAGCTGGTGCAACTGCCTTTTTGTGTTTTCAGCCCTGGAAACGGGATATTTTTCTGTTTGTGGTGTTGCCTTAGGTTTGCATTATAGATTATATTATATTATATGGGCTCCATTTCTTTAGTTACTTGTGGATTGAACTTTGCCTCCAGAATGCCAGAAAGCTGCAGGATGAGTGGCTTCAGTGGTGGGGCTAGTTGGATGGACAGGAAAAATGCACATGGAGTGTTGGCAGCAAAGCAAGGCAGGGCATGGGCAAGTGGGTGTTACCTGGGTCAGCTGTGGCCCACAGACCCTGTGTGGAGGGCAGTCTTCGGTGCATATCCCATTCTACCAGTTCAGCTAAAGGGCTGGAGCCCTGCTGGAGTCCTGCTTGCAGAGGGAATGGAATCCTTTGCTGGAAGCAGAAAGACATGGGCTCTTATAAATCAAAAGAGGGATAGTTGCAAATTTTTTTCATCTTAAATATTGTCAGAATGTAACCTGATTTTGTGTTGTGATCAACAAGAAAATTCACAGACTGTGAAGCCCTTTTTTAAGATTAGGGCAAAAACCGAGGTGCACTTTGTCTTTTTTGTGGCAGTATTAGGAGAGATTCATTGATCTCTTAAAGCAGGACCTTAAAGTTTGAGAAGCTTCTGCCATTCTCACACTATTTCTTCTCTGCAGATTTGAATGGGATAGATCTGACTCCTGTACAAGATACTCCTGTGGCTTTGAGGAAGGAGGACACATATGTCCATTTTAATGTGGACATTGAGATTCAGAAACATGTTGAAAAACTAACAAAAGGTATGTAGTATCAGAGACCTGAAACAGGGCCTGGGAGCTTTGAAAGTGTAGATACACAAGGCTGCTCCTGATCTAATAAAATGGCCATGCCTGAACTGCTGCTGCAGAGTTCAGTATCCAGACATGGATGAAAATAGACCTTTGCATCCTGTCTCTTTCAAAGTGGTCACTGTGATGGCTTGCAGACAGAGGAGGAATGAGAAGAGATAAAAACCTTAGTCATTGATCAAACTGTTACCTGGAGATGAGTAACTGAGGGAAGAGTGCACTCGTGAGTGAGCATTTCAAGATCATAATGTAGCTTTTGAGTAAATAACAGAAGTTACAGGGACCATTGGAGTGAGCCCAGAGCACTGCTCTGTGAAGCAGAGTCCTGTGAAGACGAACTGAGAGAGTTGGGGTTGTTCAGCCTGGAGCAGGCTCCAGGGAGACTCTAAAGTGGCTTTCCAGTAACTGAGGAGCTACATGAAAGCTGGGGAGGGGCTTTTTACAAGGCCATGAAGTGAGAGTTACAAAGATAATGGCTTTAAGCTGAAAGAGAGTAGGTTTAAATTAGGTTTTAAGAAGAAATTCTGTGCTTTGAGAGTGGCAAGACACTGGCACAGGTTGCCCAGAGAAATTGTGGATGTCTCATCCTTGGAAGTGGTCAAGGTGAGGTTGGATGGGGCTTTGAGGAACCTGGTCAAGTGGAAGATGTCCCTGCCCATGGCAGTGGTTGGAACAAGATGATCTTTAGTGCTCCTTCCAACCCAAAATATTCTGTGATGCTACAATAATAATATATTCTGTGATGCCCCCAGCGTATGTAGAGCATCTTAATGGCAGATAACTTTTCAGCTAACTATTGGCCATAATTGCTAACTTCTGTATTAAACCATTTCTCATCCTAGGTGCAGCTATTTTCTTTGAATTCAAACACTACAAGCCTAAGAAAAGGTTTACTAGCACCAAGTGCTTTGCTTTCATGGAGATGGATGAAATTAAAGCTGGGGCAATCGTTATAGAACTGTAAGTGACTTGCAGTTACAGATGTCAGTGGCAGAGGAAATGAACGATACTTGAGTTACAGTGAGTGGCTTGTTGCAACAAGGAAGGTTTCTTGGACTTATTAAAAATAGAATATTTCTTATGGAAGTCAATTTAATAAAGAAGGGAAAATAAAGTGCCATTATGCAAATAAAATGGCTAGAGATCCTTCTCAAAAACTGGACTATTTCCAAAGAAAATGCTGGTGTTTGTAAGTAAATTTTGTGAGAAGCTAATTTGTTCTGTGTGAGAGGTTTTAATTTTGACCCCAGCTTGAGGGTTAGATCAGCTATAATTAAAAAAAAAAAAAACAAACAAAAAGCTAAAAATCGACTCTACAATCCTTTCCTACAGAACTTTGGTAAGAAGATCTGATTTGGGGCATGGGATACTACTTTACAATGGAAGCTTTTGAACATCTCAGAGCATTGTTGGATGAATGGGTTTTTTACTTGCTTAAAGTAGACAAAGAAATAGATTAGCCACTTAAGCTGCAGTGGCTTTGGTGTGCATCCTACTCTTACTGTGTGTCTGAAGGGCTGAGTGAGGTTTTTGAGGTTCTGGAGTTTTCTTTTCAGGAAGAGGATGAACCTTACAATTTTGGGCATCCCTAGTAAGAGTGCTTAGTCTGTGCTAGCTGGAGTATTTCTGAAGTACTGAGTAACTGATACTGCACCTACTGCAATCCAGAGTATAATATTGGGACTCCTTCTTACAAAAATCTTATATTAATTTCAAAATTTAAATCTTTGTTAACATAATAATCCAGAGAAAATACTGGTTTGCTTTTCTTCCTGTAAATCTATTCATTATTGTTGCTACCAGTCTTGTCAGATATATTTGAAATATTATGGTAATAACATCTGTACAAGCTTTCTAGTTTCTTTCCTCTTTCTACACAGCCATTAGCTCTTGGGTTAACTTACTTCTTTTGTGGTTACAGGTACAAAAAACCCACTGACTTTAAAAGGAAGAAATTGCAACTGTTGACCAAGAAACCACTTTACCTTCATCTCCATCAAACATTGCACAAGGAATGACCCTAGTTGTGAGACTTCTGTGAACTGAACCACCAGTCATGGTAGCTGTGTGTAGTAGCCTTAGCCTTCCAGGGGCAGAAAAGCAACTGCACTCATGCCAGTAGGTCAGAAGGGACCATCACACACTGCACAGCACTACTTTGGGGTCAGAGGCAAGCCCACCGTTAAAGTACAAGTCTTTTTCAGTACCTTCCAGGTACAGGTTTTTCTGAGAGCTCTGAAATATGCTATTCCTAATCTTGCTGTTCATCACTTTGTATCTTAATGGTTATTATCCTTTTGCCTCAAATACCACCCGAGGGTGGAGACTGCCCCTTTGCCAAACCCATAGCAATAAAGATGTGGCAGGCCTACTAACTGTTTACACTTGTGCTATTGTAGTTCCTCTCATCTGCATTTTGGAGTCCTCTGTAGTGGGCTGGTAGCAGAAGAGCTGGAAAAAAAACAGATGGGATGGGAAGGAGCTTGAGGTACTGCAGGTGATTTGACATGAGAGGAGGATGCTGGGTCAAGTAGGGTGGCCACAGAAGAGCTCCTCCATCAGCTGTTCTGCTTTGATCAGGCCAGGAGGACAACTGCAGATGAGAAGACTTAATTATGATTTTAATAGCCTTGCCCAATCAAGTTTTCTGTTTTGGATACAATATCTACATCAATTCTTCAAAGGTGTTACTCCCTAATAGAGCTAATTTTTCCTTATCTTGTCACAAAGCTATTTGCAAAGGTGGGTGGGGGGTGAAGTCTTTCTCCAGGGCTTCGTCCTGATTACAGTATGAGTTTCACCACCTGGGTGACAGCAGGACAGGCCCCCCAGTGTTCAAGCACAAATCTTCCAGAGCTTTTGGTAAAGCAGACCTGGCTTGCAGGTTGACCCACCCTTTATATGAAACTGCTGTTCTTATGGAAACTGATAGTTTGCAGTTTATTTTGTGCAAGTCTAGAAACTTTCTCTAAAAATTACCTTTTTTTTATGTAGGTAGATAGGATTATCATTTATTTTCTATATTTTTGGTGTGTAATAAGCTGCAGGACACTGGCTTATTATGACACACTTGCATTCACCTTTTGACCGAATAAAGGGACCCAGTCAAATCCTTCATATACTTTTGTGGATATTTAATACTTTAAAGTTTTATGTTCCTCTTGCCTATCTTACTAGTGCCTAAATATTCTGCTATGCTAACAAAAGACCCAGGGCCCAAAATACCAGTTTTATTTTGAACAGTCTGGATGCAGATGTATCACCCATTCTTTTCTGTCATGTAACCCCAAGATGTCACTTTAGGTTTTAAGAGGAAGGGATGGGACTTTTCCTTGATATTTGTCTGTCCACAGGCAGGTGTTCTCAGCATTTTTGCCTTTACCCCTTATTGATTAGGATAAAAAGTGTTTTTTTTAATGTCTTAATCTTCTTGCCCTCTGTTCTGGTATAACAAGGGATAACTTTATACAAGTATTTTAACAAAAGTCAGCAACACTTCCTAAAATTCAATTGTTTAGAGGGGTAGGGGGAAGTGCAATTGAATTTTCCTGTTTATAGGTCTTTACCCCAATGCTATTATATCTGATACACTGAATATCAAGCCCTGAAAATACATCCCTACAAGTTAGGGAAATACCTCTGAATGCAGCATTCTGGATACCGAGCAAGAGGATACACCTGATCTTGAAAAAAATAAAAAAAATCATCCTTCAAACTCTGCAAAAGGATGAAGCAAAGCATTACTCTATGGCTGCCAATAGAGAGGAGTGGGGTCTGTAGCTGCAGTACTTGCCTGGGGGCCCTGGCTGGCTCAGGTCCTTTGCTGACCTTTCCAGAATCTGTAGCACAGAGCATCCCTGGAATGCATGCAGCCTGTCCTGGAATGCATGCAGCCTGTCCTGGAATGCATGCAGCCTGTCCAGGCTCTGCCACACCCTCCCGTGTCTGGTGTCTGCTGGTGTTGCTCAGTGCCAGGTGAGCAGGCAGCTGTGTCCCCCTCCAGTGACGACTTCGGGTAACCCTAAATGTTCATCAGTACACCTTATCAGCCACTATGCAAATGCTCTCACTTGTTTCAGCTGCTTACCTTGACTCCCAGCTTGTACCTGTCTGTATCAACTCCAGTTATACAAAATGTCAACTTTGAAGCATTTTTGTTAAATACACAAGGAGAGCTTTGTATTTAACGCATTGTGAATAATGTCTGTTGAGTGTGAAATATCATTTTTAAAGTTGCTTCTATCCTTCATGCTTTTCCTGTGAACTCTCCCTGAAAGGGCTACTGCTCCCCTGAGCAGTAGTCAGCTCCCTGGTATTGTTTAACGCTTTAGTGGCGTCCCATCTTTCACCTTGAATCTAAAGCTTAATACTTGTACTGTAAGAATGTAACACCTCAAGTTCAATAACTGCTTGTACTCCGGCAGTAAAGCTGTAATGGCCTTTCCATAGCTTTTTATTATTCCTAGTTATTTTCCTTTTTTTTTTTTTCCCTTCCCTAAGGTTTAATTTTGTACAGAGCACTTTTGAAAAACATTAGTGTCTAAACACAGGTGGCCTGCTATGCCAGGTACTACATAGTCATCCTTGTACCAACATATTCAGGAACTTCCTTGAACTCCAGCAAGTGTAGGGTGTGTTTTTAAGTTCCAGTATTCTGTGCATACAAACTGATTTAAAGCAATACACATTAGTATGGTTTGTATATACCCACCCCACTTAATGTAATTTAAAAATTTTTTTTTCAGTGTAAGTAAGTGAAAAAGGTTGTAGAAATACAGCCTTACTACTAAAGAAGCTGAATCAGTCTTAAAATACTAAGATGAAAACTCAGCTTTCAAATCTTGCTTAATGCTGCCAGCTAGTATTTAAAAGCAATTATGAAATTTCATAGTTTCTAGAATCCTGGTGTGTTCACCTCTTTTTCCAAATTACACAACTTCATGAAGGCTCCAGCCCTGTACTGCCCTTAGCTGATGAGGGCTTTATCCTCACAACATGAAGCAAGTCCGTAACAGGCCGAAGGGTAACACAGTCATTAATCCAGCAGCAGCAGTTACTCAACCTTAATTCAATTCCTCAGCTTGGTCATGGCTGTAACATTCTGATTAAATTACTGATGTCCTTTCTGAGCAGAAAAATGGCACTAAAACAAAGCCTTCAGGGTTTAGCAAAAGGAATTTTGCTTTTTATTGCAACTTTCCTTTTAATACAGTGTCACTTGTGCTTCTGATCTCTGACCAGACATCTTTCTAAAAAAAACCATAAAAAAAAAAAAAACAACCACCTCCCAGTCCTCATCTAAACCCCTCACCTACAACAACTGCAGCATAATGATGTGATGGAGAAGGCAGATAGGATAGCATTTTACTTTAAAATTATTTCCACAGGAAATGATTTGATTTATATTTTTCATGAAATTAGTTCATTCACCAACTGTTTACAAAGGCTACATTTAATTAGAACTATCCACACAGGTACTTCCTTTCTATTGCACGTTTAGAGTAGGTTCAAGTCCATCACAAAAAGGTTCTTGCAGCCCAAGAGGATGGATAAGTTTAAGGTGATCATAAATGCACATCTGTAGCAATTGGATAAAAATTAATCCTGCAAAAGCTGAAATATACTGTAATGAGACAACTGGCTTTGAAGAACCATTTCCTAAAATCCTGACTGCTGGAAGTGCACTAGAGTCCGTTCTGCCGAGCTGCTCACCAGAGGCTGCACTTAGGGTTTCTGCACTGGAGGCTGTGTGCAGTCCTTTGAGTCTGCCGGCAGTGGCGCGGGGCCTGCAGGAAAGTCTCTGGGTCCTGCTGGAGGCAAGTCTCTGCTAGGAGAAGGCATATAGTCTCTAGAGCCAGGCGGGGGTAGCCGTGGGCCTGCAGGATAATGCCTCGGGCCAGGAGGACCTAAGGGTCGAAAAGGAGGGTGCCCACGGGAATAGCCTCTTGGATCTGGAGGAGGTGGCAGTGGCCCAGGAGGCAAATCTCTCATTCCTAAGGGTGGGCCAGGTAAGAAATCTCTTGCAGCTGGAGGTGGCAAGGGAGCACCACGAACTAGAAGAAAACAGAGTTAAATGACATCTTGCTTTAACCTACACAATAAAGGCTCATGATTCATTCCTTATTTCCTCATTTTTTTTTGAGCAGCTCTGGGGAGAGTCACTGTCACATGCAGACTTCACAGGCTGTGAATTATAATATAGTGACTTCTGGCTGCTGGTCCCTCTTTTAGACTCGATCAGGAAACACCTTAGCATTAAGGAGGATTACAAAACCCCACCTGTCCCAGCTTACTGAGCAAGGCAGCCAGCCCCCATGAGGCACAGGGAAGCTGTGTGCTCAGGGATGGGATGGCACAGCTCAGTTCTGCAGCAGACTTCTGAGAAGCACAGTGGGAGAAGTTAAGTTTCTGCACACAGCAATGCAACTGTACCTAGGGGCGCGGGAAGAGGTCGAGGCCCAAAGTGCCCACGGAGAGGAGCTGGTGGCGGCCCGTAGCGAACTGGCAGTGGAGGTGGAGGTCCCATCACTGGGGAGGCCATGATAGGTGTCCCAGGGAAAGAAGGTGGGCCTTTGGGACTAGCAGTAGCCTGTGCAAGATTAGGTTTTACTTCAGTGTGTTACTCACTGCATCAGAGAAGTACCAACACCAGAACCGCTCACCCAAAGGCCAAGAGGTGAAAGAGAGGAGCAAGACCAAAAAACAACAACAAAAAACACAACACACAACCTCACACCCCACTACACACTAACCAAGTAGCAAATAGGAAGCATTACTGTACCATCACTGTCCCTTCACCCAAACACTGCTTGCATTACCTAGGAGTGAGTGCTCAGTATACCTTCTCATATAACTAAAGCTGTACTAAAGAAGGGCCTGGCATTTCAATTCCATAGGCAGTTGTGTTTAAATACCACAGGTAAGATAGCTTCGTAGGATTATTGCTGCAGTCACTCCAAAGTGTTTGCCTGCAGTCCTTAACAAGAAAGATCTCATATCTTCAATTTCATAAAAATCAGAGAGCAACTGCTCACCATTAGAGAAACCTTTTGAGACAAAGGCACAAGCCCTTGGTTAGTTTTGCAGAGCATTTTGTTTAGCAATTCACAACACCAAGCCTGTTACTTCTCTCCAACAAAGCAGCGTAACACCATACTCAGCTTCTGAATACTCACTGTATCTGGTTCAATAGATGAAGGTGAATCAGTAGTTACACAGGGGGCTTCAGGCTCTTTGGGAGAGGGTTGCTTTTTTGTTTTTTTGGACAGCAAATAAGGATAATGACAGGATGTAGACAAGACAGAACATGATACAGTTAAAGAAGCAGCAGAAAGTACAGTGAATCATGTATCAGAAACACTTCCTGAAGGTTAGTCTTTTTTCAACTTACCACTCCATCCATTTCCACTGCTGTGGAAGGAGAGGAGGTTCTTGGCCCACTGTTGATCAGGGATGCTACAGCAGGCCCAAGATCTGTAAAGAACACCACGAATGCATGTCTTAACATGCTTGGGGTGAGCAACATAGGTTCCAAAGTGAAATAACTAAAGCTGCAGTTGGCTGCACGCCATGTAACTTACCAGGAACAGACATCCTGCTTGGTAACTCTGGTGGCCTTCGTGGAGCTGGAGGGGCATCTATCAGTGTACCACAAGGGAAATAAGAACATGAGAGATTCCTAATCAACACGTGCCCAAGCCTTTTTAATTTTTTTCAATACAACCACTCATCTGTATGTTAATAAAGCAGGTATCAACGCTACTACAGGAACTAAGATCAAACCTTAGCATTCTTGGGTTTTGTAGCACAAGAGAAGACAGAAGGGAAGCTTCACTGCTTACCAAATTCACCTCTTGAGCCTTCCCTTCGAGGAGCAGAAAGGGGCCGAGCAGGAACTTCTATCATCTGTGTGGGTGATGGATTTCCTCCGCTCACCGGTGAAGGGCCAAAAGAGCCATCTCTGCTGAAGGGCCCTACGCCAAAGAAGAAAACCCAGTTGATTCATTTTTCTACAGTTTATCAGAACCTTATACTCTTAAGACCAAAGTTTTCAGAGAAGCAGCAAACTTAACCTCGTCGTGGTGGGACTTGGCGATTTGGTCTGCCTGGAGTTGGCTTTACAATCAACGGTCTTTGAAGCATGATGATTTTTTGATTAACTTCTATTAATCTAATTTTAAAAAATAAAAGGTTTTTTTATTATTCAAATAATACATGTGAGTTATATTTGTTATAATGCAACAAGGCAAACTGCATTGTAAAATTTCTTTCACCAAGAAATCTTTAACCATTAAAACAGTTTAATAGTAATTAAAAATTACCAACTGAAATATTCACTGCACATTCTTAGCAAGCAGGCTAACAGAGCACCTTGCACCTCCTTCTCTCCTAAGTAACATGCAGCCTATTCAAAGAGTAATAAAAATGGTTTGTATTGTCTTACTTTTGTCTCAGGTTGGCTGCTTCTCTTTTTTCTTCAGCCAGAGCTCTCTCAGCAGAGCGGGCAATAAGCTATTAAGGGAAATTTTGCCAACTACATTAATTGTACCAACCTCAAGTCAAGTACTAACTGTGTAAGAAAAGGAAGAACGTTCTTACCCAGTTGTCATGTGCCTTTTTCTCATGAGCAGCAATCTGAGAAGAAAACAAGCATTTTAGTATAAATTGCCCAACGAATAGTATTTCCAGTAACTCACTACAGAGCACTGTAATGCTGCAGTAAAAGGTGACAAAATAACGAGCACGCAGGAAGTTTACCTGGTTTTTGTAAGATCTCTCTGTTTTTTGCAATTCTTCTTCCATATCTTGGATCCTTTGCCTATACAAAAGGGAAAGGAGGTGAAGGACAGAGGTTTAAATGGATCTTCTTCAACAGCTGAAACAGAGAAGAACAGTCTTCAAGAAATTAAAGTTACTTGTAAACTTTCACTTCCTCGATGGCCAGCACTGCTTTTTCATCTGCAGCAGACAATTTCTGTTCCTTCTCCTGACGCTCATACTCTTCCTCAGTTAGTTTTCTGCACAGAAAAAAAAACCAAAAAGACCATGTATTCCACTATCCTAATATACTATAACTCAATATCAAGATATTCCCCTGCTAACAACTGATATCAGGATTGGTGATAGTGTGTGAGAATACAGAGAGAAGAGATTATTTTTTTAAAAAAAGGAAGAGAAATACTGTTTTTTGAAATTAAACAGACAAGACCTTTGTCTATGAAACCTGAAAATTTAGGATGCAGAGTTGACTGGAATGTTGTCAAGCATCTGAAGATTTGTCAGAATCTAACAATTGCAGACAGTTCAGTTCTTCAGATCCTGTCATTTCCTTATCAATTACACTGAGCATAATTCAGATTGATGCAGGTATAAAAAAGGCAATATATGCATAACTGACAGCTAACCAGGCAAAATGAACAACTGAACGTGTAGTAAGGAGGAGGGAATTTAGGGCCCAGGTGAGAAACACATTCAATAGTCATCAGCCATGAGGAAAGCAGCTTTTCTCCAAGCATTCACAATATCAACTTATTACATGACCAATTTTCACTGTCTTTTTATAACTTCATGGTTCACTAATTTTTAAATTGTTGGCATGTTTCTGGAAGTATAAAAGGTCCATAATGTGTTCCTACCTTCAAGAGCTATCCCACAAAAACTGAATCATTAAACTAATAGTAAGTTAACTATTGCTAGCAGCCAGTTCAACAGAATTTATTTCCTTGGCTATATGTTTTCAGAAAAAAAAAAATTAAAAATGTGGGAAGTCCTTTATGAGAATCAAGAATTAGTAACAGGCAGTGAAACTTCCTGAAAACCCTGAAAATAACAGAAGTCCTGCAGAGGTCAAGAGGAAGTTTTCCTCAAAAGGTGGGCAATCCTTCATTCCTCCATTACAACTTTATTACACCGGGATTATGAAGTTATGAGGTCAGGCAGTTTCACTACTGAGGTGCTGGACACCCTTAATTCCTTAGCTTGTTCTAGTCCCGTGTTTTCTCTGACCTGCACACTTGAACCTTAGAACTTCCAATTGCTTCCCCACCAGTTTCAGCTTTCCTACAGAATTTAGCTGAAAATAACCCTGAATCCTGTCTCAAATTCTCCCAACAAAACTGGGATGTTATTACAGACATTTCACTAAGTAAATAAATGAGTGAGAAATTAACACAGATACACAACCAGTTCTTCACTGATAGCAATTAACTCATCTCAATCAAGACCATGAACTTGGCCTCAATTTGCAAAAAGCTTAAATATTAAATCCCTACATTATGAGAATTAGACTCACTAAACTGAGGTCAGTATAACTGAAAAAAATCTAAATGGTTGCTACAATTTCCTTGACATTACAGAAATGTGACAGAACAACCACAGAATTTGCTGTCCAAATTATCCATCTCTCCTCTCCAGAAGTTTCTCATTGCTTATTTGTTTGGTTTTTAACAGCAGAAGACAATATTGTGGATGAGAAACAAAAATCTTTTGAATCCCTGGACTGCTGCAAAAAGTAAAAAAGGGTTGTAGCTTCAACCATACTGAAACAGTAGTCACTCCAAACCTTTCCTTCCAAAGACAACTTCAAGTTATCTGAGAAAGAAGCATTTGCATAGTGCCTATGAAATAATATGTGATGTGGTAGAGTCATGAAAGGCTTACTTCTGGAGTGCCATCTCCTTCTGCTGGTAAAGTTCACCAAGAATCTCCACTTTCTGCTGTAGTGTTTTGCATTCATTTTCCAGCTCAGCCTTGGCTGACTTGAGTGAACAGGAGTCATGTTCTAATTTTTTTATTTGCTCTGTTGGAGAAGCAAAATTAGGTGAGCTGCAATGAAAACTGCTATGCCACCCAAATGCTGTTTCTTTTTAAACCACGAACAGCATTTCTTCTTAAGCATTTCTTACGCTGAACCTACCTTCCAGCTCATGTCTTGCTGTTACTTCATCACTCAGTTTGGATTGCAGAAGATTTCTGTCTTCTTCAACTATGGATAACATAGTTTTTATCTGAAAAGATATGAGCAGAAAGTTTACCATCTTAGCCATAGCAGTAATGTGACTGCATTTATTAGGTTTCTTGTGAAGCATACCCTGGAGACATCCATCATCTGCTTAATCTGGATCTTCATCTTCTCACTCTCGTTATCTAGGAAAGAAAAATGTATTTGTTTTCCCTGTTTCTTAGCATCAATACTCTGGACTTCAGTGTTAAAAATAACACTCCCTATACTATAATTTTGGAAAGACCTCCTTACACGGAGGAAAAAAAAAGGGGGGGGGCTGAGGGGGGAGAAACAAAGCACAATAGCAAACAACAGCAATTCCATGCCTAGCACAACACAACTATTATAGTTATTTCCAAAAGGCATTCAAAGATTTCTTCTTGTCACTTCTTCTAGCCACTATGCCAATATTAATGTGAATGCAGTATGTACTAATGGACATAGTATCTGAAAATCCAGTAGTAGGAATTTCCAGCCCATATAATACCACATGGCTATGGGCAGGGATAAATACAAAACCAAAAAAAACCCCATGTACCACATTGGGAATGACCAACTGCCTGAGTAGTTTTGAAGATGTCTACTTTTGTCTTTGAGATTTAGAAGATGTGATTACCCAAATTATTTATCTAGGTAGAGTTAATTAAAATAATCAATATAAAATAATATTAAAAATAAACATAGCATAAAAATAGCTGTGGTTTTCACTTTTGGCATGTTCTTAATTACTAACCTTTATATGCAATCTTTACAATGGTGTCCCTACGCTGATGATATACCTAAAAGGTAGTCTAAAAGCTTTTTTAATGGTTTCTCCCTTCACTTAAGAAACTTTTTGTGTTTGAGGATTAAGAGTGGCAGCCTTTTAATCCACAGGCAGCTACATGTATGGATTCCCCTTGTTGCTGATATGACACAGCATGACTATATGCTTCAACCACTGGGCGTACCAGCCAGCAGTTAAGATTATGGTACCTGGCAGCTCTCCGTTGGCCAGATCATCTTCTGTGCTCCATTCACACCCCTCACCATCCTTTTTGTCCTTGGATACTAAATCCATGTCAAGCTGCTTCAGCTGCATAATGCAGTTAGTTAAAACCTAGTAACGAAACCAAAGGGTCACTGATGGGAAATCCCTCTGCATTCTGTGAAGTATTTTGAAATATTTTATGACATGCAATAATCAAAACCGAGCTTTTTATAAAGGACTTACTTCAATTTCATTTTCCTTGTAGGCAAGTGCTTCTTCTATGTCCTTCTGAGACTGCTGATAAAGTTTGATCTGCTCAGTGAGCTCAGAATGCCTCTCACTCCAACCTTCAGCTTCTTTGAGCAGCTGTATGAAGAACAAAGACAAGATGGTGACTTGTTTTATTTTTAGTAGAGTATATATGTAATTAAAGCCTGTCACACCGCCAGCTCTATGGTGATAACTGATCACCATAGGTCACAGATAAAGGGTAAACTTTATGTTTATAAATTTATGAAACTCATCAGTAGCCTCCTGGTAGAGCTGGATGCTGGGAATCCTGCAGTTTATTACTATGTGGCTTTACAAATTTGATGGTTTCTCAGTTAACACCCCAACAACAGAACCAAAGTGCTCCCACACTTCAATATATGAGGGATTAGTTGCAGTCCAGAAGTAATGAAACCACCTTCCTTAAAAAGGCATCTACTTCATATACAGAGAAAGAAAACACTTCATGTAACGGTCGTGACATTTCAGATATAAAGCTCCTTCACATTTAGCCTGGCTTCAAAATTGCTTTTTGCAATTCTTTGCCATGACTTCCTTCAGTTCTGATCCCAAGTAGCAATCTCTCAATCATGCAGTGACTACCGTATCAGCACAGACTTCCTGTAGATTTGCTGACAAAAACTGAAACACTGGAACTGACAAAGCCTTCATGCTGAAAGCATATGGCACACCTGAATAAAAAAAAATGTGCAGGCAGGCGGGAAATGCAGATTTACACATTAAGAAAACAGAGACACACTGGCCTGGCAAACACTTACTTGCTCCTTGCTCTTTTTCAGCCTAGCATTCTCTTCCTGCACATGATGAAGCTCAGATTTCACTTTTTCTTCACTTAGTTTAGCTTCATTAAGGGCCACCTGAACCTATTAAAAAAAAAACCAAACCAGAACAGTCTAGCAGTAATGGAGCAAGAACTACATATTACTTGGTAAAACGGAAAAGAAAAAGGTATCCACACCCAAACAACTTGTAATCTGCCAAGCTAGCAATTGCATCCTAGATACTAATTACCTCCTAGATGGGTACAAGAACCCATGAATGCTGAGAGGGTGTGGGTAATGCTTTACCTCTGAAAGTTCTATAGAATGCACACTGATAACCTCTTGAAGTTTCTCCAAGGACTTCTGGGTTTCAGAGATCTACGTAAGAAAAACATGAGCAGTTACTTTCTATTGGGTTGGTATATGCCTTAGCCTGAGTACTTATTTTACCTTCATATTTTGGAAGCATAAAAGGGAAGAAAGATTTTCATTTAAAGCAGCCTTTAGACTAGCAGCAACACAGTGTTGCTGTATCAGCAAGGGAAGGAATAGAAACACAGCACCTTAGAGCCAACTTCCCACTGAGACCTTGCCTGTTTGTGGCTTAGAAATTCCCCTGTACACCTGCACAGTCTAGAATGAAACTATTATGTGCTGCTGTCATTAGCAATAACCTTTGACCAAAACAAGACCTAAGAACTTGTTGAAGCTTACCACTACTACAGAAAATCAGGCTTTTAAAAGAAGGAAAAAAGATAAAATGCAAATACCTCTAGAAAAGAAGAATGTGGATCAGCTTTGAGATTTTCACACTTGCTACCAACTAGATGCTTTCTCCAAGTACATGAAAATCCCTCCTGCCAACTTGTAACCTAGAGCTCATAATTTTAAGAAACTTCCTGGCTCTGTCTAGGAAATATTAGACTATCCTATGACTTAAACATTGGCCTTTTCAGCCATCAGCACGCTTGCAGCAATCTTCTTTCATGAAGCCAAACCATGATGACTTGAACAACAATCCTTTGTGTGCAAAAGCAAACAACCACACAAGTCCATAAAGATCTTATTACAAAAAAACCTAAACAAACAGGCAGGAAAAAAACCCCAAACCAAAACAGACCCCCCAAAACCAAACAAAAACCCAAAACAACAAAGCAAAAAAAAAACCAAACAAACCAATGAAAAAACCCAACCAAACAAACGCAACACATTCAACAGATTCTCCCCCTTGGGCTTCTGACAAACCTTACATTTCACGTCGGTTCTCCTTTTGTGGTGATTCATCTTCTTTGCTTAACATCTCTACCTGTTTACCCATCTGGTAGTGACTAGCTTTTCGGGCACATTAAGTTAAGGATAACATAAAATATGAGTATGGTTGCTCTTACCTTGCTCTGTTTCTTCTCATTCTTTTTTCTTTCCATTTGAAGCATTGTGTGCAGATTTTTTACTTTGTCATCTAGCTTATGATTTGCTTCTTCCAGTTCTTTGACCATGTCCTAAAACAAACAAACAAAAAGAGTAAAAGATGAACTAAAACAAGTTATTTTATTGATGTCTTTTGTTTCAGTACAGACATTTAACTGTTTATTACCTTAAGTCCTGCAGTCTCATCAGAGAGAATGTCTTTTTGTTCCTGGGCCACTTTCACAGATTCCTTTGCTTTCTTTATCTAAGCACAGAAACAGTCAAACACAACTGAGGAAATTGTCAACATAATATTAAGTAAGAAAAGAAAAAATACACTAGCTGTTACACTGGTTGTGTCATTAAACCAATAAAGAAAATTAAGAAGCAAAGGATGAGAACCTAGAACAATACCTTCTCATCATATTCTGATATCTTTTCTAAGATTTCTGTTTTTTCTTGCAGAAGGTTTTTAATCTTTTCAGCAAGCTGCTTTTCAGTCACTAGAAAGAAAAAGAAAGCTTACAGTAACTGTACTTCATATCCTGTAGTTGGGGGGAAAATCAGAGCTATCATTACTGCCACCTCAAGGAACATTTTCAAGTAAGGACAGCACAGAGCAGGATAAAGCCAATTCTGTGGCAATCAGCCTTTCCAGCAGCAGTCCATGCATCTCTGACTTCTGTTTAAAGTTAGGACTGAAAACAAGACAATAAAGCATTGAACACTGGCACAAAGCTCTTGCAGCCACTTCACAGAAGCTGGTCACAGAATGCACAGCAGACAGAGTAAGGTGCTGGCTACACACAGATGAGGTATGTTGAAGGGAAGAACTGGCAGTGAGGCTGTCAGAGCCATCTCAGACTTGCTGTAACACTCAGGGACATATAACACCTTCTCTAACAACTACCTCTTTCTGCTATATTGAAACTGAACATTTGGTCAGCAAGGATAATAGGATGAAAGCTCTGAAAGACAGACTGGGAACAGAAAGCGACTGTTGGGCTAGCAGACAGCATCAGTAATCCTCAAGGTACTGCACTGTTTTCTAACAGACCTTAAAAGGGCTGTAACTGAGCAACAGTTCTTTAGGCACGTATTTGCTTCTCAACCTGAAAAAAATCAACCCTTAAGGTTCAATGAAAATCATTAACATACTTCAAATAATTTATTGCAAATTAATTTAAAGATCATCCAATTGTCGTTCTTATTTTAAGTCTTAAACCACCCCTATGTTTGTACACCCCAAGGCTCACTGGCCTGACTGCAAATCCTGCAGCACAAACAGGAAGCACCAGTCGTTTCAATTGCATCCCACAGGGTGAAATGGCAGCTGCTGCTCTTCCCCAGCCCTGACACAAGGGCTTCTAGGCACAGGGGCTTCTTCTGCTCTGGGGAGGGGAGAGCCAGACACTGACCACCAGGGTATAAGACAGCTCTCAGCAGTTGCAAGCACTGGCTTGGTTTCCCAATTTTAATACTGTCACAAAGAGTAGATAAAATCTATTATCTCTGGGCCTCCAATCCTAGTTTAGCTTTTAAAGCATTTTTGTCACTGTTAGCATTCCACTATATATCTTAGCTTTAGTAGTTTCCATTTGGTATTATAAAGAATTTTATTTTGGAATTTAAAAGAGGACAGGCCTATGTCCCTCTTTTTTTTTTACAGCAGGCTGATAGGTAGCATTTTTTCTTCTCCAATAAAAATAATTGTTTTGCAATACAGAAATCACCTCTCAGATTAATTTTTTTAGCTCATCAATTCTGCATTAATTGTATAGAAGAAAACTGAAGGATAACTACTATGAAACTACAGAGGAATGAGTGTGAAGAAGTATGGTTTGTGAAGAAGAAAGACGCAGAGGGTTCATGCAAAGGTAATTCTTTCTTATTTTTGTTTTGTATTCAATTGTTTTGTATTCAATTATGAATTTCAGCAATCACCCTACTTTGAATTCTGTTTCTTTTCCATTCAGGATACTTTAATTTTACATATTTTTGAAGCTGGAGAGATACTCTTGTAAAAAGGAATGTATTAGCCACAGGAATATCTCCATATTTATTTCAAGATCTCTTTGCAGCTGCCCAGCAGTCAGTTTCAAGCTCCCATCAATCCAAAAAAGCAAGAAAAACAAAATATTGCTTTTTGTGAGAGGCAACAAGCAAAACAAAGCTAGCCAAACAAACTATGCCTCACTACCACTGTACCAGTAAACCAATGGAACACATTTATGCTGAACAAGACAGAGCTTTTCCTTTCCCTTTAATTTCCAGGTGTGAGATGCATTGTTTCTTCTAATCAAAGCATTATCAAAAGCAAAACTTAAATCCTCAGATTCAAGTAAGTATCACCTACTGGCCTAGCTTATACGATAATCTTAGCCTAGCATTCTCCTTGACAGGGAGTGAAGAGGAGTACCTGGTACTCTGAAACAATCTTCAAAACTTTTTACATGCCTAAGCACCAAGTAGACTGAAAAGCACAGATAAACTTACCTTGGTATATTCTACTCTTTACCTAAAGAGAAAAAACAAAATTAGCGATAAAAATTGGTAAGAGAAAAATCCTGTTAATTTTCCCTGTAGAGAAAAAGTCACCCCTTATACATGGATTAACACGTCTATTGCTGCCAACAAGTGTTGAGTAACACTAAAACAAGCTTAAGCTATATTCTAATAAAAGCTTCTACACTAGTGCTCTGTTCTAGAGGCTTAGTAAACGTGTTTACTCAGTCAGCTAAAGGATAGCAGTAACTGCCCACATCCAGTTTGCCAAGAGAATAAACCATTTTGCATCAGTCATGAACTTGCAAACATGAAAAATGCTTGCATCCCATTTGTGATCCTTTTAAAGCAATGTATGTTACATTTAAGTTGCTCATTTCAAAATTAACAGTTAAGAATTTCAGAAGCTTTCTTTTTATGCCGTTAAAATAACACTATTTTGCATTTAAAGCTGACCTACTATATTCAATATTAAAACTAAGGAAAAAATAAAGAATATTACTACAGATACTTAGTTTCAGTTTATTTCTGTGAAGCAAAAAGCGTCCCACACACTTTCCAAGCATAACATCACTGAACTGGACAGCTGTAAAATAAACTGTCCTATTTATTTTTATCTGTCAATTCCCAGGGAGATACACTGTTGTACTTGAGAGCTGGTGATGGCATTCTTCTTGCACAGAGTATCAACCATGTACGAAAGAGTAGGACAAATGCAGACTGAGGGGTAGAGTGGGGAAGCTCTCCAGTGAGAATTAAGATCAGGTATTTAGGTTTCTAAATGTGGCACCTACAAGCAGCTGGATATTATGAAGGGGAGGGATTAACTACTTGTTTTGGAGATAGTCATCACCAGGCTCAAGCACATGTGAGGCTTCTCATTTCAAAGATGTGCTGACCCTTCCCTTGGCCTTCTTGATTTACAGCATACTCCCCTATTTTGCCCTGGAAACTGCCCCTTACTAAAAAAATCTTCTATTAATAGCTTAAAGGAAACCCTTGAAAAAAACTGTACAGCTTACTTTAGCTATTAAGCCCAGCATTTAGTTCACATTATCACTCTATATGGAAAAAGTAAAAATGCAAAAGACTAAATATTGCTCTGACCTCAAGTAATGCCAAAACAGTTTACCCATACAAAAGACTACATAATAAGCAAAATATCAGGTGGTTTACAAGTCTGAATTATACTCACTGAAAGGCAGGTTCTCCAGAAAATTATAGCAAGTGTGGCAATTCCCACTAAGGCAGTGATAACAACAGGCTCCCATGGAAGTCCATGGAAATCAGGCCCAGGACGAATTTCCTCAGGCAAGGTAGCAACCAACTGAAAACCGACAATAGTGACAACTATGAACACATTTTCATTAAATACTCAGGCAAAATGAGTAGCCTGACAAATGCTTTTATTCCTCTCATAAAACCAGAGAACCATCTAGAGCTTTCTTGACGTTTTTCTATAAACCAAAAACGGAAAATGAAGACAACCACAAGGCAGTTTGACACCTGCATGTCCGGAAGACACCTGACAGAAACAATCTGCTGAGAAAACAGCTCCACCAAAATAAGCTCATACACACACTGCATTACTCAGCACTATTAGTTATTTAATCGGTTTCCAAATAAAGCTTTAAGGATGCAAAATTATTGGGAAAAAAAAAAGTTTTATATCTGGATGTTTGCAACAATCCAGCACAAACGGCTTGGATCTTTTCCCAGATGTCACCCTGGTCACAGGGTTTGTCATGTGTCTCTTCATACGTGTCACTGAAGGCCAGAGAGCACCAACTGCCTGACAAAGGTGCAAATACTTGGTACAGTTTACAGGGCCGATACAGACATGGCACTTGGAAAATAAACTGTGGAAGCCACCCTATAACTGCTGCCTTCTCCCTGGCTGCAACCGACCGAAAACGGGGGCGCACCCTTCCTCTTGCGAAGGGCGAGCGGCGAGCAGGTGCTTTCGCAGGCCCCGTCTCTCCTTAAGCGCCGGGCAGCGGCGGGAAGCCAGGCAGCCATCCCTGACGCCAACGGACGCCTTCCCTCCAGCGGCATTGCCCCACATCGCGGGGAGGGTAAAAAACAGCCCCTTTCCCGAGCCAGCAAGGCTGGTGGGTGTACGGCAGGGATGACACTCCCGCCACCGGGGGGCGCGGAGCAGCAGCCGCCCTGGCCCCCCTCCCTCGGGACGAGGCGTGTGTCACCTGGGGCTCCGATGAGCCCACTCGCCGCTTGTGGCGGCCGCCGGCCGTTAACGGCTCCCACCGGCTCCCACCGGCCGGTGACGGGGGGTGTTACGGGAGGCCCCTCCCTTCTCTTCCCTCCCCCTCCCTCCCTCCCCTCGCGCACCTGCAGCAGCAGCCGCCGCCGCGCCGGGGGCTCCATGGCGGCGCGAGCCAGCTCCGGGCACACGTCAGCCCGCACTGACCCAGGCCCCGCCCCCTTTCGCACCGCGTCACTGCCGCGCGCTGACACCCGCATGCGCCACGGCCGCCTCCACTCACCCGCAGCAGGAGCGCCCGGGCAGCCGCAGCCGCTTCGCCGAGGGTTCCCCGGGACGCAGCCTCTGCCTCTGCCCCGTTTCCTGAGGGCAGCCCACCGCCCTCGGCTGCGTCTGGAGGGAGAAGGAGAGAGGAGTTACCTAAGGGAGCGGGGCCTGCTGACAGAGGCGGGCTGAAACGGCGGCAGCCCGCTTCTGCTCCCCCGCCTCCCAGCCGCGCTTTGTGCGGCCTCTGAGGGGAGATGTCAGGTTACGGTTCCCCCGTTCGCCACAGCACTGAAGAAAGCCCTTAGCAAGCACAGTGGTATTTCACAGGCACAGGTATTTCACCTTTTTTAGAAAAGGTACAGCAGAGAGGGACCTGGATGACAAGTCACTCCGCCAAACACATACAACTCTTCCAGCAGCAAGTCAACAACAAAACATGGACTCTTCAATTTGGAATTTATAAACCTATATCTTTTTAAGTTAGCAGTACTGTGAGTACAGCATAAGCTTAAAACCACCTTCTACCCTGATCTGAAGCCTGCCTCCAACTCAGACTGTTGCCATGAATTCAGGTTAGCAGATTCAAATAACCACCTGCCCAGACTGTTGGTAAACCCTGAAATGGCTTCTGTGACCAGGAGTTCTACAAACACCTGCACTGTTTCTTCTCAGCACTTCTAGCAGTCTTCACAGGGAGTCCTGGCAGTGTTTTACCACCATTAATCTTATGTTACCAAGGAGGATCTAAAATAAACTAAACATCCAAATGTTTAGCCACTAAGTAATACACCAGCCACTTAAAATTGAGTAGGTATCTTTACATTCAACCTTGAGTTTTCCTCAGAACTCAGATGCTGCTAAAAAGGACTTGGCTATGGGTATGGCACAGTACCTCAGTAGCATAAAAACACTAAGCAACATGTGACCGAATTTTGTCCAAAGGCTCAGTAAGGACAGATTAAGCATAGTCAGAGGCGAATGCAGGACAGCAAAACTGAGCTTAGCACCAATAACGGAGTAAAAGATAGCTTTGTGCCAAAACAGAGCTGGGGAAGATGATGGTAATAGGATCCCTCTTTGGCATAAATCAGATGATGGTAATAGGATCCCTCTTTTGGCATAAAATTTATGTTTTACATAAATCTGCTCCAGAGGGAGAAGGCCTAACATTTCTACTCCAGCAGCCTGGGAACTTACAGAACTGAGGGAAGCTACACTCTATTTTTCCAGGAAAGTAGTATCACCCAGAATCACAGGTTAAAAAGGGCAAGATGGGAGACTGCATTATTCTGTGACCTAATGGTTAGACTGCCTGACACCCTGAGAGTCTTCTGCTCTCTATCCAATGCCATCCAGAGACACAGTCCACCAGCCCAAGCACAGAGCTCTGGCTATGCCTTCACTTACTGGAAAACACTTATCTTTATAGTGGAAAAATGTAGCAAATGTAGCATCTCTGCTGAGATGAGTGGCAGCAAGACAACACCGCCACTATCAGGACTGTCACAGATAAGTCAAAGTCATTAGGATTACAGCAACAATGAAAATGTTAACAAAAACCTTGGTATTTGCCTAAAAAACATTTCAACCAGGCTCCTCTTTAAGAGCAAAAGAACAAAATCCAATTCCAAAACAGTTACCTGCAGCAGTATCTTCCCTAGCACTCTGTCCTGGATCAACTGAGCCGAAGGAAATATCTTCCAGGAGTGGTCCTCTTTCACTATTGTACCCTTCTTCCGCTTCTCCATTATCTGAGAAATTGGCCTCTTTGTGTTCAGGTGGAACATTAGCAGCCCTCTCTTCCTCCTCCTCAACAAGCTGTTCTGGTCTCTCATCTTCAAGCTGCTGAAATTCCTGACTGCTCTCAACGGCAATTGGATTCCTGATGGAAACTCCATCGTATTCAGGTTCTTCTGCATCATTTGTGACAGACAGGGAGACATGAATTGAGCACCAAGTTACTGCATATTTCTTACCTACAGCTGTCTCCAGACACTCTTTAAACACTTGTGTACTGCTTCCAGTATATTCTCAATCAAATTTCAGTAACATCTAACTAAATGTTTATATGGAATTTATGCAAGGTATCAACGACTGACCTTGCAATGAAATCTTGTGAGGTGAAATACTGTCATCATTCATAACTATCAGAAATGACATCCATAACATGTACTACTGGTAAAAGGAACCTTGGTTAAGAGCCTATCTTACCATATTGCACATTAAATAGAAAACCCAGTAAATTTACAGCAGATTCTACTGCTTGTTCTCATCAAAAGATCTGTTTCTTCAGCATTTCTAGGTAGGCACCCTTTTGTGAATGTTGGCAAAAATAAGATGATAGGGAAAATTGAGATTTTAGGTGCATAGATTTAGTGCCTGAACTTTGCAATAATCACTGGATCTCTCAAAATTAGGTGCTAGCTAGTTCGGAAAAAAGACTGCTCTGAACTCTAGAAAATTCACAGCATTAGTGTATGTGAATCTGTATTTCTTGAAAGGGGGTGATACAGACATAACCTGACTGGCTCCTTCTAGCCATTTCATGGATAGGACCTGGCCCATAAAAACAAACAAGCTGAGCTTTACATTTGTTCTCAGAATTTGTCCCCAAGATTTTCCCCTCATAACAACACCGAAAATATGCGTTAAAGTAAGCAAAACACTAGGGGATTCCACAGAGCCTCTCTCAATTCTGATCCCTCACCCTTTTCAGAAACCTCCTCTAGGCTAGTGTTGTCTGGGATAGGGTTTTACTTCCATGCAATTTCTTAAATGGTTTAACATCCTACCTTGAACGTGCAGCTGATCATCTTCCTGTTCTGGAATAGATGCAAGTGGAACACTCTCACTAGCAGATGAATATTTACTCCTTAAAGAATATATTAATTCTTGAATATCATCCATCAGTGCACTCTCCTCATCATACAAATCCATTTCTTTCACCACCTCCTCCTTATTTTCTCCCACTCTGGAATCCAGAACTTTTCCCACAACATCCATAATGCTTGATTCTGAAAACTCAAGTATCTGGTCTAAGGCTTTCTCTGTATCTTCATTATTACGGCTCACCTTCTGAGCAAGCTCCATCTCTACTTTCATATCATGAAACATGGCTTCTATCCTAACCACCTCTTGATGCCCCAGGTACTTTTGTAGACGTAGCACACGCTTTTCATCAAGAAAATTTCTCATTATTGTGAGCTGCTTCACAGACTCACTGAAGTCTGTCAGAGTGTCATTTGGGGCTGCAGAGCTGTCAGCAGGGCCGGGGAAATGTGTAGATTGCTGGTGGCCACTTCTTGTATGCTCTAAATTTTGCACCTCTCTCGGGACTTTCTGTGAAATGCCCTCTGGAAGAGGATCTTTCCTTTGGTTAAAATAATTGTTGTCTTCAGTATCAGGAAATTGGAAATTATATTCCTCCACAGTTGATGGTTCCTCAGCTTCAGAAGAATACTCACGATGTCCCATGACATGTTCCATCTCATGCAAGTTAGCATCTTCACTCACTGGTATGTCAACCTCTTTGTTTCCTGTCTCGCTTGCATCTTGGATGCTGATCATCTTTTTAGCCTCATTAGAAAATGAGCTTGCTTCCTCTCCTGTTTTGTAGGTAGGATTTGCAGTTCCCAAAACACCTTCACTTAGTACATCTAATTCAGGGTTTGTTCTTTTAACACTTAGTGTGTCATCCTGTACATTTGTAGCCTTTGCTTGCGACAGCTTTGCACTTGCAGCATTCTCATCTTCCAGTAGCTCTTCCTCTATTTGTTTCAGGTCAGGAACATCTTCAGTTTCTGGCTCTTCAGATTTAAGTTCCAACCTTAGTGTTTTTTCTTTAGATAAATTTGTGCCAAGATCTCTGTCGGAATCTGCATCCTCAATATGAGCAGTTCCTTGCTGAGTAAGATTCTCTGTATTAGTATTCTGTGTAATGCTTTTTGCTTTTTCTTCAGGAGAACTTTTCTCAATGCTATCTTCATGTACTGCCATCTTGCTGACATTTCTTGAAAGCTCTTCTTTCATACCTGCATCTGAATACTCAGTCTCATTTTCCCATGGTGTAAGTTGCTCAACAGCTCCCCTGTGGCTTGTGCCTTGCTCCCCTGCAGGGGTGTCTTTCATGCTTCCCCTTTTTATTTCAGATTCTTGGTTAAATGAAGTGTGTTTCTGATTTTCATGATCTGCCTCCTCTGTTTGTCTTAAATCTTCATCATGTCTTAGATGTTCTTTCTCCACATCAGGCATTCTGTGCTCCAGTTTCTCTTTCAAGAGGTCAGTATCTCCTGGGCCACTTTGAGATGCATTTTTTACCTCTTCCATTGGTTTGGCTGGAACATAAACAGAAGGCTTATTCTCAGCTCCTCCTTTCTCCTTTGTTTTCTCCCATAACTTTTTGTGCTTTAAATCAGTTTCCAAGACCTCTTCCACAGAGTTTTCCTCAAATTCTTTCTCATTTTTCTCATTTTCCATTTGAGAATGTTGCATTTTTTCTGGACTTTTGTTGGTATCACCAACAGGTGATTTTAAAACATCTTGCCTGTTTTTAGGGAAAGATTTGGATTCAAGATCATCTCCTGGACTAGGCAAAACATGAGGATCAGGCACAGCTGTACTCTTCAGCTCAGTTCCATCACCTGTAAGCTGCTCTTCAAACTGTTCCGTTTTGTTTGGTTTTTCTTTAGAATCCAGATCACCTGTACCTACAGGTCCCTTCTTAAGGAGTTCTTTGGAGAGATCCTCAGGTTGAGTTGCTGCTGGTGCTTCTCTTTTATTAATTATTACCACATCAAAATGTTTCTCTTTTGTTGGTTTAGATTCAGACCTGTCCACACTTAGACTGTCACCTGACTTCTTGCTTTTACTGAAGGCATCATTATGAATTAATGCATCCAAATCAGGTTCTTCATCATTGTCTCTTTGGTTATTTAGCTCTATAGCACCCTTTGCATCCCCATGATTTTGTGACTCAATGTTCTGGTCATCTTCTAAATCTTCTGGGGATGTAATTTCTTCCTCTGCTGTAAAAGACAGCAAAGGGATTTCTTCAGACTGATCTGCAAAGCCTGGCTCCTCCTCTGCATCATGAGCACTAGTGCTCAAATCTTCATTAAAATCATCTTCCAGTGATGTAACAAGGCGAGTCACTTCATCATCTGATACAACAGCATCAGCAGTTGAGCCAAATTTTGTTTTTAAGTTCACAGAGAGCTCTCTGTTTAAAAGTGTATAGGCATTAACTTCTTCATTCTCTTGGTCAAGTTGACTGGTTTCACCCTGAGGAATACTACTGTTTTTGGTATTTTCACTTTCTAGCCCTTGTAGTTTCCCATGTAGCGTTCCTTTCAAGTGCTCATGTGCAATTTGATCTCCCTGAGAGTTTTCTTTGTAACTACTGACACTGGAGTCTCCCCCAGTATTTTCAGTTCCTCCTTTAAGAGAACTGTCTATTTCCTCAGTCATGGCAAGAGCTTCCTTGCCTTCTGTGCTTAGTGCAAGACTGTCTGACTTCACAACATCAAGGGACTCTACTGTATCAGCCTGTTGAATATCCTGATCCCTTTCAATTCCTTCAGCTGGTTTTGTCCCTGGATCACTTGATTCAGTTGCCCCTTCATTTGCTGTTGTCTCTTGCAATGACTTCAAAAGCTCATCCACGTTGTAATTATCAAAATCATCCCTTCCACCATCAAAACAAACAAAGTCTGTTTCCTGAAATGACATAGAGCATGTAGTCAAATATTTTATTACAGTGATGAAACCAAATCCATTTCATTAGTTAGAAATGCAGCAATGTAAATTATACTCATTATGCAGAATTAATCCCTTGAGTCCTTAACCAAAACTGTCTTTGAAATCAGTGAAAGTTTTACCCAAAGACTCTTAAAAATCTAAATAAAAAGCTCATGGGTTAGCCCTGTCAAAGACCCCCTAGTTAGGAACAAACTGGAAGTCAGCAATGGAATTGACAGCATTATACTTATCACATACATTCTGAATCAAGAACAAATGTATCACTGAATGCCAGTGAAAACAAGAAAACAAGCATCACTACACTTGTTTGTCCCAGTCTCTTTTAGCTGGTCTCTCCTCACATGACCAAGTCCTCCAGGTGGGAGCTGTGTGGCACATAATTTCTGGAAACTAAATAGCAGTGCAAGCCACTGAATGCAATTTCTTAAGTTGCCTCCACAAAGAGACTTTATTCAACTCTAGAGTTACTAGCTATTACAGCATGAAAGACCAATTCTAGAATCAAAGAGATGACAGTATTTCAGGTCTTGCTTTTTTTTTCATATACTACTTCAAACTTTGAGAGTTTGGGAAAAGAAAAAGTTCTGAATACATACCAAACAGCCTATGAACAAGCCAGTTAGCAGCATTTCTAGGGCTCAATCCAAACAGATTTTGTTAAATAAAACCAGAATATCCAAGAAAGATTAGTACCATCATTTTGGGCTGATGCTTATAAACCCATCCACATACACATATGTAGAAATGTTCCACCTCCTGATGCATACACATATCACTGCACATATGTAGCTGCTTACTAACAAAGGTAACTAAGGAACACTGGTATTCCTGCTTTCCTCCTCGGGGATTTTACTAAATGCCAAGGTAAGAAACAATAAGCAGCAATTAAAAAAAAACAAAAAAAGACTTACATCAGTTGGTAACTCTAGCTCCTCACTAGAATAATTATGGTTTATTTCAAGCAAATCCTTTGGAAAATATCCAAAATCACTTCCAACCTGCCAGAAAATAAACACAAGCAAAAAAAAAGCAGTAAAGATACTTTTGAAATCACGTGACTGTGTTAAAATCCTAATTACAGACACTAGGAACAAACATATCAAATTCTCAAGTGTTTCTAGATTAAACTTAACACGGTGAACAAAATAAAAATATTAGCAACACTTTGTGTATGCAAGCATTTTCACTGAGGTTTTCTATTTTACACCATTTTTCTAAAGTTGCAAAGTTTTACTGTTTGTGTTTTAATGCCTAACTTAAAAGAAATTATTAGGAGAGTTGGGAGTGAACCCCAAGCACTCTGCTCATATAATTCAACAGCCACAGGGAATTGTCACTGGCACCACATATACCTCAGGTACGTTCTGAAGTAGTAAGCAGAAGACACTCTTTAACTTACACAATTTACATCCATGCACAATATTATAGGCTGAAACAGGCTCACTTTGTAGCTTAAGGAAAAGAAAATAGTGTTTTTTAAAAGCAGACTAAAGGAAAATGCAAAATTGTGCCCAAGGTATAATTTTAAAACCTGTATGGAAAATATACCATTTCTGCAAATGCGTTCTTGCTCTTCAGTAACTAAAACAAGCAAAAATCAGTTCTAGATGGCTATTTCAAGCAAGTCAACATGCTAAGCCAAGGCACACAGTGAAAGACAAGAATCTCTCTTATCACTCCCCAGATAAGATCTACAGAGCAATGCTCTCACTTTAAAGTTCTGACAAGGCCAAAATTAAAACCATGCTATCACTGTACAGATTAGATAATCCAAGCAGCTAGAGCCTTGTGGACATACAGTTCCTAGACAACCTTGTAGAAAAAAAATATTGGTAATTTCCTCAATGTTTTGTTATAGAAGATGACAATTGCCAATTTTCTTGAAGAGTTTGGGAAGAGTATTGTGTTAAAGATCAACTAAAAAGGAAAGCAGTTATGTCAAAAGAATTAGGTATATATATACATATTGTTTTACTGATACCACACAAATAGGTTAACCAGGACTAAGTTTTCCAGGAAATAATATATACTAACACTTTATTGCTTTTTGGTTTGGTTTTTATAATGCAAGCAATATAAGCACTGATACATTATGGCACTTCCTTTATTAAAGATTTCTCCTTCAAATCTTACCTTCCACATTTGATATCTCTGAAGCTAGTTACACATATATAAAAAAACAAACACATCTATTACCACCCTGTCTTTTGTAACCACATTGAGATACTTTCTTACCAAAAAGAGATAATGCATGCAGGTTAATTATTGTGAATTACTGGGAATGAGAAATTAAGACAGACATGTCAAATCTAAAGCCTGTCCTTGTGTAGTACACTACAGTTTTCTTCTAAATTTGCTTCTTTCTCTCCACAAACTTCTATTCCAGTTTTAAATGATCTTCCTGTGAACAAAAGCCAAAGCTTCAAAGTGGCCTCCTTAAAAATTAACAGTCCTCTGTGACTACCAGTATAATGAGGCATCACAATTTGAAACTCATTTAGTGTAATCCCAGCTGCTGACCATGAGTCCTCTGCAGTGACCCAGTTTGCCACTTCATGTGGTTTTCAAACCATAAGGGATCTGCAAGCCCAAAAGTTCATGTGCTGCTCTCCCAACAAGTCCCCTCTTGTAAGGGAAAAAAAATGGCCCATTGTGCAAATAAAGGAAACATTCTTCATTCTCTACATAAATGACAGAGGAAAGGCATTATGAATGTCAAGTAAATATGGCAGGAAAAAAGTGCATCCTTCATTTCCACTTTGTTCCCAGCTAAAATGCCATAGGTGGACAAACCCATAGCTGTGTACTGCACCTGTCCCTGTAGGTGATCACCTGTGGCAGCCAGCTGTAGCAGATTTACCCACCACAGAATCAGCTTCTCACACCACCTACCTCAGGAAGACAGCTGGGAAACAAGATGTTCACATGATTTTAATGTTAAAGCCCACATCCCTAAATCACAGGCATCACAGGTACCTAAACTGCAGAACATTTGTTAAAGCTTGGTCTGCCCTTTCTGTACACTGGCATCACTAAAAGAACATAGAAACAACAGGAAAAAATTCTCAGTCCTCTGGGTCCCCCAGAGTTACTGTGTCTTAGCTTAAATTTACCCCTCCTGTTTTCCTTCTTACTACCCTATGTATAAGCTTTTAAAACATAAAAAATACCCAGACACCCCCAAAGAAAATCCAAACCAAACAAAAAACCAACTTGCAGTCAAGACCATTTCTTGTAATAAAAAGCCAGAAATAGTTTTCTCAGCCTTGAATCAAAGGAATAAACTTCAGCCCTTTGCCATAAGATAAAATAACACCTTTTGCAGCAAGAACTTTGTCTTTGCAAAAATGCTTTGTTAAAAAGTAGCAGGTTTTACTTTAATTATTTGAAGTAGTTTTGGAGTTCTGAACTCTGCTAAAGATGAGAGCAGAGTGCAGGAGGAAGGTCTACATCACACTACTTGACAGTGTGAGGTGGACGCTGAAGAACAAACGCATTTCAAAACAGAGCAGAGTGCACGCTGAGAGTACCAGATGTGCTCCAGATATGTCTTTGAGGAAAAAAAAAAAAAAAATCAAGCATTTTCCTGGAACTGATGTATTTGTGAAATTAATAAAGTAAAATCACAAGAATAGAATATTGTCCAAGCACTTGGCTTTCCGTTATTGACGTTTAGATAGTTCTTCTAAAAAAATGCATGTCATATAACATGCAAAATATATATTGTAGCTGAATTCCAGATTTTTTTCACATGTAAAATACTCAACTCAGTGGGAGTTCTGCAAGCCATGAAATATACATGACTGGGATCATAAAATAAAGGAGGTATTTAATTAACATGTAACATGTTTGCTGGCATGGGGGGGAAAAAAAATCAGCAATGGTTTGAAAAAGGCAGAGTGAACTAGAAAAGCAAAGGCAAATGAAGCCCAGGCCCAACTGCTGGGTTTTTCAGCTTCCTTGAAGGGCTCCTTTCTTATCAGATCACCTCTCTTCAGGTCAGAAAAACTATGGCTCCTCAAGATCGATTTCAGGATTAGAGCCTGTATTTACAACTTGTATGAATACGCCCCAGGCTGCAGTAGTTGAAGGTCCTCATACACACATTACCCTCACCTCTGAAGATCACAATACCAGTTATCCCTTGATTTTGTAGTTTCCATTATGTCCCAATCAATACTTTCCCCCAAAACTCTGGGGAATGGAAGAAGACAGTAGGGTACGTGTTTGAAAGTAAGTGACGCACTCGAGAATGCATAGTCACATCTTGAGATCCCACAATGGCTGGGGCAGAAACCTGTCTTCCATTGGCATTTGTTTGTTCATGGACCTCACCAGGTAGCCTGTTTTTAATTAGCAAGCAACAACCTCCCCCCAGCTCCAAGCCTGTGCTCAGCAG
The DNA here is from genome assembly GCF_036169615.1 of Heliangelus exortis. Lineage (NCBI taxonomy): Eukaryota > Metazoa > Chordata > Aves > Apodiformes > Trochilidae > Heliangelus > Heliangelus exortis. The sequence continues at coordinate 26,555,874 of NC_092424.1, read as the reverse complement.
GCACAGCTGGTCTGCATAAATCAAGTTGCCCGGTGAAATCGGACATGGGAAGTCATTTTGTAGGAGAGAGAACCCACCACTACACGCAAGCCAGGGACAGGGTCAGGTATGTCAGTGTCCTACTCAACACACAAGGGTAGGCACTCTGACCCTGCTGCAGTGTTCATGAGCTGATTGTTGTAGTATTACAATTAATACATAAGCAATCCATGAAACTGGCGGAAAAAAGAAATAAAGATTATAGCCACCAACTGAAAGGAATTAGCCTGTTATCACTGCTCTAAAAGGAACATTGAAAGTAGCATGCAACAATTAAAAAACAACAACAAACAAAACAGAGCCTTGTAATTCTTAAACCTGTCAACTTCAACATTTACTTGTTCAACTCAAAACAAACAAAACATCTATCTGTTGCATGATAGCATGAGCTTCCTATCAGTGAATAAACTGCATATTAATTCAGCAATTACCTTAAACCTGCTGTCTAATCTTGTAGCCTGCATTACACCTTGTTAGAAGATGCAAAATTGGCTGCATGGTGTTACTCTGTGTCTCCAGAACTGGCAGTCCTGGAAAGGAGACTTGTACTGGATAATTAACCAGATTATTTATGGTACAGTACACGTCAGAAGGGAATTACCACCATGATATAATTATAAACTCTTCTTTAATCACGTGCTGCAGTTTTCTGCTCTCTTCTATATTGCTCTAGTTGGATTTGTTCCCCTTGAGAGCTGGGCTGTCCTCACCCAGCCTGAGCAGGTTAGAGAAAGTAATAAATACATCATGCTTTTCACTAAACCACTAGTCCCATAGTCTGCACCAAGGTGCGGCCTCAGGCAGCCCAGACCACTGCTGCAGGCAACTGTCTATCCCTTGTAGAAGACCTGAGTAAGAAAGGAGGTTGTAGTAGATGATTTGCACACAAAAAAGTATGTAGTGGCAGCATGGGGAGGAGGCAACAGGGATGAGGTCTAAGCAACCTCCAGACTTCCAGCATTCTCAAGGCAAGTTCAAAAAACTGCTCTTCCTCCAGGGTATCTCAGTTCTGCTTTTGGTCAGGCAAATAAGGTGTTTATCATAGAATTTCAGATTTTTCCATTAAATAACTTCAAGTATGGGGACATTCCTTTCCCATTAACCCTTCCTGATTGGCCATGACTCAAACAAGGCCACTACTCTGCAAGCTGCTGCAATGTTCCTGAAGTTTCAAAAATCAAATTTACCTTAACTATTTTTAGTCTTACTATTTTTTTTCCTCCAACTCTGCATGCAGCTTAGAATAAGTAGGGGAGTACAGCAGTTGAATATTGGGAAAAAAATTATAAAAACAGGTACATGGAGCAGGTTAGCAGAATTACAGACAGAACGGGATGAGGGCACATCAGGGGTAAACCATAAGCTCAGGCTTAAGTCTCCTTACTTAGGAGGGGAGGCTCAGCTTCCAGGGAGCTCATGGACCACCACTTACAGTGCTGCAGTGGGAGGTCTCCTAACAGTTTTCTAACAGTTTTTCACACATATTAGCATTGCCCATTTTTCGCAGTACTTAATGCCTTAAGTTTGACCAAACTGCATCCCACTGCACGCCAGTTTCAAGACAAAATGCCATTCACCTTGTGTTATTTAGCTATGTTCAAAACCCTAAGCATTCTCCTATGAGGCAAAAGAAAAAAATATCACCAACAGAAAGCACCAAGAAGAGCAAATCGAACAAATGCTTTGCTATACTTACACTTCCAGCCCAGAGCTCCGTTGATTTTCCTATTAGTTTGTAATATACATATACTGCTTCTCCCTTCTTAAAATTTACAAAGCGACAGTCCGGACCTTTAAAATCCTGTGTTGCCTTCCCTCGGCACATTAACACTATCAGATTAAAACAAAAAAGCTGATTAATTATTTTAAAAATAATAATAAAAACAGTTTGATGAAAAGGGACTTTGCTTATTGGCAGAAAACAAGACCTCCCTGCATGCACTCGTCCACTATTTTCCAGACCGGGTCAAGAGATAAGAACTTAAGGTATAACTAAAATAAGAGATTAGTTTTAACTTTAAAAAAAAAAAAAAAAAAAACAAAAAAAAACAAAACAAAACAACCAGCAAGTTCTCTTATCAAGGCAAGCATTTGACAAACCATTTGCAAATTATATTTCAGAAGTGCCCTTTGAAGCTAATCATTAATATTGAATTAGATGGGCTGAAAGATGATAGCCGGGTCCTTATGAATCAGCCCCGACAATATTCAGCGCATAAACACTACCCAGAGAGCTCCTTCCTTAAGGGAAAGCTTTCAGGGAAAAAAGAAGTAATCCGAAAACTTGGTGAAAAAGAGAGGAAAGCCGCGGGTTGGCGCCGCGTTTCCATTTTCCCGATTCTCCCTAATTCCCGTGCCAGAGCCGGGGGTGCTTTGAGAAACGTCCCCTCCCCCCCTGCCCCGTCAGGCGTTCACATCCTTTCCCGTAACAAGTCCCCGGGACCGGGGCGCCTCCCGGCACCGGGCAGGGACCCCCGAGCCGGGGTCTCCCCAGGCCGCCTACTCACTGCTGCACTCGGGGTCGGCGCAGCGCTTGCGCTCGGCGAAGCGGCGGCTCAGGTCGGGCCCAGCGGCGGCGCAGAGAAGAGAGGGTGGCGGGGGCAGGAGCAGCAGCAGGGCAAGGAGTAGCCGGGGGTCCGGCGGCAGGGCTGCAGCCATGTTGGAAGGGGCCGGCGGCGGGGAGGGAGCAGACACGTCAGCAGCGACGACGGGAGGGCGATGTGGCGGGGGAGGGACTGGATGGCGGCCCGGGGGGGGGTAGGAGGGCAGAGCCCGGACCCTCCCTCCCTGCCGGCGTAATGCCGGTCCCGCCCTCACCAGCACCAGGCAGGACCCCACGCCGTCTGCCGCTGGGCACAAGCAGGGTTTTTTTTCGGCCTCTCTAGTATCGCTGGGCTCGTTTTTCTGTGGAGGGGGGAGAGAGAAGGTCCTGCCCTTTAGCTATGCTTATCAATGGGGGTTTTCTCCAGCAGAGGATCGCTGAAATAGCAAGAACGGCCCAGAGGTATGCGCACGGTGCAGGACGGGTGTAATTCCCCCCCCGTGAGCCCCACACACGCAAGGGGTAAGAACGCAACGGATCCAAACGTCCCCCACGCAGCCTTCCCTCCTGACCCACCGAGTTCCCATCTCCGCTCGAGAGGAGCAGTCGCCACCGAAAGAGAATGTCGCTTTCTCACGGACCTCCCGAAAGTCTGAGGTTAAGCCTGCGGTCACACCGGGCTATGGGCTCACTCAGCCGCGGTCTCGCTGAGGAAAACGCGGGCAAATGAGGGACTGCACCCTCCCGGGGTCTCCATCCGGCCCATGCTTGACCTTCTGCAACTTCTGCTTCCACTCGCTGCTGCATTTTAACTATGAACGTTGGCAAACCAAAAGATGTGCTCTCTTGCTGACTTAAGAGAACCTCTTCTTCCTACCCATCACATTTAAATTGCTTTAAAGATCTAAAATGGCAGAATAACAGCAGAAGTCACATACAGTAGAGAAAGGATTTTTGTCTCATCTTTTCTTTTCAGACCTGTGTGATTTTTGTAGCACAGCCTCCGACTGAACTAAAGGAATACAAGATGTGGTTAAAAAGGGATAGGTAATATAACAGAATCTTCTTGCTGGTTTATCAAATGGCCAATAATAATAATAATAATAATAATAAATAAAATTTAACTTTCCAAGGTGCAAATTCTGAAGTTGCTTCCAAAATTAATTGGCAAAACTGATGGTAAAGGTGGAGGATTCTACTTTTTTTTTGTGCATGTCAAAGGACAACTCTGGACAGCTGAGGTGCTTTTAGAGAGCCCTTTTAAATTATATAATTTATATATAAAATATAGCGTATATTTGCAAGCACTCAACTTCAGCTACTTGGAGCTTGTTCTGCAACTAAAAGTTGACCCTATTTCTCCAATTAGCACCATCTCCCATCACAAGAGTTAGCAGTCACTGTTGCTAAGTGCATTACACAGAATCACAGAATGTTAGGGATTGGAAGAAACCTCAAAAGATCATTGAGGCCACCCCCTGCCAGGACAGGGCCACTGAAAGTAGGTCACACAGGAATGTGTCCAGGAAGGTTTTGTGTATCTCCAGAGAAGGAGATTCTACAACCTCACTGGGCAGCCTGTTCCAGTGTTCTGTCACCCTCACAGTGAAAAAGCTTTTTTTATATTTACACAGAACCTCCAATGCTCCACCTTGCATCTGTTGCCCCTTGTCCTATCATCGGACATCACCGAGAAGAGCCTGGCGCCATCCTCCTGGCTCTCTCCCTTTATATATTTATAAACGTTATTGAGGTCACCCCTCAGTTTCCTCCAAGCTGAAGAGACCCAGCTCCCTCAGCCTTTCTTCATAAAGGAGATGTTCCGCTCTCTAAATCATCCTTGTAGCACTAGAGGCAGTTCTTATCATATACTCAGGACTATTGATTTTTCCTCTACATTTCATTTGCACAGACCCACCGTAAAGGGCCGAGATACAAACTTAGTTACTGTTATGTAGTAACTGAAAATACGGGTTTCATTTTCAGCCCCCATCTATAGCAGTTTAATACTTCAATCACAGCATGAAAAAGCATTAAGGCAGAAAGGGGCATCTTCCTTAGTGCTACAAAGAGCAACTTTGGTACCTCTGCCCAACATACCTTGGGCATCCTGCCATTTCTTACAGCCTGGTGCACCCCAAGGTTAAGGAAACATCCACATGCTACCGGAACACAATGATCCAGTCACCCAGGACCTACACGTTCTCCAAGCCCAGCACAGTACTGCAGCATTGGTGACAGCCTCCCTGGAATTTCATTGACATTTTTGTATTTCACATCCTGTCAAGTGAGGAAATACCAACTTGCTGTTGCTGATACTGGCTGATAAAAAGCTCTAGGAAAGTCTAACTCATAAAATTTAGACATTAATTTTATCACAATTTACAATATGGAAATAAACGCATCCAAGTCACCTTTTACAATGACTGTACATATGAAAGACAAGTAATTTTTTCTCTTTAAAATTTCTTGTGGTTTAATACCCAGCTTGGTTATTAGGTCTGTTTGTTTATGACAGAGCTGTTTGGTGATTTCCCAGTCAATATAAAGTTAGCAAGCTTATCTTTATTAAAAGACCAAGATGAAAAGTAAGGTGTCTGTGGTGATAAAAATGAGAGCAAGAAAGTGAGATGTAATGAGAAACAAGATCACATATTTCTTGCATAAGTCGTTGTCTTTATTGTGCAATAACAAGTAGCTCACAGTCAAATATAAACACAACTTTACCACTACAGCTGTCCAGCATTCCCTATGATTTCAAGTACTTATATACATACCCAGCTTTCCCCAATGTGTGACATAAAAAAGAAATACTTCACTTACTTCAATTTAGATATTTTAATCAAAGTGTCATTCACTCTTCAAACCCACTCTTGGAAACAGATGTATTCAACTATGAAACAAGTCCTGCTTACCATGAGGAATCAAACATTTTTGCACATGTCTACATTTATAAAGCAATTCTCTCATCTTCTGCTGCACTAAAGTATCTACCAACTTACTAACTAACTAGTTTGAGAAACGTCCCCTCCCCACAACTAACACCCATTTAGGAGATCATTTGACTACATTTTTGTAAGAATCAGCAAAGACTCCTCATGTATGACACTGAAGATAAAAATAACTGGCAAATATAAACGTGCTTTTAGGCAAAAGTGTAAACTTTAAGATATAAAGTGGGGTAAGCTGCCTAGTGAAACTAGGGTACTGATTTAACAGAAGACTGCAAATGTTGTAGGAAGTGACACCACAGTTGGGGAACACTAATGACCTATGTGACACTCATAGCAGGTACAACCTATACAGGGCAACTGTTAAAGTGGTATTACAGAACACTTTATCATCAACTAAGTTACTTATCAATTAATAATACAGAATTCTTATGAGATAAAATGCTGAACATATATCAGAAGAACACAGGATTTAAAAAAAAGGGGGAGAGTTCTCTTATCCCCACACAGATGTATTCAATGTCATATTAAGGTATGTAATACAGAGGTTAAATGTTTAAATGCTTCAAACAACTGTTCTGCCTTATACTAGTCCCTTGACAGTCACTGATCACAGTTGGACCAGGATACTGGATTACACAAACCTTTAACCTGAGCCAGTTTATCATTTACTCACTGTCACATGGCAGAGCTGCTCTGAAAACCCTGTAAATTCTTACTTGAAACAGTGGACTTTACACATACCAAAACACTCCATGGCAAAGTCAGTTGTGAGAAATGATGTACAGTAACTAGTTCCAGCACAAATTTGTACAAACCAAATTCTGTGGTCGATGCAGACATTTCTAGAATCCAAGTACTCTGCAGCAGTGCTCTACAATGCACAAGATTTTCATTTGGAATCCTTTTCTTCTGTAGAGCACAATGTTATAAACTAACAGAAAATAACTAATAGAGCTAATAGCAGAAATGACAACAGGATTGACCTTATTACTGCTTTGAGGCATTACTCATGGTTCTAGTAATACTGATTGTGCTACATGTAGAATTAAACAGCTCCCTGCTACAGTACTGAACACCCAGCCAGCCTGCCATGCTCCTCCTGATCATCCTGCCTCACTCCACTCTTTCCTAGTATCTCTTATTTCCCCGCTTCCACATGCGGATGAAAGCCAGCATGCCCGGCCGAGAACAGCAGGAAGAGCCAGCTGCCAGGCACCCTGCTGCACTTCCTTGGCGGGGGCTGGGAAAGCTCCCAGTCCCTCTGCTCCTGCCTACACTGTCGGCGCTGTGCGACAGCCGAACCTCCGGAGGTCACATCATCCTAACGCCCTGTCGCCCTCAGCCTTACTCCATCCGATAGCTGCAAACACATCCGTACTCTGCACTAATTGCAGAATTTATTTCAGATGGAGGCGAGCCCAGCTCTGCCAGCCCGAGTTCAGCGCCTAACCTGGCAGCACCAGACCCGTCAGTCCGACGGGTGCGCGCCTCGCCCCAGGGCCTCCCCCAAGGCCTACGCCCTTTCCTCGCAACCCAGCCCAGCCCCCACAGCCAAAGGGTGCCGAGCAACCAGGACGAACGACACCCTTTAAAAGGCCGAACCGAAGCGCAAAGAGCCGAGCCGACCCAGTCCGGCCGCGTACCCCACGGCCAGCTCTGGACTGCCACACCCGCCAGTCCCTCCCGCTGACCTGACCCCACCCATGCCCTGCACAGGCGCACGGGTAGAAAACTGCCTCTCCCATCATGGCAGCAGCACTGCGTGGCTCCTCGACGCGCATGAGCAACAGCGTTTTCTCCTTTTTCTCCTCCTCTTCCTCTGTCTGCTCCTCCCACTCCTTTTCCATGCAGGCGGCAGAATCGCTCGGTATTCCACAAGGACGCGTGCGCCTTCCAGCAGCAGCGTATGCGCACTAGGCGCCGATCGTCGTCAGGGGACCAACCTCCTCACTACCTCGCCTGAGCGTTGCTGTCCGGGAATGTCCGGGTGCCAGGGTCCTGTTCGGCTGGGCTAGTTCGGAGCGGCCCGAACTGCTTTGCCCGAGGCTGCTTTGGTATTCCCGCAGTGAGGTCGCCCCTCCCATGGTCAAAGTTGGCCGCTGCCCACAGCAGTTGGGCGGGGAGGGGGGTGTGAGGGGCTGCCCGCCGCGCCATGGACACCTTCCTGGAGGAGGAGGAGGCGGCGGGGAAGAACAGTGCCGCGCACACGAGGAGCAGCACCCTGCTGCCTGGCCTGCACCTGCCCTTCCTGCCACCACACCTCTGCCAACCGGGTAAGGGCAGAGATGCGGTTCCCTTATGTCCCCGGCCCTTATGTCGCTGCTCCCCGCGCTCCGCCGTCTCTCTGAGGCAGAAACGCCGCCGTCTGTCTTCGCGGCGCCTGGTGCCGGTGAGGCCGGTCGGCCCCTTCCTATTGTTCCCGGTCTCCTGGCGGGGATGCAGCTGAGCTTCCCGGTGTCCTCGGGGCTGCTCCCGATCCCCGCGTTGCGGTCTGCCTGCCCGGCTGGCGGCGCGACGCTTGGAGGCGGTCTGCACGCTAATCAGAAAATTAAGGTTAATGAGATGACTGGTAACAAAACTGTTGTGGATGCTGGTGACTTCAAAACCTTTCAAATTTTTTGAAGGTTTTTGTTTCGGTCTGTGTTTGTAGTGAAACACGTTGTTTCAGCTCTTTCCATGTCAGATGACTTCTCAAGCAACTTGTTTTTTAGGGCTTTGCCTCCAGTAGCCACGCTACTTGGTGTATTTAATCTTACGGTGTTCACTGTGAGGTCTATTTTCTTCGTACTTGGAACCTGTGAGGTTAGAAATAGGTGTGATGACAAAACTGATTACTGTTAAGGGGTAATTTTGTAGAGTGAACTGTAATAAAACTGCTTCAAGTGTTTGAGTGGCTCTGTTGCCTGCTCTTATTTAAACTATTTTTTTTAATAGGAAGTGCTTAATTAACCTTTGGTGGAATGGTCTCTTGTTTTATGTATGTATGCAAATCTTGGTTTTACAAAATTCCATTATGGTTGGTAAGGGAAGAGAATAGTTCAAAAAATATAGCAAAATATACTTCGAAATTATCAAAGCATCACAATTTTCTAATTCCTGTAAAGCAGTAATATGCAAGAATTGGCTTTTTGCTGTTCCAAGTGTCTGCAGCTGCATGCTGCTTGTGGAAAATGCTGTTTCATACATTTCCAGCTTTTGCTATTGTCTTTCATCCCAGCAAACTTGTAAGTGCATTTAACTTCAAAACTGCATAATCTGAGATCCCTTTCTGTAGTGGTTGAGAGAGATCATATAAGAGATGCTGAAATGGTAGGCACATTGCTATAAGAGTAATGGTTGTGAAGGTGTGGACTCGGTTGACTTTTTGTTTGTTTGTTTAGCATCTTCCCAAGAACACAAGTTAAATTTTAAGAAGAGCAAGGAAGTGTGTTTACGTTACATTCAGGATGCCATGCTTCAAAAGCAGTGGAAAAGGGCAGCAGAGTTTCTGTCTTTCTATGTTGAGTCTCTAGAGAAAGACTTTTCTAGAGAATACGTGAATCCATCTGAGGTAAGTTGGTCTGTGTCCCTTATCAGGGTTCTTTTGAAAAACAAAACAAAAAGTACACCTGACCTCATCATTGGTAGCACTCAAGGCAGCATGGCATGCTGTCCAGTTACTCACTAAAAGTCTCTGCTGCACAGCCATGCCCCTGCTGTGAGTTTGCCAGTCTTGCCAGAGCTTGAATTCTGCTGAGATCTCACTTTCAGGGGTGCTGAGAATCTACAGTGCTGTCTGGCATTTTTCCTGATCAGAGTGCTCAGTGGTCCTCCTAGAAAGTTCTCTGGGTGTGCAGGCTTTTCTTGTGGATGTACTGAGGGTTTTTTTGATTTGCCTTTTTTTCTACTTAGGCCCTCGACAGAACAGAGGAAAACTTGGCTGGGTATAAGCTAGTTGCATCAGGAGCTTATCTATGAACAGTTATCCTGATCTCTGCAATGGAAGAGCATTAAATATGTTTTCCATTGGCATACCGTCAGTCAAAATCTGAAAATTAGTGGCTTATTTAGGTCTTTACCAGCTCTGCCTGTACTTACAAAACTCCTGTTATGTACTGAGATATAAGTAGCAGTAAAGGGATCAGAGTTGTTAAATAAATGCAGAGTACTTGAATATGGCTGAATAGCTGGAATGTTTGGTTACATAGAGTAGGCAGATCTTGAAAACAAGTGCATGTAGATGGGAAGCTATACTAATTGCAAATAACCCTTATTGTCTAGTGCAAATACTTGCTATACTTGCTATATATTTGCTAGTGCAAATACCTTGCTATATATACCTTGCATCTCATTGCAATCACCAAAGGAAAACAAGTTTTTAGTAACAGGAGGGGAAATCTTCTGACAAATGGTTTTCATAAACCTTGAAGTGCTACTTTTGTAATAAGCAGTTGTGAAGCATCCACTGAATGATTGCAAAAATGCTACTAGGTGAGCGTGTAGGTAACTATAGCAATAGACAAAGTTTAGTATTCCTTTTTATTTGTTATTGAAACATATATTTTACTTACATGTTACACTAATTATAAGTCTTGAGAAGACAGCATATATGGTGACTGTTGCCATTTTGGTGCTAAGGTTACTTTTTAATCTTTTTCCCATTAATAGATTATTTGGAGAGTTGGAACTGAAATTCTGTGCCATTGTTCCAATGGCAGCATGAGAGAATTCAACTCCTTCATAGAACAGATGAAAACTTTTGGAGTAAAAAGGTATTTGAAGGTGAGCATACTTAATGGTACATTGATTCTTTACATCTTTAACTTGAACACTTGAGTACTGTATTTGTATTCTTATATTTAGCTGAATAGTTAAGTATTAGTTTCTGAATTGCTCCCTCTTGAAATGTATTGCTGACAGTAGTGTCAAAAAGATGGTACTTCTTGGATTGTATTTTAAGGGTTATTCTATAACTAACCATATTGCATTTGGCCTATATACTTTATCACATGTATGTATTGTCAGTTTTTACAAATGCCTAAATCCTTTAATTAATCTTTTGATTTGAAACAGTTAAATTCTTTTTTGAGCATGCCCCAGTAACATCTAATTACAGGTTAGCACCTGTCAAGTTTTGTTCCCAATCCTTAATTTGGCCTCTGTGCTTTTGACTGAACAGTTGTACTTAAATTTTGCCATCATTATCTGATCACTTTTCAGGTATCTAATCTGTATATAAAATAGTGTGCCTGATACTGTGAACCCCTGTGTCACCCAGCCCTAGTTGTTTTTCTGTGGTGGCTCTTTCAAGCCTGAATTGTTTAGATTTCCTTGACAGTTTCTCACTTGTGGTGATGCTTCGTTCCATGTTACTTGCTAAAGACCAACTGAGAGGGTTTCTATCCAGTCACTAATTAACATAATAGGGTGGTAGGACATCCCTCTTTCAGGTGTTCTGCAGTTCAGGAGACAAATTAAAAATCAAAAAATGTAATCCAACTGGATTTTCTCAGGTCATTTCTAGATGATCTTAAATAGGCACAGCATTTGTTAATGGCCAGCAGTTTTCTGAGACAACTTTGTGCTACCTTGATAAGACGCTGTCTACCACCATGTGGGTGACTTTCTGCCCCAGAGATTTAAAGGTCTTCAGTCCTTTCCCTTTCCAAGGTTATATATTTAGATATTATATGTGTCTCTGATTTCTAATATTTCTCCAGCATCTTCAGACAGAAAAAAATTAGGCTCTTGGCTCATCTCCCTTCCCCCAGTTACACATGTATTCTCTCACTGCTGCCTTTTTCTCCAAAATTCTTCTTGAAGATACTGTTTGGTGTAAAATTCTCTTCTAATTAAAATACCATACTGAGTTGATTTTGTAATATTTTATATGCATGCCAGTAATGAGGATCTTTTTTCCCTGCACACCTGTATAGAACTTTATTGTATTGCTGAGATTCTCCATTTATGATGTGAAATGCTGTGGTATGGACTGTTTGAATTGCAGGTTTGTTTAGAGCATGCCTTTCACCTCCTTTGCAATGGACTAATAGATGATGCTTACCAAAACCTGTCCCTGGCAGAAAGCTGGAGGTATGGAGAACAAACAGCCATTCAGGATAAAGAAATGAAACTGATTCAAGCTTACAGGGGATTGTTGGACTACTATAGCTGGTCTAAGCAGAAGAATATCCTGTTAGAGCATGGTAAGTCCTGGTGGTATTACTGTATTAACCTGTAAACTTCAACTCAGTTCCTTGGTTTGCATTGACATCTTTTCCATGCAAGCTGCTCTTTTTCCTTTATCTACATATAAAGGCATCAGGGAGAAATAAAGACTTCAAATACAATGTTATGGTACATAATTTCATGCCAGGAATGATGGTGGTTCCAAAATGGCACTCTGACCTGCACTGCTCTGATGTGCTTCTGAAACTTCTCACTTTCCCCCACTTCAATCACTTAAAATAGCATTACTTAAAACAGTGATCAAAGGAAGGTACTCTCTTGTAGCAGGGCTTTCTTTACATGTGTTGAAGTGCTTGACTGCTGCTAGAATTTTAAGTGCTAGCAAAAGCCCCCAAAATTTACGTGTAATTTCAGTTTGTTTTAAAAAGTCTTTCTTCTAATTCTGCATATACCCGCTGGCTGTGTGTCTTAAGTTACATTGTATCTCTACTTTTTTTATGAAAACTAGGAATTGAGTTTTCTTTATGGGCCTTGTGCTGGTACTGTGTTGACTTCTATACTGCCTGTCGTGCCCCAGAGCAGTGCAGATTTCTTCTAATACTGAGGAATAACTCAGTGAGAGACCAGGCTGCAGGGGGCCTACAAGAAAGCTGTGGTAGGGCGTGTGTAGTGAGAAGACAGGAGGCAATGGTTTAAAACTTGAAGGTGAGAGATTTAGGCTAGACACTGGGAAAAAATTCTTTCCTGTGAGGATGGTGAGATGCTGGAACAGGTTGCCCAAGAAAGTTGTAGATCCTGCCTCCCTGGGATCAAGGCCAGGTTGGATGGGGCCTTGAGCAACCTGATCTAGTGGAAGGTGTTCATGCCCATGCAGGGAGGTTGTAACTAGATGATCTTTAAGGTCCTTCCAACCCTAACCATTCTGGTTCTTTTCTGAAAGCTCTCTGGAATTTTTGTGTAGCAAAATGTGACCATCTCCCAGGTGCAGCACTGGTTTAAGATGTCTTTTAATTAGCAAAACTAACTTTGTGGCATTCTTTTATGTTTTTGTAGGGCTGGATGGATTTGAAAACTTGTCTGTTGAACAGGAAATGCACAGTTGCTTTCGGAAGGCAGCAGTGAACTTAAAGGAGATTATTAAAATACCTGGTGTCTGGGATCTCTTTGTGAAATGCTATGTGGATGTAAGGGCATGTTTTACAGATACATTCCTTTTTGTGTTTTCCTGTCTAATTTTTGTTAAGATGTCTGTCTGCAGCTTTTTTATGTGTGTAGCTGAAAACAAAGTATTTTAAAATCAGCACATCTGTATTTGCATCTCACTGGCTTTGATTTAGAGTAGTTTACTCCTGGTAGAGTTGCAGAGCCTGCACAGAGTGCAGTAAGGACTTTACCTGTGCATTGCCAAGGAAAAGATACAGAAAAACAGCTTGCATATTTTGTTTTCTTGATTCTAGTGCAGAAACTGGAGCACAGATGCTTTGTTTAAATTCCTGAAAGTAAGTTCTCTCTTCTTGGCAGGGCAGCATCTTTCTGCATCTGCTAAGTATTAAAGACAGCAACTATGTAGTCCCTCTGTGTTGTGGTTTCTTGGGTTTTTTGTTTTTTTTTTTTTTTTTTCAAATGTTCACTTAAAAACGCCCACTTTTGTAATTAAAAATAAAGTTAATCATAAAGTGTCCTTGAAATTATTCACTTTTTGTGAATGCAGCCAAACTCTCGCTTCTCTAAGCACCTATTTGTGGAATTTTACTTGGTGCTAATATCTGCCAAGTTCTTTCATTGAGTTCTCTCATGACATGGCAAGCTGCTTCAGTTCTTTCCAGTGTGCAAATGCTGGTAATTCTTTGACAAATAAGTGGTAAAGGAGTTTACTCTTGTAGCAGCTTCTGTGCATGATGTTTGTCTATCTGTGATAAGATAGTAGCCAGTAAAATGAAAATGTGCAGTTTATGCTGCTCTTTTTAGACACAGATTGTGCTAATTGGATAGTTCTGTGGCAGGCCAAAATTTGTTTTAAGAGTATGAGTACTAAAATGTGGCAAGCTAATTACAGACTTAATTCTTCTAGTTGTTGGAGTTCTATGGAGATTATAATGAAGCCCACCAAGTATTAAGTGAATATGCCTACAACTCAAAGTTTCCTGCTAATCCCAATGCTCATGTTTACCTCTATCAGTTCCTGAAGAGACATGGAGAATCAAAGAAATCACTCATATCCGTGCTCAAGGTATATATTGTACAGTAAATGCAGTCAGCATTCATGCTGCATAGCTGTCTGACAGTTTGCTTAATTTGAACTCATGTTACATTATTTAAGGTACTGTATTCTTTGTGAAAAGTAGAGGAGGGCTAGAGAAAGTTAGTGGGAGTGGTGCTAATGGTTGAAGCAAATGGAATCCTTTACTGTCTTTGAATTTAAGCCTCTGTTTTGCCTCTTTTGATACATTATATAACTTCAACTCAGTAAACAAGCTCAGAATTCATGTTTACATGCTTGCAGAAATCTGTACCAGCAGTCTTTACAGTCTCAAAGTATGGTGAGATGACTGGTCTTTCACATACTGATTATGTGTAACAATTTGTTTTTCTGCTTGTTTTCAATGAACTCTGCATTTAAGCTAAAACAGTGCTGGTTGTTGGCAGACAAGGTCTTGTGATATTAAGTTTTTGTATAGTTGCTTTTAAATTCTTTCTTTCCTTGCCCTTGCTTCTTGATCTTGATAGCTTCTTGCAAACAGTGTTTTGCAATCTGCTGTGCCACTTGATGGCACTAATGTGCTTGGATTAGGGCAGGTGTTGTGGAACAGCTTCATAAAGTTTAGACTTCTAAGTGGTAGCATATGTGCATAAACTTCCATCAGTGCTTTTTAGAGTGGTTTTATACACTATTCTCTTACCATGTGGTGACAAATCAAAGCACTGGTATGGAAAGTCCAGAAACATGATCCTGTGCACAGGGCAGTAGACAGGGGAGCTAGAACTTGCCAGGAAGGACAGGATATTGTCCCCTTAGAAGGGGACACTGGATATGGATTTGGGCTCTTCATTGGGACTGTTACATTTGTCACATGCAATGTTTTTCAGCAGCCATCAAAGTATTTCATCTATTGTGTCACAGGATAGTGTCAGATGTGCAAAATGGACCTAGATATTAATTCTCTCTCTGAAGTGTGTGCTTCTCTTGATGTCTTTTCAAGTCTTCAGAAGTTTTCACATAAAAACAATGTATCTTTGAGTTTTGTGGTTTTATTTTATTTTTCAGATCTTGCATGATCTTGTTCCTTCTCATGAACTAATGATAGATTTTAATACCATGCTTCAGAAATCAAGTAAGTCTTTGAAATATCTTTGCTCTTTTCCTTTATGTTAATCTAGAATAATATTCTGAAGTTTTTATGCAGCCTCTTTCTGCTTTTCAAAGTAGTTTTGTTAAGAAAAAAACAAAATCTAACCCAAACCCCAACTTTCCAATCACAGGATTAGGTTTATGTGTGAGCAGGCGTTTACAAAGTTCTGTAGACAAATGCCTTTCTCATTTTAAAGGCTGATCTAAGCAAGCTCTGGCACAGCCAGCCAGCACTTTAAAAATAACTTATTTTTTTAAATTTTTTTTATCTCGGGTCCCCTGCTCTAAATGCCATGGACTGAATTCTTTATGGGGTCTCTTGAGTTATTTATTTTTTCATTTTCTTTTGGAAGAACTGAGGTAGATTTATGCTACTGATCAAAGAACAAAGTCTTCCTCCTCTTCAGGGAAATTTTTTCTCCAAGCTGGTAGGAAAGTTTTCCAATTTGGAGACTGTTTTTTCCATAGTGACCGACTGCATTGCAAGTTGTTGTCTGATCTGGTATGTTCCAGCAAGTCAGCAGACTGCTGAAAAGTCCTTATATCAAGATTGTTCTTTCTTCTGCATTTCCTCTTAGGGAATGGAAATAGCAACCTCCTGGCTGAAACATTCTTTTTTCTGTTCATGCATATCACATTTGTGTAACTTTTCATAGCTAATGAGGACAAACTGATTTTTAATTATAATTTATACTCAAACTTTTCCTGTATTTATCTTCTGTGGTAGGTCAAATGTGGTTTTGAGAACTCTGCTGCTTTATTCGTTCCAGATTTGATTTTTTTAATAACATCTCAGGAATTAAGTGTTCCAGAGGCACACTCTGTTCCCTTATCATGGAAAGAGTGTGTTGAACGTGGTGCCCATGGGCAGCCCATTAGGGAACTTTGGAAACATCAACTATTGTAAAGCAAGGCCGCATGGAAGAAGTGAGTGGCCCTGTGTGCAGCTCTTAGAGACAGCAGTTTTTGAGCAGGATAGGAGCAGGGACACTACCTCTGGTACAAACTGTGCTTTAGGGCCTTAACTTTAAGTATTCCTTAACTTTATCTCTTGGAAGAGCCAGAAGGAAATGGGGGGGGAACCCTGAGTAATAGGGAAAGTAGCAGCATTTTGAGGAAGCAAGATGGAGAACTACATTTCACTTGTTTCTTACTAATGAGAACAGCCCAATGTAAGTAATTCATTAATCAGCCTACTCTTTATCCAGGAAAAAGAAAAAGATGTCGTCTGGGGCTTGAAGTTATTTTTGCAGTCTTGGATTATGCTGGCTGGAAGGAAAATGTAAAAGCATGGAGCTGTCTGGCAAGACAGGTGAAACAAATTGCAATGTATGTATCTCTACAATGTGCCAATGACAGCTGTGTGAATTCTACACATTTGGGCAATTGACAAAGTGAATCTTTGCATCCTTTGTCTTCCCTGCTGGTGAAGACATCATCAGAAGAGTCATCTGGCCTACCCTGTGTGCCTCCATTGGGAGCAAAGAGGAAATCATTACTGGGGGGAATTCCAAATTTCCAGTTAATATAATCACCTGAAAAAAGTTGTTTTTTTGTTTCCCAACAGTGACATGCTTATGCAGAAAGAGTTACTCAAATGTTTAGGTAGCATTTGCTCCCCATCACTAATTTGGGGGTGGGGCTGGGAACAATTGGGTCTTCTGTTGTGTTACTACCTGTGCATTGTTTAAAAGTTGCTTTAAGAATCACTGGGCTTCACTAGGGCATGCCTGGTCCTGTACAGACTGGTTGTTGTGTCATGGTTGTAACTTACAGAACGCAGCCAGGGTCTTAAGCTGAGCCAGCATGCCTGGGGATTGATGTGTCCTTGCCAACACTGACAGACACGGCCTCTGATTTCAGGAGCAGCTTTTCAGGCAATATGTGCCCAGAAGGCCTCTAATGTCTAGACTTTTGTTTTGCCCAATAAACAGGCTGTTGTGTTTTTTAAGCCCTTCGTATCTATAGGATATTCACTTAGTACTTAATTTGACCCATTTTGCTGTTTAATTGCCACCTCCACTCTGACAGCATCTGCTGTTAAGGCCCAAGTGATAGTAGATGAAATTTAGCAGTGTTTTTTACTAGAGTTAGTAAAAATGGTACGATGCTCTAACTTTGCCTGCATTTTTGTATTTGAAGACTCAACTTCAGAGTATCGTGAAATATATTGGTCATTTTATGGGAATATAATTTCCCTGGAATGCTTGATTTAACAGATACTAGGATAAGTATTTGGGATAAGTTAGTCTTTGAGTATGTATAGAGTAACACATCCTTTTTTTTTTTTTTTTTTTAAATTTAAATCTTGGCAACACTAGTGAGGCAGGAGGTAAAATCTAAGTGTTATTCAGATTTGGCAATAATACAGACTATGGTGTGAAATGAAGCACACCTTTGACTTGTGTGCCAGTTTGTCAGTAGTAATAAGAAAGTTTCCTCAAGTTTGTCAACAAATGTAGTATGAATGGGTTGGTTTGTTTTTAAAAAAAAAAGTTATTTCTGTTTGCAGATTGAAGTGCTAATCTAGCTTAAGGTCAGTGTGTCTGTGCTAGCAATTTAGGAGCCTTGTAGTAGCTGGTAAAATTTAGTGCCTTCTAAGCATCTTTTCATCCTAATTTAAGGTTTTCTGTAACTTCTTTTACCCTTTTCCAGTGCTGAGAAGCATCTTGACTGGATCAAGCAAGAGTGGAACTCCAGGAAGGACTGGTGGCCAGCCTTCCATTTTACCCATTACTTGGCAAAAAGAAACTGGAAGGAAAGCGAAAGCCTTTCCTATGAAAAAGCTGTGGTGGCTGGAATCTTACTGGGAAAGGGTAATACTAAATATTCTTTCCTTTTTACCACACAGAACAGAAATAATGTCTAGTTCTAGCCTGAATGAGATAGTATGTAGCTGATCTGGGAATACTGGGAAGCAGCTGGTCCTTTAGGACCATGGGAGCGTTGTAGTACAGGAAGGAGGAGGTGGTAGGGTGTCTTGAGTGAAAACCATCAGCAGTTGGGTAAGAAGGTGAAGATGGGTAGCAGTCTTTGAAATGCTGCTGAAACTGAGTTATGGTATCAGGCCAAGAAGCTCCTGCAAAATGGAGAATGAGAACATGGTGTGGAGATGTGGCTCAAATACCAGCTTGGACTTGTGATTGATAGGCAACTTGTTCCTTGTCAGCTTTTTTTAGCTTTATTTTCTGGACTTCATAAAACATTTTCTCATACTGAAAGTCTTTTTTTTTGCTCTTGCTAATTTATTTATCAGATGTCTCCTAGCTTTTATTTCCAGATGAGTAATTAAATTGTTCCAGCTCTGATTTTGTTCAATGAAGTTTCAGTGCTTATTGATGTTAATGTGAACCTCTGTTTTCCTTATCCAACACACTGTCATTGTATGAAACTGATGCTTTGTTATAGTCTTGACATTTTATGTTCTAATCGATTTGAGAAATAAAAAGAGAAAAAAAACGTAAGACACAGCATACAGTTATCTATATGTAGAATATTTTACGGGTTAGCTGAGGATACATTTAATGCTGCATTTGGGTCTAATATGCATGTATTGGATTACTTTATTACCTTTCATTACTGAAAATTTTCTTGGATGTTTGCATGTTATTTAAACAGTGAAAACATTTCCTATTTGCGTGTATTATGGTATTAAGTTACACCTCTTTTCAATTCTTATTTTCTTAGATTGCAAGTATTTTAAATACGTATCACACCAAGGCTGCAAAGCTCAGGTGAAAAGATTTCGGATACTGAAGAAATTTGTGAATAAGCACAATCCTGTGTACCTGAGAATCTCTGATCCTTCGGATTCTTCTCTAAAACCTTGATTAGAATGTGTCCTTGAGGTTCTTACTGTGTTTTTAATTCTCTGTTGTGGGAAGTGGCAAAGATAATGTCAGCTATAATGAAGAAATATGCTAATGAAGCCACGTGTTTATTAAAGGGATGGTGGAAAATTACAAAAAAAACAGTGGAAAAACACCAGATCTTTGTGGGAGGATCTTGGAGGAGGGCCCTGGAAAGGGCTTAGCGTATAAATGGACCCTCAGATCAATAAATTTTGTCTCAGTTTGGAGAACTACTGGGTCTTTGCCTGAATATGCCACACTCTATGAAACTGACTTACTGTATTGGTGCTACTCTAAAACTTCTAGGGGAACCCTATCAACTCAGTACCAGAATTTTTTTATGTATTTATGCAAGAACACCTTGGTTTGTATTTATTTTATAATAAAATCGATACAAATTGATATGGTTGAAAAATTTATTTAATCCTAGTACCATATTTCTGTGTGAAATGTACTACTATGGTGTGGAATTTTTGTCTCAGTAGTATTACAGGGTTGATCCTCAGATGCCTAGATGATTTTAAATGACTGGGAATGTAGTTCAAAATCTATTTTGGACTAGAAGTGCTGTTCATTATAGGTGTAGTGCCTTAACCTAGTGCAAAAATGTGTAGGGGTTACATAGCTTGCTGCTATGATTTCCTGAAATATATGGAAAATGGAGAACTATATGTCACATTTTTTGCATTGTATATTGAGAAGAATTATAGGTTGTGAAAATCTACTGTGGCTTGTTCAAATAGATGATGCACTTCAACACATCCAAAGGCAGTTTTTGCACGTGTTGGTTCTGGGTTGTCTGTTCAGCTCAGGCATTGTTTTCATATCATTGGTAGGAGAGAGTGAAAGGTTGCTGTAGCTGCATGAGCAGAGAGGGAAGCTTGTGCTGCAGGCCTGTAGCAAAGGCACAGAACTACTGAAAAATTCTCTGCTTGGTGGAAGTTTTTCTACAGTCTTGCAATCTTGAGTTGAAATCACAGAAGGGTTAGGGTTGGAAGGACCTTGAAGATCATCCAGTTCCAGCCCCCTTTCATGGGCAGGGACACCTCCCACTAGACCAGGCTGCTCAAGGCCCCATCCAACCTGGCCTTACAACACTTCCAGGGAGGGGGCAGACACAACTTCCTTGGGCAGCCTGTTCCAGTGTCTCACCACCAGTGTCTGGGTTATGAGCTGCCTTTCCAGCCCCCTTTTCACTTGAAATTCTCTGCCTATGAAAAGTTTGGCTGCTGTGACCAGGAGAGACACAACAGCATTGCAGCAAAATACTGGGATGTCATGGGTTATATTGATCCTCTGGGCCATAAACTATGTGGAATGTAAAGATATCCTGGGGTCACTTGTGGTTCTGATAGCCTTTTATGGCCAACTGTGTTCCTGTAAAAGAGGTTTGGAAGCAGGGGAAAAGTGGGCTGATGGAGTAATGGTACCTAAGCCTCAGCATGAATTTTGCAAAGTGCTTTGTATAAGGTGCATCACTTTGTATTTGGAAATATCTATTTGCTAGCAGTAGTGATTTCTGAGAACATTGCCCAACTCAGATGATGACAGGAGCCCTGCTGCTCTGCTAATTTTCTCATAACAAAGGGGACAGTTCCAGATCAATATTTTCTGATGGCAGCTACTAGATGCTGGACCTAGTAAAATTCTAGGATCTAGTATTTGGGTCCCTGGACCCCATGAAGGATGTGTTCTGATCATGTTTCTGCTGAGGATGCTCCAAAGGGTGTGGATGTAAAAGTAGAACAAAATTTAATAGGTAGTGGTTTCACACAGCTGCTGCAAGGCCCTGGAGGCTTCAGTCACTGTGTTTTCATCAGTGCTGTCTTCCCACTGTCCATCTGGCTCATGGAAAGAGGCATTGTGCAATGAGAAAAGACCAAAGACACTTTTTCCTGAGCTTCTCCCTGCCCTGGAGTTAGAGGGCAGGGCTGAGCTGATCTGTCTTTGGTAACAACTGTTAGTCATGCAAAGCTGCACTTACTGCCTGCCAAAACACAAAGCAGCCAAAAGACACACTCAGTCTTGCTAAGAGTCTATGAAGTTCTTCTACTTAGTATTTTCTCAGCCCTAAAATATCATCTGTGTACCAAAATGTTTCTACTTTAGTTGGTTGCTAGCAGAATTCTGGCACCTCCTTGGGAGGGGGATACGCCCTTTCGGCACTGGGGTTGAAAAAAGGTAGCATCAGTGATTATCATATTGCAGTTGGTAAACTAGAAAACCAGAAAGGGTGTGTTACAGGTCCTCACAGAACCACCACTGTTGATGTTATGAACATTTTTCTGCACATGGCTGGTAGAAAAAATCAGTATAAAAAGTCTATTGCCTCTGACCGCTCGTTCTGCAGGGCATAATTTAATTTTGCATTTGTTATATGTTGTAGCTAAATAAAACTAACCCACCTGTCCTGGTTTGGGCCAGGATAAAGGTGATTTTCTGTCTTGTACTTTTGCTTTCAGCTAAGTCTCCTGTAAGTAGTTGCACTTGCTGAAATTAACAGCAAGTTTCTCAGACAGTGTGTGTTTCTAGGACTGATAACACTTGATGTTTATAGTTACTGCTAGAGACTGGTATGCAGAGCCAAGGACACTGCTCAGCTCTGAAGAAAACATAAAGAGGTCCCACCTGCATCCCTCCTTTGGGGAGGAACGGACAAGATAGATGCCAGAATTGACCAAACAGAGTATTCCATCCCATATACGTCATCCTCAGTATAAATTTGAGGGATCACGAGGGCCAAGCCAGATTTCCTGCTTCCAGCTTCCGGCTGCCTGCCCTTCCTGCCTTTCCTGCTTCCATTCCTTCACCCCGGCATCCTGGAAGGATCCCGTCCGTTTGCCTGCCTGTGCTCCTGATCTGTGCCAGCCCATATCTGTGTGTTCCTGCCTCCAGTTCCCGACTGCTGCCGACTCCAGGAGTCCAGCCTGGACTTTCCCAGAGCTGCCCTGCAGCCTCAGTGGTGACGTGAGAGCTATTGGGGGAAAGGGGGGAGGAATGTGGTATCCATTTTCTTGTATATTTGTATATATTTATTAACTTTCCCATTTATCATTACTGTTTCATTAAAGTTGTGTAGTTTAGTTTCCAACCCATAAGTCTCTCTCCCTTATTCTCTCTCCTTTCTTATCCGGGAGGAGAGAGAGATTAATAGAGAGCGTCTGTTACTCGGTTTAATTGCCGGGCCAGTGTTAAACCGTGACAGATTTATTGGCGCCCAACGTGGGGCCCGAGCTAATTGGCTCGAGTCCAGTTCAAATTTTGACTAATTTGCCTGAATAGTTTCAATTCCAACTCCAGTCGAAGAATGGCTTTGTTGAGTGGGAATCAGACCTTTTCCTTTGGAAATTTCACAGGGTTGGAGATTAAACCAATCATGCCATACATTTGGTACTTAGGGTATGCAATCTGTTTATTTGCAGCTGGAATTGCTGTTAATATGTGGTTTTTTAATCGTAAGAGCTGCTTTAGAACCATCGTTGCAATATGGTCCTCAATATTGATGTATATCATGGTGCATGGTACAGTGGTGTTTCATACAAGGATTAAGAACTTTGTTAGTAATTACATTTTCAGCCCTCTTTTGAGGAAATATACCTCTCTTGGGCTGAGTTCAGTGGATTCTTGTCAAAATGGCATTATGCTTGTTATAGTTTTGAGCCTCCTGATTCTTGCAGCCATTGTTGTTCAGGTGTCTGTGAATATTTTCATGTGCTATCATATGTTGGTGAGGAATAAGACAACTACAACTAGGGGAACGAGCACACCTCATAGAGAGAGCACCCCCACTCCTGCCGCTTCTCGCCCCCCCTCACACAAGGGCACAACTCAGATAAGGCCGGCCAGCATCGCCAGTGTTTCTGCTACAGCTGCAGCTGCTGTCTCTACCCCCACAGACACTGCTGCTGCTCAGAAAACGAGCCCTGCTGCGGCTACTGCTGCAGATACCACAGCTTCTCCCCCTCAGCCCACACAGTTACTGGTTGACCCTGTAACTAGGAGAAAAGGAAAACAATGGAAATCAGAAATGAGCCTTAACCCTTCCAAGTCTGAACAAGACGACCAGGTGATAGAGGAAATAGAGGATACTGCCTCTCCTCGTAGAGCAGCTAGAAGAGACTCTAAAGCAGAGTCAGCTGAGGACTCAGACTCAGAATCTGTTCAGTCCTATTCCATGAGAGACTTGCGTACTCTGAGAAAAGACTATAGTCGATTTCCAGGTGAACCACTTCTCTCTTGGTTACTCCGATGCTGGACGGACGGGGCTGCTACCATAACATTAACTCAGAGGGAAGCCAGACAGTTGGGATCCCTGGCCAGAGAGGCAGGTATTGATCGAGCATTTGGGGAAAAGGCTGGAACCACTAGCCTATGGAAGC
Source organism: Heliangelus exortis (assembly GCF_036169615.1). Lineage (NCBI taxonomy): Eukaryota > Metazoa > Chordata > Aves > Apodiformes > Trochilidae > Heliangelus > Heliangelus exortis. The sequence goes on along the minus strand of NC_092424.1, from coordinate 26,532,592 downwards.
GACTCTTGGCAGCTGTAAGGGAGAGATATCCCTATAAAGAGGAAATAGACTGCCCACAGGTCAAAGCACCCACGCTTGGAAAAGCTCTCAAGTATCTGGAGGAATTGGCTGTACGAGACGTGATCTATAATGCTGATGGCATTGAAGATCCTTATCACGTACCGTGCCCTAGACCTATGCTGCAAAGGTTTGTGCATGCTGCACCACTACCTTTTAACCACACACTATCAGTAATGCTATGGGTTCCTGCAGATGTGGATGCAACTGTGGGTGATGTGATTAAAACAGTACGAGAGTGTGAAGATGCTGTCACAGCTCCTCGTCGGGCTTGGGTCTCAGCTATAAAGAGACAATCTGAGAAACTGCATTCACCCCTTTCCCCTCAGACAGACGGAGGACCCCGCATTGCAGCCATTAAGAAGAGACGCCCTCCTATGAGACAGAATCGAGAGAAACAGAATTCAGTAAGAGGAATCTTATGGTCACTCCTGAGTGAGCATGGAGAGGACATGAAAAAGTGGGATCAGAAACCTACTGCTGTCCTAGAGGAGCAAGTACGTAAGTTGCTGACTAAGACGAAGGCAAAAGGAGGTCCTTCTAAAAAGATGGCTGCTCAAGTCTCCAGTGTGGAGTTACCCAATTCAAATATGCTGGTGACTCAAGATCCCTCTACATCAGGTGTGAGTACTGGGGATGCAAACTCCAGTAATGCACATACTGACAATGTTGTATGTGCTCAAGCTTAGAGGTGCCCTGCCTCCAGCCAGGTGGAGGAGAGGGACAACCGAATTTATTGGATTGTGTGGATTCGATGGCCTGGCACATTAGAGCCACAAAAATATAAAGCCTTGGTGGACACTGGTGCACAGTGCACACTAATGCCATCGAATCAAAAAGGGACAGAATCTGTCACTATTTCTGGAGTGACAGGGGGATCCAAAGAACTGACTATTGTGAAGGCTGATGTGAGCCTCACTGGAATAAAATGGCATAAGCACCCGATAGTGACTGGTCCAGATGCTCCGTGCATCCTTGGCATAGACTGCCTCATGGGAGGTGATTTCGAGGACCCGAAAGGGTACCGGTGGTCCTTTGGTACTGCAGCTATTAAGACTGAGAATGGAGAATGGCTGCATGCTTTGTTTGGCCTTTCAGACAAATCCTTTGTAGTGGGTTTGCTGAGAACTATAAACCAGCGGGTGCCGAATGCTATTTCAGTAGTGCATCGAAGACAATATCGTGTCAACAGAGATGCTGTGATCCCCATTCACAAGCTGATCCGGCAACTAGAAAGCCAAGGAGTGATCAGCAAGACTCACTCACCCTTCAACAGTCCTGTATGGCCAGTGAGAAAGCCTAATGGAGAGTGGAGGCTGACAGTGGACTACCGTGCCCTGAATGAGGTTACTCCACCACTAAGTGCTGCTGTGCCAGACATGCTAGAACTTCAGTATGAGCTGGAGTCAAAGGCAGCCAGGTGGTATGCTACTATTGACATTGCTAATGCATTTTTTGCTATCCCTATAGCACCAGAATGCAGGGCACAGTTTGCTTTCACCTGGAGAGGTATCCAGTACACTTGGAATCGACTGCCCCAGGGGTGGAAACACAGTCCTACCATCTGCCATGGACTGATCCATGATACCTTGGAAAAGGGTGGAGCTCCAGAACATCTACAGTACATCGATGACATCATTGTGTGGGGTGACACAGCAAAGGAAGTCTACGAGAAAGGTAAGAAGATAATTGAAATCCTTCTAGAGGCTGGTTTTGCTATCAAAAGAAGCAAGGTCAAGGGACCTGCACAAGAGATACAGTTTCTGGGAGTTAAGTGGCAAGATGGACGTCGCCACATCCCAATGGATGTGATTAACAAAATAACAGCTATGGCCCCACCAACTACCAAAAAAGAAACTCAGTCCTTCTTAGGAACTGTTGGTTTCTGGAGGATGCATATTCCTCTTTATAATCAGATTGTGAAACCTCTCTATGAGGTTACTCGGAAGAAGAAAGACTTTAAATGGGGCTCAGAACAACAAGCTGCTTTTGAGAGTATTAAACAGGAGATTGTGCAGGCAATGGCCCTTGGACCAATTCGAACAGGGCCAGACATTAAAAATGTTCTTTACACCGGAGATGGAGGTGATGGTCCTACATGGAGCCTCTGGCAGAAAGCTCCAGGAGAGACTCGAGGCCGACCTCTTGGATTCTGGGGTCGAAACTACAAAGGCTCCGAAGCCAACTACACAGCCACTGAAAAAGAGATACTGGCCGCATATGAAGGAGTTAGAGCTGCTTCAGAAGTGATTGGTACTGAAGCACAGCTCCTCCTGGTGCCACGATTACCTGTACTGAGTTTTATGTACACAGGTAGAGAATCTTCCCATCATGCTACCGATGCTACCTGGAGTAAATGGATTGCTTTACTCTCACAGAGAGCTAGGATAGGAAGACTTGATCGCCCAGGAATTGTAGAAGCAATAACACATTGGCCAGAAGGCAAACACTTTGGAATGCCACCAGAAAAAGTGGTAAAACGGGCTGAAGAAGCCCCACCATACGACCAGTTACCAGAGGATGAAAAACAATATGCTCTTTTCACTGATGGATCCTGTCGTCTGGTAGGAGGCCATCGAAGGTGGAAAGCTGCTGTATGGAATCCTACACGACTAGTTGCAAAAACAGATGAAGGAGATGGTGAATCAAGTCAATTTGCAGAGGTCAAAGCCATCCAATTGGCTTTGGACATTGCTGAACAAGAAAAGTGGCCGAAACTTTATCTCTATACTGACTCATGGATGGTAGCAAATGCCTTATGGGGTTGGTTAAAGCAGTGGAAACAAAACAACTGGCAACGTAGAGATAAACCTATCTGGGCTGCTGAACTGTGGAAAGACATTGCTGCTAGGTTAGAGAAACTTGATGTAAAAGTGCGTCACGTAGATGCCCACGTACCTTCATATCGAGCTACTGAGGAACATCAAAACAACCAACGAGCAGATAAAGCTGCTCAAGTGTTCCAAATAGACCTGGACTGGGACCATAAAGGTGAACTGTTTTTAGCCAAATGGGCCCACAATGCTTCAGGTCATCAAGGCAGGGATGGAACATATCGATGGGCTCGTGACCGAGGGGTGGATTTATCTTTGGACGCTATTGCGCAGGTTATCCATGACTGTGACATGTGTGCTGCAATTAAGCAAGCTAAAAGGTTGAAACCTCTGTGGTATGAAGGGAGATGGTCAAAATATAGGTATGGGGAGGCCTGGCAAGTTGATTACATCACACTGCCTCAAACCCGCCAGGGTAAGCGCTATGTGCTTACAATGGTGGAGGCAAGTACAGGATGGCTGGAAACATATCCTGTGCCTCATGCCACAGCCCGGAACACTATTCTGGGCCTAGAGAAACAAGTCTTGTGGAGACATGGTACACCAGAAAGAATTGAGTCAGACAATGGAACTCATTTCAAAAATAGTCTTATAAATAACTGGGCTAAAGAACATGGTATTGAGTGGATATACCATATCCCCTATCATGCACCAGCCTCAGGTAAAATTGAAAGGTACAATGGACTGTTAAAAACTACCTTAAAGGCATTGGGTGGTGGAACTTTCAAAAACTGGGACAAGCACTTGGCAAAAGCTACCTGGTTAGTTAATACCAGGGGTTCCATCAATCGAGCTGGTCCTGCTCAGTCAGATCTTCTACACACAGTAGATGGGGACAAAGTGCCTGTGGTGCATGAAAAGAATCTGCTAGGGAAAACAGTTTGGGTTTATCCTGCCTCAGGCAAAGGCAAACCCATTCGTGGGGTTGCTTTCGCTCAAGGGCCTGGACACACCTGGTGGGTGATGATGAAAGATGGAGAAGTACAATGTGTACCACAAGGGAATCTAACACTAGGTGAGAATTCCTAATTTCTGCTTGTTTAGCTTAATCAGTAATGCATGGACTCTTTGGGAGTCATGAACTTGTATCCCACCTTAACTACTGTTATGTGAGTGGTTGCACAAACTAACAGTGTTCTGTGAGTGTTTTTCAGGATGATTTTGTGATGGTGAAATCAGAACTAGATCCATCGGCTGGCACCCAGTAACTTCCTTGAAGTTAACATCTGCAACCTGCAACTTCTGGACCATGAACATGAACTGTGAAAATTGCTCCTTCTTTTGAGAATCTGCTACAATAGATGAGCATCAGCAATCATAGACTCATTACTTAGTGAATTTTAGCACAGAGAGGTAGTAATAATTTGTGTATAGATATATTTAGGGATAAGAGATAGTAATGATTGGAGCATGACGCAAATGGTATGGAATAAGGGGTGGAATGTCCTGGTTTGGGCCAGGATAAAGGTGATTTTCTGTCTTGTACTTTTGCTTTCAGCTAAGTCTCCTGTAAGTAGTTGCACTTGCTGAAATTAACAGCAAGTTTCTCAGACAGTGTGTGTTTCTAGGACTGATAACACTTGATGTTTATAGTTACTGCTAGAGACTGGTATGCAGAGCCAAGGACACTGCTCAGCTCTGAAGAAAACATAAAGAGGTCCCACCTGCATCCCTCCTTTGGGGAGGAACGGACAAGATAGATGCCAGAATTGACCAAACAGAGTATTCCATCCCATATACGTCATCCTCAGTATAAATTTGAGGGATCACGAGGGCCAAGCCAGATTTCCTGCTTCCAGCTTCCGGCTGCCTGCCCTTCCTGCCTTTCCTGCTTCCATTCCTTCACCCCGGCATCCTGGAAGGATCCCGTCCGTTTGCCTGCCTGTGCTCCTGATCTGTGCCAGCCCATATCTGTGTGTTCCTGCCTCCAGTTCCCGACTGCTGCCGACTCCAGGAGTCCAGCCTGGACTTTCCCAGAGCTGCCCTGCAGCCTCAGTGGTGACGTGAGAGCTATTGGGGGAAAGGGGGGAGGAATGTGGTATCCATTTTCTTGTATATTTGTATATATTTATTAACTTTCCCATTTATCATTACTGTTTCATTAAAGTTGTGTAGTTTAGTTTCCAACCCATAAGTCTCTCTCCCTTATTCTCTCTCCTTTCTTATCCGGGAGGAGAGAGAGATTAATAGAGAGCGTCTGTTACTCGGTTTAATTGCCGGGCCAGTGTTAAACCGTGACACCCACCCCATTTATTTTCTTACAGATTTTCAAAGTAGTAAGCTTTTACACTTTTCCAACCTTTTAGACCAAGACTGGTGTTTAAATCTTTGGGGTGGAAACGGTGATTGTGTTATTGCTCTTCCTGTTCAAGTTGGCAACAGCCATGGAAATAAGATTGGGTTCTCTGGCAAATATTACTTGGCTGCTGAATCGGTGGAGAGATCACAGAATCTCACAATCACAGAACCATCGTGGTTGGAAAAGACCTCTTAAGATCACAGAGTCCAACAGCCAAGATCTACTAAAAGGTTTTGTTTTAGTGATGTGGCTTTGCTGGATCAAATTGTTACTTATGGTATCATGTGGAAGGGATGGAAAAAGATGATACCTCCACAGTATCTGTGTAGTTTGTAGTCACTGCCCCTGAAATGTTGATGTACCACATCAAATGCAAAAAAAAAGGTGCATATACATGGTCAGGATGTAGTTGTTCTAAGTGCTTATTTCTGTTGTGTGCAGCAGAACTTCAGATAAACTGCTGATAAACAGCAGATAAACACTATCAAGTGCTTTTGTTAACCTTATTTTTATGGAACCTGGAATGCAAAGATTAGGCTCAGAAGCAACAGTAGACAGTATTAGTAGCTTTTGTCTTTTGAACAAAACATATTTCAAGAAAGGTGTAGGTAATTATAGATTAATCTGAATTATTAGTATCCACTCTAATTTAGTAAAAGGAGCATTATTTCACACCTTTGGGGGAAGTCATACTAAATACATATCAGCAATGTGTTGTAACAAAGCATCTCATTCAGTTAGTTGGTCTTTCAGTGTCAAAACCAACAGACAGTGAAAAACCAGACAACTTCTCCCCCTCCTCCTGCCCCCAGTATTCCTGGTGTGGTAATGAGTGCTGTACTGGGGATTACACAGACTGGTTTGGGCAACTGCAGCCGGTCCTACAGAGTCCAAGAAGGGTGCTATGGAGTGCACCTTTCCCTGGCAGTGGAGCTATGTGTTTCTTAACTGATAGCAGGTGGTTAGATGGGGATGTGTTCTGTACTATGGTTTTCCTGATGTCCCTCTAAACCAGATAGATTTCTCTTGAAAGCTAACAGGCCAGAAGAGGCATCTAAAGCAATTTGTTTCTGATGGTAGAGCTGCTTCAGTGTGCATCTGGCAGATCTGGGTATAATTTTTCTAGCTACACTTGTTCTAAGGATTTAAGCTTAAAAACTGAATGTGAAATTCTGAAAACTGCCTGCATTCTTCTTAAGTGTTGTGCAAGTTGTATGGCTATAAAAATTCCCTGGATTAAAACCTTGATCCATGTGCTAGAACAGCTGTTTGGCTTCTGTCTGAGAGGATGTTTTTTCTGTTCAGAACTGCTGCAGGAGAGGCTTAAAAAAACAAAAAGGCCAATTAAGCCTTATTCCAGCAGATTAAAAGCTATGATATTAGCAGGGGATAGGAGCTGGTTCAGGGAAAGTAACACACTTCTGATCAGTTTGAGACCTGAGGAGCGCTGAATGCGAGCTCTTTTTGCTGGGAAACTGCTATGATGCAGCAAAGAAATATCAACCTAATCTTAGCAGTTTCTGCCTCTTCAGCTCTATAAATTAGCAGGATTAGTTGTATTGTTACACACACTCTTGAGTAAAATTAAAGAACAACCAACAGTGCCCCCAAGGCCCCACCTAAACCTGGGAGTTTACCTAGATCCTGAGGGATGAGGGCTCACATGTTGCAGGGTCTGGGTGCTCTGGGTGTTGTGTGCCAGGGAAACACTGCGTAGGAAGTCTGATGGATGGAAAAGCATGGCAGGTGCTCTGGGGCTGTGCTGATTTCTATGTGCTTATTGATGCAGACTGTTGACAGAATAGAGTTGATAGAGGTTGAAGGTGGTGAGGACATGCCTTGTTTCAGAGGGAGCTATTTTTGTCTTCTCAGACTGCTGGTCTGGGAGCTGGACTCTCCCCAGTTAAGAGAAATTAAAAATGTTTTCAAAGATGTTAATAAAGTAATTACTTTAGAATTGAGAGGAGCTTTAGACTGCCAGTGACTTGTGCCAGTGGAGTACTGGGCTGTGGCCGCGTCTTAGTGGGAATGAGGGAACTTCCCAGGCCTTGAAATGCAACACAGGTTAAACTGTGCCTACTCTCCCCCCCCCTTCCTTGGTGACACCTTATCAGGCTGTTACCTCTCCTTGTTTCCTAGTACTTGAGCATCGTATTTTGTGAAAATTACAATAAAACTACAAACTCAACAGATTTGGGGGGTGCGAGTGTATGCTGGTGAATGTGGAGGAGGTGAGCAATAGTAAATGAACTGCGTAAGCATCAGGGTTATTGAATGCACCAAAACTGCTCTCTTTCAACAGTCACTGACTTGAAGCTTTGGCTTTTGAGGATGGCACTCAACCTTGTTCTGGGAAGACCCTAAAAACCAGGAAAAATGTTGTGGTTCTGGCATTTTGGCTGAGCTCAGGCTGCAAGGACAGGCCTGGGGGACTTGGCTCCCCTTGGCAGGCTGGAGACTTCTGATCTGGGAAGAAGCGATATGAAAGCAACAAAAATTAACCTATTCTGTGCAGCTTTGTAATCAGATGGCAGCAAGGAAAAGTGAGAAACTTACTACACCAAGAGTTGAAAGGGCTTTAATATTTAAGTCATATGTGTTCTTAATATGGACAAAATTCCTTTGTATGTTTCTGTGAGCAAAGGATTTGCTATGCAAAGTTTGAAATGAAGGTTGGTAGTCTTCACATTGAATATCCTAGAAAGGCTGTTACTTGCACACAAAAAAATTGCCAGTGCTTGTACAGCTGCCTCAGATTTGTTTAATGAATTTTGTATAATGAAACTTGTTTAATGAGCCTGAAAAAATACTAACATACTTGATTCTTCAACAACTTACTTTCCTACATATGTTCCAAATAAAAACTCTGTATAGACTGTTTGAGGCTACTGGTATGAAAACCAGCAAATTTGTATTTCAGCAGAATTTAGCTTCTGTTTTAACATCTGCTATTTTGTGCAGATTCTATGTGTAATTTTAATGGAAATATTTTATAGATGTTCTGGCCCAGAATTTTTGCAAGATGAGGAATTTAAATTTAGGTACAATTTCACAGGTAATGCTTGATTTTCAGTATTCAACCCGTATTTTGCACAGTTAAAAACATAATGATATTTGAAGGAACATAATTTTAGTTATATAACACTTGAAAATGTTGCCTGCAGTAATTTTTTCCTGAAGATCACATGTACAGTCAATTGTAGCTACATGAATTGCATAAGATACTTACTTACTTGAAACAGTTCTAAATCTCAGGTAGAGTCTGCTTCAGTGATACTATGCATGCAAAAACATGACCAAAATTATTAGTACAGTATTAGACCAAATATTAACTTAGCCTGTACATTTAACCATTGTACATCTTTAGCACCCACATTTTCTTCCAGCAGAGTTTCACCTACTTTATTTAGCCTGGCTTTTGTTACCTTTATGTGATGGTTCTTCACTTTTCTTCTGGAGGAAAGGCTGAACAAGTGCTTGCCACCCATCTTCTCAATGTCAGTAGTGATATTTACAGACCACTGTCAGGCTGCTACCCTACTGATGAGACACTGGAACAGGTTGCCCAGAGATGTGATGGAAGCCCCATCCCTGGAAGTTTTTAAGGCCAGGCTGGAAAGGGTCTGAACAACCTGATCTAGTGGGAGTTGTCCCTGCCCATGGCAGGGGGATTGGAACTAAGTGATCTTAAAGGTGCCCTCCAACCCTGAAAATTCTATGATTCTACTCTGATCACCTCTCTGCAAGACTGTTTAGTCCCATCTTTTTTAGCTGTTTTGTATCTTTGACTGTTCTTGTGACTTTTTCACTGTCCTTTCATGGTCCTTGTGGATTTGTTCCCTTATGTTGCTTTTAAGAAAGGCTAACAGAGCTGCAAACCATGTTGAATTTGTGGGTGAACTTTTACGTGGTTCTTGCTTTCTTGGTTGCTCTGCTAACACTTGATTATACCTAAGTATGGGCTTAAATGGTTTAGCAAAGTAAAATCTTAAATATATCTGGAAAAGGCAGTATTTCTGGCTATTGTGAAAGATGTGTCCAGATTTTGGACTGCTGGCCTGGAGAATGGTGTATGAAGACAAATTTTCTCTATAGTGCAAAGGGTTGCTGCAGTGAGGGAGAGAACAAATCACAGAATCATCATGGGTGGAAAAGACCTCTGAAATTACTAAGTCCAACTGTCCACCCAGGAAAAAAAAACAAACAACCAAAACCAAACAAAAAAGCACAATACAAGAGGAAAAAAACCACCCAACATGCATTTTTAAAATACCTGTAGGGATGGTGACTACCACTTCCCTGAACAGCCCATTCTAGTGTCTGGCTGCTCTTCAGTAAAAAGATTCTTCCTAATGTCTAGTCTAAACCTTCCCTGATGCAACTTCAGGACATTTCCTCTGGTCCTGTCATTATTCACTTGGGAGAAGAGTCCAACACCCACCTGGCTACAACCTCTTTTCAGGGAGTTGTAGAGATCAGTGAGGTCTCCCCTCAGTCTCTTCTCCAAACTGAACAAGCCCAGTTCCCTCAGCTGCTCCTCACAGGACTTGTGCTCCAGACCCTTCACCAGCTTTGTTGCTCTCTTCTGAACACTCTCCAGCACCTCCATATCCATCTCCTGAGGGGCCCTGAACTGAGCACGGTACTCAAGGTACAGCCTCACCAGTGCTGGGTACAAGGCCGTGATCACTTCCCTTCTCCTGCTGGCCACACTATTTCTGATACAAGCCAGAATGCTGTTGGCACTCTTGGCCACCTGGGCACACTGCTGGCTCCTACTCATAAGGCTGTCGACCAGCACCCCCAGGTCCTTTTATACTGGGCAGCTTTCCAGCCCCTCTCCCCCTGTAGAATTGCCTGGGGTTGTTGTGACCGAAGTGCAGGACCTGGCACTTGGCCTCAGTGAACCTCACACAGTTGGCCTTGTGCCATTGATCAAACCTGTCTGTGTCCCTCTGCAAACCCTTCCTGCCCTCAAGCAGATCATCAGTCCTGCCCAATTTGGTGTCATCTGCAGACTTACTGAATCATAGAATCATAGAATAGGCTGGGTTGGAAGGGACCTCAGAGATCATCGAGTCCAACCCTTAAAGCAGCACTCAATCCCCTCATTCAGATCTGTAGGCAACAGGTGCCAGGACCTGCCGAGTAATGAGCTCAGTCGGTGCTCATTACTCGGCAGGTCCTGGCACCTGTTGCCTACACAGATCATTGATAAAGATACTGAATAAGACTTGCCCCAAAACTGGGGAACACCACAGGTGACTGGGTGCCAAATGGATTTAACTCTGTTCACTACAACTGTCTGGTCCCAGCCATCCAGTCAGTTTCTAACTGAGTGAAGAGTACACCTACCTATGTGATGATTTGCCAGCTCTCTAGGAGAATGCTGTGGGAGACACTATCAAAGGCTTTACTGAAGTCTAAATAAACAATGTTCACAGCCTTTTCCTCATCCACTAGACAGGTCACCTGGTCATAGAATGAAACCATGTTGGTCAAGCATGACCTGCCTTTCCTGAAGCAATGCTGGTTGGGCCTGTTCAGGCTGTCCGACACTTGCTATGTGAGCACATTCAAGATGAACCTCACTGTGATTTTTCCTGGTACCGAGGTCAGGCTGACAGGATTGTGCTTCCCCAGATCCTCCTTCTGGCCTCCTTATCAGCCTTTCTGCAGGCTGATACCTTTCTGCACTGCTTGTTTGATGCAGAGAATCTTGGTCTCATGTGTTAGGGAAGCTCATCTCCACTAAACCTTGATGAGCAACTACACACAGAGTTCCTTAAAGACCCTGCATCTGTTCTGTCCTGGAATAAATTAATGAATTCCCACTGAAATTTATGTATGCTCTTTATCATTCTAGTAATTTTTGTGCCCGCCTGACTCATTGAGCAATTGCTTTTTGATGCACTCTGGATATAAATTTTCTCACTTTTTATTCTTCTGTGTTTAACAGATGACATTCTTCACATATTTGCATATGGTCACAATGTGTGGAAGTCAGTCACTGGATGTTATATTTACAGAGGATGTGAGTTGCCCAGCTTGACTGGCTTCTATATTTTTTGGTGATTTCATGGATGAGTAAGGCTAATTGTTTTATGTTCAGCTCCCATTCTGTACCCACATTTGCCTTATCAGGGAAAATAAGGATATCAGAGACCTTTTGAGATGGAGTATAGATAAGAATACTGGATGTCTGTGTATCAGATTAAGCACTCTGGCAATTATAAAATATTTTGTTTGGAATCTAAACTTCCTGCAATTTGTAGTCCTTAGGACAGGTTTGCTTTTCTTCAGGTCTGTCTTTCCATACCTTACAGAATCACAGTCACAGAATGTCAGGGGTTGGAAGGGACCTCTGAAGATCATCCAGTCCAACTCCCCTGCCAGAGCAGGTTCACCTAGAGCAGGTTCCCTTAGGGCAGGTTGCACAGGATGGCATCTAGGTGGGTTCTGAATGTCTCCTGAGTCAGAGACTCCACAATCTCTCTGAGCAGCCTGTTCCACTGTTCCATGATGTGAGGAAACAAACTTTACAGCCCACAAAAGATTATAAATCAGGCATGTTATCACAGTGCTGGGTGCGAGGGGGATCACTCCTTTCCAAGCTCACACACAGCAGCTAAATGCAAGCAACTATTTATTACCCAAAGTTATACATAAGCAGTACAGAAACATGCATATAGATACAAGAATCAAGGTTACTAAAATAAGCTATTAACATAAGTCTCCACCCATCTCCACATTCGCCTTGTCCCCTGGCAAGGGTCTCCAGGGGTCTGCTGGAGGAAGGCTAGCAGTCTTCTTCACAGAGTACTTTTAACCTCAGGCCTTGAATATTTGAATCTGAACTGTGAGTCTGGGTTTTCTCTAGGCTCATCAGGGTTTTCCCTAAGCTCATCATCAGCACCTCCTGTTAGTCCTTGCAATAAACCAGAGGTATCCTGCCTGGTCACATTCTTCCTAGCAACATCCCATTGTTTCGTGTCAGAAATGAGTCTCCAGGGCAAGCAGAGCTGGGCCACTGTTATCTCAGTCTACAGGATGCTGGCTGATAATTTCGTGGTTAGTCATTCATCCAAGAGGACAAAGCAGAGTTTTACTTCAATACCTTTCTATAATAAAATAACATAGTGCATTAAATTTAATAAAGAATGATTTACAGCCATCACTAGTATCCAATCTAAACCTCCCCTGCCACAACTTGAGGCCATTTACTCTTGTTCTGATGTGTTAGAAAGTTTAAACCTTTGGCATCATCTTCTACCCTTACAGTAAAGAAGTTCTTCCTTGTGTTTCAGTTGAACCTCCTGTGTTCCAGTTTGGGACCACTGCCCCTTGTCCTCTCACTGGACAGTCAGTAGTCTGGGCCCTCACTGATATATTTGTAATATATGATTTTAATAAGAGCTAATCTTTATAATGGAAACATAAAACACAGGGTTTTAATTTTCATACAGTCGGCTTATGTCATTAAAGGAAGATGAGAAGACTAGTAAATAGAAGCAAGATACCTGCACTGGTAACATGAAAGCTTGCATTTTCCCTGGAATGATCAGTTTTTATAGAAAATGTATTATCTTATTTACTGAGGATGAAGCAGGTAGGTATCATAATAGCCATATATTTACTGGAATGAGAACTGTCAGTTCTGTCTTGTAGGGCAAATGTCTAAAATTATTTTACTCCCTCACATGCTACTAGAGAACAGGCACTGCAAAACAGGCTTGTGGCTCTCTCAGCAGGACAGATATGTGGTTCAGAATTATCTGCCCTGTGAGGCTACTGCAGATTGGCTTGGGAGATAGATCCTCTTGTGAACTTGCAGTCTGAATGATCCAGGTTCTTTAAGGAGTTTGACTGGCTGTTTGTTTCAGCCTTTCCCTGTTCCTTTGTTCGTTTCTGCTGTTTCATTAAGGAAAAGACCGTATCAACACAGATTGTTCTTTCAATTTATTAGCTCATCCTCACTTGAGTTCTTACAGATTATTTGAATTTCCCCCTCTTCTTTAGCATAAATTCCTCAGTTTTATTCACAACAGCAGCACTACACACCAAGGTGATGATACACCAAGGCTTTGATTTGGGGATAAGGAAAGCCACTAATTAGGAAGTTCAGTGGAAGTGTCTCAGTGCATACTATTATTATTGTGGTCATGATGACCAGGTATCTCACCAAGGTGAAAGCACCAATGCATACTTTGTTCCCTTTTGTACAGTCTCCTGACTGTCCCTGGGAGCCTACCTGCTCAGGACAGGGTAAGACCAAAGCCCACTTCTCAGAAGTAAGACATGAGTGAGGAAGTGACATTTCTGGCTACATGAATTAGTGAAGAGTCAGGAAAGAGAGGGAAATGGAGGACTGGGACTTAGCTTGAGCACTTGATTCTGAAAATGGTTTTCTTTTTTCATTTGCATTTAGGTGAGCTTTATTTTATGTCTACTTCTTATCCCAGTGCCTATGCACCACATGGATCGCTCTACAAGTTTATTGACCCTGCAAGGTTTATAATTAAAGATGTTTTTTCATGCCAAATTCTACTACAATCACCATACATACTGCAATCTCCAGCTATCACAGTAAAAAGAACGATATACTGATATATAATCTCATTGACCTCTGCATCCAGTCCTTGTTTTTTGCTCACTCACCATACACCTGGTGCAACTTGAGTCAGTTTTAGTGAATTTATTCTTCACATGTCATATCTGTGCACCCAGAAACAGACAGAGGTTAAAGGTCTGGAACAGAGAGGTTCAAAAAAATGTCTCCTTGATTGCATATCCAAAGTACAGCACAGTGGTGTTTTAAAAATGACAGTCCTTATCCTCCAGGGTCATGGCATCAAATATTCACAATGCACCTTCATATAAATAAATATGTTAATAATAAATAAACCACAATTTAGTTTTCTTCACAAATTAGAGTGAAATGCAGTGGTTCACGCAGTGTTTAAATAACAGTTGGAGCCTGAACCTGAGTTTTTCCAATCAAAGTGTTTTTTTCCCATTAAGCAGTTACCCCTTCTTAAGTCTATTTTTACAGTAAGTATGCCTATATAATTTTTTCCCTTTCAAACTTTTGGATCTTGGTAAAAGTATTACAGGAGTTTCAAATAACCTTGTAAAGCAGATACTGTACTAATGTATCTGTGCTCCTGCTGAGATTTCAGACACTAGCAAAATGAAACCCCCCCACAAGTTATGTTTTCATAGGAATTTAAATACAAAGCTAGATAGTTAACTCAAGCTCCGTGCCGAGACGATGCAAATGGGAACCTGAGTCTTTTACTTGCTCTGACTACTTGAGGAGACTCCTGCCTTTAGGAGCTTATTGTCTGCCAGGAAGCTTTTCAACTGCATTAACATTTGCTTCAACAAAGGTGACATTTTCAACTTAAAAAAAATGAAATTAAATACTTGTGAGCCAACATAAACATTGAGAGCTTGAACGTGCTCTGTTTCACAAAGAATCACCCTACAGTCTCTGAAAATGGATGGCAGCAGTGCTCCATGTCTCCACTTCAGTTTTCTTCTCTAGCAGCACTCTTGGGGTGGCTGGTGTGCCCTCTGGCCGAATTGGCAACAAATCTCCTCAGGAGGAGCAGCGGGAGGAAGTGTTAGAAAGTGCTTTAAAATTTAGAGGAGGGGAAGGGGCAGAATTGACCAGCCCTCCCCACAAGCAATGCCAACAACCCTGCTTCAGGCTGTGTGGAGGAAGCACTTGGCTTCCGTCTGAGAGAATGCTAATCACAAAAAAATGCAATGCCTTAGGTCATACTTTGCTCTGTGCATGCCAGACTGAAAGAGACTGTTCTGTTTTGCCCTACAGCAGTTCATTTGGTGTGGAACAGAAAACACAGGTCTGTTGCTCTTCTTTGTACTCCTTTCCTGTCACTTAACATGTGACAGCTTTACCTCAGGGGAAATGTGCTTTCTTGGGAGTGCTTTTATACTGTGGGAAGCTGTCAGAGAACAGCAGGAGAGGAAAACAGATACATTTTCTTTGCACTTGTTGCTTCCTCCTTCCTTGCCTGGGCTTTTCCTTTCTCACCCCTCTTGCTGCTGCACCTTGTTGGCTTTCTTTGCTTGAATTCAATGGTAGGCTACAAGTCCATGAAGGCCCAGCCAGCATCCCCTCCCAAACAACTGAACTATCCATGTTAGATAAAGACATTCCATGCCACCTGTTGGCAGAAAGTTGACCAGAAGGGTGATAGAGAAGCTGCAGTCTTCCAGATATTAGTGCTATTCAGACAAGGATTTTATGGCTTGCAGCCCGAGTTAAACTCTTGATTTCCACCTATGTTGCACTTCAGGTACCTAAAGTCCTTTCATGCCTCTTCCAGCAGAGGCAAATGACAACAGGGAATTGATGTGTGCCTCTGGGCTGAATATCCTTACCAGTCTCTCAGATACCTACATATGGCTTTCTGCTTTTTCAAGGAGAGCTCCACCAAGGAAATGCAAATACAAGCCTGTTCCAGTGAAAACAAAGAGTAAATAGATACCATTTGTTCCATGTGCAAGGAAGTTGTTAGGCTTTAATTGTACTGAGAAGCAAAACATATAACCACTTCACAGGCATGTGATTGAAATCTTTAGCAATCTTAAAAACTAAAGCACTGAGCAGGAGCAATCTTGAAGTAAGAAGCACACATTAAATGTGATAATCTGTCTTCTGCTAGATGCCATCCCTTTTCTTAAACCCAGTCTCTGACTGTTTTCCTAAGCTTTGCCAAGTAATAGTGCAAAAAGGCATCACAAGGGAACTGATGTCATTGATTCAGGCTTTGGATTTGGTCTGGCAAGTTCTGAGTGTCCATCCCAGGCTCCATGACAAGCTCCTTAAATCAAATAACGCCCTTTCTGTAAATCTATGGGAGTTGTTATTCCTTTCTCCTGGACTTTTTCTGCCCTGCATCCCATGCAACTAGCGCAGAGATTACATCTTAGTATTGAGCAGAAACAGTGTTGAATAAGTTCTGATTATTTTGTCTGGGATTTGCAGATATTAGTGTAACACAAAAAAATAATATCCTAAAGTCTATCAGTGAAGTGTGTAAACTTCCTTTCCATCTGAATTTGTATTCCTTAAATATACCTTCACCATTTTCAAAGTTATGTCATTGTTTGAATAGGAGGAACTACATCAGGAGGGCTTTTGGACTCTGAGAGGGGCAGAACACAAAGGGAGGGATGTATTCCCTCCCACTTCCTCCCATACTCCATAAAGATCGAGAAAGTCAGCAGCTCCCCCCTCTTCTCAGTTGCTGCTGACTGTGCTGCTCTTTGTTACGTGCAATCTATCGCTAAAAAAACCCCCATATTTGTATATATTTGTATATATTTGTATATATTTGTTACTTTATCCCTTATGTTATTACCCGTCCCTTGTGTTAGTAAATCTGTATCTGGTTGTTTTCAGTTTCCAACTAATGTCTCCAGTATTTATTCCCCATTTATCTTTCTTTTGTGGGGGTAGAGGGAGAATAGAGAGGAATTCTGTCCTTAGGTTTTAGGTCTGCCCAAACTGCTAAGCTGTGACATGTTAAAATATTTCCAAGAAATCCAAGGCTCTATTGATGGAAGAGGTTTATATAGCGTATTGCTTCTTTTATTGCTTCTTTAGCTTCTAGAATGTCAGCAATTCTTCTTAACTGTAGCTCTTAATAACAGTTTATATCAGTCATCTCTGAGTAGTCTTCTGCCTTAAAACCAAGGATGCTGAATCATGTTAATTACTTTCCTCAGAGACTGTCCTTGATCTGCTTAATGTACCTTCAACAACCAAGCCTCAAAAAATATCTTCTACCCCCACTGCAGCCATCCCAACATTTTTTTCTAAGAAAGCTAACTAGACCCCATTTACAAAAATGAAAACATCAACAGTGTAGCCAGCTCTATCTGGTAGGAGGAGACAGAAAAACAAAATTGAAGCTGAACTTCACAAGCCAAAACAGGAACAGAAGATTCCACACATTTCCAGAATTACACCAGTGCAACCTTTACCAAAAGAGAGAAGCTTCCACCGACCCAGAACCAAGCAGCTTCTTCCATAGAAAGCAGCAGTAGCTAAGAAAAAAAATTGACAAGAGGAAGAAGAATAGATTAATAAGCAGCTTTTGAAGTGCAGAAAAGTCACTCACAAGATGTCCCTGTTCGTGGCAAATGAGTTGCACTAGGTGACCTTTAAAGGTCCCTTCCAACCCAAACTATTCTATCATTCTAAGATGGTGTAACACATGTTTTGAACACAGATGAAATAAAAGAGAATCAGCTGACATATGAGGCCATTGCTCCCAGCCATGTGCCTCCATTAATGTCAGTGTTAGCTGTTTACATAAGTTCTATTAAACCCAAGCAGCACCAGCCTCCTGATAGGAACATTCCTTGCAAATCTTTCTAACATGTCCTTTTCTGATCTAAGTTGTTATGAAAGGCTGACTGACATTAACTGGTAAGATTTGCCTGGGTATGACTGTTTAATGAATTAAAGTGCTTCCAGCTTTCAGGACTTGGACTTTTTAATGCAACAGTATGAAATAGACATGTCAATGATTTCACCCCTTTTTTTTTGTCCCTTAACTGAAATGCAGTGAAAAATATATTTTAAGAGTAGTTCTCTTAAAAAAAATCTCAATGTCATATTCTGAAAAAGTAGCATTTTATTAAAAGCATAGGTCACTTGCAAGTTCCAGTGTGGGTGAGATTCTGACATCCTGGAGTGCACCTCTTGGCTGGCAGGTGTAGGCTAGGGGTGAGGGACTGGCTGCAGCTCCTCCTGGCCGGGACTTTTCCCTGGGAGCAGGGAAGGGTTGGAGCCACACTGGAGGGGTGCAGTGGTGGCAGCAGAGCTCCTTCCGAGGCAGAGCGCGCTGAGAAATTTATTTTCACCGACGAGCTGCAAAGAGTAGGACACAGCGGGGCTGCGTTATCCACGGTGAAAGCGGGGTAAGAAAAAAACCCTGATGTTCTTTTCCAGGGAAGCGCCTGGCTGATCCAGTGCCCAGCTTAGATTCCTACCCTTAGCAAGGAGGGATCCAACGCAAACTTCGCCATTCAGCAGCTGTGGGGCCAGAGCTGTCTCCTACCGCCACCCTCCGGACGAGCCATTTCGGGAGGCCAGCGGGAGCACCCCCTCCCGGGGCTCTCGGCCGGCGGGGAACGATCCACCCCGCGCTCCTCACATACACCCCCGACCCCGCCCCTCCGCGGCTGCGGAGTTCAGCTCCCGGTTGAAGCCCAGGGAAAGAAAACCGCGAGGCAAAAGCTATCGCGCAGGCCCCAGCGAGGATCGAACTCGCGACCCCTGGTTTACAAGACCAGTGCTCTAACCACTGAGCTATGGAGCCACCTACGAAGTTTCCCCGCTACCGACAGGTCCTCTTCCCCTTCGGGCCGCCTTCCCTCTCGCCGCCTCTGCTTCAGCGAGCGGGGGGATCGCGACCGCCGCTCTCTCCCCCGGACGCGGGGCTCAGCGGGGCTCAGCGGCCCTCTTGCCGCTCTGTATAAGCGTGAGGCTGCGGGGAGCCACTGGCGAGCGCCGTCGGGGACCGCGCGGCAGCCACGGGTTTGCCTGCTGCCCGCTAGGCCTCCGGCTGTTTTTCAGGCCTCGGAGGTAAAAATAACCCATCTCCCTGCACCGACGTGGTGGGCACCAGCCTTCTTCTGCTCGCCACTCTGCCTTACCCTCAGCTTTAGATCAAACAGAGGTGAAACTATGGGAGCCTTACCTGTGTTTCTTCACTCCCCTGCAGCAGAGGGCCAGGTAGGCCCTGGGTAGTAGGCCTCACCGTCCCTCCTGCTCCTTGGGGCTGTGGGTCGGACGGTGTCTCATCTGCAACACCTCCTGCTCACAGCCAGGGTCCTGGCATTTCACACACACACACACACACACACACACACACACACACACACACACACACACACACACACACACACACACACACACATTACCACCGTGGGAGAAGCTACCCATGGTGGGAAGCAGGTGAAAATCCAAAAATTCCAGGTGCAGCTCACTCACATGTATGTCAGTGCCTGAAGGTAATGAAGGGGCTCTCCTGGCTTTATCAATGTCTGGTTGCACCTGCTGCAAATTCAGAGTAGAGCTGCCATTGCAGTGAGAAGTACTTCAGTGCCAAATAGAAGCTTGTGAGAAGGGTGCTTCAGGGACCACTGCTGTGTTCTCCAGGCCCCTGTTCATCTGGCCATGTGTCCTCCATGATGTGAAGGGGAGAGCTGTTGCATCCCATGGTGGGAGCAGATACAAGATTTTGGGAGGTAAGGCCATACAACGTACAGTTCTTGGCAGTGAGTTTAAATGGAGAGAGTATAATCAGCTTGGTGTTGTGAATTTAAAGTTTTGTGAAATAACTGTTAGAGAAAACCAGGTTTAATTATCTTGCAAATAAACCACAGATCTAGGTTGATAAAGATACGAATAGCAAGATAAGCAATGTACAGCCTTAGGTTTTCTTTTAATTTTTACTGAGCAAGGAAGTTTGAAGATTTTTTCATTTTCTTTCCATAAAAGAGCCAGACTGTCACATGGAGCCCTCCTCCATGAAAGCTTAGGTGAATGTGAAAAGGTAAACTGTGGAGAGAAACTTGAGAGACACTGCTATAGAGTAGTAATGACCAGTTCTGCTGCACACTAGTCACATTCTAGAAAAAGTAAAGCTCCTTGAAATGAGAATAGACATAAAAAGCGGTATTAAGGAGTTAAAGACCTTTTATCCCTCCCACACTCAATAAATCATAAACTAGGTCAACCTACCCCCCTCCTTTTTTTTTGTTTCACCTTCTCTTTAGATACATGTGATCTCTGTAGACAATTTAGACCAGTTCTGGTGAACTCTGTCTTGTTGTTTATGTAAGACACTAGAATCACTTTAAAATATCTGCTTTTGACCTCTAATGTGACAGCTGATAAATTCATGAAGCTTCACATTTCTTTGATGGCTGTTTTTTTTTTTTTTTCACTTCCCTTTGAAGATAATGAATCTGCAGAGTTGGTGAAGCTCTTCTAAAGAAATGTCTACGGTGATTGTTCTGCTAATGCCTTGGGCTACTGAGACGTTATAACTTGTTTTATACCTTTAAACTAGATAGAAGCAGAACTTTTCCTATTGTAAGACAAACCTACTTTCATCAGTCTAACAGGGCTGAGTAGCAGGATGAGATGTATTCTGAGAACAGAACAGTGCTGATTTTTTTTTTTTGTGGTAGTATGGCTACCTGTCACTATTGGTTTTTTTAACTTAGATGCAAAGTTGGTAACTGCTGTGGTTGCCCTGCTTCCAGACTCCTACTGCTACCTGCTTAGAGCTCACTGCAAGGTGCCTTTAAGTGTTTGTTTCTCAGTTGACTGTGAAGGGAGTAGATTCTGAAAATGTCAGCAGCTGAGACACATCTTGCTGGGTGTGGCAGTTTTGTACTGAGGATATTCTACAGTTGAGACCTGGCTGGAAAGGGACACAGCAGCTGTTTTATTTAAGAAGCACAGAAGCACTGCATAGCTCCTGTCTGCAAGCTGCTAATGCTCATTGCCAGCTCATCCTCCCAGTGTTGTTTGCACAGGAATAAACTTTAGTTTAACTTCACACAATACCCTTTTGCTTTAGATGTTTAAAGTAGAATAACTGTAGCTGCAAAATTCCTGTTAAGAGGAACAAGAAAAATTTTAGGGACATGGCAAGATAAGTTGTATGTTTAAAGAAGGTTCTGAATATTTCTGCACCTAAACACACAGATTTTGAAACTTAAGCATTTAGGCAATAAAATGCTTCTGCTTATTGCTGCTGAAAGCCACTGGGTGGAACTCAAGTACTGTGTTGAAAAAATGAAGAAACTGTTTTAACAGACTTCAAATGCTGTAAGGAGTGAATTTTTACCACACAGGGTCTTGTGCTGTATTGTTTTGTTTTGTTTTGTTACAAGATACCTTTAAAGATGTGCCAGATATGTAAAGATCCATGTTTATTTGTGCACTGTAAAATTCCTGATGATTTGCAGTAAGATTGAATTTGTGTTGTGTGTCCCCCTTATTACATCAGGGCTTTCCCAAGTATGCATTCTTTTCATCTGATTCGTGAATTAATGCTGATAAAATCTGGGGGGCTAATAGCAACTGCTTAGTACAAGGCAGGCAGGCTGTCTCTTTGCAAATGCCTTCCTGGTATAACACATTTGGCTTTTTCTTTCACATAGAAAAATTCTGTAGCTCTTACGGTAGGGAGGAATGCTGAAGGTTATTGGGAGCAGCATGCAGAAATGTTTCTCCTTCCCAAGGGAAGCTATTAAGAAGCAAGATCTGAAAGATACATCCTAGACCTTCTCTACACCAAGGACAGATAGCAAGTTAGAAAAAGGGGTGGCTAGTGTAAGAGTTGATATAATCTTGCATTCAGTCTGGACCATGGCTGTTTTTAAAAAGTTACTTAATTGTTCCTGATTAGCTCCCTGAACGTCCTTGACAGCCCTACTGAGCAAATATGTTTTTAACTATGTGTGGCGTATCAATTCACGGACTCAGTAGCTTTTCCAAACTGATTCAATCAATTTGTCACCTCAGATGGGACCCTCTCTGTCTGGCTGTGGGACCCACTGAGGACAGCTGAGGACAGCCCCCGTCCGATGGATCTCTGGGCGCCCCTGAGAGTTCTCGGGAAGACTCTTCTACTCATTCAGATCACCTCAGGGACAGACAAGGACCAGCAGCAGCAAACCAGATATCTTTAATTTGGAATGGGAATACCTATAAATTGTATAGGTATAATATAAATTGTAAGGAGACGTCCTATGTGTGGTAAAGAGCCCTGGTGCTCGCCCTTCTGGGTGGTTCTTGAGAACCTGGGGAAGCTCTGACTGCGGGGGGTCAGAGTGATTTTGGTTTTTGGGTGCTCCTAGCTGAAACAGCAGGAGTGATATGTGACATTACTATGATTTTGTCATCTGTTGCAAAAGTCCGGTACTGTTTTATTGTGTAAGGTTTATGTTAGATAACAGATACCTGATAAGGTTTATGTTTTATGTGTGAATCTGTGGAGCTCATGTTATGTGAGTGAGGATGTTGATGAGTGAATGAGACGTAAGGTTTGCAAAGCGATTTGCAGGGGGGGGTCCTTCTGACTGTGGTTCCGTCCCTCCCCAGGGCAGTTGGATGGTGAAGGGACTGTAAGGTGTGTGAAATTAGTGGAAGTCTATGTATGTTACCCCTTCCATCCCAGGAATGAATGTTATCTGATACATGATCTGAAACATAGAAACCGTGAAAATGTTTCACTGGCAACTGGGTTTCACTTGCCCTAAGTAAACTTTGGTTTAATTCTGACAATCAGTGGTCAAAGCCCAAAGTTGTAAATTTTTTTTGTGGTTTTGGAGGTGAATAAAGTGAGTGGGTGTTACATGGGGATTATAGTTGTGACCTACTTTATGAGGTCCTTTGCAGGCAGTGCAAAAAAGAGAAAATGCATGGTTGTAGAATTTAGTGATGACGATTGTTGTCACTGGAATTGTGGTTATTTTGTTCTAGAAAAGTAGGACCAACTCTATTGGGAGTACCTAAAAGCAACTTTGGTGTGGAACATCATCTGTTGCTTTCTTCGGCAACGGTTACGCAGCTGTGGGTATCCTTAGCTCCCCCCCCCCACTGCGAGGGGAGTGGGCAACCAGAGGAAATGGATTTGAGGAGACAAGCACTCAAAGTGGAGAGACAGCTTGTTTGTGTGCATGTCCCTTTTACAGCATCAGAAAGTTTAAGAAGGGAACAGAAATATGCACAAGATGGTATTAACATGGTTAGAAAATGTAAATTGGTGAGATAAGGCAGGGACCTATGAAGGCCCTGGGAAGGAGTCAATGTGCTTGGTGTAAACAGAGAGGGCACTGGAAGAGTGAGTGTCCAGAAAGAAGAGGAAAGGAAAGCTACAGGCCCACATGAATGGGGATTGACAGGGACCTGGGGGTTTCTGCCCTAGTGAATCTGAAAGCTAGGAGACCAAGAAAAAGAAGTAGAATTTTCTATAGATACAGAAGCTACATTTTCAGTTTTAGATCAAGCTCTAACATCAATGGGAAACTGGCCAAAGTGAAAAGGTGTATTTTAAAACCTCTTGAATTCTAATTGGGCAAATTATTAGGAATATACAGATTTTTACTTACTGAATGTGAGTCAGAGTACAACTCTCCTATTTTCCCAGTTAAAAGCCAGATGGGAGTTATAGGATAGTATAGGACCTGAGAGGTATTAACAAAATTACTGAGGATCTATACTGGTTGCCAACCCTTATACTCTCTTAAGTAAAGTAGTCCTTGAATTGCTTGGTTTACCATACTGGACCTAAAGGACATGTTCTTTTTCTTACCTCTGAGCCTGGATAGACAATTGCTGTTTGCCTTTGAATGGGAAAACTCAGAGTCTGGAATGAAGGCACAGCTCACACAGACTGTGCTTCTCCAAGGATTTAAGTATAGCCCCACTCTTTGGAAATCAGCTGGCCAAGGATCTGGAATAGTGGGAACGCCCATCTGGAAGTGGAATGGTCTTGCAGTATGTAGTTGATCTACCAATAGCCACTGAAAGTAAGAATCACAGAATCACAGAATCAGCCGGGTTGGAAGGGACCTCTGAGATCTGAGATCAGCAAGTCCAACCCTTAATCCACTACCACTGTGGTTACCAGACCATGGCACTGAGTGCCACATCAGTCTCTTCTTAAAAACCTCCAGGGACATATGATCCACCACCTCCCTGGGCAGCCCATTCGAATGCCTGACCACCCTCTTTGTAAAGAATTTCTTCCTAATATACCCCTGGCGGAGCTTAAATCCATGGCCTCTTGTCTTACTGGTAGCTGCCTGGGAGAAGAGACCAACCCCCCCCTGGCTACCCCCGCCTTTCAGGGAGTTGTAGAGACTGATGAGGTCTCCCCTGAGCCTCCTCTTCTCCAGACTGAACACCCCCAGCTCCCTCAGCCCTTCCTCATAGGACTTGTGCTGGAGTCCCTTCAGCAAATATTAAAGGAAAGCTCTAAGGACTGATAACTAGATTTGGGCTCCCTGCGGTAATATCGTCAGACAGGATGATGCAAAAATTGTTCAACAAATCAGCAAAATCCTGGGAATATATTGGCAACTCCATAATCCATATAACCCATGATCAAGCTGCCAAGTGGAGAAGAGGAATAATCTGATCAAATTGCAAATTGTAAAATTAGGCCAAGAAGCTAGCCTGTCCTGGTCCCAATCGTTACCCTTGGCACTCTTGAGGATAAGAACCAAACGCAGGGCTAAGGAAGGGCTAAGGAACATAGTGCCACCGACCCCCAAAAGCACCGCATCAGACTGGATCAGTGGCCAGGAAGGTGCCCACTGAGCTGAGGCAATTACAGTCGTGTCCGCAGCACTATCGAGAATGCCCTGTGAGAGAAGCCGTGTCTTTAGGCAGAGTGGCGCAATTTACATTCCAACAGCGGCCTCCGGTGGTATAATTGTTGCGACCAGGATATCTGAGGCATTCCAGTGGACCCAAAACTGCCTTTCCCCTGCTTTCAAAGGTAGTTCTCGGCGGGCAAGCCCTAAAGTATATGAGTTGGGCAATCTTTTCACTTGCTGGTACAATACAAGTACAATCTCGTGTGTTCCATAAGATTTTATTGACACATCTCACATTCAAATGCTAACAGAAGCGAACCAAAGGAATGACTCTTCAGACAACTGGTTCCTGAATTACCCCTAGAAATTCTCTTATACTATAGTATTTGTTTTCCTAAGCCCCTTTTCCCAGGTTGCCATCCAGTTCTTTGCTGAGTTCAGTTTCACTGTTTTTTTGCAGGATTCAGTTCTTTGTTGCACAAACCAGCTCCTGTCTGTGGGCTGCAGCAGCATGAAATAAATAGCAGCAACCCTTTTCTCTAGAGATGTGTCTCCTAACAGGCTGTGGTGGCTTGCCTACCTTTTCTGTCCTCTCATCTGATTTTCTGTGTCCTGGGGACAGCCTAGTGTACCTGTGATTATCTCAGCAGAAATACAGATCAGCAAAACTGGCTTGCTTGTCTTTCTTTGTGAACCCCTGTGACAAAGGACTTGCATCCCAGCTCCCATTTTTTTATGAAATGGGGTGTTCTGTGGGGTTTAACTGCTTGGCAGGTTCCATACTGATGGTTTTGTTTCTTAAACTCCGTAGTAACCCAAAGGTGTCTGAGTTTAATGTATTAATTTTAATTAGCAAGTGGATTACTTTGTCTTGTACAAATACAAGGGGTTTTTGAGTAAAATGTTTTTAAAATGAGGGGAACACTTACTGCTGAGTTTGGGTGGCTTTTGGCCTGATTCTTGGCACATTAGGCATTGAAAGATCCCATTACGTGGTTGAGGCCTGGCTTCTCTTCTGCATGTAAAGCTTTAAAATAGCTCCTGCTTGATTACACCTGAGGAAATATCCTGTTGTTCTGCAGTTTTAACCTAATCAATCCTTTAAAAATACATTGTTCTTCAAATAACACAGGAATGATCATCTTGTCCCTGAAACATTGCAAAATATGAGCAAGATCTAGATAAAACATCAACAAAAATATCTTGCTGTGGTTTTCCTCTTATAAATTATACCTCTTATAAATTATACCTCTTATAAATTATACTTATAAATTACCATTTGTAACTGTGGCTGGATAAAGTGCTGTGAAGGCTGTTCCTAGGTTTGAGCTTGTGCAGTGCTTGCATTTCTACTCCATCCTAGCATGGGATACTGGCATCCTTGTGTGTACCTTTCCCCTTGGGTGAAACTCTGCTTTGCCTAGAAAATACATGCAGCAGATAAAATGACCTTTCAGAATTACTTTGGTAGTCTTAATACTCTTTTGGACAAAAATTCATTATCACATGCAAAAAAACTTCTTGCCTTTTTAACAACATTTTGTGCAGCTCTGAAGAGGAGCTAGGGACTGACATGCCTATGAAAATTCAGTTCTCTTTTTTCTTCAGAAAGGTGACATAGCACACAAGGGAAATGTAAAACTTGCCTTACTACACACGTCTTTATTTGCTCATAAGCCAGGTCATGTAATGGGTGTTGTGTTGACCATGACTAAGGTTTGAGCATTAGTACATTTCTGTGGAGAAGCCATCACTATTGTCAAGCCATACTCCAGAATAAAGGTTCTATTTCTGCCTCATTGTGCCCTCCTGTTGTGGAACATGCTACAGGTTTTGTTTTGTTTGTTTTTTAAGATAACATGTATCTGATGTATTTTCCTTAATGTGAGGGATCCAAGCAGAAGAGATTTTGTCTTCCCACGCTTTGTCTTCCTGAAACAAGAAAGGAGTAATACGATTTTATTTGTTTCAGAGTTATTTCTCTGAAGATCATATCAGTTATTTCTCATCCAGATCATATTCAGAAGCTATTTATTATAAAAGTGTTTATGATTGTGGTTTACAGGGTAGCTGGTGGTTCTTGGGATCTTTGAAAAACCAGGGTGAACTGGCAGCAGGTGAAAGATGTTTTCATGACAGTTGTGTAGTTTGAGAAAGAGAATATTTCTTCTTTCCTGCCCTGGATTAAAGATAAATTGTGTCCATTTATGTTACTATCAAAACGATCTTCTTGTCAAAAACATTTAGGAGGCCTGATTCTAAGATGAAGTACAGTGTTCCTCAAAGTGCAGAAAAGGACTTGCCCATGCCTGGCTTTTGCCTTGAAGACAGAGATATTCCATGAGGCAGAGTGAAATCACACGAAAGCACCTCTCTGGGGCAGCATGAGGGCTTTTCGTCCTGGAGCTACCAGAAGGATTGGCTGTCTTTGGGCAGATAGGTGAAGAAAGTGTTTAACGTCCCCGTGTCTCACAGTGCTCTGGAACAGAGAAGCTGTGTGCTCTGTCCTCTGGCCAGGTGTTCTTTTCACCCCCTGCGCGGTGTTGAACCCATCCAGCACTCACTGCAGACGGACTGCCTGTCAGCTATGCCACCTGCCCAAAAGAGACAGTGTTTTGTGCTGCTGTCACCCAGCTTTTTGTCCTTGCATGTCCCCTGAAGAGGTCCAAAAAGCAGAAAAAAGCTGTCGTGGACACGGCAGTAAATCGAAAAATAATGTCTCTTGAATCAGCAAAATTACATCCAAACTGGCATGAGATGGCGCCATTTGCTCTGTCTACACTCTTCAGAAGATACTGCTATTTTTAGCAACAGACTCCTTCTCCTTTGATATGGTAACAGCCACCTTGAGCTAACAGGACTGACAAGATAAAATGCTCCTGATACAAAGTTGCCAGGCAGGTAAAGCAAATTGGTGCCGAATACTAAGGAATTATTTGAATGTCTGAATACCAAATGGAAGGCCTGCAGTTTGCGGTCTCTGGCAATGATTGATGAAAGGCAGAAATTTTTAGCTGTAAAATTCAGAGAAAAAGGAGAAAATTCAGTGGCACTGGTGGGTTTCTGCTTCCACTTAAATGTGGAGGGCTGCCTGGATAATTTGAGAGACCTGAGAGCCTGTGAAGAGGCAGGTTCTCACGCTGCAAAGCAAGGCTGAAGATAGCATCGAGGCACGGCCTGCTGCCAGAAAAGATAGTAAGGAATTTGGAGGACATTGCTCTGAACAAAGGGATTATGTAGTGTATCAACTCTTGGCTTTACCCAGGATGTTCTATTGTAGGAAAGTGCTGTAAGCAATGTCTGTAGCTAGCAAGACCATGGTCTTTGTTTATTGTATCTGGCTTTTAAAACAATCTGCCTTATTGTGATACCTTAACAACATGTTTATTCTGCACTATCAAGAACACTGCTGATGAATAAAGTCAAACATATTACCACCAAGTATATGTCTAGCCTGGCCTCAAACTTTTTTCTCCTCTCTAATTTTTTCCTCACTGCTTTAGCAAGACTTGAATTACTCCTGCTCACTTCCTTCAACATCATTGGCTTCAATGAGACAGCGACTGTGTGGCGATTCTCTGGGGACCTGGAGGGTGAAAAATGAAAAATCTGTTCTCTTTCACTTTTTTTTCCTTTTCTTAAAAGCTATCTCTTTCTTGGGTGATTCATGTGTTTTAAAAAATCTCTGTTCCTGTATTTTTCTCCCACTATTGACCCCTTCCAGAGACCCCTTACCAGCATGGTGTTCTTTTCCCTTAAATGAACCTTTTAATTAATTTAAATCTTAAAATTGGTTACTTCTACAATTTGTGGGGCGAGTATGTGCAGCAGCTAGTATTTCCTCCTAAACAAAATATAAAAAAAAAATAGTTATGGACCATGACAAGCTGACCCATAGCTGTGCATGTGCTGATTGATCTGTCACTAAACATGTATATCTATGTCTATATAACATGCCTATATAAACACATATGTTTATGTCTATTATGTATGTGATGCCAAGCAGAGTGTAGAGCAGCTGTGTTCTTCATGTCTGAAGAGGGAGAAAGCCTGAAGGCTTCTGCTAAATTGTTGTTTTCCAAAAAGTAAAGGAATATAGGACTATCTTTGAGGCCTTTAGTCCTCTCAAATTTGGCTGAAATCTGTTTGCAAACTTGAAAGTTCCTTGGGAGTGGGGTTGGCAGCCAGTATGGTTATGTGAAACTTTTTTCCAGGGAAAAAACAAACTAAAGCTGCACTGGTCACGTTTTTCCAAACAAGCCTTTAAAATTCTTTAGAAAACAGACAGTTCTGGAATGGGTGTGAGGCAGAGGACCCAGAAGATCAAAGAGTCCCTATCTTTACTCCAATATGGACTTCGATACTTAACTGTGTGCCCTGTTTACATAGCTGTACAGGACTTCACTCCCAACCTTCCAAAGGGATTGTGGATGCATTTATTTGTTGCATATTCTGTAAATGCAAGATATTATTGTTATTGGTGTAAAAATAGTCAGAATATTTCAAGTGGGCTGTAACTGAATAAAAAATGTAACAGGATTGCCCAAAACTCCCTGTCTCTGAAAAAAAATATGAGCAGGTTCATTTTTCTGTTGTTTTTAGGCACAGGGAGCAACGCTTCTTAATAAGTATCAGAATATTTGTTTTAAATAAACTTTTTGTGATGGTTTCTTCCAAGGAACCATAAGGCTATAGGTACCTGTTCCTGTAGGTATAGTTCCTGTTGCAACTCACTGGGAGGTAGGGAAATGCAAATGTGTCCCAGTGTGGCCTGCACTGCTGTAGATTAGAGGCTGTTGTCCCAGCCATGGCCTGTTTACAGAGGTTTGAATATTTGGCTCAACCAAGGATGCAGCTACCCAAGTGAGACACAAATGTGTGGGACCACTCTGGGTTTCAGTTACTAGGACAGGCAAAACAATAAAACCTATCACAACTATCAGGCACCTTCCTCAAGTGCTCACATTCCCTTTCCTGTGAAAGACATCTGAGTCTCAAAGACAGTGTCTATGCTAATCAAGGATCAAACTGTTATTTGTTCTGGAGCTCTTGAGGTAGGTGGAGGAAAGATGCATCTGTAATAAGCAATATATAGGCTGTGAAAGGCTAACTGCTTTTTAAGTGCTGGATGTGATAACTGGAACCAGGTAATTTGTATTTTGTCCTCCTGGGAGAATAAAATGAAATTAAAATACAGTTTTGTTCTTAGCTCTGTTTCAGATTTTGCTGTATATTTGCTGCTAGAGACAGCAGTTTGTGTGTTAGAGTCACAAAACTGGCAATCTGTGCAATTAGTTCAGAGTATCCTATTCCTTTGTGTGTCCCTCGTGTCTGGGGCGAGTGGTGCTCCAAGCTCCAGGTATTTGAAAACCTGTCACCACCACACTGGGATGGACAGTCCAGGACATTTCTGGTAAAACAGAAACATGCTTTAACTGGGACAAGGTGTCACAGCCCTTGAGTAGGGTTGGTGACCCCTGGGAACCAAATGGGAATGGGAATTTACATTCCCTTCTGTGTATTTGGAATTAAGCTAGATGGACTTGTGTAGTGCTGTCTACATACAGGCCTATCAGTTGTTCTGTGGATGAAATGTGTTGCTCAGAAGCTCTGCTCTTGTTTCCCAGGACAATACATCCCAGCTTGTCATGGTTTAACCCCAGCTGGCAACTAAGCCCCATGCAGCCACTTGCTCCCTGTCCCCCATAGGGATCGGGGGAGTGAATAGGAAGAGTAAATGTGAGAAAACTCAAGGGCTGAGATAAATACAGTTTAATAGGCCAAGAAACAGCCATGCATACAAGCAAGGAAAAACAGGGAGTAAATTCTCTCCTTCCCATTGGCAGGCAGGTGTCCAGCCCTCTCCAGAACAGGAGGGCTAAGTCACATGTAATAGTTACTTGGGAAGACAAAAAGCCATAACTGAATGTGTGGCCCCCCTTCCTTCTTTCTCCAGCTTTATATGTTGAGCATGACATCATATGGTATAGCATATCCCTTGACTAGTGTATGCACTACTTAGCAACAACTAAGCCTTCAGTGTGTTATCAAGTTTGTTATACTAAATCCAAAACATAGCCTCATACTAGCTATTGTGAAGAAAATTAACTCTATCCCAGCCAAAACCAGGACAAAAGTGATTGGACTGGGCCAACATGTGCCACAGAACAAGCTCAAATGTAAAAAACATTGGATGAAAGGTTTGAGTATACTTTCCCACTTGGGAATTTTTGTGCTGTATTGAATTCCTCCTCTGCAATCCAGTCCCTTGGTTGTCACTGCTGGTCAGGGGTTTGAACACGGGTTGTGCATGTGGCTGCAGTTCCCTGTACTCTGATTTTGTTGTCTGCAGCTACCAAGCTGCTGAAGAACTGTATAGTCTGGAAGGTTATTAATGTTTACAGTTTATGAGGTGAATGAAAATAGCAACTAGTATGCTTCAGTCTCACTGCATAATATCTAACAATGGCTTTGTTTTAGAATAGTAAACCAGCTGTCCTGGTTTGGGCCAGGATAAGGGCGATTTTCTGTCTTGTACTTTTGCTTTTAGCTAGGTCTCTTGTAAGTAGTTGCACTTGCTGAAATTAACAGCAAGTTTCTCAGACAGTGTGTGTTTCTAGGACTGATAACACTTGATGTTTATAGTTATTGCTAGAGACTGGTGTGCAGAGCCAACTACACTGCTCAGGTCTGAGGAAAACATTTTACCCTCCAGGAGGATAAAGAGGTCTCACCTGCAGCCCTCCTTTGGGGAGGAACGGACAAGATAGATGCCAGAATTGACCAAGCAGAGTATTCCATCCCATATACGTCATCCTCAGTATAAATTTGAGGGATCACGAGGGCCAAGCCAGATTTCCAGCATCCGGCTGCCTGTCCTTCCTGCCTTTCCTGCTTCCCTTCCTTCACCCAGCATCCTGGAAGGATCCCGTCCGTTTGTCTGCCTGTGGTCCTGATCCGTGCCAGCCCATATCTGTGTGTTCCTGCCTCCAGTTCCCGACTGCTGCCGACTCCAGGAGTCCAGCCTGGACTTTCCCAGGGCTGCCCTGCAGCCTCGGTGGTGACGTGAGAGCTATTGGGGGGAAGGGGGGAGGAATGTGGTATCCATTTTCCTGTATATTTGTATATATTTAGTAATTTTCCCTATTTATCATTACTGTTTCATTAAAGTTGTGTAGTTTAGTTTCCAACCCATAAGTCTCTCTCCCTTATTCTCTCTCCTTTCTTATCAGGGAGGAGAGTGAGCGTCTGTTACTCGGTTTAATTGCTGGGCCAGTGTTAAACTGTGACACCAGCCAAATATCCTTTCCTCAGATCTGGGTTCCATTAGAAATGAGCCAGAAAACAACCTAAGAAGTTACTGATGGTCCTGAATGCTGGGAAGCAGCCATTCTGTTTCCAGCCTTACTCTACTAAAAGGTAGAAGTACCTCCTCCCAAAGCTGCTGCTGTAAAGCATTCCTGAACCACATCTAGAAAGGTTTGAAGGCCAGCTTTTGAGTGGTCAGGTCCTTCAGGTCCTCTTGTGATACCTTTTCCATAACCCTGTCCACTGAGCATGAAAAAATCTCGGCTGCTTCAGTTTTTAGGCTGGTGTTACTGTTTCAGAGTATGCTTTTGCTGACGAAGTATTTGTCAGGGTTTCAAAATGGTGAGTAATTGGATGTTTCAAAATCCTTCTTTTGCTTCTGAAGGACTAAACTGTCTGCAGACCACTGAACCTCCCTTCTTTTGAGTAAGCTTGGCTTTCCCAAATTTACCACATCATGCAGAGCTGAAAATCAAAGCATCACGGAATCACATGAATGGGATGAGAATGACTTAAAATGTTTTGAGTCTTGAGGATTTGGATTAAGCTTTGTGTAAAGCTTTTGGTTTGAGACTTGTCTCTTTTAAAATACGTCACTATATATTAGTGACTATTATATAACTAGAATAGTACCTCTAAGGTCCTGTCAGCTGGTAAAGTCTAATGCAGGTCATTGTACATCCTTCAGACACTGGCATCCGATCTGCACTCTAATGGCTTTCACAAATCCCCTCAAGCAGAACAGTCAAGCTGACTCCATGTTCAAATGGGCCCAAAAGCTTTAAAAGCAGCACTGGGAATGTCAAATGGGGCCAATGAGGGTAGATTGCATCTGCATGAGGGGATAAATTACTCTTGAGTGTAATTCACAAATCCGAACATTAGACTATTGTAATCAAAGTCCAAGTGAGCCTCTGTGTAGGGATAAATAGCAGCAGCTGCTCTTCATACATGACAGATCTCTTTCAAAGCTTATACATGCCTATTAATTCTTCTCCTAATCAAAATTTAATTCAACCTGCCATTGGGTAGAGGAGATATCTTAAACATCTTAATTCACTTAGGTAACATGCTTTTAGTGTATTGAGAAATGCTCATTGCAACTTACTTTGCTATTAGGTGTTTAAATTTATAAGTGATTTATTTGTAACCTCCAGCCAGGACTGGTTGAAGGACAGTGGACTTATCAGTCCCACTAATATTGCAATGTGAAGTGGAACTGATTCAACACCTGTGGAAATACTGGGTTAGTATTTCTGTCTAGTCAGAAGCAGAAAACCATCAGGGTCAGGATGCAGAGGCACTTCAGCCAAATAGGGGGTCCTGGTTGGTGGCAAACTGAGTAAGAGCCAGCAGTGTGCCCTGGCTGCTGGGAGGGCCATCCGTGTCCTGGGGTGCATCAAGCACAGCGTTGGCAGCCGGGCAAGGGAGGTGATTGTCCCACTCTGCTCTGCACTGGTACTGCCTCACCTTGAGCCCTGTGTGAAGTTTTGGGCACCACAGGATAGAAAAGACATTGAGCTGTTGGAGAGCATCCAGAGGAGAGCAATAAGGATGGTGAAGGGTCAGGAGGCGATGAATTATGAGGAGTGTCTGAGGTTACTTGGAGAAAAGGAGGCTGAGGGGTGACCTCAGCACAAGTATAGGGCTTCTTCACAAGGGGAAGAGGTGGGACTGGTGCTGATTTCTTCATTCCTGTGGCCAAAGACAGGAATTGGGGAAATGGTAGGAAGCTGAATCATAGAATCATAGAATTGGCTGGGTTGGAAGGAACCTCAGAGATCATCAACCATCAAGGTCCAACCCTTGATCCACTACCGCTGCAGTTACTAGACCATGGCAGGGGAGGTTTTAGGTTAGATACTGGGAAAAAGGTTTTTCACCCAGAGGGCAGCTGAGCAATGGAACAAGCTCCCCAGGGCAGTGGTCACAGCACCAAGCCTGCCTGAGTTCAAGAAGCATTTGGGTGACACTCTCAGGCACATTGTGTGATTCTGGGGGTGTCCTACACAGGGATAGGAGCTGAACTTGATGGTCCCTTCCAACTTGGCATATTCTGTGATTCTACGATTCTATGAAATAAATGATCAAATTAGACAATGGTAAATACATTGGTAAATAATGGTAAATATTGGTAAATACAGAATTTACACATGCAGTGGGATAGAAAGAAGGCAACCTGATCTAGCTGAAGATGTTCTGGTTTATTGCAGCGTGAGGGTGGGACTAGATGACCTTTAAAGGTCCCTTACAACCCAAATTATTCTATGATTCCACTAGGAGTTGCCATATATGCGTCTGAGCCTTTTTAGGTTTCAGATCAGCAAAATATTTATCTGATAACATAACATCCAGTGGTATTCAGAAGACTGCTGAAACGTGTGGCTTATACCAGTCCACAGTCCTTTTCTTTGCCTTCTAGTATGTCTTCATTTGAGAGATGTAACATCTTGCTCTCTACAGAAAGCCTCATTTCTTGTTGTACTGGGTTTGTTTTTATGGTGTTTTTTTGGTTTTGTTTGATTGTTTTTGTTTTGTTTGTTTGTTTATTTTTATCTCCCCAGTCATTCCACTGAGAGTGAGGAGAGGAACATGAAGTCCCTTCATTCACTGAAATACAATTTGCAAACATCTGCATCAATCCAGAGCATGAAACCTCATGTTAAGACCACATTCCTTGTCACCAGGGCAATTCAAATATAGACTACATGAAATAGCCTTTGCCTGGTATTTTTTAGGTCTTACAGTGGCTTTACACTTTCTGGGCTATCAAACACTTCTTACCTGAAAAAGCAGGGAATAGTTTATCAGCTTCTCCATGAAGCATTCTTATTCTTCCAGTTAAGTCACTAATGGATTGTGGGATTGTGTTGTGGGTGTGTTTATGAGGCATTCCTGATGTGCTGATAGTATTTCCTCTTCATGGTGGGAAAGCTTTGTACCAGTATTCTAGAAAAACTGCAAAGAGAAAAGATGAGATGTCTTTCCTAGAGACGACCCAGGTCTGGTGACCTTTCCACCAGTGCAAGTGCAATTCTAGGCAAAAACTGGCTGAAAATTACACTTAACTTTTGCTAAATTGGCTGTTCTTCTGGTGGAAGCAATTCTGACAAATCCTGCCAGTGGTGGATTGCTGTCTTCCTGTAAAAATATTAATTAACTTTCACTTAGTTCTGCAGTTGATGCAGAATTGCTTTAAGGTTGAAGACATTAGTGCCCATTAATATGGTACAAGAGATTAAGCTTGGGAAATTATCTTTCGAACAGTTCTGGAAAAAAATGGCTGCATCTTCAATAAAAATTGATCCATTCCTATTTATGCTGAATAAATAAGTAATATATGAAGGAAACAACACTAACAGAGAAACACTCTCAGCTATTGTGGTTTTATAGGACAACTGATGAAACTTACTTGGATTCTTCCCAGAAAATGTACACACTTTAAAAATTCTCTGGAGAACAGGAAAAGAAGCAGCAGTAATGCAGAATCACTAGTTTAATCTCCAGTTCAGCATATACTTTTGTGTTACAGTGGAGTGCACACAGTCAGTCACAGAATCACAGAAAGTTATGAGTTGGAAAGGACCTCAAAAGATCGCATCCAACCTCCCTGCGATGACCCCCTTTAGTCTGCTCATTCTATAAATCTTTGTCACAGAGGGACACCTTGTTTGAGGGAAAGGAGAAAAAAATGTGAACAATAAGAAGTGTAATATGCTTTCTCCACTACGTGCTGTAGCAGAGGTTGGTGTGCTTGGTTCATCTCATTTGTCTAGTGAAGATGCCACTGCTAAATTGGTGAACTAAATGCAGTCTACTAGGGGTTTGTTAATTAGTTTTCTTATGGAAGCACTTACAGAAACAATCCAGTTCAGCAAGAGCTGATCAATTAAACTTGAGCTGAAGAATCACCAGAGTGACCCTTTCCACCTGACGGGTTAGGAAATACCGATGACACCAGCTATTAGCTGCTCGAGGTGTGCATTTAGCATCCTCTGTATGTGTCTGGGGGAAGCAGCTAAGGACTGCTTTTTACCACCATTTTCCATTTTTTAGTTTTCCATTTACAAAAACATCTTTGTCAAGAGAAAAAAAAAAAACCCACCAAAACTTGACAGTGTAATAAATTTGAAGATTATGTAGATGAAGATCCCAAAGCCTTTGGGCCCCAACCACAGTGTTGTTTAGATGAATAGGCAGAGCCTGAAAACCTTTATCTCATCCTTCTGACCTTGGGTTATTCCCTTAAATGCCTTCTCCAGACTCATTTTTCCATTTCCCATTTTAGCATCTCTCTTGTGCTGCGACAGAAGAAAGCTCAAAGCTCATGTTCTCTTTTAGCATTGCTTGGAAAAGGAGTATCAGACTGGTACTCTTTCTGTGAAGTATGTGTTGTGGCCCAGGTTGCACTGACCTGTAGCTGTTCTGGTACGCAGCACAAAAATACAGCCCCAGAGGCTGTGGAACAGTGTTTGCAACAATATATGTCCACCTCCCATCTATTTTGGATGCTGCATCATCAGTTTTACTTGTGCTGGTGGCACTGCCTGGTGCAGAGTCATGGATTTGTGATATCAGCCCTTATCAGTAGAAGGCCACAACACTTTGTCCTTGAGGAAGCTTCTTCCTTATGTGCTTTTTAAGATTGGATGTAGCTGTTGGGCTCTTGATCATCACCTGATCTGACAGTGGCTGCCTTGCTGTTTCCTGTGGGTGTACTCTAGATTCTGGGTGATCCTGTGACAGACACAGGTGAAGGCACTTCATACTCTTGGCAGCATGAGTTATTCTACGTTGTTAATGTGGAATCCCTTACTCAGTTAAAATGACAGGTTGGGCTCTGCAAAGCTCTTTCAGCTGATCATGAGTTCAGCTAGACCCTGTATTAGAGACAGGGCTATGGCACATCCAAATGATGTAATTTGTGGAGGATGAGCAATTTGCCTAAGTTGCATTGAAATGAAGGACACAGAGTTTCTTCTATCAGTGCACTGGAGAAAGTTGTGTACTACGTTTAGACTGTGAAGTCCAGATTCTGCCTCATGCTATGAGCCTATGACATTCTAATCTGGTGATTCTAAATGACAATTTCAGGTGCAGAATTATGGATCTTTTTAGATGCTCTCCATCCGCTTACTTTCCTCTTGTTCCTGTGCGCATATGTTATAGTCAGTAAGTCCCTCCCTTCACTCCAGAGTAGGCAAAATGAGAGAGGTGACACAATTTGGGAGGTGTATCACTTGTTGGGGTGATAGTTGACAAAGAGTAGTTAGGAACACATTTTGGTGTGGTTCTGCTCAGTCACTCAGCTCTGCTGTTTTGAAGCAAGAAGCCTGAGTTTGTCGTCTCCAGTGGAAGTCCTCTGTCTCTCCTGATGTCAAAGGCAAGCTGTCTTCCTGAGTCTGGGAAATTGTTAGGAGTTTGGGAGCTGCTTTCTTAATCTGATAGTGGTGCAGATGGAAAGCAAAGGCAGATGAGGGTGAGTGACGAGGAATAGGCAGGAAGACCCAATATAGGCTGTCCCCCTCCATCTCCTGGATGGAGACAAGCAATGTAGCATTGTGCATAATTTTTCCTACCTGCAACAGTAGGTGTGATTGCTACTCTTTGAGGAGCGTGGAGAGAATTAAATGTTTCTGTTGCCTAGATGAAAAGCACTATGTACACAAATTGTATGCTCTTGAGAAATTGATCCTATTTCTTGGTGTTTGTCAACACTTGATGTTCTGTTCTTCCTTTGCTATCTTGCCCATTACAGGGATGAGAAGGCATTAGTAAGGGGTTCAATTCGCTTCCTTTAATGGCTGATTCCCTTGCTGTTGGCTAAGAAATCATTAAGCTTGTTCAGAAGAAGACTGTGCAGATTTGTTTCTGAGAGCTTTACAGAAATCTGTGTCTGAGCCCAGGGCATTTCCAGATTGCATATTCTTAACTGCATTAAATACTTCAGAGCCATCTGACTGATTTTCTCACAGTTCAACCATCTGGTCTGAAAATTTAGGCAAGGTTTACTTCATAGAGAAGCTCTGAGTCACTCACACTGGAGTGTCATTAGATGACCCCTTGGCTGCTCTTTGATGGAGAAAGGCTAGTATAATGTCACTGCTGATAGTATGCTAAGTGAGACAAACGTACGGCTTTAGGGGCTCATTAGTTTTGATTAATCAGGCTAAAAATACAGCTTTCTTGTCTGTGCAAAATGGCTAGTTACCCTTCCCAAAGTCCAAAGCATAAAATTGGCATCGTTATTTTAATAACTTTTTATTTGTTATTATAAATCTACAAAGCCCACTCTGCTTTAAAAAAAAAATTCTTGTTGTCTTTTAGGTAGCTAAGACTTATTTCCTTGATTAACACAGCACTTACAAGCTTTGATGCACATCTTCTTCTAGCACTCGTGAGTTAAGGAGTATGGTTACCCTCATGGTAGCAACAGGAGGATGTACAGAGAAATAACCTCATGTAAGAGAAGGTGACTCACTAGGGACTATACCAGCTGCATTAAAGCCACTTTACTACTGGCTTCATGCTTGTTGGTTCATGTGTGCTCAGACTTTTTCCTGATGCGGAGAAACTCTGTAAATAACTACCTAAGAGATTCCTGGGGGGAGATCAGGTGCCGTGAGGCTCCTCTTGTTTCCAGGCCAAGTGTGCACGCATGGCATGTGGTGGGCTCAGGAAAGCTCCTCTTTCAATGGGGAGCTTAATTAATGCCCTCTCATCATGTGGTTGCTGTGCCCTGTGGTGTGCAGAGCAGAGGGAGGCAGGGTGACCAACAGAGAAAGGGAAGAGATGCAGTTGGAGAAATGCCTTCGGTGACACGTAGCAGCCATAGCAGACTGAGTTTGCAAGATTATTTTGGGCCAATAAACCAAGCATTTCTATTTTAAATATTTGGAGACTAGAGATCTATTTGTGTGCCTGAAGCTGTCAGTAATCTGTTCCAAGAATACATGTTATATCTCAGAAATGCCGTGGATCACAGAAAGCTCTACAGACCTGAATCTCCAGATAATCACTCAAGTTTACAGAAGAAGCCTAAATTTGACTTGGTTTGAAATAATGTCCTGAACTCTCCATGTCCTCAAATCTGGATGGTATCTGGAGATCTATCTGGAGGCCATCCCATTCTAAGATGTGAAATAATTTAATCCAAATGAGAAATGAACTCTGATAAGCTAGAACTTGTGCACCACTGTCAGCTCTGACAGAAAGGGATATTTTTCTCCTCACTGCCTTTGCCAAAGTCTTTCACTGGCAGGGCTGAGTGTCCAGGAGAGTATCTTCTAGCTTCTGTGGGACATGGGAGACTTTCCAGCTTCCTGCTTCAGCTTCTGTATGTTCACTATGTTATGGGACAAATTATTTGCTTTTTTTCTTCCCATTTGCTTCCCCTCTCACCTGTTTCTTAATTCTTCCCACTGAGAGCATATAGCATTAGGGAAGAGAGTTTCATCTATACGATCAATCTAATCTATCACTTATGGGTGTTCCTGCTGTCGGTGCACTGTTCTTGAGTAAGATTTTTCAATTGTAAGACACCGTGGAGTTCTTCGCTTGTTACCCCTTTAACCCTCTTCCTCTGATTAGGAAGAGTCCCAGAGTGACTGCTCTGACTGTCCCGGGTGATCCCAAGAACAAAACTCAAATTTTGGTCAGTTCTGTATGTTAAGAAGGGCTGACTGCTCCTGGTTTTCTAAGAGGCATTCAAAAGCAATACTGTGGAAGTGAGATGACATTATTCACTACTACAGCTAGGATAAACATGATAAGAAGCTGAGCCATTTCCCTCTTTCTCGTCCTTATTTAGGTGATACATCAGTCAATGCTAGGGCTGCAATTTTGAGGTGTTTTTGGTCTCTGGGTAAAAGAGACTTTGCTGAGTGAAGAAAGAGACTTTGCTCTGCCAGCTTAATTTCTGTCTCTCTTACACTCTGCCATTATTTTCTGCTGTGGTTCAGAAGGTGCCGTTTCAGGAAGAGAATGCAACAGGGGCTTGAGGCCATCTCTTCCTCTTCCTCAGCTTCTCAGGGGCCAGTTTAAATTAGAGGACCCCGTGGGTGCTCTTGCAGATGTTTTTCCCAGCTGCTTCTGTTTCAGGAGCACAGAATGCCTCATCACTCTCCCATCCCTGACATTTCCCCTCTGCCAAGGACAGAGATGGTGACACTACAAAGGACCTGTGCTCCTCTGTAGCAGGTGCTGCATTGCTGGAGCAGTGTGTGAAGGATGAAGTGGGTCTCAGTTCTCTAAAATGCTTCTGTTATTTCATTGGTGAATTGCAAGAGTTAGAGACTAGGAACTTCAGTGTTATAGAAGTCAAATTTTAACGTCTTGGGGACAAGTTTTGCTGTCTGTTCAGCTGTGGCAAAAAGCAGGGTGAAAGCTTTTCACTTGTACACTTGTACAAGTGGAAATACACTTGTATTTCCTGTGACTTTGTCCCGTACAGCATATAACCAAGGCCTCCCTGTGTGTCCCAGTACAGCAATACCAGTGGTGGGAAGCTGGAGAGAAGAAGCAAAGGATAAATTGCTGAGTTGGCCACCCATTCCTCAAATGGACGAGCTAGAGAATAAAGAGGTTCTTCAAAGGTTTTCAGGAAGGTCAGCCAAAGATTCTGTTTATGTCCTTCAAAAAATGTATCTTTTTTTTTTTTTGGTTAAGAAAAGAACCTGGCTGTCAATAATTTTTTGGTGGCATTTTGACAAAAAACATGGTATTGCATTAAAAAAAAAGTCTCTGAGTTTCAAAGAAAATAAAAAAGAGACTACTTCTCATGAAGGGATTACACATGAAGCATTCTACTTGGGTCTTAAGATTGCTTCATTGTTTGGGTGAATTATTTGTAGCTGGGTTTTACTTCACTCAAGCCCATATAGTTGTGCATGATAAAAGGAATTTTCCATTACAGAAGCATGTAACAGGCTTCTGCATTTGATGACATGTGGTGTGGGTCTCTGAGGACAAAATCCTGTCTGAACAGAAAGTATCAGCACTAACCTATGCTGAAGTGGTGTGTTGAACCCTATCTCATTATATAGGCCTAGTTGTCTGCTGTGGGTCACAGATGTGAGGGAGTTTACAGCAATCTGTTGCAATCCCATAGCTGGGGGGTATCATGTAAAGGCACCTCAAGGCTGCTCTAGGCTTCCTGGTGGACTACAAGGGCAGCCTGCAAGAGGAGCTGATGTTCCAGATGTTTGTTTTTTTAATAGCCTCACTGCTTCAGTGGGGCATGTATGTGCCATACCTGAGTAAGCATTTCCCCTTTTCAATGAAGGTTGATAGCAGTGCCTTCCTTTGCCCCACATGATTAGCACAGACCTTCCTCAGCAGGCTAAAGACTGAGGTCTCCCTCCTGTGGCCTGCAAGCCAACTGCTTGAAACAGTTTTCCAGCAGCTACTGTGCTATGCTGATAGCCTCCCATTCATAAGTGATGTCCCCCAGGGCTTGGTATTGGGGTCACTTCTGTTTAATTTTTTTTATCAACGATTTAGATGAGGGGATCGAGTGCACCCTCAGCAAGTTTGCAGGTGACACTAAATTAAGAGGGAACATTGATCTGCTCAAAGGTAGGAAGGCACTGCAGAGAGATCTGGACAGGCTGATATCAGCAGTATGAGGTTTAAGAAGACCAAGTGCCAGGTCCTGCACTTTAGTTGCAATAATCCCGTGCAACGCTGCAGGCTTGGGGAAGAAGGGCTGGAAGCAACCCAGTGGAGAAGGATCTGGGAGTACTGGTGAACAGCCATCTGAATAGGAGGCAGCAGTGTGCCCAGGTGGCCAAGAAGGCCAATGGCATCCTGGCCTGTATCAAAACCAGCATCCAGCAGGAGTACAGAAGTGATTGTGCCCTTGTACTCAGCCCTGGTGAGGCCACAGCTTGAGTATTGTGTTCAGTTCTGGGCACCACAGCGTAAGAAAGGTGTTGAGGTCCTGGAGCGTGTACAGAGAACAGCTACAAGGCTGTTGTGGGGTTTGGACAGCACATCAAACTAGGAGTGACTTAGGGAACTGGGGTTATTTTGTCTGAAGAAGAGAAGGCTCAGGGGAGATCTTACTGCTCTCTACAACCACCTGAAGGGAGGCTGCAGAGTGGCTGGTGTTGGTCTCTTCTCCCAGGTAACTAGCAGTAGGATGAGAGGAAATGGGATTAAGTTGTAGCAGGGGAGGTTTAGGTTAGATATTAGGAAAAGTTTATTTACTGAAAGATTGCTGAGTCATTGGAATGGGCTGCCCAGAGAGGTGGTGGAGTTGCCATTCCCGGAGGTGCTCAAGAAGTGTTTAGATGTGGTGCTTCAAGATATGGTTTAATGGTTGTGGTAGTTGAATTACAATTGGACTTGATGATTTTGAAGGTTTTTTTCCAACCTAAATCATTCTATGATTCTATGATTTTTTATAAATTTGTTTGTATAAGTACAGAAAGCAGATAGATATTTTGCCATACTAGAAGGATAAAAACTTTTAATTTTCCACATTTTTTTCTAGTATTTTCCTACATTTTTCTTCCAAGTAGTGAATTTTGTAGTTTTTAACCTCATGAGGAAATTGCTGTAATACTTATAATGCATTGTCTCATGTGAAAGTGGAAGGAGATGGCTTGCTGACCTAAGTGTCTCCCACAGAAATGATCATGCAAGAGACTGAGCAGGCACTCATTTAGCAATTCTTTTCCCCCTATTCTTTGTCTAAGATAGCAGGAGTATGTCCCTTCTAGCTAAAATGGGGAATTTCTTTCCAAAACTTTCATGTGGATCCCACAGGACCATCAGGTGTCTTGTGCCCATCATAAGGATAATGTGAGTTTTGGACCCATTGCTGAGCTGTTCTGCTCATGTCCTGCCTAAGCCAGCGGTGGTGCCTTACAAAGACATGCATTTAAGTCAGATAATGATAAGGGATGAATTTACCCAGTCTTTTCTGTTGCTGTCTGCAGATATGTGTTTTCTGTGAACACAAAGAAGTTCAGGGGAGGCCATTCTAGTTTCTGAAAGCATAAGTCCTGGAAAGTCAGTTGCACAATTGACTTTGTGGAAGAATGAGTGGTGAGTCTTTGAATGAGGAGTGTTATGAACTTCAAGAATCCCATGTGTATCTTACAAAGCCAAAATTTGGCCTGTTCTGCCTCCCCCTGCCTTTTGCTCCTCTCATGCAATGCAGACGTTGAAAAGTATGCTGTTTATGTAGTTAAATTTTAGTGCTGTTGTATGCTCAAAATTGCCTCCTGAATTGGTTAGTATTACAGAACAGAGAAATAACAGCTACAGACTCATCTTTTAGTTCTGGTAACCTATTCTGTGGGGTAGGCATCCCTGAGCAGTATTGATATAACATCCGTGAGTATAGCCAGTTAGAAGAATCCATTTCCCTCTTTCTCCATTGCAGCAGAACAGAGCAATTCAGAACTCTAGAGTCAAATCTCCACAAGTCCCAACTGCAGACTGGGCTTAAACAGATGTCTCATCAGCTATGTCTGAAAAAACACTGAGAAGTCTGATATAGACTGATGTTGATAGCACTTTAGCCATGGGGGTGTTGGTACCTGCTTATAGCAGCAAATGTCTTGTTTTGCTTAACAAGCCTGGAGGATTTGTCAGAAAAGAAGGATTAAAGCAGACGTAATTCAGCTTATTGTGGAGAGGCACAAATAATTCATATACCAAACACTGAAAATGTTGATCCAGGAGAGACTTTGAAAAGAGCTCAATCTTGCTGGTTGCTATGGCTGTAGAAGAATTAGCTTCCTCTGGCTGTCTAGGTAACAAAACCTTTGAGACCAGTTTTTAGCCAATATGAGTCAGCAGCACTTTCATGCTGATGTGTATCAGTTTGTTAATATCTTTCAACAGCTTGTGTAGCACCATGAACACTGCCAGGTCCTTACAAGTAAGCTGTGCTTCAGCATGCCACCAGATACCTCAAAAGGCAGGTCCTACATGTAAAGTCTGGAGTTTTGCACCAATCCTTGGTCTTTAGGCCATTCTTGCCTCTTGCCAGTCCCTGTCACCTAAACACAATTTTGGTGGATGTGAAGGAACTCAGCAATGGGAGATGAGTGTCTGCTGCATGTCTTGCCTTGGCCTTCTGACTCTTTGCTCATGCCTCTTTTACCCTAGTCTAGTGTAGGTCAGGATCTAGTGAGAGACAGACCTTTCAAAAGTGAGAGTTTTTCCTATTTTGTTTTGTAGCGTGTCCTCCCTGTGTCTTAATGTCTTGGGTTAGTGCAGTGGTGTTTTGGAAGTGCTGGGGCCAAAAGGGGTGGCTCCTGTGAGAAGGAAGCTACTGGAAGTTCCCCTGGTTCCAATGCTGGACCCAACTCTGCCCAAGGCTGAGCAGATATGGGAAGCTGGACCCATGTTGGAGGGGTTCATGAAGGACTCTCTCCCATGAAAGGGACCCCACGCTGCAGCAGGGGAAAATTGTGAGGAGTCCTCCCTCTGAAAAGGGACTGGCAGAGAGAGCATTTGGTGAACTGACCCTAAGGCCCTACTGCCTGTCCCCTGTGCTGCTGAGAAGGTAGGAATGAGGCAATTTTGGCCTGGGAAGAAGGGAGGGGTGGGGAAAGATCATAAGATCTGGACATGTTTTCTCTTTTTCCTTGTAGATTAAATTAGTTTTTTTCCCTTCTCAAGTTGAACCTTTCTGTTTTTTGCCCATACCTGTACTTGGGGAATGCAAACCTTGCTATCCTGGTCTCAATTCATGAGCCTTAAGGTGGATTTTCTCCTCCCTGTGACACAATGGGAGTGGGGGGTGAGTGAGTGGAGGCCTGGCTGGTAACAGTGGGGCCTAAATTGTGACACTTAATATGGATCATAATGGGCT
Source organism: Heliangelus exortis (assembly GCF_036169615.1). NCBI lineage: Eukaryota > Metazoa > Chordata > Aves > Apodiformes > Trochilidae > Heliangelus > Heliangelus exortis. The sequence goes on along the minus strand of NC_092424.1, from coordinate 26,487,876 downwards.
ACAAACATGATCTTGTTTTAAAACAATCTGTTATGCAAATGAAACATGAAATTAATTTGTGTTTATTGATTTTCCCCCCTCAAAACGGAGAGTATATGGTTGTCTTAGTGCCAACAGGGGGAGGGAAGTGGAATGAGGTGTTCTTGCTGAATGTGTTTTTAATCATCTGTGTTTATAGTTTGTTTGCTCATTAAGAGAACCTATTAAGCAACAGCAGTAGAATAGAGATGTTAAGATGCACTATTCTAGACAGCAGTTGGAGATTTTCAGCTCTAGATCTCAGTGTACTGATAATATAGCTGAATACAAGATTTGACAGTCTTGCTTGCAACAGCTGCATTCTTTCTCCATTCTCATTATATGGAGAGAAAGTGAATCCCTGGAAAAACAGCAATGGATGAAGAGACAACTCTTAAGCCACATCGGTGTTAAAGCAAGATCATGTTAGACCTTGCACACTGTATGGAATTATCTGGGGCCAGAGCTCTGGTGGAAAGCCATGGGTCTGCAGTGCAAGCACATGAGCATCAGTGCCATGGAGCATCAGAGGCAGGGGAGGCAGAGTGACAAGGCTGGTACAGTGAAGGGTCTGTACCATGAAAGGGTGCAGCCCTGCAACACTGGGGCCATGCAGTCTGAGAGGCCCACTGATGCCAACCCAGCTCAGGCAAGAGACTGGGCTGGTGGCTGAGCACAGTGTTGAGGCAGTTCTGTGGATTAAGCTCTGATGAATCAGATGAATCAGTCAGAAATTCAGGGCCAGGATCAGGTCAGGACAGTCAGACACCATGCAGTGATTGACAGGCATTTCTACAGTGGCGAGGCATGTACAAGGTCAACCTGGGAAATCAAGGCTACAGGGTGCTGTTGGGGTCCATGGACAGGTATAGGCATGGCTGTGGTGCCTCTATGCAAAAGATGGCTTTTACTTCATGAGGAGGCTGATCCAGGCCTCCTGAGGAGAAGAGGGCCTTTTGGTTCACTATCCAAAAGCAAAGAAAAGGTGGAGGACTGGGAAAAGGAAAGGCAGGAGAGAAAGACTTTCATGGATTTATTACATTAGAAGAAAAACCTGAAGCCTCTTTTCCTTGCCTCTCATCTGCTCTCTCTATTTTGCAATGCATGGATGCTCCACTGGTCAGATGTCTCTTACTTAGCCGCCCTCAAAACAAATCTGGACAGGCAGTAGTAGAAAGGCTACAGGAAAGCTTTTGCTTCCTTGCACAGCTCCTGAAAATAGAGTTGTGTTTGAGTAATGAGCACTTGTTTTATATTAGAAATGCAAAATCTCTTGCCAACTCAATGTTAAGCCTGAAGGTTTTAAAATACCTAAAGGTCCAGAAGTACAAAATTCAGGTTAGAGTTGCAGTTCTGACTCAGTCCTGTTGCAGATTGCAGATTAATATTTTCCCTTCCTGCTGAAGTGTATAAATGGATGATACAGCATATGCCTATTTGGGGATTTCTTCTTCCAGCTCCCATCAGAAGCCAGAAATTGAATAGAAGTTAGAAATAATGTCATTAAATTAGAATTAATAGAAAAAACAACATTGACTATATCTAAACTTTGGCTTGTTTGGAGTCCGAAGCTGGAGCTGAGTTTGGCTGTGACACAACATTAGTGAATATGAGCATCTTTTGTATTACATTGTTTTAGCAGTTGCTTCTTATCGTTAAAAATCACTTAAATAAAAACAGTCTGAGTGGCTATTTGAACCCAATTCTGGTAACCTGTCAAAAAAAAAAAAAAAAAAAAAAGAAAATGACATTGCTCTAGTAAAACCTTTTAGATTAGTTGTTTGGATTTTTTTTACATGACGTTTTCATCACCAGCAGCTGAGCTGGTTTTTATCCTTGTTGATGTTTTCACTGAGCTTCAACCTATAGCAAATTCATATAGCAATCCATTAGCAAATTCACAGATGACACCAAGCTGGGGGGGAGTGTGGATCAGCTGGAAGGCAGGAGGGCTCTGCAGAGGGACCTGGACAGACTGGAGAGTTGGGCTGATTCCAATGGGATGAGGTTCAACAAGGCCAAGTGCTGGGTCCTGCACTTTGGCCACAACAACCCCATGGGGAGCTACAGGCTGGTGACAGAGTGGCTGGAGAGCAGCCAGACAGAGAGGGACCTGGGAGTCTGGATTGACAGGAAGCTGAACATGAGCCAACAGTGTGCCCAGGTAGCCAAGAAGGCCAATGGCATCCTGGCCTGTATCAGGAACAGCGTGGCCAGCAGGTCCAGGGAAGGGATTCTTCCCCTGTACTCAGTGCTGGTGAGGCCACACCTTGAGTACTGTGTCCAGTTCTGGGCCCCTCAGTTCAGGAAGAATATCGAGGTCCTGGAGCAGGTCCAAAAGAGGGCAACTATGCTGGTGAAGGGACTCAAGCACAAGTCCTGTGAGGAAGGGCTGAGGGAGCTGGGGCTGTTCAGCCTGGAGAAGAGGAGGCTCAGAGGAGACCTCATCACTCTCTACAACTCCCTGAAAGGAGGTTGTAGCCAGGTGGGGGTTGGTCTCTTCTCCCAGACGACTCTCAGCAAGACAAGAGGGCAAGAAGCTCCGCCAGAGGAGGTTTAGGTGAGATATTAGGAAGAAAATCTTTACAGAGAGGGTGGTCAGGCATTGGAATGGGCTGCCCAGTGAGGTGGTGGATTCTGTGTCCCTGGAGGTTTTTAAGAAGAGACTGATGTGGCACTCAGTGCCATGGTCTGGTAACCACAGCCATAGTGGATCAAGGGTTGGACTTGATGATTTCAGAGGTCCCTTCCAACCCAGCTGATTCTGTGATAAAATCCCCTTTCTGTTCTAGCACAGTGTGTAGCCTATGTGAAAGTAAATTGCAACAAGTATTGTTCTACATTCATTCTGTAAATAATGTATATTTGTGGTTCTCCATTTTTTGTTGCAGAGAGAAAAGCCTGCCTTTAAGCTCAAACCTCCAAGTCAGAATTCCATTTAAGGGCAAATAGTAAACAGTCTGTGATGGTGAAAATCCACTATCAACACACCTGAGAATGCTAGGTTTTACTACCGAGGGAAGGAATGCATTTCTTCAAAGGATGCCTTTGCTATTGTCAAAAACTAATTTAGTCACACACAAAGTGTAAGGTACTGCAATATCAGAGGAGGCATCAGACAAAGTGGTGAGAGCAAGCATGATCAGATGCTTTAAAGCAGTGAAATTTTCTTCTGGCAAGGAAGATATTCAACATGTTGAACAGCATGAATTTTTAAAAACTGTTTAACTGGCAGGAGGAGTTCCTTATCAGATGTTATATTTACGGCTACTCTTTCTGGAAAATTTTTTAGTATGTACCCTTAAAAAAGTGACAGTTTTCATCAGGGGGATTTTCTTTGTGAAGTTTTTTAGTTGTTACTTCAGAGATTTTGAACTCTGCTCCCACTTACAGCAAGATATCAATGGAAATCTTGAAAATTTACAGCAGAGGCTGATTCTGTCAATTTGTGTAACCTGAACAGAGAAAGAGATGTTGATAATCTGAGCAATAGGCTAAACTCTTTTGTAATTTTGTAGGGAGCTTTGAAGGTAGATGTCTAAATCTTATCTTTTAATACCTTTAAGTTGTCAGGTCCTCATTTGTACACTTCTAGAATAGCCTCCAATAAATTTGGGCTATCTGTCTTGAAAAAGCCCACCATCAGCAGTTATTTTCCATAGAGAATTATTTAAACAAGAGAGAAAACAGAAGAAACAAGCTAGTGATAAGAGCTTTACATATGAGGAATAGAATAAAAAAAGTTTAAATGTCTACCTGTATCAAAAATGAAAAACCTTCTTATTCTATGGAATGCAGTAATATACACAAACTTAGAGAATTTCCCCAATTTGCTAGTTATAATGACATCACATTTAATTGCACATATCCTGTTGAGTGAAGAAGAGTGTCCTGTTGAAGAGATGTGAGATAGTACAATGGTTAATATGGGCTGGACATTCAGAGTTTCTCTCTTCCTCACGATCCCTCATCAGCAGCAATGAAGGGAAAAGCCACACAGCAATAGAGGAAACTATACATGGTAATTCACAAGGCCAACAAGGCAAAATGCAGCTGTTGGAACCAGTGTAGCATAGGGAAAATAGTTACTAGCAGCTTCACAGCAAGTGTTGATACTATTATTTGTATTGCAGAAGTATCTGACCTTTCTACCTGCCCTGGGACTCCTATGAAAGACTCTCTATAAAGAATGTTTCATGGATTCACGGAATGTTTCACAGAATGTTTAGGCTGAAAGAGACCTCCAAGATCATCCAGTCCAACCATGGAGCAGGTGGGTGGAAAGACCCTTGAGGGGAGGTATATGAGAGGTAGTCACTGACTGTGTTCCTCAGTGTCTGTAATCTATGACTTTTCTGGAGCTTAAAAGAATGTACTCTCCTTTCATTACAAAGTTCTCAGAAGGCAGAATAATTCACATTGTCTGTGATCCAGCAACCTGGGGACTATCTTTATTCTTATTCTTACAGAGTCTTCTCCATCGTAGTTCTACCTTAGCTGGATTTAGAGATCATGTAATTGGTAATAGCAATGGAATATTAAAATGGACAAAGTACAGCAATAACAATAGAAAAGAACCATGTGATTAATTAGAAATGCAAATATAAGGTTTAAAAGGCTTAGAAGAGTCAGCTACTCCTCATAGAAGAGGATATTTTGAGAGCGGTGTTTAGGAATGATGAAATGAAACAGAGGAAAGGAAACATGGGCTTAGCAAGTAGGAAATCTGCATAGCTGTGAGATCCATTACATCAACAGATTTTTTCCAAGGACATGAGGTAGGAGAATCCATTGCTGGAGTAATTGGAAACTGATGGGTGGATAACCTCAGGGGAATCATAGAAAATTAGGGGTTGGAAGAGACCTCAAAAAATCATCAAGTCCAATCCCCCCTGCCAGAGCAGGGTCACCTACAGCATCCAGGTGGGCTTTGAATGTCTCCAGGGAAGGAGGCTCCACAACCTTCCTGGGCAGCCTCTTCCAGTACCCTGTAACCCTCACAGTGAAAAAATCCTTGTTAGATGTGGAAGATGGACTGGGACTTTTCCATCTCTCATTTCTAGGACTGGGTGTTTGAGGGAAGAGAGTTAAGAAGACTGTTTCTCTGCACCAAAAGTCTTGGCTGTCTTCTGTGGTTCTCACACACACAGAATGTGCATGTGAAGCAATATTGGTGGCTGCTTTTACCTTTATTCTAAATGTTTAAAAAACTTTTAGGATAGTTACAAATCACCTGTGTGTGTGTAATTATATGGAATATTTAAAGTACGTTTGTTGCTCAGAACACCCAAGGAACTTAGGATGATAAAATTTTCATCCATACTTAGAAGTCTTACCTTTCATGTATGTTTGAAGGGGCTTGATTTTGCATTTCTGTCTGTGAGCTATGTTGTGTGTTTTACAGGGGAGAGAGATGGGAGTTTTTTGTATTTGCAAATCTGTTGAATCTGGGATGAGTAACAAGGAAGTCTGGTCTCAGTTACTGTCTGAGGTGGTGCCTTATGGTTCTGTAAGCAAGCAGAACTTGGTGGCTTCTGATGATTTCAGGGGTGAGGAGAAACAGGAGGGAGGCAGAGGAAGAGTTTTTTTAGCATCAGTCAGTCTGTGATGGTTACTTCAGATAAGGATAAACCTTTTTAAGGTGTCCCAAGCAGCACACAGTGTCTTTAGTGTAGATGCTCAATACAGAAAAAAAAAAATAGAAGAAAACCAAAAGTAAATTATTTTAGATGATGAAAAGACTAAAGTATCTATTAATATAAATTATCAATTAATCTATTGACTCTGTGTAAACTCCCCTGTATGTTCTTTATTTCTTCTTTTTTGTACTGAAGGCTAAAATTGCAAGTTTGGGCCCTAGAGCGAATGCTGTTTTTCCTAGGACAGCAGTTCAGACAATTTCAGAGGCAAAAAAGAATAGAGACTTCTATATTTTGCACCAAAACAGAAATTTAATAGCCCCTTTGAAGGTGATATTCTCTGTGCTTTGCTTTCCCTTAAGTACTAAGTGTGGGGGCCATGGCCTGGGTTCCAGGAATGAAGTGGTATTCCAGTCCATGAATGTGATTTGACATTCCTCTGTGATGGGCATGAATGACACTGACAACATTACTGACAAAACAAACACAAATTTTACAAGTTTGTATTTGGCTTTTGAAACAATCAGTTCATGTACTCACTTTATCTGATGGATGTTTTTCTGCAGTTTTACCAACTAAATTTGTCAAGACTCAATATTTCATACTTCTATTTAGGTACTATTAGATTGAGCTGTCTACATCTGGGCAGCTGAGTACAAAGTGCAATACACAGTGTAGCTGCAGGATGTGGAGAGCTGCTTACAAACTGAAGCTTTTGCTGAGGCTTTTGCTGCTGATCAAGCTTGGATCTGAAGCTGCTCAGGCATGGCAGTTATATTTCAGTGGAGTTATATTATTTATGAATTCCTGGTTATCACTGTATTTAAAAACATGTGAAATCTGTTGGTGTGCAGAAAATAAGTCTGGGAGAGGTCAGCCAAGATAGCTGAGTGTGCAAAAATCACGGCAGACATTGACTTAGAGCTGTAAATCGAGCCCTTTCCCTGGTTTTTAGGCAGATACTTGGTTTTGCTGGATTTGTCATATGATGGTCTCTTAATCAGATAGGAATTTAAGGCCATCATCCTATTTATCTCATTCTTATCAGCACCACATGTGCTGTTTTATTATTATTATTGTTACTTATCTTTATTAGGGTAAACAATTATTAACAAATTCCAGAGGCCATTTGGCGTGTGTAGTGGAGGAATCTTGGATCTCTGTAAATGAATGGAGGTTGAGGGTTCATTCTGTCAAACAAACAGGCAAATTTGTTGGGAGCCTACAAATTTTAAATCACAGCTTACTGCGTTTCTTCATATAATAAGCTGATCATGCAATAAACTTTTTGCATGTGGTCACTGGAGGGTAACAATAATTTGGGCAAATAGAGATTCAGATAAAGCCAGTCCTGGTGTTCATATGAGAGGGATTGATTTGGCTCATTGTATTAGCAGAGAAACAGTTGTCTGCAGTTTTGGTGAAGGAATCCGGCTCCTAGCAAAATGTAATATTTTGAATGTGCTTGTTTTTAACACACTCGGAGAAGCTCTGATGCAACTGTGAAAGTATTTCGGTAAATATTAATTTTTAATGTGGAACATCTGTACACAATTATAACAAGGAATGTGGCAGGCTTTATCTTGCTCAGTTCTCTTTCGCCCCATACAAAAATGGCCAAGCTGAATGGTATGGTTCCTTTTCAGGCTGAGTATGTACATGAGAGAAAAAATGAGGGACATGTGGATTCATCTTGTCTGATTTTAGGCAGTAAATGGATGTTGGGGTTCCACAAGTGTTTTCACCAGGGAGAAAGCCAGCACAGCTACTGAAAGAAACGGAGGGACTCCTCCCCATCATTCCAGACTCCTGCCCTGTGGCACTGCAAGACGAATGGCTTTGTTTAACCCAGTTCTTCTCTCTGGTTCTCCATGTGCAGGCACACCCTCTTGTGTCAGTGCAAGGGAAGGGGCAGCATGGGAGCAAGGGTGGGTGGCTGGGGTCCCTGAGATCCCTGGGGGACACCACTGGTGACCGGCTGCCAACTGGATGCAGCCCCATTCAGCACCACTCTCTGGGCCTGGCCCTCCAGCCAGTTCCTAACCCAGTGCAGAGTGCCCCTGTCCAAGCTGTGGGCTGACAGCTTTTTCAGGAGAATGCTGTGGGAGATGGTGTCAAAGGCCTTGCTGAAGTCCAGGTAGACCTGTCCAGGTAGATCCAGTTTCATAGCTGAGGGCTGGAAAGACCATGGGGGAAAGTTCAATACAAATACGCTCAAAACCAGCGCTATTGATCCAGCATCTTTCAACAGTAATGACCTTCACTGAAATTAAATGCAAACAGAAACCCAGCTTAGACCATTAATGCATTTAGCTAGTATATTATCCTCCAGAGTTTTAACAGCCTGAACTAAAACTGCCAAGAAATTTAAAGTAGATCTGTGTTTCAGTGTGAAGGCCATATATTACCTTAACAGATGAGACATTTATTTATGCTTCTTTTTGTTACATTAGGGTTTGTGAGGTGAAATTGATTAATAAACTGTCATATTAATGTTTCCACTTATCCCATTTCTGGCAACACCTTCCTTCCAACAGCAGTGTTAATGTTATAGTGACATTGAACAGGAAGAAAAAAATAGTGTGTGTACATTGTAAATTAGGCTTTTTATAACTTACTGCTTATGTAGGATGGACTGGCAGTAAGCATGTTTTACCAAGGCAGAACTTTTAAACCTTTGTCCTTCTCTGAACCAAATCACATACAATTAAAGCTCTTTAAAAGATTGAAGTTTGAAGATCTCACGGGAAATTTTCCATCTCTATGACACATCCTGGGAATAAAGCCCAGGACAAATGGTGTCTTAGGTGAAGACTATACAGAAGTGAGGGAATAAACAAAAGGAACTGGAAGTTTTGATGTGTGGTAAACAAAATGATTTACCTGCCTATTTGAGACCTCTTGGGAGAATTATATTTCAGTTGGAATAAAAGGGGACATCACTTGCTCAGAGAAGTGAGATGTGATGAAAGAGGATGGTTTTCCTCTTTTATCAACACTGTGTATGCTTGCTTTGATATGCAAAATAAGAACACAGTCAGACTCATGGATATGGACAACTTTGTGGTGAGGACCTACAGTTCAGAATTGACAGATCAGAGAGATGAAGACTTGTGTGGATTTTTGAACAATGATGAAAACCCTCTGAAGCACATGTTTGTTGGGGGATTTTGAGGGAATTGGAGCTATCCAGGTATCTGCTGTGAAAGAGATGAAGGCAGAATATAAATCATCCATATAATGAGGAAATACTGACATTCTCAAAAGAAGAAGGGAACAATCTCTTTTCTAAATCAGTGGGCTTAATCTGCAATAAGAAGTATTTAGGACAAGTAGTAGATAACCAGGAAAATGAAGCAAACAGATATAAGAGGCAGTGAGGGCCATTGGAAGACAATAAAGACTTATTAGACAGCTGATTCTTCCTTGGAGCAGGAAGTGGATTTTATGATCATCTGAAGTTTTTCTCCACTGCACATATTTGTGATTCTACTACTAGTGTAGGAACCTGCTATTAAATAAATGCACATTATTCTGCATTAGTCAATTTGCAAACAAAACTATCTCCCACTTTGAAGACCACTCTCCCAAGCTATGCAGTCTGCTCTGCACGATCTTTTCCTCCAGGAAGTGAAAGGGGGAAAATACAACACATGGTAATAACCACCATACTAGTATTCAGTGCACTGCTCTATGGTACTGTGACATTATATGTGTGAGTACAGCATAATACCCCAAAAATGACAGAATTGCATTCTGTTACCACCATAGCTAGTTCTTTGGAAGAGTATAAGAAACTAAAGAAGACAATTAAGTTCAAGGAGTGAATTTGTATCTGAACTTGTGTACAGATGTTTTGGGCTGATATGCCATAGAGAAAAAGAAGCCTTGACATTTACTGAAATTAAATGTTAATGAATAAATGCAGTTTCAAGCACCTCATGCTCATGATCATGAGATCCTTTCATGAGCTGTATCTTGAAACCTCTTCCCTAAGTCCTTACAGGAGCAAAAAAAAGACGTTAATTTCCCCCTGCAGGATATTAGATAACAAGATAAACACGTATCTGTGGAAAACCTACTATTCACTGCTTGAGCAGAATTACCCAAGAAAATTATTTTGTGTAACATATTGTTTATCCACTTTGAGCTAGGTTTTGTGTATAACCCTGTGAGCAGGCAGTCTACCCATTTAGAATAAATTTATTTTCATGTGCAGTTTGCCTGGCAACATAACTTTTTACTTGGTATTGTTTGTTAAGTGTTTCTTTTCTACTGAGTACAAAGTTATAATCTGTAATATATATGTGCAAAAGGATCTTAAATGTTTATTCTTTGAAAAACTTGGGGATGTTTGGTGATTCAGGATTCCAAAGTCAGTAAGAAATTGCAATTTCAGAAATAGCGAGACTGAAACTGAGTAAGTAATTAATTCTTGCTGAGCTTGAAATAATGAAAATATTTAATTACACTTGATTATTAAAATATTATGAGCATGTGTGGCTAAGGACTTACTCCAGTGGAAGCTGAGGAATTGTACAGCCTTGGAGTAACAGCTTTCTAGTTATATGGTGTTACAATGTGTTGTAAATATATGTGACAAAGCTCTCTGTTGGTTCCAACCGGTGATTACCCTATGCCCTTCTGGATAATTACGAATACTGCTCTTTCTTGTAATACTCTAATTTATTTTTTTTCAACTCTTAGATTATGAGTATCTTTGTAGGTGTGTCTTTTAGAGTGGCACTAGTTGATGATACACTTTAAAATTCAATTTTTATAAAAAAAAAAATGGGGAAAAACTCCTAAATCTCACAAGGAAGTAATTTGTAGCTATATGAGTTATGGGACCTGTCCTGATACAGTGAAATAGCTTACTCTGTAATCAGTGAGTCATATGTAGTGATAGAAACCATTTATAAAACAATGTTTAAATATAACAGCCCACATAAATACCAAAGACCAATGTGTAACTCCAACTAATAGTGTTCACATCGCTTACAGGATCAATTCAAACTTCATTTTTCGTTTCTTCATTTAATTTAATTTAATTTCATTTCATTTAGTGCTTTTCCCCACCTATGTGCTTGTGTCTGGATTTGGATACCCTAGGGCAAAGGTTAGCCCAAGCTCTCAGAATGCTGGTGAGGAACAGCAGACAAAGCATCCGACCACTGTGGGGATTTCCTGCTACAGAGAATTGCCTTCAGCAGTGAATGGTGCAGAGATTTTGTGATAGCCTCTGTGTGACTGTCTTCTCTCTGCTGCTTGCTGGGAACAGAGCTAGGGAAAAAGTGGCTAGGTTCAGATTCTGAATCTACTGATCTTTTCCTCAGGAATGATGCTGTGGTGAAAGCTGCTGAGTTTTAAGAATAATCTTCAGACATAATATAATACACATAATAGTTATGCAAAACTACTGTTTCTTGGATGCATATCCATCTTCACTAAAGATATTTGTTGTTCTTTATTTACAGGACAGTGTGAGTGGATTATTATTCTGCTATACACTCTGCATTTCTGGGGAAGGTCCATAGTTTTCTGCACTCTTTTGCTTTTATTTCTGTATATGGCAACCCCCTAATATATTCCATAAGCAGTGAGTTTTCTGCTTTCACAGACTTACCTCTGTACTCATCTTCTTCAACTGGAACTGCGGTTTTGGTCATCCTGTCAGGGATATAAGTCATCACCAGCTCAAGCTGAACCTCATTTATGTGGAGCTTTCATGTTCCCCTACAAGGTCTTCATCCCAAGTCCTGCTTTGGTTTTGATCCCTGTGTAGGGAATCTCACAGCTAGATTTGTAAGCAGAATGACTTCTGCTCTGCCTGGGTGTGACAAACAAGACAGCTCTGCATCTAAGCCTTGGTTCCATCTGTGTACAATCTCCAGCACAGTCCTCCCTAGCCACACGGCTCCCCGTTTCTTGGTTACTACATACTTTTGACAATTTTTTCCTTTCTTTTTTCCATTTACATTTTCACAGAATCATAGAATCATTGGAGCTGGAGGGGATCTCTAGGGATCATCTAGTCTAACCCCCCTGCTAAAGCAGGATCACCTAAAGCACATTACACATGATTGCATCCAGGCAGGTTTTGAATGTCTTCAGAGAAGGAGACTCCACAACTTCCTTAGGAAGTTTTTTTCAGTGCTTTGTCACCCTCTCAGTAAAGAAGTTTTTTCTCATGTTTAAATTGAACTGCCTGAATTCCACATCTTGCCAATTGCCCCTTGTCTTGTTGCTGTGCCCTATTGTCTGGGCCTATTGTCCTTACACTCACTCAGCTGATATAGACATTAACAAGGTCTCCTCTCAGTCTTCTCCTCTCCAGGCTGAGAAGTCCCAGCTCTCTCAACCTTTCCTCATAAGAGAGATCCTCCAGTCCCCCAGTCATCCTCACTGCCTTCCTCTGGACTTTCTCCTGTAGTTCCCTGTCTCTCTTGAACTGCGGAGCCCAGAATTGGACATGGAATTCCAGATGTGGCTTCACTAGGACAGAATAGAGGGAGGAGATGACCTTCCTCGACCTACTGGCCACACTCTGGGACTTTTCAAGAGCAAATTCTTTTACACATTTGCTTAGTCTTTCTGTGGTGAAAATCCAAGGGCTACCAGTAAGACTGTCTGCATAAGGACTGAATAGCTACTTCAATTTTATCCTTGGGTCCATTTGTTGTAATTTGTTTGCACCCAGTGGAGTACTAAGCACCTTCAGCACCTGTAGATTTAGCATCTTAAAAGATTCTTTTCCCCTCTTTCAACCTGACCAAAAGGGAAAATGGCATCAGAATAAACTACAAAATTCAAAGTCTTTGTACTGTAATAGGATAGCATATAGTACTGCTTATTTTAGCAAGGCTATCTGTCTGTAGAGTTCTTATTGTGATAATGGAAGTAATTTCTCTTGTTAAATATTCAGAGTGCTGAAATGTTGTAGTAGTGCTGAGCACTGGTGATAACTCTGTTCTCTGGTTTCCTTGGACCTGGGAAATTTGGAGGCTAATTGATAACTGGGTATAGTTATGCTACAATCTGCTAATCTGAAAAGTCACTGCCTGCATTTGCATATTCAAGATGACAATATAGATTTTTCTTTTCTCCAGAGGGAGGCTGACTAGCAGTACAGTTTTCTGTTTTGGTCCCATCACTAATCCAGAATGATTGTCCCATAAGAAAGGTTTACTTCCCACTTCCCCTTCTGCCCTTTTCTTCCTTTTCAGCAAGAGCAAATATTTGTCCTCCAAGCAACTGGGCTACATGGACTCTTTATCTTAAGTGACTCGAAAATGCCTTTAAGGCCATGTAACTTTTTACTTCACAGGAACAGAATTTCAAATGACATTTTAAGGAAAATGTTGGCTGGCAAGTACACTTTTTGAGAGAAAAGGTTTTTACACTCCTTATCCCCTCAATCTGATCTAAAGCCAATTCACCATACTTACTGGAAGAAACTTTCTGTGTTGGATAACCTTTCAGTCTGGCACTCTACATTGTGCTCTTGTTTTCAGGGCCCTATCCTGCAGGTTGTGTTCCCCATCTCGTACTGACTGCTCCCAGTTAATTTAAGTGTGCAAAGATGCTCAGAACCTTCCAGGCTACTACTTCTAATGGAGAGCTGGTTACTGCTTTTTGCTGGGGAATCTTCATCTACAAATTGGACTCATGAAGTTGAAAGTGAATGAAATTTTAAGAACCAAGATAGTTAAACTGTGACATCTGTTAATACATTTTTATGGTTGTCTGTGGAAGTCTGGGCCTTGGATATAATTAGCTGTGATGCTTAAAAAATTTGTAAAACTCTGGAGAATGTGAGTTTTGATAGCTAATACGACTTCCTTCTTTCACCATCTCCAGGCTAAACATCAGTGCTTGTTTGATTATAAGTAAGGAAGGAAAAAGGCATGTGTGGTGACTTCCATTTTTTGTTTTACTTCATCATTGTCATGGCTTAGCAGTTTGGGCGGATGACAGAGCTAAGGACAGAATTCCTCTCTATTTCCTACCCCTGCCCTCCTCCCCCTGCCCCCCCCCACGCACACAAAGGGAAGATAAAAGGGGAACAAAGACTGGAGACTTTAAGTTGGAAACTGAAAACGATTGGAGACAGATTTACTAATACAAGGGAAAGGTAATAATATAAGGGATTAAGTAACATAGAATACAAATATATACACATATATGTATTTTCTAGAAGTTGTGAAACTGGAGATGTTTTTAAAGCAGTAGCCAGTGGATGTGCTGTGTGACATCAGCTGTGGCAGTAAGACTAATGAAGTGCCTGTAGAAGCTATAAATGGACACAACAGCAGGAACTGTTGGGGTCTTAGGATTGATTATTAAAAGATTGACTTCACACTCTGTATATCATTGAAAATCTGTGTGGGTTTTGTTTCCTTGGGAGGTAGTTACAGAGCCAGGCCTCATAACTGAGGTGTCTGTAAACAGTATATTAATCCACAGCATTCAGAGAACTGGAGGCTGGTTATCACTATAGCCTATATCTTGTTCTCTGCTTTTCTTTTTCATGATTTTAATAATTTCAACTTGTGATTCATTTCACACAGGAATTCCTCACCAACTGATCTGTGTTATTGTATCCCAACTCCAGACAAGATGTCACTGAATGCTGACATTTTTTTTCCAGCCCAGAATGATGATGAAACTGAGAACAGGGCTGTCAGCTGAGGGCATTTGTTATCTACAACAGCTGTGGTCAACGAGCCAAGCTTGTGCAACCCAATGGTTAATCACTTGGGGGGATCTGCACATCTTTTTTGTCTGAATCACCTACCTAAAGGATTTGCTAATAGTTAAAAGTTTGCATCCAGCCTGCTGTAATTAAAGAGACAGGGATGTGATATTTAAAAAAGGAGACAGCAGTGCATTGCTGAACTGAGGATATTTTTTTGTTTGTTTCCATGTTGCTAATATAGTATCTTATTTGTCTGGGTTTTAAGGCCATTAGTTGTGACTGTCCATGGTGTCTATAGCTATGTTTGTGTATTTTTAGCTCTGAAGACTGCTTCTTCAGTTCATAAAGAAGAGAGGACTGGTAATGTGGTGGATAATAGCTCTGTCACCACTGTAGTAACAGGTCCTGCCAAACTCCCATCCCGCAGGAGAAACTGTTCAGTATGGAGCACTGTCAGCTTGGAACACAGCTGAATGAAGTGCAAATTACGTGTCTTTATGTTGATCAGTTATCTCTCTGCCTAAACACCTTACCTGAAAACTAGGAATGATGACATAGCCTCAATTTCAAGGAGATAAATTATATATTATTGTATAATTATTCTGTTCTATTCTAGTTTCTGAGATGCTTGGCTATTGTAGTGCTGGGATGGCAGCTTGACAGATGGAAGTTCAGGGTAAAGTAGCCTCTTCTCTGAGAGTACAAACAATATACTGCTATTTGTATGCTAACAAAAGTTTCTGCCACTGATAAACTCAACAGATTGACACTTTTAATCTATTGGGAAAAGCCAGTTAAACCAGCTATATTATTTATTGTCATATTTGAGAACTTTAAAATTACATGTATCTCATAAAAAATACCACTGGGTAACCCTGAGTTCCCATGGAAAGAAAATACCTTTCCTGAAGTAGAAGTGCCATGGTAAGTCTTCCAGACCTTGGTTCTCCCTGTTTTTGTCTCTTTTCTAAAAGGAAACACTTTCATAAAGTTGGAGTCTCAGTGCTGGTCAGATACTAAGTTATTAAGAATATAGTGCTCCTGTAGTTTTGATAGCCTAAGGATATGAGGCAGATAAAGTTTTATTAGATCCGCTGATCTATCTGGAACAAAATGGATCCTGTAGAGGGCCTAAAGCTTTTTTGTTTTTTCTGAATGTGTCATTTGTTCTTACATAAGCCATTAAATCTTTCAACCCTGAGCTATTAACCGTTGTCGGCTTTGAAAGAAAACATTTCGCCAGGCTCAAAACTTTAAAAACTCCTCTTGGGAATGTTCTTATGATATTTTAAATTGCTTCTTTCCTACTGAAAAATCAAGATTAATTGGGGCTCATGGTTTTGTTCTGCCTTGCCAATACTTTGCTGTGGCTGCACATTGAGAAGGCTGGAAAAAAGCAGAAGCAGTATGACAGCCCAAGACTGGAGTCAGATCCAGTTGCTCTCAGAAGAGAAATACATCCACAGTCTTCAGCGTATTTTGGACGCAGGCAATTTGCTTTCTCTTGAACTGATTCCAGTGTAGGCAGTTAACTGATACCAGGGGATGACACATTACCTAATCTGGTTACCATGCTGGTCTCTTGAGAGAGGTGGCTCCTATGTGGAAATGATCTGCAGATTTCAGTTTGGGTCATTATAGCTAACATATCTGTGTCTTAGGTGAAAAAATAGCTTGAACTGTGAGCACACACAGCTGGCAGATAATTGGATGTGTGTCTGAATATCTGAAACTGAACTTTGGAACTCTAAAGCAGAAGCCTCCTACTTGCTTGCTGCAATTGGTCTGGGCCAGTTGTAAATTTTGATAACATGTGGACTAAAGAGTAGTCACATATTGCAAATCCTCCAGTTCGTGTCCCAAGCCCTCTAATTAATAAACAGACCTGAGAAAGAGCCAGCAATGAGGAGGCTGATCATATGTTATGCTTCTTGGGAAAATCAGGAGAGCTGGAAAGAATGTAGTGAAGTTCCTGTCTGAAGTACAGATCTTGGAAGTTGGGCTAGATCCTGGAGATCAGAGAACTGCATGGAGACAAATGCCTGTGGATATGTAGGGACCTTGGCAAATCATGCCTGTGGCTGGTGACTGCAAACAGCTGGACAGCAAGAACTGTAAGAACTTTCTCATGCTAGCAATGATCATCCTCTGGGGAAGGGCAGTCAGGACTTAGTCAATCCATAAAGCTTATAGGAGAGCAAGTGAATGCATATGAGATAAACAGGCAGTGTAAAAGCTCTGATGTCTTTGTTGCTTAATTAAACCCCAGTGTTCACCTCTCCTGCTTGTTATTTACTCTGTGTTGTCTCGGACAGTCTGCTACACTACATCTGTAGTGGGGAAAAAAAGGGATCCTCTCTCACTGAGTAAGAACTAAGGACAGTCACCATCCAGGCTTGGCATATTTTCTTGGCATTGTGATCTTTTTAAGAAATAAATGAATGCAATTTTTTTAATGTCTGGGCAACATAATTGACAGTCTGAAGGGGAACAGCCTCTGTTTTTTAGGTAGATATCATTGTAGTTATGTCTCAGTGAAAGCCTAACAAACTTTATGGAGTTTCCTTTCTGTTAGGACTCTTACAAGATTTCAACTGGCACTGTGTTCCTTGTAATGAAGACCTTTCTTCTCAGAATGAGACAGACATGGGACCATCAGAAAGCAGGTCCATGGAGAAAGACCTTGGAGTCCTAGTGGAAAATAAATTGTCCATGGGTCAACAATGTGCCCCTGTGTCCAAAAGGGCCAGTGGTATCCTAGGGTGCATCAAGAAGAGTGTGTCCAGCAGATCTAGGGAGGTTCACCTCCACCTCTACTCTGCCTTGTTAATACTGTATCCAGTTTTGGGCTCCCCAGTCCAAGAGAGACAGGGATCTACTGGAGAGAGTCCAATGGAGAGCCAAGGATGATAAAGGGACTTGAACATCTCTCCTATGAGGAAAGAATGAGAGAACTGGGGTTGTTTATCCTTAGTGTGTGGGGAGAAAGGCCAAGTCTTCCTGTACATATGCAGTTTTCATAGCAACCATAACAAGTGCAAAACACAACCCACTTTGCCTCTTGACTGGAAATACACTTACATACCATTATCCCATATCTAAGTATGCCAGTAGGGCTGAAGCCAGGGCCCAGCTGAGCTGTACTGCAACTGATCAGAAGACCAGTATTCATTAAGTTACTGTAAACAAATCAGTGGGACCACTGGGAAGCAGGGAATAGTGTTGGCAGTTTACTGCTCCCTTGGCTTGGCTTCAACCAGGTTTGATGTGTCATAGCCTGTATTGTAGTGGATTGTTTCTTGCAGGTGGCAGGTTTTAATGGAATCATGTTTTTCAAGAAAGTCTTCAACTATAGCTGTGTATTTTAGACAGTAACACACTGGGGAAAGTATTAAAGGCTGATATTTAATGTTGGAATAAAGTTATCAAATGCAGCTTTAAGAGAACAGCTAATTTGAGTTCAGATGCAGATGAAACCCCCTCTTGGATCCTGTGCAAGATGGAATACTGCAGTGTAACTTACTGCTGGCAACAGTCCATCAGAGGTTTTGGCCTTTGTTGAAGGTCACAGTGGAATAGGTTGCTGTTGCAGAAAATTAATATTGCTTAAAAATTCCTTGCAGCACATTAATCTGCAGATTTCAAAATATTTACTGAAGTGGATATACTACATGTTTTCCCCCACACTACAAACTGAAGAAGGGAGATGGAGAAGTTCACTGGGTGTCCCACATTTGTGCATTCAAACCAAGCCCCTTGTTTTTATATCCCCTTTTTGATGAGATCTTCTTCAGACATCTCTCAGATCTTGTCTTCTGTAATTACTGCTCTCTCTGAGGCATTTTAGGATCTGCAACTGGCTCAGATATGGCTGTGCTTGAATCTCAGTGCTGTAATTCTGCCAGTGATACCTCTATGCCCCATGTCTTGCCTGGAACGCCCCTATTTTCTGCCCAAATAGCTGCTATGCAGTGTAGATGAAATGCACAAGTGTTCTTGTGTCCCCCAGGGCTCAGTGCTGGGGCTGCTCCTGTTTAATATCTGTATTGATGGTTTGCACGAGTTGGATAGGGAGCACTCTCTGTAAGTTTGCAGACAACACTAACCTGGGTGGAAGTGTCAGTCTGCAAAGGGATGCAGACAGGCTTGATCAATGGGACAAGGACAATTGTGTGAGTTTCCATAAGCCAAATGTTGGGTCCTGCACTTGGGCCATAAAATCCCCCAGCAATGCTACAGGCTTGGAGAGGAGTGGCTGGAGATCTGCCCAGCAGAGAGGGGCCTGGAGGTGCTGATTGACAGCTGGATGAACATGAGCCAGGAGTGTGCCCAGGTGGCCAAGAAGGCAAAAGGCATCCTGGCCTGCATCAGGAGCAGTGTGACCAGCAGGACCAGGGAGGTGATCTTACTCCTATACTCAGCCTTGGTGAGACTGCACCTCGAGTACTGTGTGCAGTTTTGGGCACTGCAGTATAGGAATAACTTTGAGGTGCTCGAAAGGGTGCAGAGAAGGGCAACCAAGCTGATCAGGGGTCTGGAGAGCAGATCTTATGAGGAGAGGCTGAAGGAGCTGTGGCTGTTCAGCCTGGAGAAGAGGATGTTTATTGCTCCTACAGCTACCTGAAAGGAGGCTGCACTGAGGTGGGTGTTTGTCTCTTCTCCCTAGTGACTAGAGATAGGACAAGAGGAAATGGGATCAAGTGGTGCCAGGGGAGGTTCAAATTAGATATTAGAAAAAATTAGTTCACTGAAAGAGTAGTGAAGCATTGAAACAGCTTGCCCAAGGAGGTGGAGTTGCCATCCCTGGAGGTATTATAAAAATGGATAGACATAGCACTTCAGGAGGTGATTTAGTGGTTAAGGTGGTGTAGGACTGACAGCTGGACTTGATGATCTTGAAGGTCCTTTCCAGCCCTGATGATTCTATGATTCTCAGTGATGTCCTAACCTGCTGGCTCTAGCCAGTTCTGCAGCAAGTGGGTTTTTCTGTCAAGACCAAACTCACAATATCTTTTAAAAGACATTTTAGATGTTTCTACTTCTTTGCTGTAAACCTGATCATTTGCTTTCTAGGTGAAAGAAATAAAGGAGCACTAATCCAGAGGGTTTCCAAAGGGAGCAGTTGATTTGATTTCTCTCTACAAACTGATAGAGAGAACCTGGATAAGGGAAAGAGAAATAGAAAAATCTCTGAAGTGGGCAAGCACTTGGATGAAAAATGTGACACAAAATGTGGCACTTCAAAGAGAAGCATCACTTTAGCTGGAATCTGTTGGAGGAGTTAATCAATTACTAGTTTATTTCTCATCTTGTTTGTCCCTTCTATTAGTAACCTTTGCGTAAAAAACAGACTGTGTTAATTAAATTTCCTGATGAAACTCTACTGGTAGATGTCAGAACTCTAACTCATCTTAGTAGTGTAACTAAAGGGTCACCTGTCCTCTCTGAAGGTTTACTTTATCTGTGCATTTTTAAATTTCAGTGGTAAAAAAAAATCCTGTGCACCTTCCCTTTTTCCTTAACTGAACATAATAAAGTTTTAGTTTGGCCCAACTACTTGAAAAATTTGGAATTTTGTTTTTTAAGGTGTCTGTCAAGTTGTCATTAATTAATTTCTACTGATGAAACCCAAGTGAATAATGTAACTTGATGCAAGAGCTCCAAATGAGGGTCACAGATAATTATTAATTCTCAAGATTTTGGGTATGAGTCATTTCTACTGTGCAGTCTAACTGTTTATGTAGCACCACTGGTTTAATATTTCCTTGTTTCTGATGTGAACACTTTTCACTGATATGAAATGTGAGAGGTAACACATTTCTAGTGAGCACAGGTACCTATGACTAAAACTAATGCAAACCTTTAAAGCAAGAGTTATAGTAGCATCTAAGTAGCAATTAGAATCCTTTAAAAATTAATTCAGATTTAGTGAAATGTTGCTGGCAGTCATTCATAAAAGTAATTGCCCTGTGCACGTGAAAAATTAAGATGTGGTAATTTAGTAATGAATCTGAGCTGTCAGAAGACATTTTATGGATAATCAGACATTCCTTCAGGCATAACAGTGACTGCATAAAATTGAAAAATAACTTTGTGGAGGGAAGATTATCTGAAATTAGTGTTTTCACTGAAAGCAAACAAAGACTCCTAGGAGTTTTAAAAATGTAGTACACTGTAAGTTGACAAGGGCAGCCTTAAATAAAGAATCACTCGTGTCTTTATTGATTCAGGCTAGTAATTTTATGTAGAGAAGTTAGTACTTCTAGATCCTGCTACTCTGTGTGCAGATGTGTCAGCCAACCCCCAGGAAGGGGAAACAGGAATTCTCCATTACAGCTTGCATATCACCTAAGATTTGAAAGGAGAAGCTAATTTCTACTTTCATTTTACTTGGATGGAGCTGCTGACAGTTGGAATTAATCCCACCCCTAGAGTAAGGGGGGGTATAGCTGACAATGTGTTGTAGCAGAGCATTTAAGGAACAGGCAGACTTGAGACATTTTGGAAGTCTACATGGAACCACTGGTGCATAAGGAAAATCAAAACAAGCGATTGCCTTTGGATGTGGTAGCAGTTCACTCTCTCTCTTTGTGAGTGTTAATGAAGTCTCTAAATGACTGTGGAGAAGGTGTCATGATGTTTGTCTCAGTTGTGTCATTGGGGTTGCTTTTCCTCTTGTTGAGGTATTTCTGGTGAATCTTGAGACTGTAAGGATTTGGGAGTTTGGGAAGAAAATGTTTCCAAAGATCAAGTCCAGTTGGAGTTGCTGCTCTTTTCAGTTACTATTTTGCCAGAATTAATTTGTGAACTGAGCTATTCATAACTAACATTTATGGGTCTTTTATCTTCCAGTGTTTTTTATCTTCTCCTTATTCAATAAGGATTCACTCCTGTATTCTAAAACACAGAGTGATTGCTTAAAAGTGCTGATCTTGGATGCTATTTTATGTATTAAAATAAATAGCATTAGATCTCAGCTTTACTTTTTGTTGTTTATGCATCTGGTATTCCTTTTCCTGTTTTTTGTTGTTTACTGAGTTTATTGAATGCTAAAATAGGTCATCTCAACTCATATTTCTGGTGTGCTTTACATTATGGTGTATTGGAAGGAAGTTTTCAACAGATAAAAAATATTTGGTTTTTGCAGAGCTGAAAATAGAATGTATTTCTGTTGATCTATGGATTTTTTTAAATCCTATTTGTGCCCTCTTTATTTGCTACAAACCATAAAAGTGCACTTAGATCAACATATCTGTTTATTTTCAGTGCTGTGAGAATCAATGTAAAACCTTCTGGAAAATTTCTACCATAGAAATAATTAGCAATAATTAGCAAAACAGTATTTCTGATGAAAAACTATGAGATGAAATATATCAGATGGCAAAAAGTAGCCAGCTACAGTGCTAATGCTTTTCAGTATTGTCTCCTTTTTCAGTAGATCCCTTTAGTAGATAGATCTCTACTTAGAAGGAGCTACAATATCACATCTGTGTTCTTACTTTGCTCTCTGGAATAGGGCCCTGTTCTTTTGATCTCACTATCTGGTAAGTCTTCCCATCCCCAGCAAGAAAATGAAAGAAGCTGCTGAGAAAAGAAGCACCTTGGAGACAATTCCCTTTTGTCCCACAGTGAGTTCCCTAATTATTACTGCTGTGCTGTTTGGCTGTTTTAAGATTTGCAGAACTATAAAACATTTGATCATCCCAAGGGGAAGAGCTGAAGGACATCTCTTACTTTTGATGTAGCATGGAGGAGAAAGAAAAGTGTAACGGAAAGAGTATTTATAGAAGCTGCTTGTCAAATCAAAGCCCAAGCTTTAATTACATCTGCACACATTGTAACCATGTTTAATAAAGGTCTAAATGCAGTATCATCTTCCTATTCTACTTGTTATCATTTTGCCTTCTTTTTTCCCTGCAAAAAGCTGTCACCTATTTCTGTGAATGACTGTGAGTAAGAGTGTGGATTGAGGCTAAAAATGAATGACAAGATCATTTTTAGCATGCTCACAGTTACTACTGATGAGATTCTGATTGGGCACAGCAGGACAGTCTTTCATGATGAGAAGAATTGGAATAATCTCCCCAGGTAGATTGTGGATTCCCCAGCATTGGAAATTTTTAAGATTTAGCTGGACAGTGTGCTAGACTATCTTGTCTAGACCATGCTTTTGCCAAGAAAGGTGAGACCAGATAGATGATCCTTGAGGTTCCTTCTCCCCTGGTATTCTATGTTTCTGTGTTGGAACATAACCCTTTTAACAGCTGTTATGGTTTTGCCTGCATGTGAAACATTCCCTATCCTATTGTTACACATTGGTTTGTGTCCAAAGACTGCCATAGGACCAGGGAATCAGCTGAAGATTTTTGGGGTTGTATGGGAGTTGAAGGGTTGCTCTTAGTGTATTCTGTTGTGTTTGGTGCTTGGTTTCCATAGAGTCTGTCCATTTCAGCAGGTGATTAACACTGGTTTGCTTTAAAAAAACAGTTGAACCTCCTAAGTAGCCTTGTCACTTCAATAGAGACTCCTGGGCTTGAATTCGTTTCTTTAAGATAGTCTTTATCTAGGCCAGGGTTGAAGTTCACACTTGTGGCACTGCACTGTGTTTGTGCTTTCCTGTCATTGGTGTAGAATTGACAAAGGCAGTTTTTAGCCCCCAAATGCTGTAATACAGCAAAGATCTATAGAATTTTCTGATGGTCTGGAAGCAGTCTCTGGTCCTGCTTTCAGTCCATGTACAGAGAGGGAGTCTGACAGAAAACTCCTTGCTTACAGGGTTAGGCCTTCAATTTTTTTACTCCTCTGTCAATATTATATTGTCTCTGCGGGTACTTCTTTAACCTCACATCTCACCTCTTTCCTCATATTCATTCACCCGTGCGCTTGAGGCACCAAAGCTGGGTGCAGGCATTTAGATAAGAAGGGTGGGGTGAGAGTCACACACTGCTGTCCTTTCTTGGGCACTGATGGCTAAATGGAGGCCATGAGTAGCCACAGCCCCCTGAACTAAGCCCTCACCAAAGACTCAAATCAATGTCTGAAGTTAAACAGTCTGCAGATTCCTTTTCTTTTCTATGTTGGGTGGTAGCAGTGTGCAGTTTTTTATAGCAGAAGGATCTACTTTCTGTTCCGTGGCTGTTTGCTTTTCAATCACTGTCATTTGAAAAATTAACAGAGTATTAGCAAGGATGTTGTCTTTCCTAGAGCTGATCAAGGTCTGTAACCAGATTTTTTTGAGCAAATAGTCAATGTAATTTTCAAACGCAATTAGGAATTGAAACCTTTATTCTGTAATAGGGATCAAATGAATGATGTTCAAAATCAAAGCTGGTTTGTTTTGCTTTCCTCAGAGAAAAGCATCTGTTCTGGGTTTTTTGCCTCCGTTGGCACATTTATTTGTTTGTGTTCCATAGTGAACTGAGTATTTTATGAAGCTAAATCTTTCCTACCGAGCAGTAGCACTGGCTCAGCTTTGCTGGTTCTTTAAAATCTCAGAAGAGAATCATCAGCTGCCTGCCTTGTACTTTCAAACACACAAGGTGATATGCTAATTGGGCTTTCATTAGTGCCTCACTGACGTCACTAACAGCAGAAAGAAAGGAGGCTAAGCAGATGAAGTACTTTTCCACTGTTGAGCTGGTACTGATGCAGCTAAGTACTATAGCTTTTTTTTTTTTTTTTTTTTTTTTTTTTTGAGCAGCTCTAATTTTCTGTGTAACTAGTGCATCTGTGCACTGTAGCATTCAAATATTGCCCTGGTGTATTATGCTCAGAGCTGAGTGTTTTATGAAAAAAGGGAAAATTCAATTAGGTAAGACAAGTAAAATTTCATGCCACTCATCAGTGCTGTTCACCTATGGGAACATATCTGCATATTTAGGCAGTCTGTCTCTTCTGAGAAACATAGATTCCATGGATAATAAACAGCTACATGTCATTTAATAAGCAAGCAAGAGGCACAGTCCCCTCCCCCTGCCTCTTTTTTTTTTGTTTGGTTTCTTTCCTAGGAGAGTGTCCACTGTGTGAGCTCAAGCAAAATAGGAGCAAAATTGAAACAGCATCTGTTTTTTTGGGAGCTGCTAGTAGAA
This sequence comes from Heliangelus exortis, assembly GCF_036169615.1. NCBI lineage: Eukaryota > Metazoa > Chordata > Aves > Apodiformes > Trochilidae > Heliangelus > Heliangelus exortis. Next base: position 26,463,433 of record NC_092424.1, on the reverse strand, counting down.
GCCTTTGCACACTGGTGAGCTTTTACATGGTATAGCAAGCAGCTTTAGTGATACTGTACGTGAAGTATATACATCACATCATGGGGTACAGTACTTTATCAGAATCAAACTCACAGAACTGGGTTTCATTTCTGTTTTCACCTTTGGGGGTGAAATATTTAATATTTTGTGCCTCAGCTACTTCATCGCTTACACAATAGGGATAATACCATCCTTCAAAAAATGATTTGCTATAAGAAGTCTAAGATGAGCTAAGCCTGCATCTTCAGGAATTAAAAAAAATCAAAATACATTTTGCTCATGATAATGAGTAAATGCAGCCTTAAAAGAAGATTTGCTTGATAGGAAACCATTTTTTTTCAGCATTAAATATAATAAATTGATACTGGAATTAATTATATTTAATTAATTGCAGATGGGTGGTTGTGAGCTGGCGAAATATTTTGCCTTTTAATAAATTAAATCAAATGTGATAAAAAGGACACAGACAGTAAAGAACTCTGATGTTGAAAATGCCATAGCAATACTATTGGGATTGTTTCTTTTCAAATCAGAAATCGAGAGTGCAGAATTGTTCATTGTTTTAACTTCAGCAAAAAAATTGTAGGGACCTTGTTAAACTGTGACACATATTTCAGTGATTGGAAACCTATTGTAATCACAATTAAAGAGATATAATCTTGGGCTTTAGTCCATATGTCTTTCTTAAAGACAGATATTAATGCGTTTGGTTTGCATCCAGCTTGCTGACAAAGATACTTAAACCGTTTCTTTTTGCCTCTGTCTGTAGCTGGGATGCATTGAAAATATGGCTGGGACTATCTTGCTCTTTAGATCAATTAACAGACCTCTGTTGTTTCTTGAATGTAAAAATCTGACAACACAGGATGAAAAATTATTCCAATTGCCTGTCAATTTGGCGCTGGTGGTCCTGGGATCATCAGGTCTATAATTTCTGGGGACAATAGTTGGTGCCTTAGGACAAAATGCTGTAAGTTGGGTACAAGTGAGCACTCCAGGATCTCTAAGGCTGGGATCCTGCAGTGTTATGTCCCACAGAGAGGGCACGGGTAGAGTTCCCCAGAGTGGGGGTCGACCCAGGGAGATTTGGACTGGACCCCCTTGCTTTCTAAACTCCTTCAGAGAGGAGCCCAGGTGCAGCTGAGCCCAATCCTCCTTCTCTAATTAATCTCTTTTAACAACCCATTCAGTGAGATTAAGTTCAGGAATTCTCTGTGTGGTCCTCAGGAGTAAGGTTATTACCAAGGAAGTTTGTATAAAAACACAACTTAAAAGTGAGTAAGATTATAAAGCATGTCAGGTTACAACTAGCAGAATTAGACATGATGGTACTTTCAAAGCAATGGGTTGCAATTTAGCAAAACTTAAGGAATTTTTCAAAACAACAGATTACAACTAACAAAACTTAACAAAGTTAGAAACTGTGTTACCCTCATGTGCTGAGATAAGGTTAGAGACAGACAGAGAGAGAGAAAAAAAAAAACTATAAAGTAGAGACAGGAAAGACATCACTGTTGATCCAGCAATGATCTTGGTAGGGAGTTGTGGTCCTTGGATGGTGGGAGCGCATCCAGCATTTCAAGTGTGCCTCTTTTATGCTGCCTGACCCCATCTTTTTTGGGGGGGCTTTGGCATATCTTGCACAGCCAGGTGTTCACTTCGGCCCCTGCAGATGGGATGGCACAGCAATAACCCTTATTTCTGTGCATGTGTCCTCTCCAGTGGCTTTACCCGGGGCACACACAAGATGTCACTCTGCCTCTGCAGGGCACAGCTTCCCTGCCCCTGCCTCAGCTCTTTTTCCATAAAAGCAGTAGCTGTTGTTAAAAGGGAGTCGGGTGGTCATGTCTAAGAAACAGCTTGTTTACCCATCAGATGGAGCTAAAAAAATCTGTCCAGACTCACTGGGTACAAGTGAGCACTCCAGGATCTCTTAGCCTAGGATCCTCCAGTGCAATTTATGCAAGGATTTATTGCCAGCAGGCCTAGCTGTCCCTTCCCAGGGTCAGGGACCACAGAGCTCTCCTAGGAGGTGCTGCAGAGACATAGAGGCTCTTGGTTCAGTGCCTGTGTTCAGCCTGGTATGCTTCAGTCCAGTAGTGTTTCCATTTCAGTTTATGCTTTTTCTTTTCTGGTAGCATTGTTATTTGCAGTAAAATCTGTTGAGAGAAGAGGTATGGGAGGTCCACCTGGTACAGCAGAGGAGAGGTGCTGTCTCAGTGATCTTGGTGTCACCAAGTCATGCAGGATGCTGAAAAGGTACTTTAAAACTACCTTTGAAATTGTAGTTTACGGAGACCTTGGTCCTCTCGGGTGTGCTGGGTCTCCTCTGGGGTGGCAGCAAACCTCACTGGTTGTCCTGTTGATGAGACAACATGGGAACTAAAGGCCACCCCCTCCAAGACAAGCACAATCTGTTTACTTTTAAAGTGAACCTGCTGGTAATGCTTTATACCCAAGGCTTTGCCAACTGTGCCAGCTGTGTATACTCTTCTGGGAGAGTGCTCCTACAGGCTGGCATCAGGTGTGAACACATACAAGGAGAAGTTAATTTTTAAAATAAGATTAAATAGTTGTGGGAGAGGATGTAAAAGGTAGTTACACCAAACAGCAATGTAACTTCTTTAGGGTTTTTTTTTCTTCTTTAAAAATTAACAGTTGTTTACATAGTTTTTCTCAATGTATATGTATTTTTTAAAATCAGTGGTGTAATGATTTTTAATTACATCATTAGATGGACAATATGGCTTCTAAAGCCTTTGGTTCTCACCTTTTTCAGGGTTAAAATGCAGTGGAGAGAAAGGTTTAATTGGAAAAAACCCACCTCTTATTCTAATTAAAATTACTTGTCAATTTAATTTTAACAAAATATATACTGTTTTATAGGTGATCTCACTGAGTATAGTCAGGAGTGGTGTAATAGGAGGACTTAGTTCATCTTCCCTTGAGGTGAATTAGTTCTGGCTCCTAAAAACCCTACTTTGGACTCCAAGAGTAGATGGCTTGTTTAGAGATTTTGTTCCAGAAATGCTTATTTTCTCTCAAAAAAGATCGTTGCCTCTAGCAGTGGGACCTGAGTGTTTTTATGTGCAATCAAAAAGATGGCTTAATTAGCATAACAGAGATTGAGTGGGATAAATCACATGGCTGAATGATGTTGTGAAAGGAAGCAGTGCACTGTGGAGTAGATCAGGGAACAGGAGGTGGATGAGGGACCCTGTGGGGTTGTTCACAGAGCTACAGTGTGGTGATATTATATTGTTTAGAGATGGCTGGCAAATCAGAATAAAGCTTCCGTGTGAAAAACAGGATGATATCAGGGAAAACTGCTTAACTTTTAAAATTTTTTTTTTGTCCTCCCTTGGCTTCATTTGAAAAAAAACCTTAGGAAAGATCAGGCAAGCTTCAGTGAGAATGGGTAACAGCTCAGGTTAAACTAGGGAAATAACAAGTTGAAGAGGAGTTAAGAGTTGAAGGGGGTATGGCTGACTTAGGTAAGAGCCAGCAGGAATTTTTTCTCAGAGCTGGTAAAGGATAATTGAGGTTCTAGAGAGGGCCAACATTTGAAACAACTGAATATAGAGCCAGTGGAGTGCAGGAAGAAGCAGAGATCTTAGGGTTTTGTAAGAACAGTGGGATTAAAAGTTTAAAACAAATGATCTTGAATACAATAAGGTGTTAATGAACAACCACCATTGCTAAATCATGGCAACAATGTTAATTTCCTTCCATATTAGGACATCAGACTGTGTCAATAAGGAGGAGGCACCTTGTATCTTCACTGCAGGAGAGCTGCTTGATACTATTTTGAATGACATTCTCATAAACAAGAAAAAGTCACATGGACTGACACAAAGTGAGAGTAGTGTAGTGGGAGAATTTTTTCAAGAATTGGTATTTGTGACTTTCTGCTGAATTAGGAAGATGCAATGTATGGGGTTCCTTGTGTATGTCAGTACTCAGTGCAGGAATTTGAGTGAGAAACTAGAAAATATGCTTATTGCATTTCTAGGCCATGGTCACCTGGAAAGCATCTGGGTGAAAGAATTAACATTCAAAAAAATATTGACAAGTAAAACTCATTTCAGTTAAGTGGAATTCAATTCGTTGACAGGTCCAGAGTCCTCTCATAAGGTATAAATTATTTGTGAGATTAAAAGATGAGGAAAGGATGGCGAGTCACGCAAAAAAGGATGTGGGCTTTATAGTGGGCAACAAACTGAATGCTACATGAGGCTATCATGGTGATGCAAGAAAGCATAAAGAAATCCATTCCATACCATTTGGAACACAGGAAACAACCTCTGTGCTGTGTTTGGCCCCAGTACAGCTACAGGTGGAGCATTTTGTCTTGTTCCAGGCCCCACAGGGAGACTTGGACTGGATGGAGATCAGAGATCTGGAGACCGCAGGCAGTCTGAAAAGATTAGAATAGTTTGTTTAATTTAGAGACAAATAACTGCAGAGTTGTGAGACTAAAATAAAATAAAATAAAAATGGCTGCCTCAGAGAAGATGTACTCTGTGTTTGGTATAGACAACACAAGAAGTAGTAGGTTTAAATTCCACAGAAAGGAAATATGTGTTAGACAGTGGAAAAGGCTTTCTAATGGTAGGGCTATGTAATCTATGGGCCCATAGATTTTTAAGAGCAGGATCAATGAATTTCTGAGAAAAAATAATGGGTACTGTTACTTTTGGAACGGGAGACAGAATGAGAAAGACTGCCCCATATGCTCTTGCTAATCTGCTTATTTAAAGAAAAGACAGACAGGCTCTGGAGCTTGTCCAAAGAACAACAATGAAGTTAGTGAGGGGTGTGGAGCACCAGCTTTATGAGGAGTGTCCAAGGGAACTGGGGGTGTTTGGTTTGGAGAAAGGGAGGCTGATGGGAGACATTATTGCTCCCTACAACTACCTGGAAAGTAGGTTGTAGCTAGCGGGGGGTCAGTGTCTTCTCACTCACAGGTAAAAAGTGATAGAGCAAGGTGAAATGGCACCAAGTTGCACCAGGGGAGATTTATATTGGATATTAGGAAAAACATCTTTACTGGAAGTGCTGTCTGGCACTGGAACAGGCTGCCCAGGGAAATGTGTAGATGTGGACTTAGGGATGTGTATCTTAGGGACATTGGTTTAGTGGTGACCTTAGCAGTGTGCTGACAGATGGACTTGATCTTCAGGGTCTTTTCCAACCAAAACCATTTTATGTTTCTTTTCTATAGATGTCCTATAAAAGAGCCATAGACACCTGTCTAGACAGCACAGGGACACAAGAAGACCCAGTTCTCTTGGTTTGTTTTGTTCAAAAAAGCAGTAGTGATCTGAAAATGGGAAGCACCTGCTTATATCTAAGCTGCTAGGAGAAGTGCAACCCTCCTGCAAAACTTCTTGTAGTACAGTGGTGAGGAAAAAGAGAGCATGGAAATTTCTCCTGCTTATAGCTGGCCTGTGTAAGAGCCAAGTGATTATGACAGTTTCTTTACTTATGTAGTAATGGTTGATTTTTTGAGAAAAGAAGATCTTAAATCCAAGTACTGATTTGCAGGGCCAGCTTCAAAGTTCTGCAGGGTACTGTTTGCATATGTGACAAAGCAAACCAAAAACAAACACCCAACATGCTTTATTTGAAGCTTCAGGTCAAAACAAACTTTTGCTTGAGTTCATAGAAAATCCTAAATTAGAAAATCCAAACTAGATCTAAATTCAGTATTTTTGCAAAATACAAAGTGTTCTATAGTTATGCAGTAGATATCACCTTGATTGTAATTACATGAATCAAAATTTCATTCTAATAAAATATTTCCTCATATTGTAAGCAAGATGCTAACAACTGCACTGGCAGGTGTAAATAGTAATCTAACTGGTTATAATTACATATTCTAGTGTGACTATACCTTCTTTACAGATTATATGTTATATTCTGTTTCTTTGTAAAGAAATTTGTATTTAGTATGAGAGAAAGCAGTTGGGAGTGCTAGTCTTATGTATTGCTGGACCCTACTGGTAGCTTGTTATTATTTGGGCTTTAGGAAGACATTTGTCTTTTTTGGGAAAGTGGGGCACAAACAGTTGAAATGGTCTGTTTATAAAATGGAAGTTGAGTATATTTAATGATTGGAATAGTTTGAGAACCATGCCCCAGGGGGGACAAAAGTTATAGTGGTTGTCTCAAGTTAATGGTCTGGTGAATGGAGGGTTATTTCCTTTTTTTAAAAAAATCACTCTCACCATGTTTCTTCATTTGCGGCCACCTTTTTGGATTAGAACTATGTATTTTGCACTGCCTTGCTAGCAGTAAACAACTCTGTTGCAATGTAAAGCAAAGAAATTCAGGGAGGTGTTTGGTTTTTAATTGTCAGACATTAGTTTATGAAAAGGCATTATCTCTGTGCTAAAAATATTGCCAAATAGCCATTCCATGTGTAATCAAATAATTCTTCTACTGGTCCATCAGTCTAAAAAAATTAATTCATTTTGGTGAGAGTGAGAAAACGGTATGAAAACAGAAGGCAGTTTCAAAAAACTGTTTTGAAGGATGCCCCTGTAAGAGTGAAATGCGTATAAAAATCAGGAAGATGAGGAGAAATATTGTATTTGGTTCCCACTAGAACAAATTTCATAGCTTGCAAGTACTTCTGTGGTCAAAGAGGATATACTGTAAAAGAAAGTTTTCTTATAATATTTCAAGAAATTGGCTTCTGGCATGGCAAGTCCATGGAAGTTGTACCATTGCCTTTACCAGAGTGCTACTTATGGCCAGGATACAAAAGGCATAAACATGATGGGAAAAAGGGCAGCATGGAGACAGGAAAAACACCCCACCACATCTTATGCCTCCCACTGACTGTCATTTATAGTTCTCTCTCAGTTACACCTGCATGCGACCCTGATTTTCCATGCTACTTTGTATTTCTGTATGACACAAATAGAATAGTGTCAGAAAGCACAGAGGTGTCTATAACATACTGTGTGCAAGAACTACTGTTCCTCAGGTGCGTGGGACACAAAACTGACTGTTGTTTTATGTTTCCTTTGGTCTTGCTTTGAATTTAAAATGCATCCTGTGCTATCACATTGAGATAAAACCACTTTTAATTGTGTACATCTTCAAGTGAATCTTGGAAATTTTAATGAAACTGGAGTATTTCAAATGAAATGAAGCAAAGGATTATGAAAATTAAATTGGGAGGTGAAAACAATGTGGTGGATTCTATTCCAAAATAGAACTTAAATGAGGAATAGAGGCTTAAATTAGTAAGTGTTTAGAATCTAGGCCTGGAGAACAGAGTTTGAGCCCTGGCTCTGCTGCACACTGGCTGTGTGAACATCGGCAAATAGCTTCCTAACTTGTTCATGCATTTGATCCTACATTTTGATGTTATGGTTCTCACTGTAGGGACTAAGTCTCAATGTGAAGATTTTGTTGTGGTGCATAGTGGGAGCTCTTCTCATCTGAGGCCTCTGGGTGGAAAGACAGTTGGGAGGATAAATAATTACAATAATCAGAGTGTCTGAAATCTACCCAAGAACTTGTCCAACTGAGTGAGCCACTGGAAAAATAATGTGGAAAATAATTTCCCAGTGAATGAGACTTGTATTTGTCTTGTGACATCCAACTAAGCATCAAGAAGCATCAAGAAGTTAGTGCAAAAGCAAACAGTAATGGCTGGAGGTTAAAAGCATTGACCATCCTTGACTAGAGTCCCAGCAGCTTCCTGTGCTGCAGGTAAAAATTATTCTTTCAATCTTTTGTCCTTCAGTTATCACATAGATCTGGTTGAATGAGCATGAATAGCTGGCAGTGTTTTCTACCTTTGAAGTTGGTTGGGGGGGGGGGAAGAATAGGACTAGCTACTTTGATGGCATGCATCCAAAGGGTGAATAACAGAAAGGGAAAGGTAAGAGCACGTCCTTAGCCAAAACCTTGCTGTGTGCTAAGGCAATAGAAGTACAGTCGAGATAGACAGCAAAGTAGTTTGCATGAAATCTGCAATCATTTAAATGCCATAGCTTCAAATAGACCTGAATGGGAACATAAGATTGTTCTTACTCCAGAACACTCCAAAGTTTGGAGTATTAAATTTGAATTTACATCCAATTCAGATGCTTAGATATTTCCGTTTCCTGGCCCTATCCAAGATCCTGAATGTGAACATCTGTCAGATGCAGTTATTTTATTATAAGTATGCTGGCTTGATTGCATCTGTAATCTCAATCTGCATTCCCATAACAGCATGGATGATGAAGGATCCATGCTTTAACTGGACCTCTGTGGAATATTTCATGCGTGTCAATAAGTTTTGGAGATCTCAGCTGTTACTGTTTTTTTCACTCTCTGGAATGCAAGTAGATGGCAAGATGAACAGAACTGGTGTGCTGGAAATCGTTCACACACTGAAACAGTGAAGGTGCAAATGTCTTCTATTTTGACATCCAGAAGAATGGAAATACTTGTTTTCTGAATATTGTGTCTTTGCATCTGGCTGTGGCTAAGGGAGATGCTGCTACCCATGGTGATTTTACAGTTTTGTCCTGTTGTACATCTTGGGTCTGCCCCTGACTACTCCTGAGTGGACAGGTATCTTGAATGGGAATTCCAAAAGCTTCACATGTATTAGGTTTTGTACATGGTGAAAACCGGGAAAACATTTCATAATTTGATCTACCACTTCAGTTTCTTTATTTTTCATCAGCTTGAGGCACCTCAGTTCTGTGATCCACCTAGAGTACGGTCCAAGATTTAGCACATGTTCTCTCATGGTTCTCCAAGCTGTGTTCTGTTTGAATTAAATAATTCATTTGTAACATTGAAAAATAATGATATCAAAAGAAAATAGGTTCCCTGGGGGTTCTTTTCTGCTGTTGCCAAGTGCTTTGTAAGCCATCACTAGGAGACCAGTGCCAAGATGATGTATGGAGCACATAGATCAGCATGATGAGGTGCAGATGGAAAATAGAGGGCTGGGTTTATAAGAACATCTGTATTACTACATTCCGATTCCTAAATTAATTTCAATATGAAGAATTAATTCAATATTAATTAATATGAAATATTAATTTCATATTTCAATATGGTGAGTGTGGTCAGATTTATATAGGGAAATGAGAAGAACAAAATATTTTAAGTGGTTGAGTTAATTAGCATGGTAGATTCTTGTGTAATTTTTCTACAGCTATTGAGATGGCTTAGGATCCTTTAGCTCCATTCTTAGCAGTGATAAAGGAATTCAGTTTTATGGACTTATGTCACTGTACATCCTTTTAAGCTCATAATAATTTGAATTATGAAAATGGTACAGAAACTCCTAAGTGCTTATGGAAGTTTGATTATCATTTTCACTGAAAGTCAACAGGATTTAGAATTTCAAGTGGCAAAGTAGCTCCTGAAAATTATATATCACTGCTTCATGTATTCAGGAAGCTACGTCTTATTTGGCAGTCTGGTTTCACACTAACAACAGAAGAGGTGGGGTTTTTTTTTTTAGAGAATTAGTTATACGTAGCCTCTTCTCTTGCCAAGTTTGACCCATGAGGATGAACTGTAGACATCCAGTCAACATCTGATTTTTATTTTCAGTGAAGTTTTATTTTAGTCAAAGTAAGAAAGTCCAGTTTGGCCATTTGTTTTCTCAGGTCACATTTTTTTTCAGACCATTAGGCCTCTGTCAACCATCAGAAATTTCACCAGGAATCCAGTGTCATTACCACTGCAATCAAATGTGAACTGTAATGTTCTTTATGTCTTTAAGGACCAGCTGCAAACCATGTCTCATTACATCATGTATGTCCAGTCTCAATTATTTTGGCTGAGATTTTGTGGCTGTTCGTGAAAAAAGAGCTTTCTTTGTGTCTTCATGCACCAGAGAGTGCCAAATGAAACACACAGATTACAGAAGAAGGGTCTTTCAGTGCATGCACATAGACAAGATTTACTGATGTTAAAATATTGACTCTATGCTATGGTGGGAACCCATAGGGAGAAGGCTTCCAATAAGTAATTACTATAAAATACTCCTCTTGTTATTTATAGTGTGATTAATTATTAATTAGCTTTTCAAACGGAGGATACCTTTTTTATGAAGTTTCAACCCAAATCCTGGACTCCTAACAAACCTCACTGCAGGCAATAACAGTTTTGAACCATGAACATATCTGCACAGTAGGTAATATTAACTGATTAATTTAAGCTCATCCAACAAAGAAGCTCCTGTTACTATAAAAACTTGTCATGGCTGATTTTCAAAGGTCATGTTCTGCTACAGCAACAGAGAAGCCAAATCATAACTAAACCAAGGTGGAACCTCTGAACACAGAGGCAAAAAGAAATTGCACTGGGATTTGATGAAGGTACCAGCAGTCCCTTGGCTTTTTCTGTTCAGTTGAGATATTACTCAGATAAACCAGAGATAATCAGTTAATATGAGGTATTTGAGTATTTCTAAAGCAGGCAGATATGTTGTATTCATTATTCTGAATCTGAAATCATAGTACTTTGTCCTATCAAGTTGGGATGAATTGAATGAAAGGGGAAGAGCTGCCCACTGAAGCATCAGGGATTTGTTGGTACCTCTTTGTATGCGTGCATGGGATTTATGTACATGGGGTTTTTTCAGGCATTTTGCTCAAACTTCCCTTGAAGTTTGACTGTTTACAGGAATGCAATCCTTACTTGAAAGATATGAGAAGAGGGAGAAGGCACAGGGTGATTTGGTGTCTTCATCTACAGCAGATCCCAGACACAGCCCATGAAGAGTTGGGGCACAGAGGCAGAGAAACAAATACTGGGGTTGTCTGGTGCTGAATAATGTCTCGTTATGGTGATCACATTAATTTCAGAACAGGTTAAAGGCTAAAGGGCTGTAGCAAAATTTTTACTATATATAATTTTAAAACAGTGTTAATAACACATATTCCTTATATTTTCCACATGATCTGACTAGTCAGTGAAGGCCAAGTGACAATCTTGCATTTGTTGGGAACAATTTCCTATGTGAAGGTCCCAAGCTGGTAGATAACCTATACCCCATGTTAAACTTCACTTCTAAATGCATTATTCCTCTGAGATTCTACAGCATGCGATGGCTTCACAATGTAGTGTCTCTATTTACAGTGTGTTGCTCTGCCAGCCACTTCAGCTTGTTATCATCTGCTTATGGGCATTAAAAAGACTGATGGACCAGATTCTTTACAGAAAAGCCACTTTATGTCACACAGGCAGGTTTAGAGGGACTGCAAGCAATATAATCTGTTCCTACTTGATGGCCCATCTGGTGTTGCTGCATTGTATAAGGGACATCAACATAAATGAAGATGAGATCATTTGGAATCTGGTCATGTTCAGTTGCTAGGTGGACAAGGGCTCTCTAAAGAACAATAATAGTAACTCATTGGTCTTTCCACTACTATGAATGGCAGTCCTTAAATTCATAATTACTCTGTGATGCATCTTGCCTGCCTTGCAGATGGGGAACACAGCACAGGTGGTTTGCCTGCAGCATATAGCAGAACCTGAGTCCTGTCACCAGAACCAAGTGGAAATATTTCATGCCACTCATGACTAAGGTGCATGTGTGGAAAGCAGATTATTTTTGGCAGAAAACAGTTTTTTCTTTCTGCTGAATTCCATTCAGAGGGTAGTAAATCCAGAGTGCACAGTAGGACCACCAGAGGAAAGACCTGTGGAAATGAAGAGACAGTCCCTTTGCCTGCCACTTTCTCATTCCCTGGCACTGTAGGCCTTGCTTGCTTGGCAGCCTGGTGTCCAAAGCAATGGGGAGCATAGGGGCTGTCAGAAATTTGGGAAGGGGGAATGCTAGGAAACCAAGCTTTTGAAGGAAAATTGTCTGTCAGCTATGGCTGCTGTGGCAGTACAAGTCCATTTCTACAAGAGATTCATTAATTTGCTGAAATGTGATGAAATGAGATGTTTCGCAAATAGTCTTATTGATGCTGCTCTCAGTACTCCCTGGGCTTAATCACCCAGGAGTGCTTCTTCTCTGTGTCTGTCTCTCTTGCTTTTGGCTCTTACGTGCACAAAGGAGAAGTTCAGCAGATAACTGCTTTTAATGACAGTTACTTCTTTATCTCTTTTATTAGGTTGTCTCTGCATTGCCAAATTTTAACACACACTGATCATTCCTCTGTCATATCCCTCAGCTGCAGGGAGCTAAATCCACACTATACTGGGACAGGAAGGTTGTAAATGAAATGCATCAGCATAGGCTTGTTTTGAAATTGTCACATGCCTTGGTGATGGTGACTCTTGGGAAATGACAGCAATATAAGTGATGTAGAAACATTTATAGTTAATCATGCACCATTATGGAGTTTTCCTTGTGATGATAGATCATAGCATCCTCTGCAGTGCTTCACATGAGGGGGGTCCGGGAATATTACTGTGTGCATTTATGTTATTTGCTTGCAAAAAGGTGAATGCCAGTTCAGAAATGTCACAGGTCACCCTGTGGCCATCCTTGCTGGGGAGTGCCTCCATGGCCATGCTGCCTGAGTGCCACATTTCTGCTCTGACCTGCCTGGGGTGCAAGCATCCTCCATCACAGCCCTGCTGTCCAGAGTGAGGGACTGGGGCCTGTTGCTATGGAGAAGGGCAGAGGAAAAGGCAAACCAGTGAAAAGGAGTGCACAGAATGAAGCCCCACCAAACTTTTTTTTGCTTCAACTTCTACTAGCGATGCAAATTAAAGCTGCCTATTCACACCACCATTCTGTCCTCAAAAGTTTTACATTATGTCAGGGCTGGAAAGCAGAGGGCAATCTGGTATTTTTCCTTGTTGCTGTTAGAATGCACTAATTAGTATGTTTATTGTCTCTTTATACTCAAAACCAAAGAGAGGTAGGAGGATATCTGCCTGGAAATGTTCCTTTTTTGAAATAATAACATTCTTCTTCCGTAGTGTTGCCCATGGTGAACGATATTAAGAGTGGCATAGGGTAAAACTTTTCACAATACTCATTTGGGGATAGCTGTATCTCAGCAGCAGTTGAAGAGGCAAATTAAATGTTTGCAATGACTGGGAAAGGAATAGAGAGCAAAATTAAAAACGTCACTATGCCACTGTATAGATCTATGATTCACATACACTATGATTACCTTGTGCAATTCCCCTCATTTCTAAAGGATATATTAAAGTTGGAAAAGGTTCAGAGAAGTGCAGCAAGTATGAAAGTGTTACCATAGATATGAGATAACTTCTGTGCAAGGAGTGACTCAGAATACTGTGTCTTTTCATCCTGGATGAGAGGAGAGGTGGATATCCAATGTCTGTACCTCTGGGGCATCTGAGTAAGCTGTCTGTTCCCTGTTGGTGACTTGTGAAGCCAGGATCTGCCAGCCCTGGATGGAGTAGGTGACTTGACTGATTTCTTTCTTACCTGGTACTGAGCTGACCCTGAAGTCTGGCTTAGGTGCTGTAGCAGTCTGAGTGCAGTTCATGTTTTTTCAGAACTCCTGTAAAAGTGCACAGCCTCGTACTGTTGTAACTTCTTCTTTTATTGCTTGAATAGGGAGGTTATGAATACGAATTGTGGAGATGTCTGGAGGCAACATGGCAATTTGCATTTTTTTCTCCTGCCAGTTCTTTCCTTTTTGTTTTAAATTGTGCTCATAAGCCCCCACAAACAATTATGCCTGTGTGTGGCTAGTGTAAACAAAATGGAGGGTCAGTGAGCTAGAACATAAAGTCAACAGAGATAGAATTATCTTTGCTGCATCTTATGGATATTATTACCTCTGGTTCAGAAGAGAGATCAGTTGATGCTGTAATCAGCAGCAAACTCCTCGTTGTGTTGTATTATCAGTCCTTCAGAGCAGATTTTTTTGCTCGTTTCTCTTTTCATTATTATAATCTTCATTTTTCAGCTTATGACTTGTGATACTTGTATCTCCAAAGATTTGTGGCTAATTTTACAGTGTGGTTTGCCTTTCAGGAATGATGAGAATCAGTGACTGCTCCTGTGTTCAGTGGGAAGTTTTTCTTGAACTTGTTTCAGAATTATTTTTCTGAATTTCTTTCAGTAATCCCTGTCATTTCTGAATTTATGTTACTCTATAGAAGTTACGATGCCTTCTATCACTGCAGCATGCTCTGTTTATTAAACAGTGTTTTTCTGCAGTGAATGTAGGTAGTGGTTACCCCCAAACCTGCATCTCATGGTGTAGCAAACACCATCCGTTGCTTCAGTGGTTTTGTTGTAGGGTGCTGGTCTTGCATATATTCAGGCAGATGTTACAAGCCTGAGAAATGTGTCTCAATTTTCCCTTCGTTCAAAAGATACCTCTGTATTCTGGAGAAGATAAGGGCAAATGGCCCTGTAAAAATAAACAGCATGGGAAAGGATGAGTGTTCTCCCCTGAAGCATCAGTTTTCTGTGGAGTTCTGTATAGCTTGTGCAGGTGGAGTAAATCCAGCTCTCTTCGTCCTCAGCCTTTGGCACAGGGTACCATATATCTTTGCTATAACTACCAAAGATAGTGCCACTGTCAGGATCCATAACAGGGGTCATTGCTAAAACTTGGATCCCCCTCCAACTTGCCATGGTCAAGTAAGTGGAGAAGCATCTTAGAAAGCAGAGATTCCAACAAAACTGAAAGGCTGCTGGCCCCAGTGTTCTCCACTTGGTCCCTGTTGGTCTGAGTAACATCATAGCTTAGGAACACCATATGCTTGCTCCAGGGCCAGAACAGCAGCCTGCACCCTGTCCCTTATTTTGCTTTTGACAGACCAGCCATCTCTCCTCCTTCCTGGAATAAATAGATCTTGCCCTGATTAATAACTATCCAGTGAAGCTACCTGAACATCTAGGGGGAAAATCTTTTTTCCCCTTCTACTCCCCCACCTCCATCCCTGCTGCTTCACAGCTTCACTCAGCCACATCCCATCCTTCTCCTTCCCTGTGTGTCTGTAACAGCTCTCCCTGGTTAGCTGCAAACTGCACTGTCTTCTCATCAGATGAATAAAACATCATGGCATTATCTCATGATAAAACCTGCCTGGCTGCACTTTTTAAACCTTCTGTTTACTTACTTATTTACCTACAGCATGTGGCACTAATACAATTTAAATGGGGAATAAAGGATGATGTTACAAAGTTAAAACTGTGGTGTTTTTTCCCCATATTGACTGGTGTCAGAGTACTACTGGGAAATACTACAGCATGCATTTCATTATTGAGGATCATACTGATATAGAAGTTTCTTGACTCATCTTTCACCATTTCTGTGACACTCAAGGAATTTCTTGCCTGCAGCCAGTGTGATATACACTGATGAAACCCTGGTTCATCATGGGAAAGATAGTGTGACCCAAAATCTTAGCCCATAGTTGAGAGGAGGATTATGAATTTGGTTGATAGCTGAGACATATTAAATACTAGGGAGTGTAGCACTCATAAAGTGGAATCTCCTCTGCTTCCTGCATACAGGAAGTATGTTTGCTGTTGACTGGTTTGAGTATTTTGATCTTCGGCTGAAAATTTGATAATTTTTTTTGTACAAATTTTATCTATTTTGCTCTGCAAATTTTATCATCATCTCCACTTGACTTCTCTTCATAATTGTCTACATCATGACAAAATGCATAGAATGGGCTCCTGATCTCATAGCAATGAAAACATCCTGTTGCCTGCAAGGATGAAGGTGTTTCACTTGTACATATGTCTGTATCCTACACCAAGAAATCACATGCCTGACTTAACTATTGCCCGTTTTTTTGCTTGTCCCTGGATCTTTTCCTGCTTCCTTGTCACTTTCTCCCATTTGATCAGTCTAAAATCAGTTTATACATTTTATAGTGTGTCCTGTTTCTTTTCAAGAACTTTCTAGTCCAGCTTTGACTCAGATAGCATATCCAGTTTGAAAAGCACCCTCAATTAATAAAGGTCCAGGCTACCCATCTCCCAGCACGTGGGGAGCACAGATCCTACTGAGAGATTTATAGAACTGAAAATGTGATGTGATGATACTGTCCAGGTTTGGTTCTGATCCCTTATAGTCTTTCAAAAGGTGCTTTATGCTTTTTTTTATACTCTAAATATATATATATATATATATATATATATACACATAGATACGTGCATACATATATATATATGGCAAAAGGGACATTTTGGCACTAGATATGTAAAAAGTAATTTACCAGAAGGATGGTGTTACTTTTGGAAATGCACATGTGAGCCAACAGATGTGAGTCAAAGCAGAGCAGCTGGTGGCCAGGCTGAGTAGGGTCTTGAAGTCATTAGGACATGATAGATTTCCAGATTTCTGTACCGCAGTTATGGCAGAGTCATCCAGACAACTGCCCTTTTTCCTGGGTTCAAGCCTTATACTTTGTGTACATATTGAATAGCAGTTTTTAATAATGTTAGACTTTGAAAGCAATTTAACTGGCAATGGTTTTTTGTAAACTGTAGAGGCACTTAAACTGAGGTCAAGCAAACAAGCAAAGTGCCCTGATAGTTTTATGGGACTAGGTCCAATTTGATAAGAAGGATGAGATGACTAAGCATGTGCTAAGGTATACTGCTACTCAGTGCATTATTGTTTCAGTTGTGTCAGTGTTTCTGTTATAAATACCTCTTCTCAGGGGAACTCAGTTGTATGTCTCATTTTGGGGCTGGAAAATTCCATTTAGAGAATGCTATTAATTATTTAAAAATACTCATTTGGTTTTTAGGTCAAGATTTTTAAAGTTGTGATTTGCAATGCTTGCTATGAGAAAGTTCAGAGAGGCCTGATTTTCGGATCTTCACTGGAGATAGGCAACTAATAAGGAAAATAATAATCCTCCCTCTCTGCCCATCCCATTTCCAGATGTACCTGTTCTAATTAAGTTTCTGAAATATTCATATCTGCATTCTATTTTTCTTGCTCTCTTTTGGTGATGACCAGAAGCTAAGTTTAGGTGGTTTGATTAATTTCTCATGAAGAAACAAAAGACCTAAGATCAGAATGTGGCCTGGCATCATATTTGAACTTCTTATGTAAAAAAAGAAATGGAGCTCACTCTTCTGTACCTGCTGCTGCTATTGACCACATCTGGGTGACTGTCCTAAAGCAATTATTACTATATGTATTCATCCACTGCTATGTACACTTGGCATGCATTCTTCTTCAGAAGGCCAGGGTTTCTCAAGACACACACAGGCTGGTAAATGCTTGTGCACTGAGTGTCTTTGTGCTTGCTCACAAATGAGTGGCTGCCTACAGACAGCACTGCTAGTGCTGACGCTTTGTACCTCCTTGAGCATTTATGTTCCAGCTCAAAAGGAGAAGCTGAAGCCTAGAAAAAGGGGAGTGAATTGCCTGAGCACTTGCTTCTGGCAGCACCACAGGTAGCTGTGCTGTTGGCAGGCCTTGCTACATAGCAGAGTCTGGTGAGACCATTAGAGCTGGTTAGGTTACCATGCAATGTGTAACTAAGAACCATTTCAGCAGGAAACCCCCTGGCAGACAGTGGCATTGTGGGATAAACTACAAAGAACCCAGTGTGACTCATGATATGTGTTGCATATTTTTTCTGAGCAGTGGAAAAAAGGCCATAACCTCAAACCATCAGAAACAGCATATGCAGTGGCTCTTTGTGTGTGGCAGAAGCAGGTTAGCAGATGGCATTTTCTGTCCTTAATCTATGAAACACATTCAAAGTTCATGAACAGATACATGTGCCTTTACAAAGACTGTATTGTACCTCATAAAGAGTCTGTCTCTTTGCCCAAACCCAATAACATTTAGTTAAATGAAGGTGCTAGAAGAAGCCATTAGTCGATGCTATTCTGAGCAGGCCCATCCACAAGTTCAACGTACTGGAATGAGAAAAAGCTCTTCTTCAGGGTAGCTGTAAAATAAGTATTAGAATCTTGATGGATAACTGTAGGATGTTATTCTGCAGTGAGTTTTAAGACCAGAGAAGTAGCATGCTCACTTGAATATTCCATATTGTGAATCATGACACCAGAGCACTGACAGTTGTCCCTCATCGTTAGGTTTTTGTGGCTTTAACAGGATATTAAAATGCTAGTGGTGAGATTTTGTCCGTTCTGATAGTAAAATTAACACATGCATTTTCATAGTGTGTTTTTCTTGTCTCCAGAGTACATTTTGGAAATTTACCTATAACAGTATCTGTTGAGAATTGTGGTCAGGGACCATTTTGAAGCTACTGAAAGTAAAAGATGATGGGTAATGTATGATGTTTTTCTTAGGCAGTAGCTGAATTAGATTGCTGTCTTTCCCAAATCTATAGTTTTCCTGTATTTCAAGATAACATAGAAAATGCACAGATTGAAAATGCACTGTAGTTCACGGGCAATGCAGTGCATTTTCTTAAACAGTGTTTCAGTAAAGTACAGTATATCACTGTTTGGGATGGTAAGGGGGTGATGGGCAAAACCTGTCTTAGTTTAAGAGCAAAAAGGAGTTTCTAACCAAGACAGGCCAACCCCGTGCATGAGGGAAGATGTTTCTAGTCTGCTCTGCCAAGATAGGAAAACAGACTATAAAGGTGCTCTGTTGTGTGCTGGTCACAGTGTCCCAAGGTCCTGAGATTGAAATCATATCTTTATTCTTTCTTGGTATCTATAAACCTCTGCCATGCAAAAAGGGGAAGAACAGTATGAAATACTGTTGCATTTTGTAATGTTGTTACTATATAAACTATAACCTTTACTAGAGTTTCTTGTCTCAAACAGCAGAAACCTTTGTAGCAGAATCATGAAGCTAACACTATATACAAGCCTAATGGGTCTTATGAGCTTGTCTCTTTTGACTTGCAGACCATGCAATGTTCTTTTTCCATTATTCCTGAGAATAATTACCTATCTTTAGGAGGTAACTCTGATTTTTCTCTGAAATAGGAACTGGTTTGGAATTGAAACAATGGGTCAGTTTTTCCAGATGTAATCCAGTGCACCCAGAGTTGGAGAAAATTATTTTTATCTGTGGTACCAAAGGTTTAGCTTGCTAATGCAGATTTCAAATTGATTTACAAAGCTTTTATTGCAAATGTTCAGCAGCACTTGATGGCTTGAATTCTCCTTATTTTGATTTTGGTGGGTTGTTTGTGTGTTTTACTCAGCAAAATAATAAAAATGGTCAGCTATTTCATGATTTTTCTTTGGATGGCTATTTTGGGATTAGTCCAATAAATAATGTTAAGAGAAAGTATTTTTAAGCTATAAACCATTTAAAGTGAAGAAGATGTCTTGGGGGCGCTAGGCCATAGTTATCACTGAGAATTGATAGCATATATTATATACTTTATTGTGTAGATGAATGCATTATTTAAGATTGAAACCTTGTTCTTGTGGCTTGAGTGTGTATTTATTTAAATGGCACCATTCACATTGCAGCCCATAAGAACCCAGAGGAGAGCCACACACTAGAAAGCAGAGGGTGAAAGCAGCACCAAGAGGCCCCTGTGCTGAAATTTAATTTCAAAACTGAGGATCCTTGCAGACTGTTGTTCACTAGGAAATATGTCAGTAGAATGGTAGTTTTTGGAGACAAGCAGCAGATGCACGTAACAGTAGAGACAGCCTGTGATGGGATGGGAGCTCTGTGCTGTGGAGTATTTCCATGCTGTCACCTGCTGCAGAAAACCAGTGTCTCTGTGATGATAAGATGTAGCTCCTGACAGAAAACCTTGCCTAAGCAAGGCAGCAGGGGAAGCAATCACTGGGTCTGTGTACTAAGCTGCCCATACAAACCAAGATGAAAAACTAAACATGAAATATTTCTTACTTTCTTTCTGAGAAAGTTGTGAAGAGGTAATACTCTGTGGAATCAATGCCTGAAGCAGTGGAGTGGCTGTTAACAAGTCTATCACTTCTTTGACCCTAAACAAAACAAGACCATGGTAGAGTTTTGATGTTTTTGACGTGCCAGATAAAGAGATCTTAAGGAGACAAAAAGGCAACACCAAGGAAGTCTCTCTAGAGAGCAAGTTGGCCAGAGAAGGACAAGAAAGGCTAGGAGAACCATATACACAGTGATCAAGTGTAAGTGAAACTAATCTAGGAGGCAAGGCGGAACACTGGGGTCCTGATCTTGTCACTCAAGATGAAAGCAGCACGAAGAGTAGGCAGAAAAATACCCAAACTGTGGGCAGCAATGTGAGAGGTGTAGAATACTGTTTTATTTCAAATGCCATGAGAATGACCCAGGGAAGGTAGCACAAAGCAACAGGATATCTTCCAGTGCCGTGTATCTCTAGCAGCACTGGTAAACAAGTGTCAGTGGGCTGGTGAGGTGTGACCAAGTACCAGGGCCACCATGCAGAATGAAGAACCAGCAGTGCTCTACAGAGCACCTCCTGCAGTGACCTCCATGTCAGCACCCACAGGGCTACAGGGGGAAAGTCTGTTGGGAAGATTTAAGGAAATCTTTATTTTGTGAAGTCTTGCAAGTTACTGAATCTATACAATGTCTTGTTTCCCTGCTGCTCAATGAATAGAGAGATGCATGCTATTTTGGCAAGTTCTTGTCACATGGATTTGATAGATTTAATGTGAATCTCAGAAGATGAGTGTGTTGGGAAGCAGGATAAGAAAAACAAGAAGGGAATTAATTTTAGGGTCTGATTCTGCTGCTGTTACTAGCTTTCTACATGTCCACAAATTAATAGTTTCATGATGTAAATTCCATAGAAATAAGTATGAGACTCTAGACCCTTATTTCTCAGAATGGATGTGAAAATAATGCGGTTCTTCCATGCTATCTATTTAGCTTAGTCATGCCTCAGGGCAGACAGGGACCATCTCACAGAAGGTATTTGTCAAAGGTCCTCTGTAATACCTGGATGGAGTCTATAGAACAACTGAATGGGATCTGGAGGATGGAGGATATGCTAAAAAAATAAACAATATTTTATTAATAATAAAAAGGCATTCTGCTGCAACCAAAGAATTAATTAAAGATTAAGTTAGTATTAATATAATACTACTAATATATATATATTTATAATATACTGTTATATATATATAATATATATATATATTTATAATACTATCTGTTAGTATTATACTATAATATAATACTAACAGAGGAGATATCTGTGGGTTTTGTGCATTATTTATGTAGACCCCCTCTCCAGAAATACATGTTATGTATTAATAACTTTTCCCCAGAAGACTTCTCAAAGATGTGTTTTGCTCTTTTGTAATGAAACGTCAAGGTCACAGAAAAGATGCTTTTAGGGGTGCTCTTACAACTGGCATTGTAAAATTTAATGTCTTAGCGAGGTGCTGAGTGGAAAGCACTGTGAAAAGGCTGATAAATTCTGATTTTGATCTAATACCAGTACTTTGGCTACAATTGTCTAGTTGCACTGCACAACACACCTACAACTGACATAATTTACCTGGACCTGAGCAAAGCCTTCGACACAGTCCCACACAACATCCTGGTCTCCAAACTGGTAAAATATGGATTTGATAGATGGACCACTTGGTGGATTAAGAACTGACTTGATGGCCACACCCAAAGAGTGGCTGTCAATGGGTCCGTGTCCCAGTGGAGGCCAGTGACAAGTGGAGTCCCTCAAGGGACAGTGTTGGGACCAATCCTGTTTAACATCTTTGTTAAAGTTGTGTGTTGGAGCTGACACACTGGAGGGAAGGGCTGCCATCCAGAGGGATCTTGACAGGCTGGAGAAGTGGGCCCATGCCAACCTCATGAAGTTCAACAAGACCAAGTGCAAGGTCCTGCATCTGGGTCGAGGCAATCCCAAACACTGCCTTTCTAACTATGAAAAACTCTGTTCTGTTTCTTTTTGTTTGGTTGGTTGGTTGGTTGGGTTTTTTCCCTTCTTTTTTCCCTTACTTCAGCAATGCAAGTAAAGCAGCTAAGCTCCCTTGCAAAGCAGTAGAGGATTAAACATCAGTATTTGGGATATACTGTACTAGAGATAGGAAAATTATTTTCCAACAAACAAACTTGAATTTTCATAGGTTTCAACTAACCATTGTTAATTGTGTAGCTGATTTGTACCACTTGACAAATCACACTGTTTGGGTTTTCTGTTAATAAGAGAGAAAAAAAAATTCTCATAAAATATAGGTCTCAGATTATTCTGTTGTTTAGATTATCTCTTCTCTTGCAATTCTTCAGCACAGTGATGTAAACATAGTTAGTGTCCTTCACATTTTTCTTGTTAAATTCACTCCTCACTGCCTGGTTTTTATCATGCATTAGAAGCAAGTGGAAACATTAATTAATTTGAGCCATTTCACAATGCTGAAGGAATTTGTTTAATTGTCTTATCTCTTTGAATTCAGAGGCCAAAGACATAGCCTGCTTGCTGTCTTCATGTCAGAGCAGTATCTAGCAAAATTCTTCACCTAAAATGAACTTGCAGACATGTAATTTCTTGACTGGCATCTGACATTTAACACTTACACCTAGAAATGCTGCAGACGTCAGTATGTTTCATGTATGGTGTATGGATTAGCACCTATATCTCTGGATTCTATTTACACTCCCTTAACACATTTTATAATTCACATATGGATACACTGTTTTTAAAAAAACAGCTGTGAAACCCCATATATTATCTTTTATTTTAATTTCTTTCTTTGGTGCTGAGAATCTTCTTACAAGGATTTCTGTGGAAAAGGGTTCCTGCTGTTCCTTACAAGACCTGTTTTTAATCCTGCCTACATTACAGACAAAATCCTTGTTTGAGTCTGGGAAGTGTCCTGCTGCAGATACTCTATGTCAAGTACTAGGTTATAAGCAGTCAATGCAGCATGGTAAACAGAGGTATAATACGATTTTCAAAGAGTAACCAAGGCAAAATTGGCATCCTGTCATCTGGCATGTTAAGCTAGAAAACAGCTGGGACATCAGGAATTAGCACTGTGAACACCTGTGAAAAGCTGGGAGGGTAGACTTTGAAAGGGATCCAGAGAAATCGCAGAAAACCCAGATAATGATTCTTCTGTCTTCCTCCTGTTTCTTATTTTTCCTGATAAACATGTACATGTTCAGTGCTTCAGAGCAACTTGGTTTGGTAGAGTAGGGAGGAAGCAGCTGAAGCTTGATTTTATTTACTTTGATTTACACTTCTGTAACAGAGCATGAACACAAGACACCCACTCTCCAGCTTTTCATAAAAAAAAAAAGGTACAAGCTTCAAGTGATACAAGATACAAGTACATGAGGGCCCTGGGCAGATTGAAGGTGTAGAGCTGGAGGCTGAGCACTTTACCGATTTCAGGAGTTTTCTTAGCAGTTGTCATTTAAGATCATTGCCTCAAGACGGACAGGGAACCATGACCGTATCAGTCTCTAGCATTTGGTGGGTAGAGGAAGACTCTGGCTACCTGCATAATGGGGGCTTATGAAGCTTTCTACTGTCATTATATAATTAGCAAAAAGAAACTTATTAAAGAACAGAAGAAACTGTACAGACAAGATTCCTGGAATACTTCACCAAATCAGAAGGAATCATTATTTATGCCTGTGCCAGATGTTCTAGGGTGTGAGACCCGAGCTCCTTGAAAGGGCTGGGAAGTGTCCTTCTGCATCTTGGGTTGTACCCTGTGCCTGTGGTGCACTCCAGACCAGAAGGCACACATCAGGGCACACAGCAGCTCACTTGCCCTTCATCCTGCTCTATAACAGATAGGCTCATAGCCAGCTACCAGAGCCATGCCAGTTTCCCAGTGTAACCTGTCCTCCTGGGTTTATACCATCTTAAAGAGTAGCAAAGTAAAAGGCACTGGACACTTTCCCCATGTTAATGTTAATTCAGTTGTCCACTTCTGTTTGTATCTGTGGCCAGTTTTTCATGTCTGTTGTATCTAACTTGACAAATGCTTCCATTCTTCTCTCATGCTTTGGACTACAGCTCTCAGGCCACTCATGGTGTCTGCCTTCCGTGTGTCATTCCTTTTGCTGTATTAATCACTGTTAGTTTTCCCCCTCCTTGCAGAGCAATCCTGAATATAACTGCACTGCAAAGGGCAAGGTGTCCTTCATGTGTGGGCATACACAAAGTGTTTAGGAAATTCCTATGTGTAAGGCAATGTATAAGATGTAATGAAAGCATCCTTCCATGGTGTTTTACTCCTCTCCAGGTTACTTTTTGCTGTTGAAATAAACTGTGGTGTCCCTCTAAAGTGGATCTAACACTGCAAATGAGGCTCAGACACCATTTAATGATATCAATTGATTTACACATTAAGTCTCATCAATGCAATGTAATGCAGCACTTGCCTATGCCAAACATGTTTGCTAAAGATGCATATTTACAGATCCTTCCTCCCTGTATTACTCCTCCTTTGCCTTTGCAATAAGATAATATGCAATTAGTTTAGCAGTCTCTGCAGCCTGCAGAAGTTATTAGGTGCTAAATAAAATAATTTCTTTTCCTCTTTAAAATAGATCTGGAATAGTTTTTGTGAAGGGAAAATCACCATTGCTTTTTCACTATTTGAGCTATGGTTATGCCCAAATCAAAACACCAGATCTGAGAAAAGGCTCCAGACTCAGTTTGTAATTTAAAGTATGGGACTGATACTTCTTTAGATGGGAAGAAACAGCAACTGCCTGGATCAGAAAAGGCACATGAACATAGAGTTGAATTTTTGCAGTTAAATTCTTCTTTATTCTATATAGAATTTACTGTGTAATCTGAAGGCAGCTTCTCAAATATGTTCATCAGTTGCTTTTGTATAGGCCTTCATTTGGGACTGTGAATGTGCAGTAAAGAGCTTGACTGAGCCATTTAGGAAACCAGTGAATCTTTTAGTTTTATATTCCTGAGCTTGCTTTCTCCTTCTCTAGCACCAGAGCTCCCATTTCAGCTGTTCAAATGAAGTTGAAAGCCAAGGAGACTTTTGTGGATACGAATGGTGGCTTTGGATTCTCAAACAGCTATGCAAGATTTAGAGCACAATCTGATCTGTTCATTAAGGACTTAGAGTTTGACTTACCTTATTTTTTCTGGATTTCATTAGAAGAACTGGGTAATTCCTCCCTCCCATGTCAGGAGAATCTTGTGAATTCTGACCTTAAGAAGGGAGAAGTGCAGATTTATCAGTGCAAAACAAAGCCTGAAGAGCTTTGTCTGTGCTTTATAAAGGTAGCAGATACATTGTGATGGAAGTACAGGGCTCAGCCTTGTGCTTCTTTGGCATTCAGCAGCTGCCTCCATACTCTGGGGAATACTCTGTGCTGCACCTTTAATGCAGGAAACGCAGAAAGACTTTCAGGCTGGCATTGTGATAGTGGTGATTGAGTGATAAATGCCTGAAAATGCTGAAGGTGCTTTTCAGTTGTCTTGCTTACAAGAAGCATATGGGGTAGTTAGTGCCCTCACTTTCTCTGTCAGCCCCAGTAGTTTTCAACTGCTGCCAAAATAGTAAAATGCTTGGTCAGGAAGAATGAAATAGATAGGGTGGAGAGACTGACAGAGCAGCCATCTATACAGCCATTAAATGAATTGGCCATAGGACAACAATAGGAACAAGCCCTGCTTCTGACTTACTCATGACCTGGACCATTGGTGTAAATTCTACGCTTGAAGCTGCAGTGCCTGGCCAGACAATTCCATTGTTTCCACAGTTGGAGTTGGGTTGTTCTTTTAACACACCAAACTGTCTGTTAAGGCCTTCAGCTTAATCATGACAAGTCAGACTATAGTACCTGAAGTCTGGTGTTTTGTTACCTGTAGGCAGCAAGTGCCCAGACGGTGCCCCCCCAGCCTGTGCCCAGCTAGGGCTAGCCCAGGCACGCATGCCCGCATTCTCCACCAGATGTTGCGTAGGATGAGTCTCGCCGTGGGAGTCAGTCGAGCTAGTGCTGGCTCGGATAGTATCAGGAGCTAACTTTGATCTGTCCGGCTCTGGAATTCTTCCCGGAAACCACACCTACCGAACCCGGGCATGCGTGCCTGGGCTAGCCCCAGCTGGGCACAGGCGGGGGGGGCACCGTCTGGGCACTTGCTGCCTACAGTTACCATACAAGAAGGGCTTGTTTGCTAAAAGCTTATGGTCAATGAACAGCATGTCTGAGGAAAGACCGTTTGCTTCATTCATATTAACTTTGCCAGCTTAGGTGATTGTTTTTTTTTTCTTTTTGGCGTGGTTTTTTGTTTTGTTTTGTTTTTGTGTATGGATGTAGGGTTGGTTTTTTTTTTTTTTTTTTTTTTTTGGTATTTCTGTAGTGCTGCGTGTTCTATCACTTACTCTAGTACCCTCCTTTAATTGATAAGAAAGGACAAACAAGCATCTCAGTGGCTGGCAGCTTTACACTGCCAATATTACACTGTACTTGCCAGGACTTTAAGCTGTGCCACTCAGTCTGAGCTGAAAGGGAAACTCCCTGGCAAAAGGAGACGTGTTGAGTGATGTGAATTCCACCTTTGCTCTTACAGCAGAAGGACAGAACAGGACAGAACTAAAAACACGCAGCACTCGTCATAAAATCTAAGTTAAGGAAGTGTACCTTGCAGTATTAGTATATAGAATCATGGAGTCAGAATAGTTTGGGTGGGAAGGGACCTTAAAGATCATCCAGTTCCAATCCCGCTCTCATGGGCAGGGCCACGTCCCACTGGACCAGGTTACTCAAAGCCCCATCCAACCTGGCTTTGAACACTGCCATGGAGGGGAAATCCACAACTTCCCTGGGCAACCTGTTTCAGTAAAGAATTTCCTCCTGATGACTAACCTAAATCTACCCTTTTCCAGTTAAAAGCCATTACTGCTTTTACTATCACTTTGTGCCCTTGTAAAATGTCCCTCTCCAGTTTTCTTCTGTGGTCCCTTCAGCTACTGGAAGGCTGCTCTAAGGTCTCCTTGGAGTCTTCTCATATAGCCTGGACATATAGTCCAGTTTCTCTTACTAGGGAGATGCTGAGGTGGCATTATCTGAGACTGATAGTTGTTAGAGTCACAGTGTGGTTTCAGGAATGGGATTAAATGATCTGCTGGGGAATGTCCCTGGCACCAGAGCTCAATTTTCAAATACAGTGAGGACTGATTATAAGCATATATAAGCATATTGAATAAGAGATTTCTTCTCTGTGTTGAGTTTAGCTACTGACGCCTGATGGTGTTCGACCTTCTGTACAATTAATCAGTTTATCATTATGATGTGTAACATTTTGCTCTGCAAAATGGAAAAAAATATATGGGAAATATCAAATATAGAAAAAGTTTCCAACTGGAACTATAAATCTAACATTAAATTTCTAAGATTTATTCCTAAGATAAAAATGACCTTTATAAGATATTTCCAAACAACGAGCTGTTAATCTCTCTGTCACATTGAGCAGTGAAGCCATTTCAAAGGCTTGGAACATAAAAAGTAGGAAATGTAGTACTTGGTCTTCTAGGGGGATTGGGTTTTCCCATTGGAACTTCAACAGTTCACACTACAGTGGAGAAGAGGATTAAGTCAGAGACAGTGAACAGACTTGTAATCATATGTATCTCTAGTTACAGCAACAAGGCATCTGCATGAAGTCCATTTGCAATTTTCCAAAGAGTCTCATGGTTTGCAGTGTGCTGCAGCTTTGGTTTTGACCCTTTATCTGGTGTTGTGGGCCAGACAAACAGGACGAATGCTGCAGTGTTGTTGTGCCCTTACAGAGGAATTTGGAGCAAAGCAATCGTGTTGCAGTCCCCCTCTGTGACAGGAGGTGAAGTCATCCCATCATCCACCTTTTCAAGTGATCTAGAAATGAGATATGTGAGCAGATTCAATTTCTTCACAATCTGGTGCAAAATCTGAGAAATAGCACATATTAAAATGCTGATAAATTTTGTCTTTTATCCACCTGACTGACAGCTGATCACAGTAGAAATACAGAAGCTTTTTACAGAGGTGAGGCATGAGTAGCCATGACAGTAGGAGATCCAAAGAGGAATTTTGCAATATACCATTCAAGTGCTGAATCTGTTCTCCAGCCTCATGAGAGGTTTTGCCTGAAGCACAGTTAGTTCAGTGAGTGATAAACTCGCAGCATTTTAACTGAAGCTGGATGAAACACGCTTGCTGCAGGGCTCAGGGTACTGCTTCTGCTAAGATGTAGTTATTGCACAAAACTAAAGTTTGCATGTGTTCTCTTTAATATAAAACTGGAAAGAATTTTATAGGAGTTTCTTCACTTCCTCCCACACTTCTTGTGTCTGTACGTTTCTGTATGCCAGCTAGCTTGGCAAGGACAAGAACCTGATGAGAAAAGATCTCAGTTACAGTTGGTAAGATTTGCATGTTGGGTTTCATTTAACAGCAGGGATTGTCTTACGTTGTTAAACACATACATTAAGGGTGAAAGGAGGCTGCCATTACCAGTACCCCATGTAATATAAGACTTGGAGTATAATATCACCTCTCTAGTAATGTTAATGCAATCCACTGGTTCAAGGAGGGATTTTCTTGGGCTTGGTCACACCCCAGAGTACATAGGCCAGTTTGGAGATGAATTTCCATGCTGTTTTCACCCTTGTCTTCAGGAAAATCAGCCTTCATTCATATTTTGTGGCTTTTCAGCTTTTCTGCTGAGATTCCTCACAGCCTCTAGGGGATCAGAAAGCACAGTGGTGGGGAACTGTAGAGGGAGATGCTTAGACATAGTACAAGAAGTGGCAGCTGGGTGCTTGGTACACACCCCATGAAGACCTGGGAAACTGTGTGGGTGTCTCAGTTCTTAGAGAAGCATCGTCCTGTGGTCCTTAGAGAAAAGAGTTGCCATCTCCATGCCTCTCGCCATCTTCACAGTGATGAGACTTACTGGTCTTATTGGCAGTCATTTCAAGTCAATCATCAAGTCCATCTTGGTGTTTTGTAGCCATGACCTCAGCCTCAGAGGTGAGTGATACCAAGGCAGACAAGGGCATTTGAAATTGGCATGTTAACATGCAGAGCTTACTTTCTTTAGATCCCTAACTAGAGAGATGTTGGTAGTAGGAAAGAGACCAATCAGCCCATCCTCGGAGGAAGCTAACAAAATTAGAATGTCCTTTCAAATTGAACTAGACTTTAACTTAAAGAGAAAAAATTTTCCCACATAAGAACCTCCAGGGATTTTGTTCAAATCTGCTAAGATAAAATATATACCACATCTCACTCTCCTCAAAAAGCCTTATTATGTTCGTTACCACTAACTCCCTCCTCAGGGTATTTTGTATGTCTGCAGATCATATTATGGCCATTTGGTTCTGAATGCTTTTGCAGGACTGTCCCTGAATTTAAGTTACAAAATATCTAAAACTGTGAACATCATTTCAAAGACTATAACAGGAGTTTTTCAGTAATAAATAAGTCAGCAGATAGAAATGTCTCACTAATTCCTTGTCAGACAAGGCACAGTCAAAGTTTGAAGGGGAAGGTAAGATATATTTTATTTGATGTATCTTGATTTGGTGCTATCCAACTGAAGTTCTGCCAACATTTTTGCTATAATTTTGCATTGTGGAACCCTGCTGAAAGTTGTATGACTGCTCTGCAGTTCTCAGTTTATTCCCGATAGCAGCCTTTTCACTCTTACAGGTAAAGTTGGAAACCTGGAATTGATTCTTTACTATCCATCATTTTAATGTTATTTACCCTTCAATATCTGCACAACATAGCTGTATGTGCCCAGCTTCCTCAGAGGGTGAGAACTGTAATCATATTCAGGAGGAAGCAGCATGGTCACTTCTGTACCCAGAAACTTCTTGAGGGTTAGGTAAAACCTCTTCATAGATACACATAGTGGAAGAGTTAAAAGACTTCATGCTTATTGACACATGGCTTTTATATCCTTGTAGGAATAATTTCATTTTGAAGTCCAATTCTCTTGCCTTTTCTTGGAAGATTGACCATTTTATCCGTTAATTTCCTACAGGACAAAGGAATGGTGACCTCTAGTTTCTCAGGAAAATGAGCTGCTGTGTTCATTATCATCAGCTCTGTACAAAATGGTTTGCCAGATGTTCCAAGAATGAGGTAAAGTCCCCAAATCCCTCCTGGGCCTGTGCTACAGCCCTCACAGTGGGGAAGACGATATTTTGAAATAATTGCAATTTTTATTCATTAGTATATATCAAGTAGGACATATTATCCATCCAGACACGAACAGCAAGAGTATACTGTGTCACACAGCAAGAGCATGGGACAAAAGGGCAGAGACACAAGGGAACCCAACAGTACTGACTGAGAACAGGAGAACAGAGGTTATCTGCCACAATATTTTCTGCCAGCAGCAGCTGTGGGCAACCATAGTTATGGGCTTGAAGGACAGGCATATGCAAGACTTTACACCACCTTTTCTTTTTTTTTTTTTTCCTCTCAGATCCTTTTTCTCCATAGTAGAGTTCTCTTCCACTTCAGTGTCTGGTTTTCTCCTGGACCCATCTAAAATATTTGTAAAAACATCCATTCCACAGGTTGACTACCTGTTGCACGGAGAACCATCTCCTTTACCTTGAGGTTCGCTCCTTCTAGCTTCACTTTATGGCCTTAATTTTTTTATTGGATGAGACAGTGCATAACTGATGCCTGCCTGTCTGATCTTGGCTTCTCCTGAATTGTAGATCAGTATCATACCTGCACTAAAATGACCCTTTCCATACTGAAAGGAAATAATGAAAATTGCTCCTTGCATGTAAGTTGCTTTGTCATTGCTCTGGTCATTGCGGTTGCCTTTCTCTGAATGTTTTTCATTCTGATACAAATTTTTTTCAGTTGAAGGAACAAGAGCCCCACACTGTATTTGGTGATGTCAAAGAGCCATAGAGATTCATGCAATCACATAATTAGATTTTATGTGTTGTTCATTTCTTTTGGAAAATACATAATGTTTTATTTTCCTCTATTTTAATTTTGATATTTTGACTCCTACTCCCTTGACATTTCTATGGCACTAACTATCCTAATGTCAAAAGATTGTTCTGGCAGCTAATTTTCAGGTTCGAGTCCATAATTTCCTATGAGAAGTTACAATTTTGTCACCTCTGTGTGCATTGTCATTCAGCTGCCACTCTATTGCCCAGTTAGCAGATCTTGTATGGCCTCTTAGCAGTTCTTCCTAGCTGGATGCATTCTTACTGTCTTGAATAATTTTTTATCAGCAGCAGAGTTGCTCACCAGAATCAAAATTTCTGCACGTGAAGGAACTCCAAGCAGAGCCAACCTGTGCACAAACAATAACTGTAGTCACATAGCAGTTGTAATCAATCCTTCCAACGGAGTAATTTCTATGTATATTCAGTGTATAATCCCCAAACATGATAAATTATCCTGCATGCCAGACAGGGCCACAGAATGAACTGCCAGGCATCTGTAAAGAGCCAGAAATATCCAGTTGAAAAGGAGAAAAGTGTGAGGGCTTTGTTTTGCTTTGTTCTTTAAATTTCACAAACCCATCTTTCACTTCTGATCTCTGAGGATCATTCTAAAGGGAAATGCTGAAATCTGATCTTAAACTTAAATCCCTGTTGCAAATCAAAATCACGGTGCCTCCTCTTTTAGTGCACAGGGGCTATATCCCAATTTCTTTTTGTCTCTTCCAGAGTCCTTTCCTGTAGCTACATCCTCTCTTTTCTACCAGTTCTAGCAACCAATTTCTGTCAGACTGATGTCTTAATCCAGACACTTCAGGAATGTGGATTACACTGTTTACTGTTTACAGTGATTACTGTGGATTACACTTACTGAGAGCTATATCAAAGCAGCATGGTGTAGCAAAGTACAGCAGCAGCTGGGAGGAGCAATCTGGGCTGAGAGCAAAGCAGGGGCAGGAAGAGCTTTTTATATTGATTTTGCTGAAAAAGAGCACGATTCCTATGCATAGACCTTTGGTGTAATTACGTCTAGACCATACATTGCTTAGATTTGTTAGTTGCCCAAGAAAATGTGGAGATTTGAGCACCAAAAGGTGTGTTCTCCAAGCCCTATGAGGTGATAATACAAGGATATTTCCTCTCCCTGAAAACCTCTTCTCTCTGAAACTGCTTCCCTACTCCATCTGGCTGCTGCTTAGCTGGGCTGCCATGTTCTTGCAGGTCTCTTGTTCTGGAGTTGAGATGGGAAAAGCATATTGTGGATGTGTGCTCTGATTTTGGTCAGGTTTGCTGAACACGTGGCAGTAAGGCTGCCAAGCTCTTTCCTCACATAGAGTCTGTGGACACCAAGCACTCTATTCAGACAAAGCCCTCTAAGTCTGCAATGAACAGGGAGCAGGATTTTTTAATGGAAAGCATTGGGCAATCTGAGTTTTAGACATCAAAATGAGCAGCTTGTGTGATAGCCACAAAATGGCTCTATAGCTAAAGTGGCTCTGTTGTACCAGGTTCTTGGTGCAAGGACTATTTATGTATGTAGCACATTTACAGGGAAATCTCAGGTTTAGGAGCTGCAAAAGACTAGCAAGTGATTTTTTATGGAAAGGTTTGTGTTCTTTCAGTCTACAAGTTCTCACTGTTTGCTGAGCTTTCCTCTCTTCATATACATATCTGCTTAAAAAGATCTAAAAACCTGTTCAAGGAACAGGTGAAGAGGCAATGTTAATGGTTCAGGTCAGTTTTCTAGAAGAAGAAATTGATGCATTTAAAAAGAGAAAGCAAGAGTAATGTGGTTGTTCAGGAAACACCTGTAGGAATTTTTTTACCAAAGAATTTGATGCTGCCTGAACACTAACAGGAATTTGTGAGAACCAAAAGGAAAACGTCTAAAGGATTCTGCCAGGTGCTGAGCTGAGTTTGCTGATTAGGGCCACACAAAATGCCTCTCCTCACATCAACTCCTACTCACCTGTGGGCTTTCTGGAAGGACAGAATTCTTTGCTCAGTTCCCAACTTGATTTCCTCCCTCAGGCTGAAAATGTGGCCATCATGCAGCATTTGTTGAAATTAGTTGCTGTCCAGATGGAGCTACAAATAGTAGCTGTGTCAGTCCATGGCCTCTTTTAGATGTTTATTTTGTTGGGTGAAGCACTAAAGTCTCAAAAATGTTAACTCCTACAAGAGGATGTACTGGGCATGCCCATATTAATAAGTGATCTGTAATTGCTTGTAAGTGCTTGTACTGGCTTTAAGCATATTTTTGCAGGTGCCCCATCTGTGGAAAAATGCTAAATATTGCAGAGAGCATATCAATGAAACATTTAAAGATTTAAAAAAAAAAAAAAATCCCTGATTCTGAATTTACAAAACACCATTTCCTCCATCTGCACTCAGTTCTCATCATTTTGTTACAAAACTGCTTCATTCCTTCATTGCTAATAGCTCTCTGAATTGCCTCATTAGGCTCTTTTATCCCATGAATGAAATTCTTCCTCTCAGTCAAATAGGCAGTCCTTCATTTTTCCCATTGATTTTTAGTTAAATATATGGGACTGGTTCTAAGTATTCAATAAAGTGTCATGGAAAATTTCTGATCTTTGAAATATTATAATGCCTTTCTCTTTTGAAATCTTGTGATCAATGGAAGCTGTTTGCCAGCACTGTAAGCATATAGCTACCCTGTTAGTTTTCATCTGAAGATTTCCTCCTTTCCATGCCAAGAGGAAATAGCAATTCCAAGAACCTGATTCCAGCTACGATATAACTTTGGCAGAGTCACCCGTAATGAAGGGGTCCCATTTGTGTCACACAACTGGAGAAGTCTGCAACGAGTTGGACTGGTTTGTGAATTGGTGTCTCAGACAGTAGAGAAATTAGAAAGAAAGGTCTGGTTTGTGCTTTGATCCAGTAGTTCTTCTCAGTTATTAATAGGAGCTAAATAATCACTGATATGATGATACTGTCTGCTGTAAATTCGTCTCCCTAATTGATCTGTTGAGCAGACTACGTGTTTCTAAATGTGGATGTAAGTTACCTCCTTTTGTCTCACTGGTTTAACAGTTTAGGTAAGTGAATACAGATGTTTCATTGCTCCCTTAATGAATGAGTGGAAAAACTTGGATGATCTTCTCAGCATATCTCCCTGTAAAGTGCAGTATCTTTGGGACCTGAAAGTCTGGATATGGTAAACAAATAGTTACAAGTTGTTGGTTAAAATCCTGACAAAGGTATGCCAGAGGACAGCCTGGTTTACTGCTCAAGGATTTAGGGAGAGATGAGAGGGACTCAGGTTATGGGTATGCCAGAAAATTGTTGCAAGAAAAGCCAAGGGTATCTTCAGTCCAGTGTGTGCTGGCAGAGAGGAGCAGATGCTTTGCTCAAGGGCACAACTGGGAAGTTGCAGTGCTGCAAATGTGTTGATCACATTGCCTTACATCAGTGTATCTGCCAGGCTGCCAGAGGTCATGAAAAAAACCTCACCATCCAAAGTGCAACTTTATCAAGAGCCAGTGAGAAGAAATCCTTTCTGTTTTGTGTCAGATTAGGCTTCGTATGGATGGATGGATGGGGGAATGGGTGGATAACAATTGCTGGTATGTTTACAATAACAGAATAGTTTGGGATAGAAAGGACCAAAATGATCATAAAGTTCCAATGCTTCTGCTATGGAGAGGGACACCTTCCACTAGATCAGGTTGCTCAAAGCCCTCTCCAACCTGTCCCTGAACATTTCCAGAGATGAGGCATCTACAACTTCCCTTGGCAACCTGTTCTTGTGTCTCACCACCTACACAGTAAAGAATTTCATCCTAATGTCTAGCCTAAATCTACCCTCTTTCAGTTTAAAGCCATTACCCCCTTTACTATCCCTACATGCCCTTGTAAAATGTCCCTCCCCAGCATTCTTCGAGGCCCCCTTCAGGTACTGGAAGTCTGCTCTAAGGTCTCCCCAGAACCTCCTCTTATCCAGGCTGAAGAACCCCAAGTGCTTCAAATTGTCTTCATAGGAGACAATCCTATGAGGGCCTCTGATCATCTTCATGGCCCTCCTCCAGACTTTGTCCAACAGCTTCATGTTCTTCTTGTGTTGGGGGCTCCAGAACTGGACACTCTGCTCCAGGTGGGGTCTCACCAGAGCAGAGGGGGAGAATCACTTCCCTTGACCTGCTGGCCATGCTTCTTTTGATGCAGCCCAATCTGATGCAATCAGTTCTCCACCCAGCCTATAACTGTGCTTGGGATTGCCCTCACCCGGGTGCAAGACCTTGTACTTGGCCTTGTTGAACTTCATGAGGTTGGCATGGGCCCACCTCTCCAGCCTGTCAAAGTCCCTCTGGATGGCAGCCCTTCCTTCCAGTGTGTCAGCTGCACCACACAGCTTGGGGTCATCAGCAAACTTGCTAAGGGTGCACTCGATTCTATTGCCCATGTCAATGACAAAGATATTAAATAGCACCAGTCCAAATACTGACCCATGAGGAGCACCAGTTGTCACAGATCTCCCCTTGGACATCAAGCCGTTTACCCCAGCTCTTTAAGTGAAACTGTCAAGCCAATTTGTTATCCCCTGAGTGGTTTGTCCTCCAAGTCCATGACTCTCCAACTTAAAGGCAAGGTTGTCATGTAGGACAGTGTCAAACACAAAAGTCTGGGTGAATTACATCATTGCTCTTCCTTTATCCACCAATGCTTTAAACCTGTGGTAGAAGGCCACCAAATTTTTCAGGCAGAATTTGTCCCTTATGAAATCACATTGGCTGTCACCAATCACCTCCTTATTTTCCATGTTATTTAGCAGAGCCTTCAGTAGGACAATTTCACTATCTTCTGGGCACAGAGGTGAGACTGAATGGCCTTGAGTTGCCTGGGTCTTTCTTTTTTCCTTTTTTTAAAAGTGGTGTTTATATTTTCCCTTTTCCAGTCAGTGGTAACATCACCAGACTGCTACGACTACTCCAATTTGTCCTCTTGGGGTAACTAGATAGGTAGTTTCAACCAGGTTGGGGCTTGCTGAAAGTATATGAAACTGTAAAAGATAAAGGCAAACTCCAAGTAAGAGACATTTGTTTGATAGTGCTTAGACATAAGGGCACATATTTATGAGCTGTCAGATTATGGCAGTCCTCTTGAAATCAGCCCCACACAGCATGCTGTGGCTAGCAGGACACTGATGTAGGCACTCCCTGTTTTCTCACTTAGCATGAGACACCAGTTCTGATTTACAGGTGGGCTAAGGTGAGTTAGAGGCTGATGACAATATAGGGTGTTCTTACCTTCAGACTTAATTTCTGGATGTATTTCTGCTGGGTTTTGTGATGCTCCATAAATTACTTAACCCCTCTATGCTGAAGATGACAGAGAGGTTGTAAGGTTTCGGTTTCTGTTTTGAGGCTGATCCTGTCTTTCAAGTGGGTCTTGTCCATACAATCACTGAAGAAAACTGTTGGTGTATTGTACACCTGCATCAGCTGTGATATAACACAGGGAGTACAGCTGCACGATTTTAAGCACTTGATATCACAGTTTCTAACTTTGGCAAACAATTAGTGTCCTTAGATCCAATAATGGGCAGCCCAAAGGAGCCATAAGGCCTCTGTCAGGGGCTGGGTGGAACTCCTTGAAGAGGTGTTCTCTGTTCTTAATGAAAAACCCATCCACAAGAGTGTTTTGCTTTTCCAGACCCAGGGTTGATACTTCACATATGAGTCAACAGCTCATATGTGAGCTGTTGACATAACAGGGGGCCTGTTTGCTGTGCAGCACAAAATCAGAGACCCAGAGTTTTGAGACCACTATAAACACAAGTACATATCACCTCCCTGTTCTGGACGTGTGAAATACCACTTAATTAAAGTAAAATGGATTCTTATGGCTGTTATCCAGCACAAAAGCAAACCTTGGAGCTGACTTCTCAGCTGAGATATAAAACAGCTAGGTGAGGTTAGAGTAAAATGAGCACGGGACTTGGGGAATAACATGCTCTCACTAAAATCCTTTCTTTGTGGGTGGCCATGTGGAATCCAGCCTTCTTCCCTCTTGTGTGCTGTTTGAATAATGACCTCCACTTTCTGGTGGGGGGGTAACACCGCTGGAGTCTATAGCAGTCTGCACCCGATGGAAACTGGTGAGACAAGGATTGGTCTATGCCTGGCAGACATCAGGAGGCATATTTGTGCCATTTACAAACATATTATTTGTATAACTTCCTCTGGTGTGTCGAAGTGTGGTGGGCAGTGCCAAAGGAGTGTTGCTGAAGAAAAGCAGAAAGGGTGAAACAAATGTGACTTGGGGAATTGAAAGCATGGGGAGAAGAGGGAAGTATATTGAAGAAGATTAACCTAAAGGAGAGGAAACACAGATCAATGAATGAAAATAATGAGGGTAAAGAAACAGATGAGACTAGAGATGAGACTGTTTTAATGCTTGTGATTTTGCCATAACCACTAATCCTGTTATTGCACCCTCCTGCCATAAACACGCCTTGACTCAACCTGCCAGGGGTGAGGACAGAAAGGGATGAGGTGATTTCCTGAGCTTGGACATGAATACGGTATTAAATTGTTTCTACACTGAAGTAACTAGTGGGACAAATAAGAAAAGGTCTTCAAATCCAGCTCCCCTTCAGTATAGCTGTTTGAGTGTCCCTTGAGGGCACAGCAGAACAGTGCTGCCATCCACACATCTCATGCAGAGGAATTATTTCTAAGCTTGTCCATCAGTCCTGTACATGATCAGTTTCCCCTTAACAATTCTGTTAGACATATTAACTTCCTGCCAGATCTTGTGACAAATTACTCAGCAGCATCTCTTAATGGAAGAAGATGGCAGCAGAACAAAGATGTCCTGTGGCAATTTGAAACAGAAACAGGTGTTTTAGTCGGTTGATATAAATCCAAACAACCATGTGAACATTGTTCCCCCTATATTGAGACTGTGTCTTTCTCACTGCACTATGGTATGAGTTACAGCACCAGTTTTTTCTCTTGCAGCTATGTCTAGGGTATTTAAGAGAGGCCAGATGTGTAAGTGAAGTGCTCTGGTGAAGAAAGTGCTGTAGTCTTAAAGCTAAGCTGCTTAGCACGGATAGGTAGTAAGCAAGCATCTTTACTACCTGTTGATAAACCTTATCCCTAGGCTGTGCTTCTGTGACTGTTTTCTTGGATACTTTACAGTAGCCTGACGGCTGCTTTGTTGTGCAGTGCCTCTAGTATTCCCCAGAATTCAGGATCCTTGGGAAACCACACCTGGCTCTGGCTTGATGGGTACAAGGAAAAACATGGAAGCTTCAGCAGACAACCAACAATAAGAAGAATTGCCTGTGACCATGTTTAGTGTGAAGGTATTGTAGTGTATTTGAAAAATGCAAAATAGGCATTTTAGTTACACTGTTAAGAACAGTTGTGGCTTAAAATCCTCTAGCACTGAGACTTACTTCACAGAAACAGGATTTGCTAAAGTGATCCCCTTCCATGGTGGCAGACTGAGTTGTGAGGCAATTACAGTTATTTACACAGTGCTTAAACAGACTTGCTCCCCTAACTGTAAACCATGTCCATTAGCTTTATGGTCTTGTAAAGAATCCTTTTAAAATATGTAGCTGGGCTGGGCTTTGAGAGTGTTAGTATTCACCTAACCACAGTATTTTCATATTCCAAGATCTCTCTCATATTCCTCTTTTCAATCATTTCCAAACCGACCTCTTCAGCTCTTGCAAAATGTGTTTCCTCCTGCCCTGCAGTTGCAGTCTGCTTTTCCAGTTACTCCTCTGACCTCTGCTTGGATGATGCTAGTTTGGAGCTGCCTTTTTTTAGTATATATTGCTCCCTCTGATTACCTACAGAATGTCTTTCAGTAAAACACATATAGTTCTTGCATACTGAATATTTATGTAAGTTGTGAGAATGTAACTTCATGGGCTTGGTCATGGGAACTTCATGCAGTTTATTTTCATCAACAGAATTTGACATATGGAAATGTTATTGACTTGTCATAGATTTGGTGGGAAATTTTGGAGAGATTATCCTACTTGCTGTGCTTAGGTATGGGATCACTAAACAAAACAGACTTCCCTTCTTTCAGACACTTTATTCCTGCCATTTGTAAACACTGTTGAAGAAGAATGACCCAGCTCCTTTTGGAGGTCAGCAGAGCTGGGTTCATTGTCCCCTGCCTGCTTGCTGCAGTCATACTTAAAATTTTTAGGGTTTATGTTCATGTTGGCTCCTTGAATCCAGAATGAACATTTATATGGGCAGTACTAGTATTAAAGAGTTGTTTCAATGAATAAATAACAAAGTCACTGTTGCATAAAGAAAGAGGTGTCTTCTGTTTCAAGCTGGTTTTTGGATTGTACTTTTGATGGTGTCTGAGTGCCTGTCAGTAGTACATTAAATTGTGTGGTAGTTAACATATCAGGCAATGAGTGGCTTGGCTTCATCCTGTTCCTTATGCAGCTATGTAAATACAGCATGTATATGTTTATCTTTGACAAGCAGTTTTGGTTTTGCATTTAGCTGAGAAAGTGGTGACATTTTCAGCTGTATGGCCCATTTCTTGTGCACCCTGGTGTGAAATTCACCCCTGGTTGAACAAAGCTGACAAAATAGTGAAGCTACTGGCTTCCTGTAGAGCTCTCCTAGATTTTAGGATCTGAACAAGAAGGCAAAGCCCCCTCTCCCTTATTTTCTTCCCTGGACTTATTTAAGGGGAATGCTATTAAAAAGCATGTCTAGAAAACTTTCCACACCTTCTTCCTGTAAGCTTGGCCACAAGAGGGCTTGAGCCAAGGCAGCTTTCACTGTTCTTTTGCTGAGTGCTGTGCTTGCCAAGGAAAGACCCCACAGGATTTGAGTATTATGGAGTAGATGCATTACAAGGAAAAAAGAGACAACTTTTACGGGAGTCAGGCTGTATCTTAACCACTTCTCAGTCACTTGGGAAGTCTGTAAAAGCTTTCTGAAACTCCTAGGCTCCTTCCAAAGCACTACTCGATCTAATGCATTTTCAGAGTCAAAGCTGAGCCTGTAAAACTTATCCCTGTACAAAGACCACCCAACACTAGCAGGGTGTGCAAAGAAATTTCTGTTTATTGTTTAGTGCAAGGGTCAGAGAGCTTTGCTGTGGTTCAGTTTATCCACCCAGCGAAGGCATGCTCTGTTTTAAAGCATGGGATATATGAGTCATTTCTATTACCCAGACCTCCAGACATAACATAAAATAGATGGCATGAAATAGCATTAAAGATATGAAAGATGGAAGGAAATGAAGTGTTTTTGCCCTTACATTCTTGAGCTATATAATAATGGATTTCTAGTGCAAACTCAGCTACTAATGCACACCTAAGAACCAAGGGCAAACAGTAGAAACCTCAAACTTTGTATGGTAAGATACTGAAAACTCAGTCAAGTGAAAGGCAACACAAGTGCTTTTGCAGTATAAGTTTGGTGATTGATTTCCTAGCAAAGAATTAGCTTTTATCTACTTTAAAAAATGATAGTAAACAGGGTTTATCTTAAGCTACCTGGCAGCATCTGGCATACTGCAGAATTTTATCTTTCTGTTTGAAAATGACCTGTAGGGCCTTACGTCTTTTCTATCATCCACCTCTGTTATCCTGTGGAGTGTCTATGTGACTCAGAATAACAGATCTCACAGTCACCTAAAACAGAAAGAAATTATTTTTATCTCCCTTTTTTGAAAGATACAGATTTTGAACATCAAATTCCCTCACAACTGGGAATAAACGAGTTGAAGTACTCTTCCTGATTACAGATTGCACTTAAATGTACTAGCTCCCTTCTTGGGAACAACTGCATTTGGTTTTCATTTTTGAAGCTTTTCCACTTAGTAATTTATACTCATCCTTATATAAAACTTGTGACAGAAAAACCTGTGCAAAGGCATAAAAATGGGCAGTCTGTCCCATTAAAAGTAGACGAATCTACAGTACCACCTGCTTCCTGAAATTCACTGGTGCAGAGGAGGTTAAAAGTTAAATGTCAAATATAATACTTTTGTACTGTTGCACTCAGTGTCTACAGTCATTCTCTTAATTATTAAATTACTAGAATTTAAGGTGAAGTATTTTCATCAGGTTTTATTGATGCCTTTCTTAAGCTTCTGTTTCAGAGGTTTTGTGATCATAAGGAAGGAGGGAAGGAGTTTCTGTCCAAGCTTAATTTCACATCATCATACACTTGCATCCATGAAAGACCAGTGCATCATTTCCAGTAACCAGAGATTGCCTGACTTCCATGATTGCTTCATCAGTCAGAAACAGTTTTCATTTGCTGGCTGGAGGAAATGAATATATTTTGTTTGAGCTGAATTGGGTCTTGGTATATGGTTCACTGTAGCCCAAATATGTTTCTTACAATTTTGGTAATGATAACATAAATTAAAAGCTTCAAATAATGTCTGAAATACACAGCTATTATTTAAAAAACCAACCAAACAAAAAACCAAACAAACCAAAAAGTAAAGTAAGAGAAAAGGAAAACCCAGTTACTTTACTTACCCTTTCATAGTCTAGAGGAAGGTAAAAACAGTCCATAAACCAGCTTCTTCAAAGTAATTTTGTTCTCTTCATTTTACCCTCTGAAAGTACACACCATTTATGTAGCACATTATATATGTAAAAGGTATTTGGAATTAACTGAGACCTGGTAATAAATGCTATCCCTAATTTCCCCATCAGGAAATTAGTTGGGGCAGATCTGGTACTGAAACATATGATGTGTCTGTATTAGCTGAAGTTGAGCACACTTGGTTGTTTCTATTTTGAAAAAAACCAACCCAGGTTCCTGTTACTTGGAAGGGGTGACTGTGTATATTCTGTGCATCTCAATATCTTTGTATGTGTTGACAGCAGCGTGTCTCTCTTGGAAACTTCTGGCAGCAATATCTGTTTTCCTTGCAGGGGACTGTGACCAGGACCAGCATGAGGTCTCAGTCTCTGTCTATAAACTGAAGCATGACTTGAGTTGTTATCTGTAGGCCTCTAGAAGGTTAAGGTGGTGACTTTGATGATTTTTAGACATTCTTCTACCTAAGGATCATTTCTACTACTGCAACCAAGTGTGACTGCTGAAGAAGAAGCAGTTAGTGGAGTGATTATACAGGTGAAGAAAATAACAGGATAGTACAAAAGGGAGGGCAGGTAGAAAGACAACTGTGAGATGTGATTGGAAAGGAAAGTTGTTCTGAGTGAGTGAAG
Source organism: Heliangelus exortis (assembly GCF_036169615.1). Lineage (NCBI taxonomy): Eukaryota > Metazoa > Chordata > Aves > Apodiformes > Trochilidae > Heliangelus > Heliangelus exortis. The sequence continues at coordinate 26,421,407 of NC_092424.1, read as the reverse complement.
AGGAAATGAACTTCACCCTGCAGGCACTGATGGCAAACATCCAGCCCGTAGCAGCTACTTTCCATTGCTGTAGTCAGAGGCTTTGCTGAAGTCCAGGTAGACTCCATCCACAGCCTTCCCCTCATCCCCCAGGTGTGTCACCGGATCATAAAAGGAGATCAGGTTGGTCAGACCCCGTGCTGGCTGGGTCTAACCCCCTGTCCATCCTGTAGGTGCTGTGTGATTGCCCCCAGGATGATCTGCTCCATAACCCTGCCAGGCACTGAGGTCAGGCTGACAGGCCTGGAGTTTCCTGGGTCTCCATCCTGCCCTTTTTGTGGATTGGTGTGACATTCCCCAACTTCCAATCATCTGGGACCTCCCCAATGAGCCAAGACTGTTGGTAAATCATGGAGAGTGGCTTGGAGAGCTCTACTGCCAGCTCCCTCATCACCCTGGTGTGGATCCAGTCTCGTCCCATAGACTTGTGAGGATCCAAATGGCTCAGCAGGTCACTAACTGTTCCCTACAGGATTACAGAGGGGCTATTCAGACTCTTATTTTTCTCTACAAGCTCCAGAAGCCATCTGTCCTCAGGGCAACCTGTCTTACTGTTGAAAACTGAGGTAAAGAGTTAAATACCTCTTAGATACCTCTATGGTTTTCCTCACAGACCTATTTACTGCTAGGAACAAGAAAGAAACCACACATTTATTTCAGTCAAGAGCAACTTTGCCTTGTGTATACAAAATTATTTTGCTGGGCTTCAAAGGATAATCAGGATAATTTTAAAAATTATTTTTATTATTTTTTAAGGAGAAGACCAGTGGCAAGAATTTCTCTGCAGAGGTGATAAGCAATCCCTGCCAGGCTGGCATTCTATTTAGTCTCTGACACCAGCCTCTTTCCCTCCTTTGCATGGCGTGCACAATGAATGGCATTGCCAGGTCTAGTTTCCTGGTGTTTTGTGGCACTAAGGGTGAAACTGTTTTCTCCTATGCTTAATTTTACTGATTTTTAACCTAACCTGCCCAATTGATATTATTTTTCCCTTTGGCATGAAGCAGGAAAATCTGTTGAAAAACACAGTATCCACTGTAAGGATGGGCACTTAAGTACTTAAGGCTGAGGCTCAGCTGTGAACACAGGTAGGACTTCAGAAGCCAAAGGATATTTGGCGAAACTTGTTTTGTGTAATGGTTTCATGAGAACTCCAAGCTGTAGTCAAATGTTTCATTAAAATGTCTCTGGAATTCACAAGAAAGCTCTTGATTGTAATGTTTGCCTAGGGAGTTTTGTTTCAGTCTTCAGCCTAGCTTATCCTTAAAGCCTATTGTACTGCATGAAAGGTAATGGATTATCTCAAGGGACAGGCACAGACAATTCAGATTCATGCCACTGAGTTGCTGCATCTCCTGCCTAGAGCCTTCCAGCAGTCACAAATTGAGCTAGATAATATTGTCATTACTGTGATCACTGCAGCCAACATGAACTACTTGCTGTTATATTGGTTATAGTGGCATTTCTGGTACATTCCTTGGAATCAGGGAAAGCATCTTGATGATTTTGGTAAGGAAAGGGTAGTGCTTATGTCATTATTACTGTTATTGCAGTTTAGTCACAGTCCCCTTTTACCAACCCACCCAAATGCCGGTTATACCACTTTGTCTAACAGTCCATCTAACAACCTCCTCACCATTGTGGTACCCAGCTTCTGTGAAACCCTAAAAAGGTACAGGGACTGGTTTTAGCTGGTGCTCTCACCAGGGCAGCAGCATTTTATGCTTGACTTCACCAAGACCTTGTCCATTTGCAGACATCCAGAGCTTTTAGTGAATGATGGGAGGGGATGTGTTCAGTTACAAAGCCAGAGCCCAGATGCAAGAGTAGTTCTCTGTGTTCTCCCAGGCCCAGCTTTTTGTCTGACAGCACAAAGTGATTTGCAGAGAATGGTTTAACTTTCTGTGACTTTATTAATTTGTTTATTAGAAGCCGGCTTTGGGTGAAGCATTTAATGTAGGTTGATTTAATAATGGGATGCTTTCCCCCTCTTGTCCCAGTCACATGACAGGTTGGCTATTTTCAAGTGACTTGTTTTTTCCATTAACAAGCAGAATAATTCAAATTAATTGCTTCCAGAAACAAGGGAAACTGGACTGTATCCAATTATTCATGCCTCTTTCCCATCTGACCAGTGCTGCAGTGGGCAGTTGTTCTAGACATAGGACACATTTTCTTTCTGGATGATTTTATCCTTGACAACCTGTCAATCACCTGTAAAAAAATCCTCTTTTCTATCTTTCATTATTTTTTAATCATGTCTTCTCTAGACCCACAACTGTTCTTCAGGGATTATAAAGCAGGCATATTTTACTGTATTGAAAAACACTGATACTGATTTATGTGTTTTCAGTTATGTAGTGTGCATTTAATTTTGTATCTGCTCTGGGGGTAGAAACCTCTCCAACCTGAATATGTGTTGTGCAACAGAATGCCTTGCTTCTTTTGCTATGCTTGTGAAGGGAAGTATGTTTGCTTTCAGTCATGTTTCTGAACCTTAGTTCTCTCTTGATGTTTTCTGCCTTCCACATTCACTTCATTTCTTTGTGGTATGGTAGAGCTAATTTCATGGCTTGTTCTGTGGTTGTGGAATATCTTCTGCTTCCCAGAATGTCTGTAAAATAAGCTGACAAACAAGCCTGGTGCTCAGCACACCCCACAGTTTGCTTCATTGCTTCAGATAGTTCTAGTAGCCTTTGAAACCCATTAACGTGCAGCTCCCTCAAATAAGCCTTATTTGTACTCTGTTGGTGTATCCCATAATCATAATTAAACGTGTTTTTACTTTTGCATTTTTTAATCTGGAGTTGAAACAGGAGGGAGTAAAAGCACATCTGCATTGTATATTGTGCACCATGCTCTGTGGAAATACAGCTGTGCTTGGGGCATGGGTCTTCTCCAGGGCTGCAGGGCCCAAAGGCAGGATCATAACCTGGCTGCTTCAGGGAGTGCACTGATGGCAGCTCTCTCCTGAGGAGCAACACTATCAGTTGTGACAGCTGAGAGTGCACTCCTGTTCCTACTTGGAGATGGTTGCTAAAACCCTGCTTACGTGGCTCTTCTCTGATATTTCAGATAACCCAGTTCCTACCTGCCATTTGATCATCCCAGGTTATTGCTGACGATGGCACTTGGGGGCTAAAGGAATTTTTTAGCACTTATCAAGATTTTAAACAACAGAGAAATATTGACTTCTGGCCTTAAATGTTACTTACCACCTAGAATAATTTTTTATGAGCACAAGCATTTGCTAAGTTTTAGTCTGAGAGAGCTATAAGAGGTCCACTCAATGCATCTTTGGAAAACAAAATCTCGCATTTCTTCTTTTCTGGCAACTTTCCTTCTTCTCCACAATGTAGTGGTAATCTCACAGAAGAAATGGATAGCAGAAAACCACTCTTCTTTTTGAGAGCACCATTTGCCCTTCCAGGTTCTTAAAGAGGTTCTTGAAGCTTGGCAGGACATAAGCCTCGTCTTCTTGGGACCAGGAGCATGTTACTGTCTTTGGGCCAAAATCTGTTGTTTTAACCAGAAGTAAAACTAAGGCAGACTTTTTACTGCAGTTGTGCTCCTCTTTGTCACTGAGGCTGGATCCAGCCCTTTGCAGAAGGCCAGATGAAGCTGGTGAATCCCTGTGACGGTGATATTTGCCTTGTAGATCTGAGGGCATCCAAAATAGCCCATAGGTGAATTTGAAGCTGTGAGAGCCCTGGCAATCCTTTGTCTGTCTCTAAGCTGGGAGAGAAAATCTTTCTCTGCTGCCTCATATATTGATCTAGAAAGACTGTGATAGTCTCTCATTTTATATTTACTGGTGAACTAGATAATGTTTGTCTTTTTGTCTCGGCCTTGGTTTTAGGCACATGATAAGCTCTATGTCTCATCTGGGTACTCTGGCAGGAGGTAGGATCATGTGTACATTTTAAGTTGATGCCTTTCTAGTATCACCAGCTATCTCTCATTTCTTGCATTGATACAAGAAGAGAGGTTAATTATTGAATTCAAAATGCTTCTGGATCCCTTATTTTCCTGAGATTATTTATGCCATGTCCCCTTGGGACATGGGGGAAATCTGAATAGTAGTGGCTGATGAATGGAAAGTGTCCTTCTCCCATTCTCCCATGCCACTTTCTCCCTTTCCCCTTCTCCACTAATGTATGTAGATGGATTTCTGAAACGTTCGCTGTTACTTTTTTTGACAAGACTATCCAGAGGGACCAGTTAAACTTTATGCATTTCTTGTGCCAGGCACATATTCAGAGCCCAAAAAGCTGAACAGGACACACTCAGTCACCATGGTTCCAGAAAAAAAGGTCAGCATTATTATAGCTTTATAAATAAAATACTTGAATAGTGTGGACATTTTATAGTGGAAGTGGACTGTCACAGTTAGCATAAGGATTACTGCTATCATCAGTCATTTATGTATTAGTTTGATAACAATTAGGGAAAATGTGGTATATATAGTATGCTAAAAATTGCACATCAGAGTCCATGGAGGTACTGGAGAATGTAACAAAGGTTATAGATGGGATTTTGTCCTACAACTTTACAAGAACTATAAGGCAATTCATAGCTGCAGCTCCAAACTCCAGAAACATGAAACTCCTGGCAAAAGGTGGGTTTTCTGCTCACTGTTAAGTGTTCACCTCTAGTAATGGAGCTGATCTGTACTTATGACCTACAAGGTTTCTCACCTGAAATTGCAAGAGGGGAGGGCAAATTGTTGATTGCAAATACCAGTGTGAACCCAGACATCAGAAGGTCCTCGTGAATTCTATCCCATTCCCCAAATAACTCCCCAAATGGTCTTTTTCTCCCCCTAAAAGCCCACGGCTCACCTCCAGAGGGCACTGCAAACTTGCTATGTTAGTGGCCACCAACGTTCGATGAGCAAGAAGGGTGATGGGTGTTTTTTGCAATTAGGGAACATCAAAATATTTCAGTAATATTTATAATGTCACTTTGACTGCAAAGCACATGTTTTTAAATGTAGCTTGAATGCACTTTGAACTAAAAAAGATCTAAAAAATTCCTGTAGCATCTGTCTTTTGGTAACATGAGATTATTACAGCATGAAAGTGAAAAACTTACATAAGCGGCAAATGAGTGGCTCTAAATCAGTCATAAAAAACCAAATTAATATAGCAATCCTGGGTTGTCTTGTTTCTCTGCTAATTTGCAGCTGAACAGGTGCAATACAAGAGAATATTCATACAGTGAAAAGATACAAAATCAGAATTCTAAGGAGTGGTGCTGTAGTGCTTACAGACACTGTGACAGACCTTCTCCAAACTTAAATGAGAGACACTCCTTACCTTTCCTAAGTAGTGTTCAGAGAAGGCAGAAACACGCAGAGAGGGAATTGAGGCATGGAGAAGAAAAGGAAAAATCTGAGTGCTGGGGAAGATGGATATGACTATAGCATTAGAAAGTTGCTGCTTCATAGTGTTGCCTGTCAGGACATGTTGGAAGCCTGTAGCAGAAATGCTAATCTTGTGAAATGTTGAGTTTCAGGATGCCACTTCCATCATTGGTGTTGCTGGGTCCTTTTGGGCTGCCCAGACTAAAAAAGCTGCAGAAAAATACAGCAGCCCAAGGGACCATGGCAGCCATGAGGCAGGACTTTGCCTGCTGCTCCACTGCTGGCTGTGTTCCTTGGCACTTTCATGGCAGAAATCATAGAATCATAGAATTGGCTGGGTTGGAAGGGACCTCAGAGATCATCAAGTCCAATCCTTGATCCTCTCTGGCTTCATGTCTCCTTGGTGGTGTTCTCCTCCAGTTGACTGAGATGAGTTGGGAGGATTGCCATTCCAGGGCTGGATCACTGGCTCTTCATTACAATTACCCCACTCTGCATACCGGGGTATTCCCTCCCAGCTGCTACCTGCCCCTGCCTGTTGTTGAAAGAACTGGCAGGAAGGATTGGCCCTGCCTCAGGATGTGTCTCCCCCTCTGAGTGAGTACCTTGCTGGGGTACTGGTGGCAGAGTCAGTGTGGCACTCTGCCTGACATATTTGCTGTGCTGAGACATCTCTGTATTAGACAGAGATGTGGCCTTGAGCTCATAGTGTTCCAGTGTTCAGGTACCCCTCTGCAGCAATGGACAGACATGGTGGGGCTGGGTTTGTGAGGTAGCTCCAAGGAAGTTCAACACCAGGAGCTGAAAGCTTTGTTATCCATAAATGTTGGAGTGAGAATGGGCATTGTGCTCCAGGCTGTATTGTTTGTGGGGGAAAACCAAGAAGTGTTCAGAAAGGCATCCAGCTCGGGAAGAGACCTCCCCTTGCCACTGGCGCCAAACGAGAAGCAACCTCAGGCAGATCAGCTAGAGCAGTAGGCAGGAGAATGGACTGAAACCAGCCAGGGCAAGGGGTTGAAGAAGCAGCCAGGAAATCTTGGTTGGGGTCATCGTTGGGATGGTCATGCACAGCTTTTCCATAAATTCAAGTCCTGTGGAAAATTAATGCTTCAATAGTTGGTTTTGATTTAATGGTTTGACAATGTGTGAGCCTACTCAAACTTATCATTAATTTATCAGATGTTCCAAATTGTGTTCATTCTGAAAGTCAAAGACATTTTGTTTCAGCTTGATTTGACCATATCCACTGGATAAATTCCCTTCTAATTTGTGGATGGATTCATCTCTATGGTATCCAGCAGCTGTGCAACAGAGGAGGATATGCCATGGTATCTTCTCAGATGAAATCCAAGAAAAGGACAGAGAGAAAGAAAGGGATAAGGGAAAAAGTGAGAAAGAATATGAGATGCCACTCCTCTAAGACAGTGTAGTAGCAGAGGCAGAAAGAGATTAGTGAAAAATTGACCTAGAAAGAAATGCTTTCAAATAGGTCAGCTGAAGTGTTTCCACTGGATCAGCAAGAGCTGGAACAAAATCCTTCAATTTGGTTTTCTGATTAAAATAGAATATAAATATCTGCCTTTTCCTTCCAAAGTCATTGGCAGAAAATTCCCAACCAGCTCTACTTGTAACACAGAAAAGAAGTTTCTATCTCTGAGCTGGTAGCAAATTTCCACACCCAGCTCTTTATCTTCTAGATAAGACCTTTCTTTTGCCTTCATACTTAATTTGTCCTTCTCAGTGAAACCAGTGGCTTGTGTTTTGGGGCAGACAGATACAGTGGGATCTTGAGATGTTTTAGCAATTAGGAGTACCCTCCCTTGCCATCTGGACTCCCTCCATTTTTTTTTCAGCTGAAAATACACATTTTCCCCCACATCTGCAACAACACTGCTTTTTGAATTCTGGTCCAGTTTTGCTGTCTCTAGCCTTGAGACTGTCCTTTGAATTAGGGGTCCCATCTGTTGTTATCCTGAACAGTACAGAAATAGAAAATCCCGCAGGCAAATGGAGCATTGCTTTGCAGGACCAGACTGAGCTCTGCATCCCATTTAACGCTGTTTAAATTCTTTCTTGAATATGCACCTTAGATCTTTGGTTTTGAGGGGCAATATACCAAGTAAATGGAAAGGTATATTTGATAATTTTCCATTTCCTTAAAAACAAAACATGCTACTAGTAAGCAGAGTAGCTAGGTGGATGAGGAACAGGTTTGCTGGGAGGCTCTGAGCATGTAGTTGCCCATGCTTGCCAGTACATCTTTTTCTTCTGGTGTTTGACATTTTGTACTCTCATTTGCAAAACTGGAACCCCAAGGAGGCTGTGTCTGTGCGCTATGTCCAGCCAGGCACTGGGCTATCCTGTCTTATAAAACCCATCTGCAAACCTTTGGCCTCTGGCCAATTTAAAAGCTGCTTTGAATAAATGTGTGTGTATGAAGTACTTTGTAAACAGTCCCTGGGCAAAGCAAATAGGAATGACATAGCTTAGTGTCTTTTTGATGGCACATTTTATGAAGACATCTGATTTGTAAAACAATAATACATCCACTAGCTGAAAGATGTGACTCAGGGGTTAAACAGAAGAAATTCTTTAACATTCAGTGTCCAAATCTTGATCTGAATTTTATAGCCTCCCCATCTTTGCTAACACCAAAAGAGAGTCTTGTGGCTACTGTACCATCTTTCTTTTATTCCACCCCAGTGGGATGTTTGCACCATCCCTGTGAGTTCATAGCTAAATGCATGTGGGCTGGGAAAGGCAGCGGGGCAGACTGGAACACTGAAAGGCTCAAGCTCCAGGAGCAATGGCTTTATGTTCCTTTTTGTCTGCCCAAGACTGTCTTCAGTTTTGAAGGCCTATTTGTTCTACATATCCAGATGCCAAAGTCTGCAAGTGGATCCCTTACCCAATAACACAGCAGTAGTACAATATGCTTTCAGTATCCTGATTTTTAAAATGTGTACTAGTAAAAGGTGGGCCTTAGTCTTAGTATAGTTCTCCGCCTAAGTCCTCTGTGGTTTCAGACATTGAGACCCTGGGCTTTCGTAAAAGCTATTCAAAGAGACAAGAACTATCTGCAAAGTTCGGGTCAGGGACCTGATGCTGAATTTCAATGAATTACAGGGATTGTCCAGGCTACTGTATGCACTGCTGAATTCAAATCAAATCATTCTTCAGGGAAAGAGAAAGCAACAGACAGCTTGTCACTCGTTGTGTTTCTTTTGAATTGGAATAAAAGTTTCAAAGTTTTCAAACTTTGAAAATTAAGCTGTGAAAAGCAGCTACATTTTATGTAGCTGTAAAAATTTACAAGAAAATTTACAAAAATTTACAAGAAAATTTACAAAAAAAAATTTACCATGTAAAAATTTACAAGAAAGCAGAGGGCAGAGATTTTATCACTGGTAAGTGAATCAGATTAATTTTCTGGATTTGGTCTTGGCTCTGATCTGAATGTACTTTTAGGTGTAAAATCTCCAAATTTGAATCTTCTGTTACCCTTGGATTCTATCAATGTGGGGTAGACTGTATTGCACCAATAGTATGAAAAAGATGAGATGAACTTATTTTGCTATTTTCATTACTTCTCACTGTGAATTCAGGTTTCATAAATGCTGGTATCTATGGCAGAAACATGGCATACAAATGGTAAGAATGACCATTTCTTGTGTCCTTCTTCTTGGGTTCCCATCTGTCTTTATGGAAATGTAAACAATCAAGAATGCCAGGAAAACTTGGTTACCTACATCCAGTTTTATCTTGTAGCATGAAATGCTTACATCAGTATTTCCAAGCTTGTATGCAGATCATAGTAGGAAGAATGATGATAATGGAGAGCATGCATGTTTGGCATAGGCAAAGTACAGGTGCAGCCTTACAAACTTCATCATGTCTGTTTGCTAAAATTTAATTTCATTTATCACTACAGCTCAGTGGTAAACACTGTATCTGGAACTCTGTGACTTTATGACCAAGAAAATAGATTTGTAGTTACGCAGAACAAGGAAGGGAAAATCTGCTCTCAGTTTTTGGGTGTAAAATGTCCCTCTTTGCAATGGAGAGAGCAAATTATCCTTCTCTTTGTGTACATCATGATCTGGTGTGGCTCTTGTCCTCTTCCACCGGACAAGGTGTGAGTGGCATTGGCAGGAAGGATGACAGAGCTGTTGGGTTGCACTGCCACTTCTTTGTAATTCTGGATTCTTAGAGCGTGGAAATGACCCAGCTCTCTCGGCATGGTTGTGCTGCAAACATCAGAGCATGTTGTATCGGGAAGAGGCATCCTTTCTCCTTCCCTGACTAACAGTAAACTCAGGGAGGATTTTAAGCAAGGGATTATTTGAAGACAGATGAAAGCAAACAAATAATCAGCTAGCAAAAAGAAAATGTTGTTTTTAAAGAGTTAAGCAGTCTGAATGTTTAGCCAGACTTGCAGCCAGAGGCAGTGTCAGGCTTGCCAGGATGAAAGAAAACGTGAAGCAGAACATTCATGTCAGTGAGTGAGACACTGCAGCAGCCTCCTGCTCGGGTCTTATGTTTGCAGTTAATAGTGTAAGGAAGGCAATATGGACATGCTGCTGCTGCTGGTCTTCAAATGCTTCTTCAGGTGTTATCACCCTCCTGAAAACAAAAAACAAACACAAAAACTAAAGCCTTTTTAAAATTTTCTCCTCACTAAAGCACTCAATTTATGGCACTTTCAGAAAGAAATTGAAAATATGCCAGTTTGGTGCTGTGGCATGCCTCCAGTTTTAATGTGTGCTTTAGGGCATGTTGTCATCCTTAAAGGAACTACCATGCTCTGCTCTGTGTCAGGGCACCACCATGTCCCTAGCAGGGTCAGTGTTATATGGCTGGGAAGACCTTTGCTTCACCACTTAGTGGTAAGGTTCAGGCTGCCTTTTCCCTGTTTTAATTTTTCTGCTGGTAATTTTTGAGGGATGGTAGGTGCAGCCAAGATGGGTAAATTAATCTGTTCAAGTGGGAGGGCATAGTGCCTTTTCCGAGAGAAATAAACAAATCCCTCATCTTGCACTCCTGCTGCCAACAGGAAACTGTGCTGGAGTCTCTGTGTCTTGGAAAATGGGTAAATGAGAATAAATACAAAGGAGAGCTGTCAAAGAAGCCTTAGAAATATGACTGTGTAATAATTTTGTCTTTTGGCTAACTCAGACATGTTAAATGTCTCCTTCCATCATCTGGGACAAAGGAAAATTAAGAATGTGCATTTGCATTTTGTAATTAATTTGCTTAGACTCCAGTTATTACTGTTCTGAGTTTACTTTTTGTTAGTAGCCTCCTGGTAGGAAAGCCAGAAAGATTCATTTTAACTGAACGTAGCAGCTGATATACAAGAGATGAATTTTAAATTTGCAATCCTGTAATCTTGCTGGGGAAGCATAATACCAAGAGCCACACACAAGTATTTAAACATTAAAAAAACCACACCCCATATGACTTGGAGTTATCATTCCTAACACTGAGCTGTAGCAAATAATTCTTTACCAAAGTTGGTTTTTTTTATGCAAACAATTTTCAGCAACAAATGCCTTTGATAACGTTTCCATCTGTTATCAGGAAACATGCAAGCTGAGAGGAGGATATTTACTGATTAAATGAGATGTTTCACATTTTTCACCCACTGCAACTTGCATCCAGCTGCAGGACTCAGTCAGGAGGCTGAGATCAGTCAGTAAGGAGGGCCAGATGAGGAGCTTCTTACTCATTCCTCACTTGGTGTCACTGGTGTCTGTAGGGTCACTGGTGTGAACCACTGGTGTGCAGTGTCACAGAGTCACACCTGGTCCCTGGTAAACCTTGCTATTTGCCTTTCCAAAGACGAATGACTGTGCTTTGCACGGGAGCCCATTTCCCACTGGTTCTTCCCAGCACCATTTTTTTTCCAGTGTGAGGCTAACCATGACCTTTAAGGACCAGCAGATTACAGTTCAAGGGTTCAGAAGTAGCCATTGGGTAAATAGCTGCTTCCCTGAAAAGGTTACCAGCATGTCTTGCTCAGTAACACACTGTCCTTCTGAGTACACCCTGAGAGAACATCCTCACCCAAGCCTTTGTTGATTGTAATTTTCTACCCATCTATTAATAAGCAGGTGATGTAAGCTTGTTCCTCTTTTCTACCTCCAGGCAAAATGTGACCAGAATGAGCAAATAATAGGTGAGATTTGGAGAGGGGATGCTGATGGTGTTGGAATGCAGGGTGATCCCAGGAACAGGCACTGCCACTGAGTCAGAAGATGACATCAACACTCCCGCTCCGCTGACAGTTTTACTATTTGCAAAAAAAAGATGGGCTTAGGCCTGTGCTCCTATTGTGTTACAGTTAATGCTGGCTTTCATTGGCAAACAGCAGCCACTGTTAGTTAATCTGATCAAACATCATTTAATGGGGTGGATAACAGCAATGTAAATTCTAAAAGGGTGATGCCATACTCTGGTCTGGAAATGGAAGTGGGCTTGGGTCACAGTGGGGAGTCACCCTCTCACTTCACTGCTTATCTGAGTACGTCCTGGCTGGGTCAGGCAGCACAACCTCTGGGTGTCCCTTCTGGAGCAGAAGCAGCTTACTGTCTGGGTATGAAATGTAGAACTGGTGATTGCCTTCCCTGTTCCCCAGACACTTCAGGGCAAATATTCCTGAGCTACGTGGAGGGCCTTTTTGTTTGATTTTACTCCCAAGTCTGGCTGATGGACCGCAGCTCCTTGTGACTTTACTGTATTGTCTACATCGGGTCAGTGAAATTAAATGGTGGCCCTATCCATGCTGCATGTTCCTTTGGCACAAACTGCAAGGTTCTCTGGCACTATATGCTACAGGCCACTACAACAATGTGGCTAGTGAATATTCTAGGTGAAAAGAGGCTTTGGGTTAGTTTTTTCCCTGTCTGTATGCATAGCTCAGATGTCACAGCCTCAGATGATGATGGCTTTGAAACAGGTATTAGGCTGAACTGATTTCACAATAGAAGGTGGGAGAAAGTTAGAAAATTAAGAACCAGGGATTACTGGGATATTAAGATTTTCCTTCTTTATTTATTCTTCTACTGCTAATCAATATGTTGCTTTGTAACTGCAAGATCTTAAGATGAAGTTTTACTCTGCTCTATCCAACTATCTCCCACTAATCCCAGGTCGAGGTACTTAGAATCTGCTACATTCTGCTTATTCCCACAATAGAATAGAAAAACCACAATAAGGGTTATGTGTCTCTTCACTTATGGGAGGTAAATGGGATCTGAAAGTGACTAAGAATCACATATTACCATCTTTTAAAGACCTTTATGATATACTTCCTGCACTCAGAAACACAGAACTGAGTTTTCCTAAGGTTTTTTCCAGCATTTATAGGTTGAATAAAGCAAAATATTGGATGATGCAGACATAATCTCTTTAACATTAAAAAAAAAAAAAACAGCAAGGTGAAGTCCAGACAAGGAATCTAGTAGATTTAGTAGATACCATAAGTCAAAATGCATGAAGGAAGATGCCACTTTTTTTGGAGGCTGAGCAGGTATTATAGCACCCTCCTCCTTTGTCCCCTTTCTATCTTGCTTGGCTGTTGCAGAAGAAGATGCTTCAGTGCCACTCTTCATTCTGCATCATGCGTTGCAATAGTGCAACACCACTCTGTTTGGATACACAGCAGGTCCATGGGCAACCACTTGAATCCCAAGAAGTCTGAAAACCATCCCTTGAGGACACATACACTGATACTGAGTTTTGTATAATCCTTGTTTAGGCACAGTCTGAAACTAGAGCTATCATTCTTTCAAAAGAAGTGCTCTCTGTAGGAAAAAAAAAAGAAAAAATTAAGCTAACCTCCTCCAGGTTGAAGAAAAAAATCTCCTTGCCAGGTATCCAATGTGCTTTATGTCATATCATGACTGTGAACACCAAAAAAAGCAAGACAACAACTTTATGCTCCAATTTCTCTGTTTCCAGGATGGTTTAAAAGAATGTGCGGAAGGTTCAAAATTCTGATCTGCACCCATGTTTTAGTTTTCTCTCTCTTTGCTGCCCTGTGATGGTTGCAGTGATGATGTTAAGTCAACTACAAAGTGAGATGATCCAGATCTGTGTTGAAAGACCGTATTTGGAGCTCTAAAAGGCAACAGCATATGACTGGTACTTAGGTTTAGTGAACTCATCAGTAATTAGCTTAAGCATGCCAAATGGCTAGACCAAGTGGGACAGACACATCTAGCATAAACAATATTTCACTGCTGTTCATTTTGTATTGAAGTGCCCATAATGTCTTGCCAAATTCCTCGTGTAATATAAACAAAATGTCCCTGTTCTGAGGAGCTTTGATTAAGAACACATAGGAAAGAAAAAGAAGAAATGTATAAATTTTTTTAAAATAGAGATCAACTATTCCTCAGGTTCCCTGAGGAAGTCTAGTAAAATGATGTTTCCAAGGACGTTTGAAAATGGGAAGTGTCCCTTTGCTGTGGTGGAACAAGATATAATCACATGAAAAAATACAGATGGTCTCCTAGTGAAGAGAACAACAAGTACAGATGTGTGAACTTCTATGTTTTGAGGTCAAAGATTTACGGTATTATCTTCAGCTGTAGCTTCAAAATCAGTGTCTGTGATGCCGAGGAGCTGTAACCATCAATCACTCTTTCTACACGAACCCATTCCTGTTTGCCTTTGAGATGCCTTTTCCATTGCACAGGCATGCATTACAGATGAAGATACTGCTTTGATAGGCTGAAAAATACTTCCTTGGATAAGTTGTGAAGTGAACAGATACATGGAAAGTGAGCCCAGCTTTTATCTTGTGCACATGGGGTTAAACAAAAATGGCCTCCTCAATCAGCAACACATGAGCTTTCGTCTCCTCTAGCTAATGTCTTCCATCATTGAACTGCTCTCCTCTTTGATCTGCTTTTTTGTTTTCAAACAACTTGTTCTTTCATCAAGAAAGATTGGTTTCTCCTGCAGACAGAAAATCAGTAAACACACTAGAGAAAAATGGAAGAGATAATAGTACAGATTTATCTTCTGAGTAAGTTCCTGTTCCAGAAAACTAAGCAACATCTCTTTCTCCCCAGTGACATTTCTCTAATAACAATTTCAGAGTAACAAGGCTATGAACAGAAGAAACTTAGTAGCTTTAGGGTGTTGTACTATTCAGTCACTGTTTGAGGTGGAAGGATCCCAGCAACTCCTGGTATTTTAGAAGGAGTAACAATAGTTAAATGGCAATATTTTAACATGTTCGTGCCTTATATTTCATTATGGTACAGTCAATTTTCCTGTTAGGAATTAGTACAAAGCAGATTGAAGTCTGTGTGATTCTTTACATTACCTTCAAAAAGCCTTCTTCCAGGCCTTTAAGTCAAGGTCAGTACTGGAGTTATTCCTTTAATTTATTCTCCAGTGAGATGGATTAATAAGAGGACATTATATCACTTTACCAAACAGGAGGAGCAAGGAAGTTCCATCCCTGTTTGATGGTGGCCAGTTGTATCAGGTGAAACTCTGGATGTACAGCTCCTTCTGCACTGCCTTTTCTTACCAGTAATGTGGGGTCTCAATCCTAAAGTGTCCTTATGAATCTACAGGTTCCACCAAGTCACAAATGAGATCACATTTTAACTAAACCATGGATGTTATAAAATACGAATGACACAGTAACATAATATTTAGGAAAGTCTAGAAGAATTTATGTAAAAGTTTGTGATACAGTTGTAAAAGATGTAGCATTTCACCCAGTTTACTTCCAGTGTTGCTGGAGAGTCCCTTCTCCAGAGTTTTTCCCTGGACAATATCCTATTTCTTCTGGCTATTTTCATAGCTAAGCTATGCGAATGTCTCACTGTGGAGCTTATGTTTCTTGGCATGGATGGGTGTACCATGAACACTTCACTTACACTGAGGGCTCCCTTGCTTCATGAGAAGCCTCATTAAACTCATGTAGATGCTTATGAAGTTGGTTATCTTGTGGATTTGAGCCAGAATTTAATTTCTGTCCCTAAGTTCATCAACCCTGCTTACAGACAGTATCCTTCCTTTTAGCTTTTATTTATTACTCTTTTAGTAAATGTATTATTA
Source organism: Heliangelus exortis (assembly GCF_036169615.1). Classification (NCBI taxonomy): domain Eukaryota; kingdom Metazoa; phylum Chordata; class Aves; order Apodiformes; family Trochilidae; genus Heliangelus; species Heliangelus exortis. Next base: position 26,405,920 of record NC_092424.1, on the reverse strand, counting down.
GGGCAGTGAGGAAGGTGCAAATCAAACTGACTCAACCAAGAAAGCAGACTTTGGCTTCTTCAAGGATCTGCTTGGTAGGATACCATGGGACAAAGCCCTGGAGGTGAGAGGAGCCCAAGAAAGCTGGTCCATAGTCAAGGATCAACTCCTCCATGCCCAGGAGCAATGAGTCCCAACAAAAATGAAGCTGGGCAGGAGTGCCAGGAGTCCTTCATGGATGAGCAAGGAACTCCTGGATACAGTTAAATGTAAAAACAAGGCCTACAAAAGGTGGAAGCAGGGACAGGCAACCTGGGAGGAGTACAGAGAAGTTGTTAGAGAAATCAGAAATCAGGTTAGGAAAGTCAAAGCATGGGAAGAACTGGATCTGGCCAGAGATGTGAAGGACATCAACAGAAGTTTCTATAGGCATGTCAGTAATAAGAAGAAGATAAGGAAACTGGGGCCTCCTCAGAAGGAAACTGGAGACCTGGTAGTGCAGGACATGGAAAAGGCTGAAGTACTCAATGACTGTTTTGCCGCAGTCTTCACCAGCAAAGGCTCTCCTCACACCACCCAAGTTGAAGAGGGCAAAGGACGGGACTTGGACAAGGAAAACCCCCCACTGTAGGAGAGCAGATTCAAGACCACCAAAGGAACCTGAAGGTGAACGAGTCAATGGGACCTCATGGGATTAATTTGCAGCTCCTGAAGAACTGTCGGATGACGTTGCAAAGCCACTGTCCATCATATCTGAGAAGTTGTGGCAGCCTGGTGAGATTCCCTCTGACTGGAAAAGGGGAAACATAGCACCCATTTTCGAAAAGGGAAAAGAGAAAGGTGGTAGATGCCCCATCTCTGGAAGTGTTCAAGGCCAGGTTGGATAGGGCTTTGAGCAACATGATCTAGTGGAAGGTGTCCCTGTCCCTGGCAGGAAGGTTGGAACAGGTGATATTTCAGGTTCTTTCCAACCCTAGCCATTCTGTGATTCTGTGATTATAGTGGAAGGAATTATCATGACAGCTCTGGATATCATCAACATATAACCAATTATCGTATCTTCACTTTTTTCATGTGGCAAAATGTGACTGGTTAATTTTTTACTCATGCTATGTAAAGGATATGCCTATATTCTATAGAAATATTTGTGATTTTTCCTCCTGGCTTTAAACATCTGTAAGTTGGGTAGTGTGCCCATAAGCTCCAGGGGGAAATCCTAACTGAGAACAGTACTAAATTCACTTTCTGTATTACTTCCTCTAGTGCCACAAGTGTGATGGGAGCTGTGAAAAGAGCTTAGAAATTGGCCCATCTTTCCTGCTTGTTTTCTCATTTGGTAAATGCAGAGCCTGAGGAAGAGAGTTTTACTTGTAATATGTCCTGGAAGGGCCAAAAAGCTTAATAGGCTTTTTTTAGTCTTCAAAAGTGATGATTCTCTGATTTTCCCCGCTTTATTCTATCTGTGAAAGGATGACTCTGTGATGCTTCTGTGCACAATTCCAGCAAATCCAAGTCAGTCTCTATAGGGAACACTGTTAATGTCTTTCTACATGAGCCCCGAATACTTTTTTTCGTTATTTAGGCTCCTACTGACTATGAGGAAAATCAATAGCTGGTTGCTAGTGACTGTCAGTATCACTTGATGGCAGGTGATACAGTAGTAGACTGCATTATCTTGTACCTTTACTTTAGACACATAGTTTATCCAATAAAGTAACAGTTGCTCTATGTTCAATTTTTCATCCTCTCTCTTGAAAACAGAAGCTGATTTTTGAATACACTGCAGTCTGCAGTATAATCCCTGTTTACTGCAGCAAAAGCTGATGAGTAACTCCGGGGTTGGAAGAGGAGAAAGATGTGGCTTCCATTAAATACAAGCCACTGGAGGCAGAAGCAGGAGGTGGGTAGATGGGTAGTGAAGAATCCAAGATACATTAACTAGATGGCTTGTCACTGAGTTTTAATCTTTGGCACTGATGATTAAATCCCCCAGCTGGATATCATGGGGGTGGGAAGCTGAATTCCTTTAATTTCATAATAAGATTTTCAGACTGTAGCAGTGATCCTAGGAAATCTGTGTTTCACTGCACTTGCTGCACAGCTATACTGGAGGTCTAATGTCAGAGGCAATAATTCTCAAAACAGGTTTAAAAAATCACTCTATCATTTATTGCAATATGTTGGGCATCTTCCTTTGGAAAATATGTCTCATTGAAAGTGTCTGACACTGAGGCTTCAGAATTATTAGTTTCTTTGGAAATTTTGGCTTTAATAGTGTAGTAGGGCACTGTTCCTCTCTCCTTTCCCTAGGGAAATGGGACTTCATCATCTTACTCCATGCAGCTTGTATCCATCTGGCACTGCAGTCATCTAAACACAATTAAAGAAAGGAAGAAAAGGAAAAAGCAGAGAAGGCCAATTTTCTGACATTGTTCTACTTTTTGTTATCTGTCTGTGATCAATGCTGTGGTAATTGGTGAAAACAGATGAGGAAATGCTGGTTATTACAGGAGGTGAATGTCCCTATCTGTCATCTCGGTCCAACTTGCTTATCTTCAAATCAGAACGTGGGGTCATTAAAACAAGATAATATTGCACTGATGGAATGGGCAGTCTGCTAAATTCTTGGAGACCAGATGGTGAATGCAGCTTGAGTTGGCAAATTGTTGCTCTTCTTCCTGCCGTGCAAAAGCTTTTTATCTACAAGCATAATAAAAACAGAACAAAAACTCAAGGAGAAATTTCTTTAATCAAGCATGAGAGATTTGAAAGAAAATAAGAACAACAAAAAATTTATACAAAAGCACAAGAGCAGATTCTGTTTTAGTGCTTTCTGACCTATTCATCTTGCACAAGAACTCTGAAGGCCCAGGTCTGCTGATTTTACTATGCAGAGGACTCTAATGACCTCAATAGGAATTAATAAAATAAGATACCTCTGAGTTTAAGTCTGCACAGCTTTATCATAGTGACTTAATACAGACACGAGGACTTCTTTTACAAATATGTCTGCAATTATGCAATTTTCCTAGAATAATGGGAAGGGATGCAAGCTTTAAAAAAAGGTAAAAATAATAAACAATAGCTAATGATAAAAACCAGTCATCTTGGAGATCAGCCCACAAAAGTGAGACTCTTTAAATTTTGGGGTTGCATCCAGATACAAGCTTTGTTACTCCAAACTAGACAACAGAAGTCCTTGTCAGTATGAAGTAGGCAGTTCTGTCCTGGTGGGGGACTCATAAGAGGGAAAGATAAATTGTTCCATCTCTAATTTAAAAAAATCTATGAATCCTTCAGGGGTCTCACAAAAGTAAAGAAATTATGCTGCTTCTCCCGAGCGCATAATGTGCCTTGAAACACAGTCACAAAAATCTCTGCAAATCTAAAGCCCAGAGGCAACCAACATACTTTGGTGGAAATCTTGAGAGAGAGTTGCCTAATCTTCACGGTGCAAACAAATGAATGCCACTTGTCCTGTAATTTTCATCATGGAATATAAATGGTTTTGGTTTTATATGTTCTTAAGGTTGAGGGCTCAAATTTCTATGAATCCAGCATTTCTTTTTGGTGGTATTTCTCATGGCTGCATCCTGGAATGCATTCAGACATTGTGGAGAGTGCTAGCCTTCATGACAGGAGAGCAGTTTTTAACTTGGTGACATTTGGATCTAAATGCAGAATGTGTTTTCTTTGATTTGCTTTATGTTAGTAATGGGTCTTCCCAACATAGCAACACATTCCACCCTGCATGAATAGGGATATAAGTAAATGAAGTAATTCACAGTAATTTGGATACAAAGGATTCTGTAGGAGAAGGTGAGGGCATACATTGAACTTCCCTCTGCCTCTTGTTCTCTGTGGCACATCCTGTACCCTGCTCTCAGTTCCATTGCTTTGTGCCTGAGACCCACAGGAATGTCTGCAGAGAGTCAGGCCAGCTCCAGTTCTCTGACAATGAATGCAAAGAAGACACATAAGGAAGGATAAAGAAAAGTGCAAGCATCTGATCATACTTCTATTCTCCAATGATTTGCAAGATGGGGATTTCCTGAGCCAGAAAATATATCATTCACTTAGGAAAGTGGGCCAATTGCCCCAGACAAGTGGATTGTGATTTGATTGTCCCATTCATTGAGCTGGCACCATTTAGAGAGCATTTTGATCATTCCAGATTCTTGCCTCAAACTACAGTCCTCATTTGAGTCCTGATAATTTGTCGTTGTGAGTTTTCCTGTTTGTGGCCTTCTCATTTAATGATGAGTGCTGCAGATGGCTTATAAATTGAGACATATTTTAAACTATGTATGAAGCTTGTGTAACCTCAGCTGCCTTGGGATTTCTACTGAGGAAAAAAAAAAAAAAAGATGAAAGAATTTCCCTGCAAGCACTCAACAGACAATCACCGATCAGTGAATGAAGGCATGGATGTCATTTTTCATCAGCTATACTTGCTTACATTCCTTGGGGCTGGAGGCAGAATTTAAGAAGCCATTGGATATGGCTGATAGAAGGGAATAAACCAGTGCAGAATGAACAAAGAAATGCAAACTTAAATACTTATCATCACTCTAAAAGGAGCTCTTCCTAAGGTCTGTGTTTTTAAAGAAAAGAAATTGCTTACTTTCTGTTTTAAAATTTCTGCTGCTGCTGAAAAAAAAAAAAAAAAAAGTAGTGTAGTTGTAGTTTAATGCTTAAAAATCAAAGGAACATTTATGCTGTGAGATTCTCAGGGTACAATTTACCAGTGCATTTTCCCTGCTGTGTAGCTTCTTTCCTAGCAGAGAGGACTTTGATACAGAGGAGACATTTTTAAGAGCTGCTATGCAGCTCCTGACCTCCTTTGTAAAGACTTCTAGTTTGCTCCTCTGAATGTTGATTCCTTGGTGTTGTTCAGTAGCAGCATTTGTGATAAGATTTTTTACCATCTGCAAATGAGTAGAGCATTTTCATCATTCTGACAAATGACAACCTGACTTCAATTCATTACCTCATCACATTGTGGCTGTATTGCATGGTGTGGGGTAGTGGGAACAATACCAACAATGTCAAGGAATTGCAGTCTGGTGAAAAATGGTGTAGAATTTCTTCTCAATGACCCAGACATTGCTGCAGTTGCATTTCACTTGCTGACCTGGCTTTCCATCAGCTATTGCACTACACAGTTCTTCCCAAATACAATAGGGAAGAACAAAGCTTCCCCTGCCTGGTTCTGTGGCCCAGTTGCAGTAACTCTGCAGGAACTTGGCAGAGGGCAGCTGGCAGGCCAGACCTAAATATGACGCCAATGAAATTTTTACCTAAATAAGAACTGCACTTAAAAAGACGTGTAAAGTCATTATGGCTTAGATCACTGCAGCCTCATTCTTGAATATCCTCTGGCTGCATTCTGTTATTTTGGCAGCACAAAGCTGATGCAGCCAAGCACAAGCAGCTGTACTGGGCTACAAATGCTTTTGTGTCTCTGGAAGAAGCAGAGTGCTGGTGAAGCAGGCTCGTTCAGTGCTGTGCATTGATTTTCACCAATGCAAAGTGGGTGTAAAACACAACCTGATCAATCCTGCAGAAGGGTAACACCCCAGGGAGGCTGAGGGTTTAACAGAGCTTCTTTAATGAAGCTGGTAGCAAAGAGAATAAGTTGGCTCTCATGGGGCCTTTAGATTGGCCCTCACCTTCTCTTTCACAAGGCACGTGCTTTGGGGGATAATGGAACACCATATCCAAGGTGGCTTCATTAGGTTGTAGTTTATGAAGGTATTTCTAACTGGATGACAAAGCTCAGCCCCCTAAAACCCAGCCACTGAATGCTGCCTGAGCAGAAAGAGCCATTACAGCATGAGCTGATTTGTTTGTACATAGAGATCACAATGCTAGTGCCAGCTGCTTTCTTATCCCGGGAACCAATTTAACATTCCCTTCCCCACATGACTGAGACAATAAAATACACTTTAATCTAAATCTTATCCATTATTCTTACTACAATAGCTGGGAAGTTTCCCCATTTCTTTTCTCAGCTTCTTCCTTGGATCCTCTTTATCAGCTATGTTGTTTCATATTAAGTAAGTTATTTGGTTTATCAGGCAAGGCATTTATGCTCAGCATGAAAATGAGCAATACAAAGGTACCCTCTTGAACATTATTTCTCCATTAACAGGGCAGAGCCTAAGCTGCAAATTTACCTAAAGGAAAGAAACAAAGATGGTGTGAGAATTATCCTAACTGGAGGGGATACTTTCCTGAATATTCTGCCCATCCTTCACTCATCAACTTTCAGTGAGCCAAACATGCATTTGAGGTCCTTGTGAAAAGGCATACCAGACAGAGGGGATGGAGAAGAGGAGTGAGAATTTTTATTACCCACCAATGGAGCTAGACCCACAGCCTGACTGTGGCACAAGGCTCTGCTGGAATCAGATTGCTTATGGAGAGGAGGATATTTCAGAAGGGGATCTTACAATGATGCCCAGCTCGTCAGTATCCTCTAGCATGCTCATCAAAGGATGCTACACATCAGGGACCTGAGGGCTCACCTTGATGTCACTGAACAAAGTTGAACAAAACAAGTACTTGAACACCATATTTCTGCAATTCAAATGATTTTCTTACTTTTGAGCTATTCATTGCTCTGGTGAGTCTGAAGAAATTTCCTGTTTGGATCAGCCTCCACTGTCATCCAAGTTGGTCTATACTTTTATGCAGAAAGTTAATAAAACAATAAGCATTGCAGTGAAAACCAGTGAAGGCAGAAAATTCTCAGTAAGCTTTTGTGGCACTGATAGCTTCTGTGAAACCCCAGCAATCTGAGCAGGCAGGTGAAACAGTTGTTGTTGTACATCATATGATGCTGATACCCCTAGGGCATCCAGAACACCAGAGGCTCTTTCTCAGGAGGCTTTGAAATGACTCAGTTACAGCTAATGGGAGACCCAAACTATTAGGAATGTTGAATTGCTTGGTTTGGGTCAGAAAGTGTAGATATCCTTTGTTCAGTGTGCTGTATTCATGCATGTTTACATTTCCTGGTGTTACTTTCTGTATTTTCAATCGTTGGTAGGTGTGTTTAATATGATCATAAAGCTTCAATGCTTAAATAAAGTGAGATGAAAGCAAATAAATAGAAATATCAGTAGTCCACTGCCTGTTTTAGATTCCTGAGTGGCAGGAGGTGCCACAGGACATGGTGGTTCATCTGTGTGACCACAGCAAGGGAAAGGGGCATGGATGGCTGCAATGCTGACAAAATAGTGCAAGTTGTGAAGAGGTCATGTCAATGTGAGCAACTCAGAGCAACTCAACTTTACAGCATTAATCTTAACCAAGTTAGACAAGAATACATATTTGTTCATGGTGCTTTTCATACTGCTGTGTATGATTTTTACTTTCAACTTGAGAGTCAAGTGTTGATTTACATGACAGTTGTATGACTTATATTTTTTCATAGCACTTTCCAGAAAAATTTCATATTGGTGTTGTATGAGAAAAAGCAAAGACCAGACTGAAGTCTGTAAGGGTGGAAGTTAGAAATAAGAAGCCATTGGTGTTATTTTATTTTTTTTCCTTTTATGTGGATTCATACACATTTATGTTTTTGTGGGGACTTCAGCAGAGATAGTCTTAAAAAGCAGTCCCCAGAAGGAAGGGGATCTTTATCATGCCTAATTTCTCTATTAAGCTAGGACTGTCTGTTTCCTCTTAATTTCTCTCCTCTGGATTATCTTCAGCTGGGTCTCTCCCACCTTCTTCATGGATAACCAGCATATCCTTTCCTCTGGGGTCTTCCTGCCTTCATCCCATCCTACATCATAGCCTGTTTTCTCTGACAGACTCCTAGAAGACTCACTGCAGACTTGCAGTTACTTTGGTCAAGCACCCTGGTTTCATGTCCTGGTCTCCCTCTCTCATTGGGCAGGTTTGGGGACAGCCCTGACCTGTGCTGTGAGTCTGCTCCAGGATGGGAGAGTCCATATTGGCAGCCACCTTGTAATTTTAGCCTGTCAGTGGCCCCTTGGGCAACACATGTGAGTAAGAGGGATTTTAAGATTATTGACTGATTGATATTTTGTATTTTTAAAATCAATTTGAACCCTGCTACAGATTCTGTGGCACAATTACCCTCTTCCTCCTTGCTGCTTATATGACACACTTGCTTTTTACATTAAATTGCAAACTCTTGAGGGAGGCAATTTCCTTTTTTTTTCACTCAGTGCATAACTGGGGTTATTTCATGAGGATTTTGTCTGCTACTGTAATACAATGATTAAATAACAATTAAAGGAATCTCTGGAGCTAACGCATCTGCCTAAAAATCTGGATTTTCACTCAGAATTTTATTTCTTCATGCCTGATTTTGCTGTGCTTGCAGAATATCATTTCACGGCAAGAAAACTGCACAGCAAGATCCTAAAGGGTATTGATCACTCCAAGAAACTTGGAGAAAATCAGCAAAAGTAGAAAAAACATTAATTTGTTTTTCCCCAGAATTGAGTGCAAAATGCGTTCAATGCAAATGCAAAATGCTGAGTTGTTTCTTAGTGGTTTGATGTCTGTTTTCTGCCTGTAACCGAGTAAGAATAGTTAAATAATAGCCCATTAAGTAGAGGGAGATAGTGAGGAAGCCCTCTTAAGGGTAGTTTTAGGGAAGTACCAACCTGCAGCTCCCATGTTGTACACATGTATGCTATTTACAGAGCAGGTATCAACTAAACTGGAGAACAGAAGGACCAATGTGTGTATAGAGGCTGCATTATTTAGTACATGGCACTGGAAAACTGACGTGAAATGGAGACAAAAGATCATATTTGTTGTAACCACCTTCAAGAAGAGTGGCTTTGCTTCTCTCAGAGATGGTGTGCACCTAGGGCTCAGTTACATGTAAACTCTTTGGAGCCCCTAGCAGGCTTTGACTGTATCTAATTTGTTACTCTCTCTGTTTTCAGCTGAATGGAGGAGGATGCCAGACATTGCCCAGTTTCACAGTTAATGGGCTGAACTTTTTTCCAGGGTCAATGAGGGATAGCTTCTAGCCCTTGGTAATTTTCCATTTCTCTCACTATCTCTTTCTCAATCTCTACAATAGTAAATCAATCTGAACCTCACTTCAGCAAATGATGCTCTGAACCACTTACCTGGAGTCATGGGGCTTGGATGGCATCAAGTGCCTTGTGTGAATGAAGCCACATTTAGTTGTAGATGCTTGCACTATATTTCCGCAAGGACCATGTCATATAAAATGATCTTCACATTGGGAAAAACCACGTTTGGGAGATGATTTAGTGGAATATGGAGATTGTCTTCCAACCTTTGCTGTATTATGGGTTCAAAAAGTTTCTTCCTTCCACCTTTTTCTTTGAATATTTCAGTGTCATCAGTGATGTGTCTGTGCTAGTTGCAGTAGCTTGTGATAATTCTAGGTACGGTGTTTTCAAAGTGGTTCTGTTGATCTGTTCTTTGCCTTGAAAGCCTTTTTCCTACCATTTGGGTGCAAGAGGTCCAGCTCAAATGGGCTCTGCAGACAGCAATGATTTCTGGTGTCCTAAAGTAATGGTCCATGTTGTCTTTATTGGTATCTGAGGGCTTGGCTATCTTCTAATGCATCGTCAACTTCAAATGAGGCAATGGAGGATTGCACACCAAGTATTTTGTCTTTCTTTCTTTGATGAGACAAATTATACTAGAAGTAAAGTGTGGAGCAGACACATCAGATAACCTGTAGTATTTCAATAATACAGGAAATTTCTGAAAGGAGCAGTGCACACCCTCAGGAGCACTCCTGCATAGCACATTGGAGTACACTTACTTTCACTTGTCCTCCCAGAACAAGGAAAGCAAGGGACTCCATTAAGAGGTAGAATGACAATGTTTGCAAATAAAGCCTTCTGAGCTGTCAGGAAACAACACATCAGTAGCAGTTGCTCTGAATGAATAATGTGATCTGAATTTTGTGATTTTATAAAATGATTAAATGATTTTGTTCTCTTTTACTGAAATGAAACTACACATTTTTATCCCAGTCTTTTGTTTTTCATCGGTATATTTTTTAATATTCTGAGCTAAGTTTCCTTTGATTGCACAGAACAGATGATAAGAGAGTAAATTAAAAAAAAATTAAAAAACCCCCATAGCCTTGTAGTTAAGAGACTCAGGTGAATTAAACAAGAAAGAAGGTTTAAGTCATCTGAATCAAATTACCTCTTGGTTGTGAAATTACCTCAGAGTTATGAATGAGAGAATTTGTCTCCCATTTCTTGTGAACATTTATTTGTTTTTCAGCCCTAAGAAGTTACTTTGCAGTTACTAATACCACAGTTTCATAAGAGTTTTTGCAGATGAGCTCCTTTCCTTGTGAGGCAGCTACATCCACACTGTCTTCAGTTTACTGATGATTAAGCCAAGGCACAGAGTAGCTGAAGGTGATACAGAGGGTGCATCAGGGCAAATCCACTAAACAAATGAAGGACTCTGTGCCTTGTCTAGCCTATAACAGCTTGATAAGCAAGTGAGATAATTTCCATGGGGTCCTAAGTATGTCATTTACGTCAAGTCGGTAGATTTGTGTAATTTTAAAAAAGATTCATCAGTAGATTTTTGTACCATGTGAACACATTGAGGGATTTTAACACAGTTATTGATTCCAGCTAAGTTTCAGTCTTCAAAAGCAGCATTCAAAGAGGCAAGGTGTATTTTTATTTGCCTTAAAAAAAGCAGGCAGCATGACATCATCCCCTTCAATTAGGCAGGCACTGATCTCTGCAGTGGAGGGGGAGGGAATATACTGCCCCCAAATGTGTTGCTCTGGAGTGTGCTCTTTGGATGCGAATAATATAAATGATCAAAAGGCAAAGGGCTTCACTAGGAAACAAACAGTGGGGCTGCAGAAGGGAAGTCTTTTGCTTTGGCTTTGCAGGGAAGAAAGAAGGGAAAATTGCAGGAGTCATGAGAAACCAAAGCATGAAATACAGGGAACAAATGGTGGGTAACTTTAACAATCATTTTAGCAGGGTCAAGATGAATAAAAGGACTTACGGAGTTCACTTGCTGAGAGAGAGTTTACACAGTGCTCACTTGGCTGGCAGAATGGAAAATGGCAGCAATCCTGGGAGCTACAGGATCCTTGGTCTGCAGACACATGGTTAGGTGCCAATGAAGAAAACAGTGAACAGAAGCAGCTCTACTTTGGTGTCATGTTTTGCCTTGCTCCACAGTCTGAATGTTCTCGTTGCTTTTGGAAGCAGCTAAAACTTGCTGTAAAAATGTGGTAATTCCCTCCTCATGTTCAAACCACCCTTCTGTGGGAGCTGCTGTACATCTGTTGCATGAAAACATCTTGAAAGATAGACACAGAAACAGAAAGAGCTTGAGGTTCTACTCATTCAAGAGTAGTTATTGCAAAGGCTACTGAAATATCTTCAAAGCAAGAAGATGTTACAGTTCAAACAGTTATCTAACACTTGCTCATGCTTGCTGCTGTTTATTCACAAAGCAAATATCATCATGGTTTTTATTTAGAGCAGGAAATGTCTTGGCATTACAAGGCCTGTGCAACACTAGTGCCCCATTTTAATGACTGCTGTTTTTTTCTTAGTCTTCTTCACATAGCATCAGTCCTGGCCACAGATATTAAAGGAACCATAGATTTGGGAGTCTTTTTCTTCACTGAACAAGAGATTATTATGTTTTTGATTCAAGGGCTCAAAGAACATTGCCAGAAATCAATGTAACTTTCTACTAAGCTTCTCATTGTAGATGTCTGTAGCACACCCTTACTTGGCTCACCAGCATCCTCTTAACCTGGATTGGAACCAGGTTCCTGGACCAAGGAACCTGGATTGAAGTTGAGTCAGATGTGGAGTGCAGGAGCGGCAAAGAAAATGCGTGCAACCAATATGGTTGATAAACGAACTTCTGGTTTATTGCGCAGCAACTTTTGCTTATATAGAGCTTCCGTGACCACACCCCTGCCACCAACATAACTTTTTATTGGATACCCGGTGTGTTTACCTGTAGCACAGCGAATCCCTGGTGCAGGTAGCACTGGAGTATGGGCCGATCTAATTGGCCTCCCAAACATGGAGTTGAGCATAGTAAAGGGGTCGCACCTCCTATCTCTTCGAGAATATTCAGGAATATTCTCCAACATTCTCCAAACCTCTCTAGCATTCCACAACAGTGGAGCTGGAGTTGCACCATGGCAGTGTGTGGCAGCCCAACCCTCTTGTGTCTGTGGCAAATGATCTTGGGATTGATGATCATCAGTAAGTACTGTATATAGAACACAAATGATTGCTGAGGTATAGGATGGCAGCCTGCATTCTCTTTGGGACAGTTTTCTGTGCCTCCTTGTGAACACTGTCAGTGCAAGTGAATTATACCTCTGTACCATGTTTAGACCTTCTCAATCTGTCTGGAACCAAATCTAGCCAGCACTAGTCTGACCCTCTCTCTAAGAGACTGTACTTTTGCCAAGTGTGTGTCCACACCCTGGAGGATGCCACCAGATGAGGAGAGGGGATGAGTTTGAGAACTTCACATCATTTTGGCAACAACTATTTACTTACTTGGCAAGAACTTACTTAATAAGCACCCTGAAACCTGGCTTGTCTGGGTAATACCTGATTCCCTAGTGAGAATAATTTTACTCCCCAAATATGATAGGATGTTTTCCTAGGCCCTGATATGAACTGACCCTGCTTCCAGCTCTGTGGAACAAGTGTTGACAAAGGCAAATGTTTGAGTCTTGCTGAACTTCAGCTCCTGTGTATTTAAATAAGAAAAAATACCCCAAGTCTCAATTAATTGAAGGCTTTGCTCAGCAGGAAAGCCTTAGATATGGAGGGAACTGCCCAGAGTCTCTCAGGAAAGAAGAGGGCTGAAGAGTAACTTGTATAAAGGCATATTTGGATCCATGTTAGAGCAGAGGCTAAAGACCTCCTGTTACTTTAGCCAGTGATTATCAGAAGATTTTGGTACCTCAAATATATGTAGATAATCAAGGCTGTGTTTTACACAAGACAAGAAAGTGAAGGTACTGAGAAGGTTGCTGCAGACAAAATAATTCTCTTCCTGAGTTCAGAGATGACAGTACTTAGATTGACAGTTCTTAGTTTTACCTTCTGGGTTGTGTGTGATATGTTGAATTATTTCATGGGACGCATGTGAACTGTGTTCAGGCCAATTCTCACCAACAATCCAAATGCAGGTTCATACAGAAAAGGGCCTTTATTATTGGAATGAACAGGCTGCCTTTCATCATTTCACCACTCAGAGTGTGTTCTTATAGTATTGCGGGGCATTAAAGCAAAGTCAGTGAGGGCTTTTGTTGCTAAAAATTAAATCAACCAAAGTTTATTGCTGGCTTTAACAAAAGCATGATAAGGTTAGTCTTAGTGCATAACCAAAGCCTCCATGGGATCTGGCATATTATGCTTAAGTTTTTTAGCATTTGCTAGCTTTAACTGATTTGCATACTGGGCAACACATTGATTGGGATGTTCTGAGATGCCATATTGCCAAACCCCAGTAGTTTTCTGGGCATTGCACTAGCAGTGTCTCTTGTTCGCACACCTTTCATCAGGAAAGACCAAGCTGTGTAGAAACAAGCCAGCCACGTTCAAGCTGTGATCTCTTCTTCCAGGATGGTGCCCAGCAGTTCTATTAATTATGTCAATTCTGTCCAGTGAAAAAAAGGCCAAGCAAATGAACTTAAAGAACACATGAGGAGGAAGTAAGTGTACAACCATTTCTTTAGTTCAGAGCTATCCAGCTCCCTCGTGCTAGTTTTGTGTTAGCAGATGCGGTTTTGTGAAACATCTGAAGAAAGGCAAGATTTTTTAAAAAGTCTTTTTAACAGCTTTTCCTCACAAGAAACAGAGTTTTGCAGCAAACACAATTCCATATAAAGTGGCTTACGTGACAGATGGAAAAACTGAAGGTCAAAAAATGTCATCTGTGTATCTCTTCCATGAGTGGCAGGCTTTCTGGGACCTGTGGTCACTCAGTTCTGGCAGATTTTTTTCTCCCCATCACCTTGGACCACTTTCTTTTTCCCAGCAGTGATCTTGCCTTCTAGTTGCCCTTAGCTGCCTGTTAGATCAGAGCATTTAGCACCCAGAGGTGCTGAGGAAGTCAGTGGCATTGTATGGCCACCATATTTCCTTTAAGTAATGGTGTTGGCAACAGAGGAGGCTTTAACAGCAGTTTCACAGGATGGATTTTTTCAAAGTGATGAGGGGGTCTTGGAAGGATCATAGAATGCATTTATAATGTTGGGAACTAACAATTCTTAGTCTACATATGTCATCAGAAGTCCTGCAAGTTTCTGGTAAGATGCAGCCCATTCTGTAGTGTCCCAATAATATCAGCCCCTGCCAAGAAGCCCCAAACCCAGAAGAAAAATACTAACCAAACCACACAATGAAATGCCATGCAAGATTCAAATTTATTAGAATTGCAGGTTAGATTATTTGTTAGGCTCACAGCAAGGGGCTGCAAAACACAGAATGAGTTAGATTATTGTGTTGTACATGGCTTTATTCATCCATGGAATTAAAAGCATTTTACAAGAGCTAATTGCTGCTATTCCAATTACAGATTAAGGATTGGAGGCATAAAAAAACTTATGAAGGGCAAGAAAAATTGTCACTAGGAAGAGTTGGAAACAGGGCCTGGACCTCAGGACCTGGCTTTTACTCAATATCCTGGGCCACATGACTTTTCAGCAGTTCAGGGGTGAAATCCTATCACCTCTGAAGCTGTGGAGATTTGACAGTTGACTTAACTGAAGGCAAAATAAAATGCTATAGGATTATTCTGCTTTTGTTCAAATTAGACAAACATCTTGAGACAGCCAATGTATCTGGACTCTTTAAACATCACAGAAGCTTTGGTCCTTCCTCTGGGCCGTATTTCCTTCAGAAGACAAGCCCAGGATGAGCAGAGGGTTGCACTGAACCTCTGCTATGGCGTGGCATGCAGATGTACCTGCTCCACAGCCTACACAGGAGCTGATTAACTCCATTGCATTCATTGCACAAAACCCCCTTTCTATTAAAGAAACTTAGTTGTGTATATTTTTAAATACATTAATTGCTTGATTTGTCCTCTTGTATTTTTTTTTAATATGAAACAAAAGGAAATGAGAGTGCAAATAAGCTTCTATTAACTGGAGCTCAAAAGATCAGAGCAGCCTGTATTTCTTGGACCATGCTCTGCTTGCTTTATTCCTTGAGGATTACAACTGAAAGTATCAAAAGCACTGAAGATCTGGAAACAACTATCTACTCATTTGTTTATTCAGTGCAGGAATATGTTTGCACTAGGCACCCATCCAAAAGCAGCTTCTTCTATTAAGAGGGAATGGGTCACAGCGGGACACTTAGAAATGGATTTCTTCAGTAGCAGGCTACAAACATTTCCAGTTATTTTCTAAATGAATGAGATTTTTACTTTCTTGTGTATTACTTAAAAGAAATAAAACACAAGCAAAAGAAGCCTTAAATATGTGAAAAGATCACAGAGGTGAGCAGATACACTTTCATTGAATTTAAGCATTAAGTATTTAAATACTGTTAGACAACGTCATAGAGCCAAGTGAGTGCAGAAACTAAACAAGCTCTCTCTTGTATTTAAAAAGCAATGAGAAAGCAAGTTGGTCAAATAAGACTGAAGTAACACTTTGTACTTCCGTGGTTCAAAGGGAGAAATGACCATCCCTGGGAGGTAATTGATAGTACTTTGCCCAGTTCTGGAGTTCCCAGTATAATAGGGACATAGAGCTCCTTGAGTGTGTACAAAGGAGAGTCACAAAAATGGTCAGAGGTCTGGAGCACCTCCCCTGTGAAGATAGACTGAGGAAGTTGAATTGTTCAGCCTGGAGAAGAGGAGGCTCCAAGGTGACCTTATAGATGTTTTCTAATATCTGAAGAGGGCCTACAAAAAAGCTGGAATAGGGTTTTTTGCATGGGTGTGTAGCAAGAGGACAAAGGGCAATGGTTTAAAATTTGAAGAGGGGAGATTCAGGCTAGAGATCAGGAAAAAATTCTTTCTGTGAGGGTGGAACAGGAACACAAACACTGGAACGTGTTGCCCAAGAAAGCTGTGGCTGCCCCCTCTCTGGAAGTGTTCAAGGTCAGGTTGTATGGGGCTTTCAGCAACATGATCTAGTGGGAGGTGTCCCTGCTTGTGCAGAGGGGTTGGAACTAGTAGACTTTTAATGTCCCTTCCAACCCTAGCCATTCTATGATTCTGTGATTCTGTGACAGTCTTTGAAGAGGATGCTTGAATCACACAATTGTTTTCTAGAGCAGAGCTCTGTTCTGTGGTGTCCCTGCATTGGTCAAAAACCCTTCAGAGAAGAGGTCATTCTCTGTTGTATTTCATGCACATAGAGATTGATAGAAGCAATAGGGGAAGGACATTAAAAAGTTTCAATTTAAATTCTGTTTTAACTGGTATTAGAAGGTTGTTTCAGCTCATTTTTTCCATATGCAACACTGATTTGCTTAAACCGAGTGCAATCTGCAGTTCCTGAAGTATTACACATACTCATCTCTTATTTGCTCTTTGGGAAAGATGTGGAATTCATATATGAACAACAGATAAGTGAGACCATATGTTGTATAATAGGTTGTGTTGCTATTATGTTGCTCTTGGCATCTCTCATATCCTCTTTGAAAGTATAAAACCTTGTCTCCCTCTCCCACCTCCTCACAAGAGCATAGACTATGTTCTGTGTTCTCAATTTGCCATTGTGCTGACTTCTTATGTACCATAAAATTCAGCTACAAGCTTATCCTCAGCAATGTGTGTGTAGCTCTTAAAAAACATTCAACATGGCTCTCTAGGGCATTTAGAAAAAGAAAGATGTCATGGGATCTGGACCTTTTGCTTTTTGGGAAGGATAGGCATACAGTGCATTTGAGAAGAGAAATACATTGCATAAATCCAAATCTGTTTTAACAACCAGCAATTTGAGTGAAAGTTAAATAAGTGAGGTGGTTTTTGAGACCTTAATTTGAAATTATGTTGAGGCTTCTAGTTGAATTGATGAAAAATCAGTACATTTAGGAACAAAGTAACAGTAGTAGAAATAATAAAGACAAATTCACATGGGATCAGAGGCATGAAAATGGTACACTGCATTATGGGGTAGACTTCAAAGAATTCTGGCATGTAGCCAGAATTAGAAATGAACTTTGAGGGCCACAACGGAAGTAATGTGCTACTTTCTATCTTTCTCAGTGAATCAAACAGGAGTGTCTCCTAATGGAACTTGAAAGAACTGAAACAGCCAAGCCCCAGGATGTATGGTGCTATCCTAAGGACTGCATCTAATCCACAGCCACTGAAAAATGTTGTCTTCAGGAGACCTTTCTGAAAAATTACCTTTATTCTCTGCACACATAATTTTTGCTAGAAAGGATGAGGTGGGGTGAAAAGGAAGTAGGAAAATTTGGTTTCCATTGGAAGTATTTTTAAATGGAAATTTTCAACCGCTTCTATAGTTAATGAGGAAATAGGACATTTTGTTGCAAATATTTCATTGGGAAACAATTTCTGTTTTTCATCAAAAAAAGCTTTCCAACCTGATTTTTCCACCCAGCTTTAGCTGTCTCACATAGTGGCTGCTTGGAGGCTGATGGCAGAGATGAGAAAGAGCACAACTGCTGGCCTCAAGCGAGTAGCATCTTGTACCTGGGGAGCTTTCCAACAAGCAGTGTGGTAGGGGGGTAAGGGACAGTCAGAGCAGTTCCGATTACACTCATTAGAGGGCAGTGGTACACAGTGGCCCATGGTGTGCTGTATCAGGGTTGCACAACTTACTATACGTGGAAGAAAGATCATTTTATGCACCAGTGAAATGAAGTCTGTTGTGGGCTGGAAAACAGCAATGGCTGGGCCTGAGAAAAGTCTTAGATTCAGATTGGGATACCATAGAAAAGTCAACATTTGCTAACAGTTACCAGTATCTAAGACAACCACATTTTCCATTTATACTCAGTGCAGGAAGTAACTGTGGTCTTTTCATATACCACAGAGGGGTAATTTTTCTGGCAAATGTTCACTTTTTAATGATGACCACTATATTTTCCGCTGTCTGAGCTCGAGCTCTGTTTACAGCATAAGGAAGTTGAGATGCTCTGTGATTATAATTTCTCCATATGGAAATACGTATAACACACACTTCTTTCAGACACTCAGGGGAACACTCACAAAGAATACATACAAAGGGACAAGAGAAAAACCAAAGTCCTTGACTATACCTCTTCCTTCTTCTGAGTTTGTTGGTACATATTTTGTTCTAAATTAGCTGCATGGCTTGGGCAAGATAAGATGAAGTAATGATAAAACTAGCTGATAGCTGATCTCTTCCTTGCAGGTTAGCTCTTCTTCCTCATAGAGAAAAATGCCTGCCTGTGCTGTCCAGTGATTCTGAGGTCTGCTGCATCCCCAGCTGAATCCTCTACTCCAAGGCACGAGAGCTGAGATTCAAACATGGCAATAGAGCCGTGCAGGCCACTGCTGCTGCCCGAGTCACTGCACCAGTGCTGCAGAATTCCACTTGCAGGGTACAGCCCTGCCCAGTTGATCTCTTACGTGGGGTTTATTTCAAAGTCTTGTGTACGGAAACAAACCCAGGCTGCTTTTTTGACCTTGAGCATCTGTTTTCCGACATAATTTCTAAGCACACTTTAGAAGCACAATGAATAGAATCAGGGAGGATTTAGTTATAACTATTTTTATTCTTACTTGCTACAAATGCTCTGATCCAGTAGCTCAGCTGGGGCAAAGGCCCTGCTGCCAACTCTGGTTGTGTCTCTGGTGCTGAACAGAATAGAACTGTGTCTCCTTCCCTGGGAAGGAATTAAAGCCAGATTTTACCAGTCTTCTGGCAAGGAAGGAAGCAGAAATTTTTTCCTACTTAGGGATAGAAGGGGTCTCAAAGTAGGGGCTATTTTCTGTCCATGTGACTGCCACATTGGCATAGGTTTTAGGGAAGAAGCATTTACAGAGAAATTCAAAATCTCCCTGTTTGGAGAGTGTGGCTTTCTTCCTCTGTGAGAGCAAACACCACCAGTGACTGCTCCTTTAACACAGACACAGCGTGGGCTTTTAACTAGTGCACAAGTTCCCAGAAAAAAACCACCAGTAGTGCAATCTATTTTGGGCTTCTCAGGGATGCATGATCCATCCTTTATGTGCAAGAAGGTGAGCTGGTGTGGCAGGAGGTTACCTTAGCTGAATGGCAAAGCTCTCACTGAGTTTAGTGAACAAAACAAGCACTAAGAAGAGGTGGAAAAGGGCACTGATGAGGAATACAGCATCCCCTGGGCTTGCAGAGATGGAAGCAAGCAGGCCTAGCCTTGGCTGGAGTTAGAACTGGTGAGGTGCATGTGGGGCAACAAGGACATTTCTACAGCTTCATCATCAGCAGAAGGAGGGTTATTGCTGAATGTTGGTACTGTGTTGAAGGACATGGCAAAGACTAAGTACTTCATTTATCTCAGCTTTTCCAAGCAAAGGCTACTCTCCTGAGAGCAGACTCAGCAGAGCTTCAGCAGTTACGGACCCCTGGTGCACATTAGATGCAGGCCTGGAGAGGAGCATTGCTTCCATTGTTCATGGGCTTGATGTATCTCAAGACTCAGTGGTGGCCAGACACAAAATGAGGACTGACACAACACAAATCATATTGGGTGATAGCCTCATCTGGTGAAAGGGAAGCTGCCTGTGTCCTCCCAGTTAGCAGGAAGGGTTTGTCCTATGCTCCAGAGAGTAACAGATTTGTCTTTGGGTGATGGTTAGATGATCACTACCTCTCATTAGGCAGGTTTACAAGGACTATTCTTCCTTCTAGGCAAATAAAGCAGGCCCAGATTCCACCTGGCTTGGTATTTTGCAGTCACAGGGCAATCAGCAGGGAGCTTGTATGTCTCACGTGAGAGGGAGCAGGACTCTTCCCCTAGGCTCTTGCAAATGCAGGGTAACTCTTCGGAAAGTACAGAAGTTGCATCTGTTTTATGGTATTTGAAAGATCTGACCTGGTATATTTATTTTGCAGATGGCTTCTTTGACCTGCTGTTGTTTCTACTGCTTTTAACAAGGTTCTCGAGAAACATTTATCTAATAAATCAGGTCATTAAAAAATTACATTTCTTTCTGAAGCCTACTGTGGTCTTTCTGTCTCAGAAAACTGGGGCATACAGTTATCATTTCCCGTGTGTGTGATCACAGAACAGTATCAGCAGAGACCCAGGGCATTTTTATAAAGTGAAAGGTGATCCCCCCATCTTCAAGGTGCTAAATAAACGGGATTCCATAACCAGAGAATGAGATGGATTACTTGGGAAAAGCTAATGCCGATATTGTAAATATTTTTAGCACCCAGAACAGGGAGGCTGTGTATAAACTGCCCTCAAGTGTGGTCCTTGGTTCAGACATCATGTTTGTGAGAGCTGGTTGCAGAGGCTGAAAGCCTAACAGAATATTTTAACGTAACCAGTTACTTTCCACTTCTCCAGACTGCTTCTAGGCATTGAGCCATTTGCTCTTGTAGTCTTTATAATTTTCTGGCTTCAACATTGAGGACTGATCAGTCATCCAGGGCTTAATATACTAAAATTCTGTCCCACTGCCCTTGCTAAGGGGGATGAGTCTTCAGTATCTTACTGGCTCCAGCACTAAGATTCTCTGAAATGGGGGTGTTGGATCTAGATGCTTTCTGAACCTATAGAACCACTGTGGCATAACGTTGGCATTGGTTTGGGCTGCAGTGGTGTAAGTCCTATAGTCTGCTATTCTGAGAGCTGTGCTTTGCCTTCCTCTTCTGAAATGGATGCTGGGCAGAGAAGACAATCCTTTCCTCAGAGGCAGCTTGTAAGACTGCTGAAAGCATACAGAAGCATGCACATGGTTCTTAAGTGGTATACAAAATCTTGGGATTGAACTCTGAGTCTTTCCCTTTTACAAACCCAAGATTCACTGGGTTTATCCCAAGTATTATGAGGGTGTATCTGGAGAGACAAAAGGTCTGAAGGCAGCCACGGCCATAGTACTTATGAGTGGTGAATACACGGGTGAATCTCATGCCAAACAAGCAGCAATAAAACTTTTGTAGCTCCATCCCATATTTTGTACATCACAACTTTTTCTGGCTTTATCAGGTTTGATTTTTAATCTTTTATTGAAATAAATTACTTGCTATGGAAATAACTGTATCCGTTAAACTGGGTGGAGCTTAGGAGACTCTCAAGCTAAGTTCATCATTAATGTTAATGATGCATTAAGAGTAACTGCAGCTTTGTCATTTCATTGTTACACCCATCCCTCCCATGACACTTTTGTTTTCTCACCTACCAGCTGTCATCACTGACCATAGTGAGCTTTTTTGAGGAGAAGCTTTCTTCATTTATGCTTTTAGACAATCTCTAATGTGATTCTGGAATTAACCCCAAAGGACAGCAATTTACTTGTAAGGAGGCTTTTTTGTGGTCAAAGAGGTAGCATGGTAACAAAAAGGTAACATGATTTCTGTGTAATCATGCAGCTGAGCACTAATAGAGAGGGATTTTATACTGTGACAGATACAGATAGATAGATATATTTTTATGCATATTCATCTATTCCCCCTCTGTCCTTCCAGTCTTATAAAGCTGCAATTTACAATTTTTCTAGTTGCAGAGGACAGTATTTATCTTCTAATTTATTTATCCTCTGAGTGTTTATCTATGATTACTTAAATTCTCTTTTTGATGTAAAAACTTTTGTGGTGCTAAGTCTAGAGGAACATCTAAGAGATAAAATGAGAGTGAACTCAAGGTTAAATTGCAATTTTTAAGTCTGCTACCATGTGATTTGGACCTGATTTTCTTAGTACAACAGCAGCCAGGCTGAACGTGGATTTTGGAAGGACAGATATATTCCTTTTGGGGATTATGCTGGAGTCAATTCCTTGTTTGCCAAAGATAAGTTTGAAATGATGGCAAACATTGAATCTCATTCTTTAAACATCTGAGTGTGTATGCTATATACAAAAACTGGGGGCTATGGAATAGAGATTACTTTTAAAAAGGGTGAGCTGTCACAGACAATAGAAAGGCAACACACTTATCAAATGTCTATACTCTAGAAGGACAAAATTATACAGACATAATTTTCTCCCATTTTTAGAGGTTATTTTTTGGAAGCTGGAACATAATGACTCTTAAATAGCATTAAACAATATGAATCTGTGGCCCATCCAATGATTTTATGGTGAATAGTATTAAAGCCATCAGTATTTTAAATTGTGCATAATGAAAAGCATGTAGATATGTTTCAGTATTTGCAGTGAGTCTGTTGACTTTGATTTAAAGTGAAGATTCACCAGGTTTAAGACATGGCATTTGCCTCAAGATTCCCTAACCTTTCATGCTACAACTTGGAGGTATGTTTTAGAGGAATTTAATGTTACTGAATGATTTGGGAGCATCTTTCTCAGTTCCTGTTGTTATGACGTGTGTTGCTGTGGTTCCATGGACCCCTTCTCCATCTTTGCACAGAGCACTGACTCAGTGAGCATCAGCCAAAGTGTCTGACGTTTACCCATCTTTTGCTGTCCCAGTTCCTGCTTTTTCCCAGGCAGTGTTCAGTGCCATCAGTGTGGCTGGGATGGCAGGGGCAGCCAGGTGGCACAGCCTGACCTCAAGGATGAGAGATGGGGAGTATGAAAAAATGTGTTAATGCACCAATGTCAGCCTCTAGATGAAGAGCCATGGTACATTTCCTGCCCACACAATGCTGGGTTTCATCCAGAGCCTTCCTTCTTGCCAAGTTAATCACTCCATGTACAGCTTGTAAATGTTTTGAAATCATGATTTTTTTCTGAAGAACCATGAACATTTTCATGGGTAAGTCTTTAAAATTTTCCACAGGTGGTTTGGCAGTTAGGCCGTGATTTATCAAATAGTTGAACTTTCAAGGGATCTTTTAATACACAGAAAATCAGAATATTGTTGTGATTTTTTTCTAGCATTTCTGCATTGTTCCTTTCAATGGCTAGTGTTGATTTTGTTATTGTTTGGAACAGGGAAATTCCAAGAATGATGAAACAAATATTTAGGCTTCTAATTTGTTGTGTTCAGTTCACTGGGATTTATTTCCTCAGACATCTGCTGGATCCAATGTTGAACATGCATCTCACTACCCAGTGAGGAGTGGACAATGCTGAGCACAGAATGGATCATGGAGGGACTCAGTGTCAGGCCTGGGGGATGCCCTGCACAATCTAGGCAGCAAACATGACTGCTCTTGGTCATGCCAAGAAGCACTGGGATGCTTTTAGGAAGCGTTTGGGAACCAAACGCTGGTAAGGAACCAGTGCCACAGTACACGGCTCCAAACGTGGCTCCTCTCAACAGCTTGTTTACAAATATTTCATCAGTGCTGCAGCACTGAGTGCTGACTACCAGACAAGCTGAATGCCTGCATTTCATCACTCTCTTATCTGTCACCTCTCTGGGGAGTGTTTTCCCTGTTATTTCCAGCCCTGCCCTCCTGCTGGGATATGGCTGCTGAATAGTGGTATGGTAGTGGAGACCTGTGATGTTAATTTTGCCCTGTTTTTTGGGGCATGTGCCTCTCTGCCTGGAGATCCATGGCAGAGCTCCACTGATGCTGCTCTAGCCTTTCCTGCTGCTTCTCCCACAGACTCCTGGAGTGGGGCAGAGCTGAGAGGGGCACGTTAATGAGGAAAATGGTGGTATTAGGGATCCCTCTGTCATCCTTCACAATGCCATCCTCAGTCAGGCTCAGCACCTGGGAACCAAATGATTACACATCTCTGGAGAGAGACATCTCACACCATGCAGGGGCTTGAGAGGCAGGGAGCAGACATGTGGCTCTGGGCCATCTCTGGGTGCCTAACCTATGAGCTACCTTCCAATTGTTTGCCATTTGGAAAAGCATGTCATTTGTTTTATTGTTTTAAAGGGTGCTTTAACTGGATCCCTATTTAAAATGGATCTACTTGCAGTCCCTACTTTAAAGGTGTTTGGTTGGGCACTGTCCCTGCTCCTGTTAGAAGCAACAGCAATTCTTGGCCATCAGTAGGCTTTCCTGGGATGTCACAGTTGAACTGCCTGCTGGGAGCTGAAGACCAAGTTTCAGGCTGAAGGATGAGAGGAACCAATGGGCTTTCTTCTTTGTTTATTTCAGACAAAAAAAAGGAAGAAATGGGAGTGAAAACCCGAATAACCATGTTTCTCAAGTCTCATCTAAAGATGAGCTTATCCAATGTACAGTTGCCTATAAACAGACCCTAAGTCTTCCTCTTTTCATAATACATGACTTGTCAGGGTGACATCTGGTAAATAACAGGACTAAGCTGTCTGCTGTAAGGAAAAGAAAGGAAGAAAAGGAAATACCTCAACTCCTCAAAAACCTCATTTTTCCTTTATGAAATACGTTGGTAAATATAGTTCAGCTAACACCCTGCTGGTCTTATCATGTCTGAGAGCTATGGCAACATTTCAAACAAAGACAGCAAACCCTATACTTAAAACCAACCTTTGGATTTTTCAGGAAAAGCACAGAAATGAAATGGGAGTGATAACAAAAGAGGGAAGATGGTGGGTCACCTATGCGTGACTGCCAAGTCTGTGTCAGACTTTCCTGTGAAAACCCTTCAGATTGTGATTTCCAGGAACGCAGCTGTGCTTGTGCCTCCCTGTACACATGCCCTCATGTGTCTGACCTTTTCAGAAGTGTGCTGACATGTTCAGAAATAACCTTTGTGATGTAAAGATAACATATTGGATTGGGAGGGGGTGGGAATAAACAAATCAGCCCAAAGAGAACAGGTCCTTTAAAAGCCATGACAAGTTCTTGCAGGGATCTGGATGTGTGCTCAAGTCTGGCAGCTGCTGCTGACATCCTGCTTCTCCTGTGTCTGTGAGGCCTTTCTGGTGCTCAACACTGCAGGACTGAAGCACCCTGCATGAGTTCATCAGCTTATCCTCACGTCACCTCTTGTGGAGTGATTGGGAGAAAACTGAGAGAGGGGGAAGTGAGCTCACCTTGCACTCCTGTTGTATCAGCTGAGCCTTCTCATGGAGAGACTGAGTGACTGCCCAGCCTGGAGGCTGCTGCTGCAGCTGGGAGAGCACTGTGTCTCCTGAGCCCTGGTTCACACCTGAGACTACCTTCCTCACCAAGTCATTGCAAGCTGTGTCTTTTTAATGGTTCAGAAGCTGCAGTTTCCCTTTGTGGTCACTGTCAAAAGTAAAGATACCACAACACCTTTTCTGAAATGCTGGCACCTTCTCACAGGCACTCCAATCGCTTTTCATCGGGCCTGTCTTGGGAGGAGAGATAAGCTTCTCTATCAGCTCACAATAGCACAAGGACATATAAAAATCTTCCACTGTAAAATGGAGTTTGTTATTTTCCTGGGTGGCCTGAGTGAAGGCCCTGTTGGGAGCCCTGTGCTTTGGGCAGGTGCCTTGGAGATAGTCCCAAATTCCCCGCTGGGGAGGGACTCGAGGTGTGCGTGTGGTGTCCTCCTGCACATTGCCATGGACCACATGTCAGCAGTGGCTGGTGGTACATCTGGTCCAATCTGTACAGTCATTATTCCTTCATGTATCTCATGGACTTGGCTCTGGCTTCAGCAGGAGAGGAAGTAAGGCTGCCAGAAGATTGCAGAGTGATGGACAAGCACTCAGAGGTTAAATTCTTTCTTTGCCACTAACTGCTGGTGTTATTTTTGCCAAACCATGCAAAACATGGCCTGCAGAACTTTTAATCACACAAGTTATTTTAATCCTTAAAATGCTTCTTACAGTGTAAATGGGAGTGGTTTTATTCAGTGCTTCCAAAGATTGACAGCTTTTGTTTTGCTCCAGAGATATGCACCCAAATACATCAGGAGGGGTGTATAAACTCTTGCTTATCTTGGGCTTTTACAATTAGAAATCTTGCAGACTTGTTTGCATATGGCAAAATGGTGTGGCTAAGATTACTTCTGTAAATTGAAAAAATTATGTGGTCATGCCTTGATCATCTTGGGCAACTGCAGAAATAGGTAATTTCTGTCATGGATATACATATTTGTTTAGTGATTTACTGAAAAACTGACTTTCTATATCAGGTGACTGAGAAGCCACTGATTTGAACCAAGAGTTGAGTGTATTTCTCAATTGGACAACATTTTTTTATTAATTTCACTTTCAACTTGTTGAAGGGAAAGTTTCTCAAGCAAAGCCCTAAATGATACACCTAAGCAATATTTAACTAACTTTTAGCCTCATTTTATTATTATCTTTCCTGCTTTTGGAGCTGGTGTAATTTGATTCTCACTGATATTTTGGGAGATATTCTTAGTGCTCTTTAATCAAGAGCAAGAAAATGAAAAAGTGCCAGAGAACCACAGGAAGATTAGGAGAAAGTGGACAGAGCAACGTATAAACGCTACCCCATTTTAAGAAGTACCATTAACTACAAAGCAGACAATGAACATTTTCTAACATAAACTCCACTATGATAGATTTATAGAGGATTTATCCTGAACAGTGACTTTTTCCGTAATTTTCTGACCCAGCTCACTAAAGTCTAAGGTGTGAATACCACACCTTGCTGACTGCTTTCTTTAACATTTCTGCTGTCTTAGCTAACCATTGTCATTTCTGTCACCTGTCATTCATTCATAACTGAGTCAGAGAATCATTCAAATGTTATTTGAGCAATGATATTTGAATGTTGCTTATCAGTGACTCCTTGTCTGTCTGTGGGAGGCACGTTTTGCAACGTGTACTTCACATTTTTTCCTCTGATAATCTGGAGACCTGCTGTCATTCCAGGTCCACCAGCTCATCTCACTTCTCTGTGACTCAGCTTCTGCAGGGATCCCTCTATTTTCTGAGCTCTCCCAGTGGGATGCATCAAGAAGTGTTAATGTTGCTGAGCTCTGGCACCAGTGTGGTTTTCTTTGCTTAAATATATAGCAAACACAATTCCTACTTCAAGACTGATAGTTAAGATAGGTCCTACCTCTATGCAGAGATGGGGAGTGTGGGATGGAGGAGAGCAGTAACCTGTCAGCCCATGGGAATGGCAGTGGATGAGGCAATCTCTTTGGTCATCCTCATGCTGTTGTGAAATGGTCCTGAGAGACATCAGCCTTGCAGAAGAAGCTCACAATTGCTTTTTTCCTGCTTCTGGGGCTTTTGCCAGCTGCTAGTTTAGCTGAGCCAGGGCCCTGAGGTGTTGATTGCTCTCTCAGGAAGGCAAAGGGCTATGTTCACCTTTTCGATGAAGGGCATCGTGATATTTTCTGTGCACTGTCACTAGAAAGCTGCACCATCAATCAGGGTTTGCTTTGGAAGGTCTACAAAAGAAAAGCCTGTTGTGTGCAGCTCTCTTCACTCTCCCACTCAGAAGTTGGGTTGTGCCAGTCCTTATAACCCGATAGTTATCCCATGGGTAAGTGCTATCAATATGGTGTTCCACAGGAGATTGTTTACACAGTAAGGGTATCCAGGAGGTCTCTTTTTCAGCCCAATAGTCTCAGCTGCCAGCTTGCAGCATGTTGTGTCAGCTCCAAAACTTTTTCCAGGGCTTTGAATTTAACAGAGTTATTTGGAGTTACAGGGTTTTATTTCATAGAGGAACACTGGGCATGGCTCAAATAAAAAAGTTCTCCTGAGTCAGAACCTGCACATTCAGAAGTACTGTTGGTGGGCTGTAACAGCACACCAATAAATGCAGGTCAGTTTGTCTCTCTCTCCAAATCCAAATGAAGATGAGCTGGTCTTGATAATAAAGGAAGGGGTATGGAGGGTTGCTGCAGTAAAAAATTCAGCAGGAACTCAGAGGGGTTCTTGCTCAGTTATGGAGCATGTGGGTGAAGACAACCTTTGTATGGGACCAGCTTGCTCATCCAGATGAGTATGGCCTTCTTGGGTTTAACAGTGGCAAAACATGTGAATGATAGTTATTGTTCTCTGAAGAGAGCTCAGTTGGCTCAGGTTTTTCCACAATACCTCAAGCTCTGATCCCCACTGCACACAACTAGGTAGGTAACTAAAAACTGGAACTCAGATTCTTCAGAATAATGTTGTCAGTCAATCTCTATTCATTTTACAACTGTAGGTGCCCAACCAGTAGATCTTTCTAGTTTCCCATATGCTAGCATGATATTTTTCTGCATAAAATATCTAAGAAAAAACATTTTGCTCAATGTTATACAAGCAAATGTGCTTATGAGACAGAACAATGTAATTAATATATTAAGCAGATTTTTTTTCTTACAATTACAGAAGCATCTCAAAGCCCTTAGCTTGTCTAAGGTGCCTGTGTGCTGGTTGTTAGATGCCTGCACATTGTCAGAGACTCTTTTCTAAACTCATAGGAGTTAACAAAGAGAAAAGAGAATCCCCGTTGTACAGGTTAAAAATTCAGTGATTCACTCCAAGTAACAGATGAAGTCTGTAGTAAAGCTGGGAACAAAACTCTACTCCAAGTCTCAAGCCCTTTCCTGCAGTACTCCCTTGGTTTGTTATGCTTCATTGCATCAATAACAATAAAATAATGATGACTGTGCTAGGGGAGTCCTTCCATGATGTTGGTGCTGACGGTCAAATGGGATATGAATGTATCTGATTATTTATGGCTGCGGCGTACCTGGCATCTTGTCCATTATTCTGATGACTACTCAGCTTCATTCAGGGGTTGGCTGTGCTGGTGTAAAACATCTCTCAGCATCCAGCACTCACTCTGATTGCTGGATCTGTGCTTTCCACAAAGCAAAGCAAAGCAAAAGGCAGACCTCTCTGCAAGAAGCAAACACAGGAACTTGTGGTCTGTTTTGTATCAGCCTGTCCCTGGACCTGAGCAATTGTAGGAACAAATTCCTTCTTCTTGAGAGTGCTCTGCCATGGGGGCTGAGGCACAGCTGGGCTGCCAGAAGTTTGGGAGGGAAGAGAGGCACTGATTTTTTTTGTACATGTGCCCAGGTCATTGAAACCACCTGGCCAAGGGGGCATCAGGTGAGCAATATTTAAATAGCACAGTGATTGTGTACTTTCTGCTGCCTCATTACTTGTCTTATCCAGGACCTTATAGGAAAAAGTTCTCCATTTCATACCAATAGTTTTGATTATAATTCTCTTTCTGCTCCAGGATTAACTAACCCGACACCTTTTATTTTCTTTCCTACTCCCCCCTACCAGTACAGCAAACATGATGCCAGCCTTAATAACCCCAACAGACAGTAGTGCTGAAAGTTGCTGGAGGTGGAGAGGACAGGCTGCAGTCCATGCCCTCAGGAGCCCAAAGTGAGCATCTGACCTGGATTTCTTAGCACCAGGTGAGTCTTACATTTGCCAGACTTTGAGCTGTTCTCAGGAGAAACCATCTTGGTTTTGGCCATTCTTTCTTATTTCTCAGAAACTTATTCAGTCCAATCCCAGATTAGTTTCCCAGTAAGTTTTATTACAGGGGCCTTTACTGATTTTTCAGGCAACACTGTAAGGGAGGAGTATTAGCACTGAATTAGTGCTGAAATAAGGTTTAATTAGCAAGTGTGAGAAGTGAGTCAGGCTCTGCCCGTGAAACCTTTCTTGAGACAACTAAAGAGAAGGTAGGTAGCATTCAGCTTTCAAGCTATCTTTATATTTGGTAGCTCTCATGGTCTTCCTCCAAGGCCCAGCCTTTTGGCAAAAAACTCAGCAATTGATAGATGCAGATAGTGCTGAGAGATAGACAAAGGTGTGGGTTGATGTGTAGCTATTACCAGCATTCGTGCAGTGACTGGAGCACTCACTGTTGTCTTTACAAACCTTTCCCAACAAGTGCCAACAGAGTCCACATATTTCTACTGGCCTCCAGCATCAGCTGTTGCTGAGAAACTAAATTAAACCCAGCAGGAGAATTCAGCAATGGGGAGCAGGTGAGGGTGGTGAAGATGAAGGGTGTCAGACCCACTCAGATGGGTAGGGGAAGTTTTGAGAAGATGCTCACAATTAGGGTTCAGTTTTCAAGGGTTTGGCTGTCAGATCAAGAACTTTGTGGAAACAGGCTGTTTTAAAAAGAGCTGCATGTCCACTGAAAGCAGTTATTGATGCTTGTTAAGCACATCTGGAGCCCTAATTTTTCATTCAGGCCATGCTTTGTGTCTAGCTAAGGAAAATAAATCTCATGCTCTTATTTTTCTCTCCTCAAACACTCATGCATTTAAAACCTGCAAATGTAGGAGTTGCAGAAGGAAATATTTTATCCCACACAGGATATAATTCCCCCGTGAAATGCAAGAATTCAGCAGGGTTCAGGGAGGGAAAAATTTTACGTCTGGACCTCAGTGAAAATACGCAGTAAGGTGTAAAGGGAAGTCATGGGTTTGATGTCTGAATTTCTCAGTCCTATTGAACATCACTTGCCATCTGGAGAACAAGATCATCCATGTATACTTCAGATATTTTTGTTGTTAATTTGGTTGTAATGATTGGATGTGGGTATAATGCCACTTCTAAGGGACAGAGCCCAGAATGAAACTTGTGCAGTAGGTACATGCTTCTGTTCTTTTCTCTTTGGACAGGAGGAAGCAGAGCCATGTGATTGCAAAGAGGGATCATATCCCTACATATTCTTGTCTGTCTGAATATGGCTAAGTTTATAGTAATATTCTCCACAGATAGACTTAAAGTGCCCTGAAGTCCCTATGTCATGTTAAATGCAATACCAGATCAAGGCTGCTGAAAAACATGTCCTACTGTGTCAGAACTGAATGTTTCATAATCTCTGGGTGAAATACTGTTTTATCATACTTGAGGACTATGTTCTGGGAGGGGATAATGTCTACTGTTCTCCTCTAATTGTAGCTTTTTTTTTTTTTTTTTTTCCTCTACAGAAAGTAAATGTCTTTTGTAAGGGCTAGTCATTTTCTCTCTGTGGTATGATATACCTTTCATCTTTAGGAATCTCTGCTAGCTCATTGTCATGGCTCATTATTCAAATTAACCACTGATGACAGTAATAGTCACAAAAATGATAATACTTATTTATTCTCACTTTCAAACAAGGATGAGCCATCACACTCATCCTGGTTTTAAGTGACTCCAGAAGAGTTTTGCTTTGCAGAGATTATTGCTTTACTACCCACGTTGCTAGGGTGTATATGCAGTAACACATCTGTTACAAAGAAGATGCTCACTGATTGAGCCTGAATCAGTTCTCAGAAATCTGTCAGTCAAATGTGGAGGTGACACAAGCTTCACCACATGATCACCCGCAGCATCTCAACCTTAGCCAGGTAGGGCTGACTTAGGGAGCCCTTGTAGACTCTATTGTGTCTTCATGTTCATTCTAATTTCTCTGTTGGGACTCCTTGAGGAGTGGCCCAGATCTTTGCATTGATTTGAATAGGGCCTTGTGCCCCAAGTAACATCACAGTTTTTTTTTTTTTAGTAGTATCTTTTGCTGTCAAGTTCCTGAGTGCACTAATGAGCCTTAATGGCCCTGAGCCCAACCATACCCATGGGCCCCAGGGCTCTATTTAACTCAGCACTGGACCTTTACCCTTTCCCTGCCAGAGCTATTTTAGAGAAGTAGTGATAAAGTAGAGTACTTTATACATCAACCTGTAGACTGATTTCCTGGCTTGAGCTAAACTCAAGCCCTCATTGCTGTGACTGAACCTCAGCTCTGACTTGCTTATTGACTGCCCAGCTTAATCTTGGACTTGCTTCATCATTGTAATATTGCCTTATGGTCTGGAATCTTGATTGGAGCTGGCTGCCATCTCCAGGGCTGCCCTGGATACTGTGGGATGATGGTCCCTGGCTGCATGGTCCCTCCTGGTTTACCTTCCCTTGGGGAGCAGCCCTGCTCTTTCTGCTGGCTGACATCCACAGCCCACCCCACACCCCCATGTGAAATTACTGCAAAAGAATGTATGTAGTTTACCTGTTTGTTTTCATGGAAATGCAGCCTTTCTGGAGTACAACGTGGTCACCTGGTAATTTGCAAACAGTTTTTCACCAAAGAACCTGAGGAAACTTCTGCTCTCAAAGCCTATGTGCAATACATATCTCATCAGGATCTCATCCAATGTAGAAAACTGTCTAATTTTCAGTTTGTTTACCTTTTTGTTGTGACAAGTCAGAGTCCAGCAGTTAATGAGCATGTTCACTGTCACACTGTATTAGAGACTAGTGTAGAAGAAATGTTAAATGAGTCACATGGATATAACTGAGAGCAGAACTAGACCCTGTGTTTTTGAGAAAAATCACTGTGTTAACTTTTGAGGTGTAATTCATGGGGCAGTTCCAGCAGGAGGGAAAACTTTCTCATTGCACTCTGAGTTTCCAAGAACCCCCACAGCAAGGCCTGAAGGGACACTGAAATTTTTGATTATGTGTCCTTGAGCTAAGTACTTGACATCTAAGTTTGCTGCTTACCTCTGCTACAGTCTTTCTTCTCTGTCTCTCCACCAGGCAGACATGCTTAATGAAGATGGGGTGTGGGGTAACAAGTGATTTGACTCTTGGATAAGAGGCAGGGATGCTTAGGTATCTCCTTCTAGATGGAGTGGAAATAAAAATGTAAGTGACTTAAATATCAGGGAGGTTCCCAAATAAAGCGCAGAGTCTGTCAATACAGGTGAAGGTGCCAACATGCCCCCTTTTTGTAGTTCCTTCCTTTCTTAAATATTTGTGAATAGGTAACTTAGAGTGGTTTTCATCAGTTACTGATGAATTCAGATAGTGCAATACTGCCTTCTTCTCAGGTAGTTTGTTTTTGCTCTTTCGTATTGCTGTCATAATTATTTGTAAGGAGTTTCTGCTTTACTTGCTTGCAACATCAAGATGAATTTAAGTGTGTCTCTGGCAGCTGCAAATGTGGCAAAAGAAACAAGTATTTTAAACCAGCATGTTGTGCATTTCTAGGCCCTCCGTGGCTCATTCCCTTTACTGTAAAATTAATTGATGTTATATCATTGCTACTTTGGATAATACAAGCATGGATTTTAAACTGAACCTTAATGTCCTTGTCAACATCAGCAAAGGATAGTGGCCTGCCTTCAGTGGAGATAAAAAAATATTTTTATAGAGGCAGTGTACACATTCGTTCAGCTGTTAAGTAGGGAGTTTCAAAAAGATACCATCAGCGGAGTTTTCTGTTACACTGATTTAAACTGGAACGTGCTCAGATACTCTGTCAATGAGTAACAGACAGATACCTACTCAGATATCAGACAGATAACTGTCAGACAGATACCTACTCTTTTGGACAAAGAAGCTTTGGGCTTTTATTATGTCTCTAGACCATACTGTCTCCCATGCTTGAAACTTTCTGGGTATCTAAAATGCATCCAGTGCACTGCTTATTTCCGTAGGGTGGTACACTCTGACCTCCAGGATGTGCCTGTGACATAGTGACTATGGTACTGGTTCTCCTTTGGTTTGTGTAGGGTAGTGTGTCAGGTCACTACATCACCTGGGGTACCCTGTCCAGTTCTGGAGCCTCCAACACAAGAAGACACAGACATGGAGCTCCTGAAGCAAGTCCAGATGAAGGCCACAAAAATGATCAGAGGGCTGGAGAACCTCTTCTGCGAGGACAGACTGAGAGAGTTGGGATTGTTCATCCTGGAGAAGAGAAAGCTCTGGGGAAAACTTATGGCAGCCTTGCAGTACCTGAAAGAGGCCTACAAGGAAGCTGGGGAGGGATTTTTTCCAAGAGCATGTAGTGATAGGAGAATCCTGGGTTTTGTCTTTGGGACCATCAGCAGCAATTGGCCCAGGGTGTTGTGTGTGTCTCAGAGCTGAGCTTTTTGAACTAAGCATTCCAGAAAGTAACTGTCTTCAGGAAGGAAAGCAGTGTGAAATTCTTGCAGGGATAGAGTCACTATGGGTGAAAGTGAGTAAAATGGGAAGATATAAATGATATACAGCTGAAAATTTTTGAAAACACAACCCAATGCACAGTGCTTGTTTCAAAATGGTAATCCAGGTCAAAATGCAGTATTTCCCCCCCCCCCCCCCCCTTTCTCCTATGTAGTCTGAGCTTGTTTGGTTTTTGGTGGGTTTTTCTGGTTTTGGTTTTTTTTTATGGTGGTTTTTTTTTGGTTTTTTGTACGTTTTTTTAATTTGAGTCTAGAGAAGACCATCATCACAAATACAGTAATCTGCAAAACATTTAAAATTCAAATTCTTTGTAGTTCCTGTGGAGAAAATTTTAGAGATATAAAGCATGTGGAAGGGAAATGTGAAAATGGAAAAAGTAAAAGTAGCTTTGGTAGGTATATGATGAAACAAATACCTGTAAAATTCACTGCACTGTGAAGCTTCCTTTCTAGTCTCCTAGACAGTCAAAAGCAAGGGTAGCAAATGTAGGTTTATTTAGTCAGCTACATTGTAATTTGAAATTTATTTTATAAGGAAGAGGCACAGGACTGTGTCAAAGCACCTTGAATTAAGTGTTTCACTAATTAGATCCTTTGGTGTTTGTAAGCAGGCCTTTGTGACATAGGCTGTGAAAAATTGTTAGATTTTTCAATGATTAAGTGGTTCTTTTTGTGTCTTGAGAAACATATTTTTTGCCATCATGTCACCATTATGAATACAGGCAGGAAAAAATATTTTTCTGGCTGAACATCACACACTAGTTTTAGCCAAAGGGCTTATTTCTGAGAGATTTTGAGGGACTCACAACTACCTTTTGTCCTTACTGCCTTTACTCATGTGAGTGTAAACACGGAGTTACCACTTAAAAATAAGTAGTATCGCTGTGTATCTGCTGACTCCATTTGCCTTCCCCTTACTGTCTGTGGGATATGTTGTTGATGACACTGTGGGAATGAGATTCTCCATTTTGTCCAAAGAGAATAATAAATATATTTGTTTAATTTTTGTGTGAAAGCTTACTACTCACCAAAACATTTTCCTTTGGATGTGTTTGTATACTTGTTCCTCCAAGAAGTTATAGGAAAAGCCCTTACAGAAAGGAAAACCAAAACGTTACATTTTTCTTGTCCTGGAAATTTGTAGTCCAGTTTTTTTTTTTTCAAAATGAAATGGTAATTGGAGCTGACATATTTCACTTCCAATGAAACAGTGTTTCTTGATAGTGCACTAGAAAGCTCTAGCCAGTACAAACTGGAAGGCTCAGTTTGCATGCATGGACAGGATACTGGCTTCCCCAGATGAAATCATTGACCTGTGTTTTACTAGGAGTCAGAATTGATCAGAACAGTGATCCTTTCTTGTTTTGAAGTCTATTAAAAAGATGCCTTTCTCTTGATTCAATGGTAACTTCTTTTTTTAAGAATTGAGGCTTGGTAAATTGTTTTCAGTCTTAACACAGAAATGAATGTTTTATAGTCACTTTCTTCTGTCCATGCTGGGAATTACCTGGTCTGTGAGAGGCATACTTCTAAAAATGAGATACATCCCACTTCACAGAGAAGTGAAAAACCATCATAGCTGTGACAGTCGGATGCATCTCTGGAAAGGGAAGGATGAAGGAGCAAAAGCAAGCTGCTAGGCTGGCCACTCATTTGCTGTAATCTCTGCAGAATCTGCACAAGTGTCACATCTACTAGGCAGGCAGGGTTGCTCTTGGTTCCTACACTAATCAGCTAAAAGTTCCCAGTGATATTTGCAGTGGAAAAGATTATGTTTTTCTTTAAAGATCCTGCTTAAAACTAGCTCATGATTGCAAAGTGGTGAGGCAAATGTTTTCAAGTGTTGCTTCTCTGCAGTGCCTTGCCATATAGGGACCACAGGGTAGGCTCTGGTTGTTAAGTTTGTCATGAGTGGTAGGAGAGCTGCAGAGCTGTGCAAGGAAGATAGTTCACCCCTGAGATAATGCACAGACCTTAACAGGGAGGAGGTCTGTCTGCAACCCTCAGCTGTCTTCACAGTAATTATCCTCATTTCACAGAAAAGTGGAACAGACCAAACTCCAAATGAAAATGTAGAGCACCTGGCTCCCGCCAGAGTGAGGTGGGCTTTTCAGGGAATCCATAATACCTTCAGGAGGTCATCAGTAAGCCATATTCCTAGAGGTATTCTGTGATGGAGCAGGATGCTGAGCAAACGTATCCTCAGCCTCATCTTCACTTCTGTCTCTTCACTTGTTGCTTTGGAAGTTGCCTTCCCCAAACTATACCTGGACTTTAGCACTGCTTGAAAAACTATCTGCTTGAACTTCTGGATCACACTGATCATATGTTAAGGAGACAGGTCCTCTGAGCTCTTCAGGAAGGAGCAGGAACTTTCTAGGATCCTCTGCCTATTGCCTGCTATCCCAAGACTGTGGCAGGATCACCACACTAAGCCAGGAATTGTCTGTGAGCAGAAAATGTTTCCATTATATTGGGACATTTGGCCTTGATACTTCTTTTGTCATCTTGTACCAGTTTTTCTTTTCATGCTTAAACTTGAAGCTAGATACTCTGCACAATCAGGCTGAAGGGAAACAGCTGTTGGCTGTAGTCCCCTGGAAAGCTCTCCTTTGAGCTCAGATCTGCCCATTCTTGGCATGAGCTCCTGCAGGCAACAGGTGACTCATTTTGCTACAGCAAGCACTACCGTATCCTCTGCTGTCTCCTCAAATGCTATAGGCAAATCACAGAGGAGTTTCATCTTTGCCTCTTCTGCTAATGGAAGAGAAGCTCTGTGCTTACCCTTTGCAACAGAGCCAAGCCAACCCTGGAATATACATTTGATCTAGATTATCTCTTTACTCTTTGGCTTAAAGTAAAATACAAATAAAGCAAAGGAACAAGACTTGCTTCCCCGCCGAGAGATTTAGTGTGTGAGTCATGGCCACTTTAAAGGAATACTGAATGGCTACTGTAAATTAATTGGATAAAAGAGTCAAATGCATCCACTAAATTAGACTCCTGTTGAGTGACGGTTGAAATATTCAACAGATTTATAGTCCAGACCTACCTAAAACACTAAGGAATTAACAGAGAAAGCTTACTTTTACTTTTTTTTTTTTTTTTTTTTTTTTTTTTTTTTTTTTGTGTCCCCAATTGTCCTACATCCTACACTAGCAATGTCTGACACTGGAGGCAAACAGGACAAGCTTTTATTTATCTTGATTTATAACAGCATTTTCCGCAGTGGCTTACTGAAACTGTAAACAAAATGTTCACACAGTGAGAGAGAGGAAATGCCTGTATATTAAAATCAATGGACCAAATTGTGTGTTAGCCTGAGAGTACTTTTGGCCATGGGATGGAAGTGACCTGCATTTGGCAGAACAGGGACTGAATCTTGTCTCTTGCTATTTACAGTGACATAAATGTGTGGCACCTTTGACGTCAGTCAGCAAAGGACAGGCACAAGTATAAGGGCAATCAAGTCAGTAAGGCTTCCATTTGTTCACTTATCTCAGGCGAGGGAGAGTTGTACCTATGAGGGCCTTCACCTTCTAAAATAGACCATCTACAGAAATTCTGGGTGTCTGTGTGGAGCTCTGGCTCCCATGACCTGAGAGGAGAGAGGAGACATCAAGGAAACATGGCTCAGGCCTACCGTGAATAAAAGCTACTATTGCAGATGAGCTAAGCTTACCCCTCCAAAAGTTTCTCTTTTTGGTTACGTATTTCAGTTGGAAGAGTCAGATGGAATATTTGTGTTGGCTTTATGCCTTGGCTGTGCAAATTCTCAAGGGTAAGGAAAATGTTAGTAAACTAGTAAGTGTCCAAGAACTGGAAGAAAATAGGTTGGGTTGTCAAAATCTTTTTAATCTCTTCTGAAACTTCTTTCCTCTAGGAGCACTTTCCCATTTGGAGCAGGAAAAAAACAAACAAACAAACAAACAAAAACCACCCAAACCACAGTGCCAAAACAACACTGATGATGTCAGATGTCTCTTTCTGGCCCTGTAAAACTTTTTCTTAAATCTGGGTGATTGCCTGCATTCATGTATCCCCACATATATATGTAGCACATCTTGTTGGGACTCTACTGCCACAGTTGCTGCACCCATGCTAACCATGCTCTGGCTTTTCCTGCTCCCTGATGATGCTCTGTGTGCTTTCACCTTCCAGAGCACCTGAAGGCACAGGTTCGAAGCCAGGGTTCAAATCCATCTGCCAGAGGGAAGGGGACCATGTATGAACACCAAACCAGGATTTGTA
Source organism: Heliangelus exortis (assembly GCF_036169615.1). Classification (NCBI taxonomy): domain Eukaryota; kingdom Metazoa; phylum Chordata; class Aves; order Apodiformes; family Trochilidae; genus Heliangelus; species Heliangelus exortis. The sequence goes on along the minus strand of NC_092424.1, from coordinate 26,367,816 downwards.
TCACTCTGCTCTCCCCAATACCTGCATGGACATCACTGCTGTTTTTGCTGAGACAATCTGAAGAGCAACCTGTTCTATGTTCCTGGCACTGAGGTGCCACCCAAGGTCCCTGCCTGTGGACAGTGGTTGGTGGCTTTGAAGACAGTTTATGCTGAGCTGGAGGTGTAGCTGCAGGTCTGAGAGGGAACAGAGGAATTTTGCCTGGTAGCACTGGCTTCTTGTGTTGTTCTCTGGTGTTTTGTGTTTTTTTTAAGAACTGAATCAGATTTGGATTTAGGGTGGAGAAGGTATTGTGGCACAGCTCTGTCCTGGGTGGGCAGCTGGCAGTAAGATGATGACAGCCTGGGCTGTGCCTCTTCAGTGACTGTGTTGAGTTCCTGTTGTGGGGATGCTGTGGTCCATTTGAATCCTTCTTGACTCTCCCTGATGGGTTTTTTTAACCCCAGAGAACATCAAAACCTGGTCTGTGCTATAATGTGATCACAAGGTCTTTGTTCTACCAGCTGTCTTGTCTCAGTCAGTGTTGGAGTGGAAAGCAAATGAGTTATATGCCTATTGCTGTGGAACTGAGGCCTGCTGCTGAGGATGGGGCTCCTCTCCCAGCTGTCACGGTCTTCCCCTCTCATGTGGGCTTGAGCACACTGGTGCATGTACACAAGCCCTGAGATCATTTGTCCATGGGATTTCTGTGCAGCAGCACACAAATTCCAGAATGGCTCCATATTTCTCAATACCTCAAGTACTCTGTGTCCAGTTCTGGGACCCTCGGTTTAGGAAGGATATCGAGGTCCTGGAGCAGGTCCAAAGGAGGGCAACCAGGTTGGTGAGGGACTCGAGCACAGATCCTATGAGGAGAGGCTGAGGGAGCTGGGGCTGTTCAGCCTGGAGAAGAGGAGGCTCAGAGGAGACCTCATCACTCTCTACAACTCCCTGAAAGGAGGTTGTAGCCAGGTGGGGGTTGGTCTCTTTTCCCAGGCAACCCTCAGCAAGACAAGAGGGCATGGTCTCAAGTTGTGCTGGGGGAGGTTTAGGTTGGACATTAGAAAGAATTTCTTTACTGAGAGGGTGATCAAGCATTGGAATGGGCTGCCCTGGGAAGTAGTGGATTCCCCGTCCGTGGAGATATTTAAAAAGAGACTGGATGTGGCACTCAGTGCCATGGTCTGGTAACTGCAGCAATAGTGGATCAAGGGTTGGGCTTGATGATCTCTGAGGTCCCTTCCAACCCAGCCAATTCTATGATTATATATATGGGTCTACAGTTACCACCAAGCCTTGTGGTAACAGGCTGGGTGCAGCCTAGTGAAATAGTGGTATTTCTGCTGTTTCACAAGGGGCTACTCTGGGTTGTGCCCTGTGGGTTTTTGGAGTCCATCAGAGCCACCTCAGCCCTCCAAGGAACAAGTAGCCCTTTAGTGAAGTACAGATAATGGCTGCTTTACCATGTGGTAGTGATATCTCAGCAGGAAAGGGAGCCCACCAAGGGCCCACTAAGCCCGTGCTGGATAAATAACCCCTCACTCAGTGAAAGTCTCAGTGCAGGTGGAAGATTCATGTTGTTTATTTGCTCTGGGGAAAAGTTGTAGTGGGGACCATGTAAGTTTCATCAGTGTATTTATAGTAGGGCCCTTACTGATGGCTGGCCTCTGGTGGGAGGTGACAAGGCAAATAAATAACAACACTTGGATGGAGAATTCTGCAAAAAACCTGAAATGGTTTCTGAAATTCTTTTCAAATTGAGAAAACAACTGCGCCTCAGCAGAGAGCCTGCAGTGAGGGGATCCATTATGCATAAAGGAGTAGAGAGCAATGGGAGTATCTGTGAGTGCTCAATTCCAATGCCAAGGGTCCTGAAAGACTGCTGGGCAAGACTGTGATTTAGATGATCTGGAAGTGTAACAAAGAGTAGTGGAACTATACAGGAAGCAAAAGGTATGTTGTGTGTGGCTGCTTACCCTTTTTGGCAGCTGAATTTCTTGGGTAACGCAACTTGTCATGAAATGTTAGCATCAGAAATGGGATACATTTGCATATGAATTCTGGCTTATGCTGTTGCTGGCAAATGTTATGTGGATGCTGCAGATGAAAAAAATTTACTTTCTATACAAAGAAATAGTCACCATGATGGAAATGCATTTGCTTTTTCAAAACACGATTAGCACTCCACCAGAACTTTTTTCATTTTTGTGTTCATCTTGGGGATTGCCACCTACATCCTTATTTTTTCATTATATGAAAAAATAATAGGTTTCATCTGGCAAGAGAATGAAATTACTTCATGGATCTTCTCTGATACATATGGCAGATCATACCTTCTCCCTCAGTGACAGACTTGAGTGACTTTGAACCAAACTTGGCAGATTTGTAATTAAATGAGCAGGGAATATTTTTTTTAAGGAGTCTGAAAATGGACTCAAATAAAAAAAATTAGTTCAGCTGTTTGCATCATGGTTTTTTCCTGTTCCATGACTATTTTACTAAATTCAGCTGGCACCTAACATCCCTGCTTGCTCACCAGTGCCTTATGTCAGCCCTGCTCCTGCCAGAGCCAGTGCTGTGTTATACAGGACAAAAGACTGCTTGCTGTGTTTGAGAGTGTTGAGAGCAAGGCCTGCCCATAAATCTGAGCTCATTTAATGAAACTTTTCCTAAAAGTTGAAGCTGAACAAAGGGGAAACTGAACCAATCCCATGTGAGCGATACCACAGACCTTCTGAAGTGCTTAAACACCAGATTCAATCATGATTTCAGTTCACTTAATTTCCTACTTATTTTTAAATAGTTATGTTGGAAAAAGTAACCAAAGTGCTGAGATTAAAGCAATCATAAAAATAATTAACATTATGCTGTTATTTCTGCCCTGATGCCCATAGTCCCAGCCTGTCCTCAAATGGGACAATAATTGCAGTAAGATCTTTGGTTTCACATTGTCAAGTCTTTATTCCTTCTGACTTCCATAGATGTGGTTAAGGTGCTCCAAAACACCTCCAACCTTTTCTGTGATGTTTGTCAAGAGTTTGGAGCCTGCTCTACCTGCCTGTGTGAGGGCTCTAGAAAATAAATAGCCATAAATTTAGGTACACAAATCTAAACTTCGCCTAATTTTCTAGACTTACTTTGGTTGTAGAATTACCTGGAAGTCCTTAAGCTGAAAGATGTCCAGTATTAGACCCCCCTCCCATCTTCCTGGCCTCCACTGGCACATCTGACATGAAGGCTATCAAATAAAAAAATAAAAGACTTTTGTAAAGTTCTTGCATACTGCAAGGAACTTTTGATCAGTAAAGGCTAATGCTTCTTAATATCAGAATCACAGAACTGTCATTGTTGGAAAAGACCTGTAGGATCACCACATCCAACTGTAAACATCTCTCTTGAATTATATTTTTGTTTTAATATTTTAAAAATATAATTATCAATATCTTTATCATGGTACCCATTAGATCATGTCCTGAAGTGCCTCATCTACATGCTTTCTAAATATTTACAGGGATGATGATTCCACCACTTCCCTGGGAAGTCTGTTCCAATGCCCGACTGCTCACTCAGTAAAGAAATTTTTCCTAATATCTAGTCTAAATATCCCCTGATGCAAATTCAGGCCATTTCCTCTATTCATTTCTTTTATTATTATTCACTTGAGATCAGAGGCCAGCACCCACCTCCCTACAACATCCTTTCAGGTAGGGCTAGGCTAGGTGCTAGGGCTAGGTCTGGTTTGCTTTTGCTGGCTGATCTTGGACAAATTACTTCCATAAAACTGGGCCTCTTTTTTCATTTCCTCTTCCTGTAAAAGGGGGGGGATGCTGAGCATCATGTGTAGAGGCACTCAGCTGTCATGGTAGGCAAAGCCTTAAGGATGTTTCTTGGAGAGGAGAGGGTAAAGACAGTAGATATGTGCATTTTCTAAGTTTATTGGTATTCTGTTTCAGAAAAACTCCTGTAAAGGTTCAGGATAAAAAGTCCTTTAGAGGTTGAAAAGAAAATATTTGGGTTGGAATTGTCTTGTTTTGCAAAATTTTTCATTGTGACTTAGGAATTAAAATATTTTAAAATTTCTGTAATGAAAACTTTTTTGTTTGATCTTAAATGTGGTTCACTTTGACTTCAAATGTCTTTAGAGTGCAGTTAGATTTTTTTATAGCTGGAGCTGAGATTCTATTTTATGACGTCTTTCATAAACTAGAGAACTCTGTTATTTCTACAGCTCTATCCATAAACTCACTAGAAATATACACTTGCTGTACAAAAGCAATATTAAATTTACTGTAGATATTGGTGACTTTGACTTGTCTGGTCAACCCTGAACAAAACATGTATAAAACTGGAATCAGACACTTTACCCTCTGGATGCCTCATAAGATTGATCTGTGCAATCTACAGTTTAAGGGTCAAGGTAAACCTGAGATTGTGGCTGCAACTGACTCACTTAAAATATGATGCTTTAATGTGTATGATTAATGACTGTACATTGTTTGTACATTGTAATGACTGTTCATTGTTTGTACCAAATTAATTCTAGGATCGTGTATACAATCCCTGCAGAACCTTTCTTATTTTTTCTCATAGGTAATAATTTTCATAGGTAATAATTTTCTTGTCTGTTATTATCCAATGTGTTACTTGATTTGCTTTTATTGAAATGCTTTTGCTGTCTTTCACATGTTTTATACAGTTGTTATCCTGTTATTACAGCTTACTTGCCTGAACAAAGCTAATGTCTTGCAGAGCATTCTGCAAAAACATACTGACATTAAGTGTAACACTGTTAGACTTCCCTAGCAATTCTTTCACTGATGATCATTGCTGTTTTTGTCTCAGACCCTCACATTAATTCTCCTGTAGGCTGTAGAGTGGTCTTGGGCCAGTGGCCCATGGAGTGTTTCTGTTGGCCTTGGTGGTGTATTCTGTGGATCACCAGTCTGCGTAAAAGTATAAAAGTATATAAAAAAAAGTATGAAAGTATAAAAAAGCATAAAAGTCTTTCTTACCTTCTCCCGATATACATGGAGAATTGTTTTTCTTCTCTGGCTAAATGAAAAAATACGCTACCCTTGGTTCTTGGGGCCCTTCCTTAATCCTGTCCCACTGCAGACTTTGGCTTGCCTGCCTCCACTCATGTCCTTTTTTCTTCTAAGGGAGTGCAGTAATTCGGGATGCTTTCTTGGGTCCAGAAGATACTTGGGTGGATATCTTTTCAGTCTTCCCTTTTTCTTTCCTTTTGCTCCTGGTGGACCTGTGATCAGTTGAGGTCAAAACAGTAAGGTGAATGGCCACGAAAGTCCCTGTTCACTAGTGACGACCCTGTTTGTACCAGTCACATTCCTGCTGAGGAATATGTTTTCCCTAGAGGTAGTTACCATGGGAATGAACTGGCACTCCTTTGGATCACAGATAGCAGAGTCAGATGTTGTGGGAAACTCTAAGCCCTTTCTTGTAGTGGTTTCCAGTTGTGTCTTGGACCATGTTGTCCCTTGGGGGCCACTGTGTACTTTCTCAGATGCCATGACACCTGCACTCTGCATACAAGATGGACAGGGTAACTGGTACCTCTTGTGTCTGTTCCTGGGACAGATCTGATGGTGGGACAGAACCCTGAGCACCAGTGGTGAACCTCAGAGCAGCCCAGCTCTTGCTTTCAGCCCAGCCTGCTGCAGCTTCTGGAGATGGCTGTGGGGATGGGGCTAGGAGGTGAGGAGGGATGTGGAATGCTTCTGGGGGGAGTTTCACAGCATGACTGGACAAAGTTTTGGGTGGCCTGGTCTAGTGCTGGTGGTCTAGTTTCTCTCATTGTGTGACTGGAGTTGAGACCACCAAAAGTTCCCTCCAGCTTGGCATTTCTATGAATCTTAGACATCTGTTTTGCCAGAAAACCAAAACAATTAATCACTATAATAAATAAATAAAAGGAACAGAAAAACTGCATTGTGAAGTAAAACAGAATAATGAAGAAAGAAATGAGACGAGGCAATATCCGGACACTGCAATAATTTCTAATGATGGATTTAAGCAGAAAAGAAAGCGACCAAAGACAGGCCTTTGAGCATGTTAAGAGAAATAACATGTTATTTGTTGAAGTTAATGTTGAAGTTAATGAATGAGACTTTACAGCAAGATTACAGCAGCAGTTGTGGCAAGAGGAAATGACAGACACGGTAGTAGAACAATAACCAGAGAAGTAAAGGAGAAACAGAAATGTATTGTAGATGAGGCAGTTGTAGGATGATATTTGTGAAGCACAGTGAGATTATTATAAAGTTTGGGGTTTTTTTTTTGGTTGGTTTTTTGTTTTGTTTTTGTGATTTATTTATTTATTTATTTATTAATAGCTGTCCTCTAAAAGTGATGTCTCACCTTCAAAGACTTAAATCTTGGAAAACAAATAATTTTGGCTATGGAGTCGTTGCTGTATGATTGATATAAATTGCCATCGTTGTGCCCCCTGTGTGCTCTGTAGACCAACTTCAAGAAGGTGGCATCCTGCTCTGCAGCGGAGAGAGGTGACCTCAAATACAGGCTGGTTTGTGGTGCCAATGTGTAACACTCAGTGGGTCAGTGCTTGTGAGCATTGATTGTTTTCAAAGGACTGAAAACTCCTTCCTGAGATCTCTTGACAGGAAGAGTGTTCAACAGTTATGGGTAAAAGGTGGAGGAGGGGGAGATCATGGCTCTTCCACTTGTGAGTGGAATCATTCAAGAAGCCTTTTTTATGTTATTTTGGATTCTGACAAAACTGAGTTTATCTTTTCTTCCTCTTTTATTTATTTACTTTGTTTTGGTTGCCACATAAGGAATCTTGGGTAGAGCAGATTTCTTGCATCCCAGCTCTAGTACCTGTTGAGTTAGAATTACGTAAATCCTGAGAAATTTGTATGTGTGACAGAAGCTGTTCAACAATGATCTTTCTCTGGTACGACAAGGATTCATCACATGTGATGTGATGTGATGTGATGGGCCTGGGGCCCAAGGAGGGCAAAACAGCAGGTGGAGGCAATTCAAAAAGAAGCTGGAATGTGGCAGCTAATGTCACCCGAGCCTCATTTGCTTCAATAATGAGGTGTACAGTGATACAAAACCAACGGGACATTTACAGTTAGGGCACGATAAATATTCTCCTTCACTTAACAGTGTATCACATAGCTTTTATTCCTATACATAGAGATCAAAATAATTTGATATGAGATCTTGGTTTTGCTCATCCCAGTAATGACCAGGAAATTTTTGTATTTTGGTCAGCTGAATGAATGAACTGGCCATTTGACAAAGCCCCTGAAGTTGCTGCCTTTTCTCATCTGCCCAGGGAGATGAAATGCAACACAGCAGAAAAAGGATCCATGTGCACTGGGGGAAGCACAGTACTTCTTGTTTTCCTTCAGTGGAGAAACAATCTCTTCCTTGCCAGCTGGCAAGCATAGGAAACTCTATGAGGTTCATGTCCTACAAAGGCCATGGGCAGGTGTATGACTTCCAGGAGATGGCCTTGATTGAAGTCATCTTGGATGAGTGATAAGGGGAGGAGGCTCAGAGTCCAACCTTCCAACTGGTTTGTCCCTCAGCCACCCTGTAGTGCCTTGACCCTCCTCACCTCCATCATGAAGGGAGCTGTGGCCTCCTCTGAGGGCCTGCACTACACTGGGGACACCATGGTCCTTATGGGCACCAACAAGGTCTGGGCCAAGCTGGAACCTGGGCTGGCCAGAACTGTGATAACAATTGGACTTGTGTTACAGCTGTTGTATTTGCAGGCCGCCCTGCTTTTCACCTTTGGAAACCATTGAAGCAGGCAATTAGAGAGACAGCAAAGTGGATTTCAACTTCTGATCTTTCATCATAATATAAAGGAGGATTTGAACAGAAAATGAGTAGGAGAGATGCTGATCTTATTTTAGGTGTAAGTCCATCTGCTGAAAAGGCTAAAATCAGAACAGCCCATAGAAGAATAATGATTTTGGATCATCCTGATAGAAGTGGATCACCTTACTTAATAACAAAAATAAATGAAGCAAAAGACATGTTGGAATCCAGTGCCAAAAACTGAAATTCAAAGCCTTCTGTTGTAGGAGATTCAGCAGATGTATTGTTCAATAGCTTTCATATCTATTTGCTCTGCAGTTTCTTAACACAGAATTTGACTGTTCCTATTTATTCTTATAATTAAAAAATGATGACAATAAAAGCAAGTGGAAATATTTTACAGTTATGCCAAGTTATGTACAGTTATGCACTTGCAAGGAACAAGGAGTTGGACTTGATGATCCTTATGGGTCCCTTCCAGCTCAAGATATCCTATGATTATTCCACTGCAAGAACAACAAAGTGAAAAGTTATCCAAAAGCCTAATGTCCAGGAGATGGGGAGCAATACCTGAGTAGCTGGCCTATAGCATGTCCTCCAAAGCTAATGCTTGGACCTGATGAAGGGTGTATCATCTGTAACTGAACAGACTAACAGCTTTCCTGAAACTATTTCTATGAAGAATTTGTGTTCAGGACGGTGTTCTATGAAGGTGTTCTTGGAAAAATAAATGCTTTTAAAGTTATCACAGGCTTTGGAAAGAAAAAGCATGTGGGCTTCATGAAGTAGCAAGAAATAACAGTACAGATGATGCCATTGTGACTTAAAATGAGTCAGTATTTGGCTGTCTTAAACCAGGCGTGCATCAGATACTTTGGTTATGATGAAAACAAACTCTTCTAGTGAAAGTACAATCATAAATACTGTTGTTTCACAGGCTGCCTTAAAACATTAACATTTGCTTTTGCTCCACCTGAACTTAAAATGATAAATTCCTTCCTGTCAGAGAAGAATGGTACAACAGGAACAAAACTCACACAGTAAGAATTGCCTGCAATTCTGCTGTCTGGCTAGCAATGGAAGAGTTGTATGTGGAAGTAAGACTTTCAATTTCCAGTGGTTAAGAAAGCACTGTTTAGAAGAAAAAAAGAAAAAAAAAGAATTCCCATGCCTGGAGCTGAAGTAGCAGATTGGTCAGACTAATCCACAGATTCTTCCATTGCCAATGGGTCCATTTTATCCAATATTTATTGCATCTAAGCTTTCAGGGGTCTATGGTTATAGCCACAAATGGAACAGTAGAGGAATAAGTCTGGTGAATTCAGCACCAGGGAAAAAGCAAGCGAGCACAAAATAGCTGTGGTTTGACATAGCAAAGGACAGTCTTTGCTTGGGGATATCCAAGTGGAGCATATTGATTGCTGAATCAATTAACACATGCTCTCTGTGATCCATTTATCCTTTCTGCCAATATATGTTCAGGCAACAAAAGTAAAAAATCAGGACTTTTATTGAGGTGAAGAGTTCAGAGAGAATAAAAATTATCATACCGATTTCACAGAGCACAACTAAATTAGTAAGTATCCTATAAAAGTGAGTTTCTTTCTTCTAGAAAGAGATGGAAGTTAAGAAAAATGTGTTGAACTAAATTGTGAAGGTGAGCTATGGCCAGGGAGCATAACTGGCATAAGAAGCAAATTGTTCCACTGTTTTGAACAGACTTGAGTAAAAACATCAATTTGTGGGATTTTGTCCTTCAAACATAAGATTGTCCTTAGTATGGCACAGGCTTAGAACTCCAAAAGAAAAAAACCCAATGAAATATTTATCCTAAACTATAGGTTTAGAGTGAGATACTGTTGTGACTGTGGAGTCAGTGGTCTATAATAACATTGAAAATGTATTTTATTTAACAGTAATGTGATCTTCTGTTGGTCTGTCCTTATCAAAAGTTCATTGATTTTTTTTCCTTAATGGGCTCTCTTAAGTATTTGGTAGAATTATCTGAAGTCTATACAGAGAGAAGAACAGAGAATTGAAGAAATTTTAAGACATTTGTTCTGTTATTGAGTGTCTGTTTTCAGGTGTCTGTAGAATACTCTGGTGCAAGTTAAATGGCAGAAAAAATTAAGACAGGAAGAAGATCTGACATCTGTGAGGGGCTCTGTAACCAGAAAGCTTGTAAGACCAATAGGTTGTACTTTCCAAAACTGTATTTATAATTGCTTTTTCCTGTGGCACGGGAGAAAGCAAACTGTGAAGCCACAAGGTCATTCTCCTCCTTTTTCATGTGTACATCAGCAGTCATCTTCCAGCAGAGAGATTTAAAAATTCAGCTGAGATCTGCCTTCTAAACATATTCAGACTCAGGGTCCTTTCAGTCCCGGGCTTTTATTTTTACTTAGGCAGTCATTATTGCAATGGGGGAAGATAAACAGGAGCAAATCCTCTTGATTTCCATGGCTTTTTTTCTTTCAGTCAGCTGTGGACTGTGAGTAACTTAGTATATGAACCAAGAAAAGGAAGGGAGAGGGGAGAAATAGCACTCTGAGTCACCAAGTCCACTATCTCTCTGAAGATCTATATTCTGCTCCCTTCTTAAATATAGAAATTATTTCATTCAGTTATTAACTCTTGCCAGCTAAGCATTTGATATGAAGGGGGCTCTTGGATGCTGATTCATAGTGATGGTTCTCTAAAGGAAAACTGGAGCAATCATGTATAATGTCTGAAATCAATCTTGACTAAAGCAGAAGATATGTATTTAAAAATGCTTTAATTCAGTGCCTGTCACTTTTGTGTCTGTTCAACTGTGAGCAACACTAATGACAACTGATAGGTGCTTTTCCACAGAGATTGTCTTGCGGGCTCCAGATTGCACTCAAGTGATGGATTTTAAAGGATAAAAGGGCTTTCCTTTAACCAGTGCAAACTTCCTACCACCTGCATAGTCTCATGGTGGCTTAATATTCCATGTTTGGAGACTGCCAGCGTACCAACTTCTTATGGTAGGTCACCATGATCAGACGGATTACCTATGACTTCAAATGGCATCGTACCTAGGCAAAGAAGAAATAACCTCACCTTGAAATCATATAAACATAATCCAAAGGTATCAAACATAAGGTTTTGAGACACTAACTCATCTCTGTAAGTCAGTAAGCAGCAGCACATACTCACTGAATCTGCTTTGCAAGGATGCCACACTGAAATATTGCATTACCTGTGCATGGAGGTGTTGAGGATGCCACTGTGTCAGTAAGGTGCTGTGAAGAAGTCCATGAAACTTTACTTTTAGTGCTTTATACTTCTCTACTATGAAATATTTTGACAGGGACAATTTGAAGGCCTCATCAGAAGTTTTAGGACAGGAAAAGGTGCTGGGGAAGACACTATCTTCTTATTAGTAAATTATTGCAGACGCATGAATTTGAGCCAATAGATAGATTAGCACAATAAAAAAATAATATGAACTATCTGAGCTGCTCAAAATTGTCATGGGAAAAGTTTTGAAACTCCAGGAAACTCTCCTACTTTTTTTAGGATCTGAAAGCTGTGTGGGAGTCAATAGTGAAAAATATTTTATTCTTCCATGGGAAACAGATGGCTTGGCATCTCTTCTATCTTGTATCCATGACTGGTTGAAGGTAGAAATTCATTTAATGCTTTCCTTCCAGACTGATAAAATTCCTGGTTGCACGAGGCCTTAGGTGCTGAAATCTGAAATCAAACAGCACATCCTACACTGAGAAGCACTGTGGAAAAATATGGTTGCCTTTTGAAAAATATGTGCTACCTTTTCCTTTTACCTTGGACGGGCCAATGATACATATTCCATCTCGGTTTTCAGAAATTATTAACATTTGTTACACCTTGCTTGCAAAGCTTCAATGACAAGTACAACTTCTTTTTGTAGTGAACCTGTTTTTCCAGGGTCAGATTTTTCATTGTTATTTGTTTTAGGAGCTAAAATGTCATGAAGAAGGGGAGGGAAGTAATTGCTCTGACTCTCCTCAAACAAGAGCTGGTGAGCCTCTACCATGCAGATGGCCAAGTAAATCCAGGTCCTTTATTCATAATCTGCTTTAATCATTTGAGTTTAACCCTAATTTCTGGTTTAGTTTTGTTCTGTGCAGTGGACCATAGCCCAGAGAAGATCCCCACACTCCTTTCTTTTTGTGGCTCATCACTTCCTGTAGCTTAAGATAGGTGTGAGCTAAAGCCATAATAATATTTGAATCCTCAGATCTGGAAGATTTTGTTTCCAATTCTGATGTGTCCATGTGTCCATGTGTTGAACCAAAACCTTCCAGAAGGTGGAGTGGTGGCTGCCACTGACTTCTGGGCTGAGGGAACTGAAGGAAGACATTTTGCTTTCTCACTTTAGTGCTGTTCTGTTTAAACGGGGGGAGACAAAAGAGAAGAAAGATAATGAATGCAAATAAATATAGCAAGAAATTCACAGACCTCAGGTGAATGCCCAAACCAGTGCAATACTGCACTCAGCAAAAGGATCTGAGCTGAGGGTGGTAGGAGTGGAGGGATGTCACTCTCCAGAAGGAACTTTTGTTTCCCAAGCTCAGAGAGAAAAGCAAGAGAAGGCTGGATTTTATTTACCTTCTTAGCTACTTTGAGGACAGGACTTCACTGCCTAGAGCCATTCTTTCCTTGAAATGTAGCAGAATCTAATCTATTTCTCAAAAGCCATTCTGAACGAATGCATGAAAGAAGGAAGCTTATTGCATTTGAACTGTTACTTGCTTAAATGTAAATTTGTGCAGTAAGGCAATTATGTATTTATAAGATTGCACAGCAGTGAGAAGCATGTGAGCATTTCCTCACCTAACCAGCAGCACTGACTTACCAAGTATGTCTTAGTAAGTTAACATGGACAGCAACTACGGACAACTAATGCCATTGCACTGCAACAGCCCGTTATGATAGAGCTTTTTCAGGCAGAGAGATGAAGCCAAAAGTAATTTGATCTATGCAAGCATCTATTTTGGGCAATTATTGCTGATTAGATTTATTAACAACCACTGGAGAGCTTAGAACTCACTCTTTGGATTTGCTATCTGTGGGAAGGAACACTTTGGTAAAGCTGTGCCTAAGCCTGGAACAAGAAAATGGAAAAAACATAAATCTGGATATCATTTGTTTCTTAGTATTCACAAAGGATTTGCTAAAGACTGGGAAGCAAAGAACTGGAGCTTTTTTAGCAAAGGAGACAGAAAACTTTCAATTTTGAAGTTTCAATTTTGAAGTTTCACAGACAGCACTTGATTTTTATAACATATTGTGGCTGTACACAGGGAGGAGCTGAAGGCAGGAAAAGTACTGACCCTTAGGAGGGTAAACATAACTGTGAATGGTCAGTGTAGTCTGATTCATCTGCAGCATTTCCGTATCTATGGAAAGATCTAAGGACATCAAATGCTATACTTATCCAATAATGCCAATTATTTAGTAAGGAGCAGATTCATCACCGTCATTATTATTAATACTACACTAGAAAAGCAATGTCCCAGATTAGATCAAGGTTTCCTTATCAAGATGAAACATGTATCATTGGCTTGCCCAAAGTAAAAGAGAACAGAGTAACATACATTTTTCAAAGTGCAACCATATTTTTCTACAGTCTTGGTACAAATGTACAGTAAATCCTTGCCTGCTGAAACAAGTTTGAATCAGCTCTAGCTATACATGTGTGCTTGTAAAGATCAGCTATGTGTACATCTCTTGCTGGGAGTCCTCTCCCAGCCCTGGCTGACAAAAAAAAATGTTACTGGCAAATCTCTCCAATTATGCCATGTAGGTTACACAAATAAGTCCTGTTTGCTGCCAGGTCTGAAGGGGAAGATCTTAGGTCACAAAACTTGTAATCTGAGCAGGCCAGGTGTGAAGATGGGGGTGCAAAAATCATTTGCTTCAGGCCATGCAATGGCTGTGGGGTGCAACAAGGACACCCTCAAGACACCATGCCCTGAGATGAATTATTTCTCATTCCCAAGCAAGGGCAATTTCTGCCTCTGGTGCTGCAGGGATGGGCTGATGGGGCAGTACAGCTCTTTCACCTCTAAGGGCTGCAATGGAGAGGCAGCCTGGGGAACACAGGTTCACACCTGAGTTGCTTGGTGGAAGCTTGGAGATGTTGCTGGCTGTTAAATTGCTTGCCAGTTGTGTTTGGTTGCCCCGTGCCTCAGTTTCCAAATTATTGCTGGGTTGTGTAACATCTCTGATGCATTAAAATTGTTTCACAAAAAACCAAGGAATTGGATATCTCATGCTCCAAACTGGCTTATATGAATGCTTAGGCAATGGCAATATAGGCACTTTGATTACCTCATCCCCTTTTTAAAGATGACCCATGAAGAGATCTGATCTGGAGCCATATTTGGAGCCCAGCCTCAGGCAGCTCTGCATCTGCCATCTGTAACTGTGATCAGGGCTTGCTGCCTCCTCTCTGCCCACAGAGCCTGGATGGGTACCCAGAACTGTACTGTGCACACATCTGCCCTGTGCTCTACTATCTGAGGACAAAAGGGGTTTTCAAAGGTATTTTGAGAGTGAATAGGACCAGAGACTCTCTGTTCCCAGCTGTATTAGTTCTTCTATAGAGAGGGACTTGTAAAAATGGAGCAGTAGACAATGTTCACAAGATAAACTGATGAATTAGAATCATAGAATTAAGGGCTGAAACCATCCTTTCCCTGTGCAGTTGCAATTTCTAGTGCACGGAGGGGAGGATGGGAACTAATTGCAGGCTGGCTCTTTAAGAAGGGCAGGGTGTTACCCAGATGCCCTGGTAGAAAACACACCTGGATCTGTGCCCTTCCTGATGACTTCTGTTTCATGACATCAGCCCAAATGATCCTCTAAGCAAGGTAATACATTTGTATGGCAGACCAAGGAAAGTGAGGCTTGCTCCCTCTAGGCAATATTGGGCTGTAGCTTTAACTTTTTTTCTGCCCTGCAGTAAATGATATACAGACATTTTCCACAGCAAAGGCATTACTAACCTGACAGAGCCATCACTGGTGTTAGCAAGCATGAAGTTATTATCTGTATGCATTCACTTAGTTAGCATGTCCTCTAATTTATTATCTGCTAGGGTAACCTAGCCAAATCACAAGGACATCACTACAAAAGTAGCAACATCATCAGCTAGGTTATGTGTCCTTGGTACTGCAACCAAGTTCAAGTTAACAAGGAGCTCCAGCTGAACTGTGTACTCCAGCTCTGTGTGCCTGGCTTAACTGCCTGATAACCAGCCTGACACTTTCTGTATGCTGCATCTCTGCTTCAAGCTGCTGTTGCCTGTAAGGACAGGGCCATTTCAGAACTGACTGCCAGAATAGGCATCCTTATGGAGTCCTGCTTTTGTGCTTTCATTTTTTAAAACATGTAGTCTGAAGAAAAGACTGTGTTCATTTGTTTGTTTGCTTGGTTGCTTCTGTAGACAAATAAAGCCCGTCTTGTATTCCCCCAAATCCTCACCTAAATTCCTTCTTTTCAAATCAGAAGGAGAATGACTGTCTTGGGACTCAGAAGTAGTTTGAATGGAGACTTCAGATTGGCCCATTAAAGACACGGAAGAATCCCCAAATCAGGGTTGGAATGAAGCCTCTATTTCTCCAGTGCAATTGAAGTTTTGGTCTAGAGTTTTGTCCAAACTTCTGGTCTTGGGTGTCCCTCTCAGACCTGAAAAGTGCAAATGTGCTTTTTTACCTTTTGAGGGAAGCAGGAGTTCTTGGTTTGTATTAGAGGGAAACAGACAGTGTTATGTTGCTTAGATCCCATTGGTTTGCAGGGAAGTTGTATATTTGACGCAGGAGAACTTGTTACTTGTCACTCTAGCACACATGAGCCCAGGTGGCTGAGGTGAATCCTATGAAGATGTAGATGGCAAAAGAGTTGTTAAAGTATCACATGGCAAGTGTGTATTATGTATCTTGTGGATCTGTTGGTGGAGAAGCCAGAAGATAAAATCCTGAGGGATCAGTTACTATGTGTAACCCATCTACCAAAGCATGACTGGCAGCAACAGGAGCCACATTCAAATTTTACCTCATCCAGAGACCTTGTGCTCAGCAGGCTGATTTTCCTGGTGCAATCAATTGCCTGAAAAAGCAGAATTTAGTAGATCTAGGGGAAACAAAGGGACTGTCCAAATACATTGTGCTTCAGAATTTTTTTCCTAAAGGATGTCTAAATTTTAAAAAATGTAAAGCAGTTGCCCCCCCCTCCCACAGGCAATCTATCACTTCTGCACCCTTGTTCTGAAGGTTGTTGGAAGATCTCTTCCTTTCCTCACACAGTGGAAGAGTTGGAAGAACAAAGTAGAGCTCACTGGCTCAGGTTTCCCTACATTACACCTTCTTCAGGCTACTCTCTGCCTCCTGACAAGGTTCTTTGGTTAAAAAAAAAATACGCTTCAAATGCAGTAAGAAAATGTATATAAAATAAATGTCTGATGAGCCTTTGATTTATTCCCCCCCCTTTCAGAAATTGAGAGGTTTTTTCTGTGTTTTTTCTGTGGGCCCCGTGCACTCAGTTGGGTTGGGCTTTGTGCACTTTGGTGAGGAAGCCTCTGCCCTGAAGTGACAGCAGTTGCAAGCACCTGTACAGACTCCTTGTGTCAGAAGGCAGATGATGGAGGCCACCAAAAGAAAAGAAGCACAAGACAGCCCAAAGATTATGCTTTTCAGGAAGAAAGCTTGGCTAGGTTTTGGTCTACAGTGTGTGTGAGGGAGACAGAGGACAGCATGAGAAGAGAAAAATAAGGGAAAGGAGCAGAAACAGCCATGAAACACTGACCACCAGAGCCAGAGAAAAAGCCTAAAGGAGCTTTTGTCACCGCGTTGCCCCTGGTGCGTGGGGAAGCAGGACACTGCATGTTCTCCCCAAGTTCTTCAGAGGTTTTTACTCCTTTCACTTCCTTGTAAAATGGGGATGGGCTGACATGACTGTGGTTTGCTTTAAGCAGGTGATTTGTTCTCCTGATGATCAAAGCAGTCAGAAAGTGTCTGCAGTGAGATGCTGGAGGCACAGGGAGGGACTAAGGGGAGGCTGTTAGAGAAGCTCTCAGCTGAGATGAGATTAATCAGACAGGAAAGGGACTTTTGGTAGTGAGGGAGAAAGGGACACGGTACAAGGAAAGGAAGATGTAAGACTGTTGGGTAGATGGTGTGCAGGCTGGGTTTTGGGAGCTTTTTGGGTCCCTAAAGCCCATCCCAGTTCTCCATCTGTCTGGCTTTGCTGTCTCCACTGGTGGGGTGAGGAAGACTAAGTATCAGGAGCAGGCAGAGAGTGAAGACCTTGCTTCCATTTTATTTGGGGCACTCGTCATTTGGGGCTGTTTTAAAGGCAAGCAGTTCTTAATTTGTACATTTTGCTGCTGTCTTTTTTTTTCTTTCTTTCTTTCTTTCTTTCTTTTTAAATCTTTCAGAGATTTAGAGAAATGTTTTGTGGGAAATGAGTGTACCTAAAATCAACCTTTAATTGCCCTGTGCTTGACTGTGCTGCATGAGTACCCTGCATCAGGTATTTGATAATATGTCCTGTCTGCATGAGGTGAAGTTTGATGGCAGTGTTTTGGCTGGGTCAGGGTTGTAATCCTGCAGGTATTTAATATCCTGGAAGCTTGATTAACACTGAAGGTAACCCTGAGGTGCTTCAGCTTACTGCAGTTTTTGTTTCTCATTCAATAAACATGTGCAAACATGGCATAACTGCACAAAAAAGAATATTTAAAAGTGATGATGTAATAGTGTGGCACAGGTTCAGGAGCTCTCTGTTATTCAACATTTCTCAGCAGACCGATGTTAGTGAAATGAGATTTTATTAAAAGTAAGCAGTTCAGTGTACTGTTAAGCATTCAGAGCAACATATCCATTTCCTTTCTAATGCTGTGGTGCTGAAAATACATATAAATTCAAAAGTGAATGTTTAACTGCAAATGTAATTTCTGAGAAAATAATTGCTTTTTGTTTGGTTGGGTTTTTTTGTTGTGGGTTTGTTTTCTTTTGGGGTTGTTTTTTGGTTTGGTTTTATTTTGATCTGTAGAAAGCATGCATATGAGTAGAGAAGTATTTCTTGCAAGGTTTTAATTTTCTTTTTCTTTCAAAGGACCTGCATAAGAAAGTTGTTCGAGTGATTTCTCCACAGCTGTTCTGCTGTGCAATTCCTAATTACCTTCAGTATTTGAAAGGTGACTGGTACTCTTATATAATCAACATTAATAATTCAGCTTAGTCCAGGAAAGCTTATTGCAGCTAGTTCTTTGATGCCAGAAAACCTTTATGAAAGCATTCATTCTCAATTGCATTCATAAGCTCCTAATAAAGCCAGTCTAGATAGAGTGTTTTAACCTGCCTTCTGCAGTTAAAAATGTCACTGAAATTATTTCAGGTGGGTCCTTTTTCTAGTGAAAATGCTGCTATGCTAAATGATCAGCATAATTGGAGGCAAACAATGATGATGGTTTCATAATATCAATGTGAAAGATCATGAAAAATTTGTCCATGAGCATTCTTACTTCAGTGTTAGCATGATTCTTGGAGTTCTATCAGTGTTTTTTTCAGACTTGATAGTTTTCCTACCTTCAAAAAATTGTGATTTGAAAAGCATTTGACTGACACTGAGGAAATGGTGTTTTTGTCCAAAGAAGGAAAATGATGCATGAAAATTATCACTGAGGCAAAAGTAGCATACACTGTCATAGTGAGGACAGTAGACAGCTGGCATTTGGGTTTCCTGCTTGGTACAGACCAGGTGCTCCTGGAGTCTGTGAAGTGGTGGCCCATCTTCTGCAGGCTGGTTGGCACTGTGTGTTTGGCACTCTCCTGCCATGAGCTGCCACATTTAACTCTTTGGTAGCTTTTGAAGTGGATCAGTTTGCCAACTGAGCCATTTACTTCAGCTGCTTGGAACTGGCTGTTTGTGTTGTCCCTAGCCACATGAAAACCAGGTGAGAAAATGCTGGTGGCAGAGCCTCCATCTCACCATTGGCTGGCACCACTCCCCCTTCCTCAGGAGGAAGCTTCTGACTAAGCCAGGGTGGGATGGTCTTGTACAGTTTCTCATAGTTCATCATGCAAAGGAAGGCATAGGGTTATCTGGAGATAAGGGAGTACTCTATACACCAGGCAATGAGACTGGCCTCGCCCAACTACTCTTTTTTTACTTTTTATCGCAACACTTGTTAAGTTTTTGAGAGTTCATTAATCATGTCATAGCAGTTCAGGTATTAAATAATACTGTGATTTTGTTTTTTTGGCTTTTAAAAGTGTCTAGAAAAATTATTTGGAAAAAATATTTATTATAGGGAATTTAATGGAGTTCATTTCATGTTTGTCTATTCAGCTTTATGTTTCATTAACTGCGGTCTTGAAATGTGATGATGTGTAGTCAGTCAGTCATGTACCATTTGTGGTTATTCTGCACATAAAACCAGATTTCTTTGTTCCAGTGTCCAGACTGGTATGCTTTTTTCTTGTTCTTTTCCAGTGCTGAGCTGTAGATAAGACCAGTTGTTAGTCTCTGAGATAAATGTCTGCTCAGGAAACTGTGCAAAGAAAACAAATTGACTCCTAAATTAGGCTGTGGCTGCTCCTTATTTGAATGACTAAATATCCTTTTTCTCTTAAATTGGTATGTTATTAACCCACATGAGAAGTCTAATAGTTGTCAGTAGGAATTACTAGTTGGTGCTGTGTGGGAGGGTCTGACAGAAAAACCTGTGGTTGTCACTGGTTATCTTTGTGAAGATCTCTTTGGTCTTCATGAAAGTGGTCTTGAGGGCTGTCATGCAGAAAGGGTGTAGAGGATTTGGGACAACATTGTAAGCCCTTTTTTAAAAGATAAAATGTTAGTCATTCCTTATGGCTTCTCTGTGTGAATGATTTATAAATAACATAGCTGTTGGGAAAAGAACTGTGCAACATAGATTTCAGGAGGAAAGAGGGAGGGATGGTAAGATTATGTGAAAAAAAGAGATAACTTAGGAAAATTGCTACTATTCCAAGAAATCCCTCTGACCCATGGAAGATGTGAGGTTTCTACCAACTCATTCTCACTGTGAATTTATTTCTCTAGGCACATGACATTTTTGAGTGTTGGAAAATATGAGTGTGGACTGGGAAGGAAGCTGTGGAGTTCCCTACAACAGTCAAAACCCAAAGTAATTTTTAGCTCTGCATAAACATGAGCTAATCTGGACCCTGTGCTTCATACCAGTTCTTACAGACCAAGAGTAGGTATGAATAGACAGAAAATGATACAGTACTGAGGCCAGTGCCCTAGCTATATGGGTAGTTAATCATCAGCTCAGAGCTTCTCTTCTTCTTCCATGTAGATGCATTCTTAGCACTGCTCTTTGCAGCCTTGTAACTATCCCTTTGTACTGAATAACAGTTAATTATTTTGTTAAATCCAAATGGAGATGCACTGAATTCTCAATGAATCCTCACTGAATACTCAAGAGTCATATGATGTAGAGCAAAATGCCAGCAATTTTGCTGTTGGAGAACGAGGCAGTGAAATACAACTTTATCGTCTGAAGCCCCGTTGCCTTTCTATTTGTGTCTGTGCACACATGACCTCTTTCAGCTTTGAAGAGTAGTTGAAATGAGAAATTCATTAGCTATTATTTCAACTCCAGGCATTCTTACAGAGAGAGAGAAGGGTCCCTTTTGGATGAACCTGCAAGCAGTCACTAGCTAAAAAATAAAATAGAAGTAATGGTGAAGCTGAGTGAGAACAGGTGGATAGATGGAGTTGCTCAAGGTTACAGGAAAGAGGTAAGGTAAGCCAGGTCTCCTGAATTATGCCTGGTAGAATAGCTGCTAAGTCACCATGCTTCTTTAACATGAGAGTCACCTTTTCTGCAGCCAAGTAACAGGCTCTCTTGGTCTGTGAAAGCAAACTTCTGCTCTAAAGTGTATGGCAAGAACTTGAACAGGGGCCTCACACATGTAAGGGAAGCATCCTATGTGTCTGTCTTGGGACATACTGATCCATGATCTTCTTAGCCAAGTAGCATCCAGTTTAGCCATGTTCCAGACATTTGGTGCAATGGTACCACACTGGTGAGCATGACACTGGATTATCTCCTGTATCTGGGGTGGAGTGGGAAGGAATACAACAGGGATATTATTTATACTTTGATTCAGGATCCTTGGTTTCTTTTTTCTTAACTTTGGGATATGGTATTTACACTTGTGGGTGGGTGGATGTGGCAGCTCCTTATGTTAAGCAGCAGCTTAAGTCTTCTAATTTTGGTAAGTCATTGGTGTCCACAGTGGTAGATGGATAGACAGACAGACAGCTGTAGATGCAGTTGTAGCACTGGAATGCATTGGCTGCCCATCTGGATAAGGGAAATGCTCCATTTTATCCATACTTATGTTAGTTTACACTGGAATTCTGTTGTTCAAAGAGTAACCATTGTTCCATCTGACAAACAACCTTGGCAAATGTAGTCCCCGGTGGCAGCATGGGCATGGTAGCATGTAGTAGTAGCATGAGCAGAAGATATGAGTTAGGATGAAAGCATGGTTGTGTATGCTCACACAGATATGTGCTTGCCCACCATTTTCTCCAACATTTGGCCAATATTGTTGATGTGAGCTCACCACAAGTGAACGGAACAAAGTTTTTTGCTCCCCCTGTGTATGTTTCACTCAGCTTCACTGGAGAAGCTTCTAAGACCTATTTGCCGGTAATGAATGAATGGAAAAGTATCTTACTAGAATGATTTCCTGTTCATCACACATAATAAATGAATAGAGTTGAATACTAGCAGTCACACATCTCTGTCTAATCCTTTTAAAGGTCACTTGTATCAGTCACCACTCTCTTGTCACAGCTACTGCAGTGGGGAGCAGCATGGGGAGGATATGGACTTATTTTAAAAAGTGGGCTCAGGTCCATCCACTGGTCTGTGTTTGTTCTTCATCCTGATTCCTATACCTCTAGTATAGAATGACTAGTAAAGGGAAGAACAGAAACAGATGAAAATGTAATAACACTGAATTATTAAATCATCTCAGCCCAAATGAAAAGAGCTGTCAGTGTTAATTGGTCTCTAGGGAAGTTTGAGCAGAACAGTTTGTTCTGGAATGTCTTCTCCTGCCCAGATTACACTAACCAGGTTGCAGGGCATCTGCAACAACTTCCTCTTAGGGCAAAGCCATCTGACTGGAAGGGAACTGGATTGCAACATATTATTAGTGTTTTGATTATGTGCTACAGTGTGTTCTTAAGAAAAAAAAAAAAAAAGCCAAAACAACCCAATGTGAGTTTTGTGTTGTAATTTCCTTCCTCAGTTTCAGAGTCTGACAACACCAGAGGAGAACAGCAATAGAGAGACCTCACCCATGAGAAACGTGCAAGGAAATTAGGCTGTCATAGTGACTGGGAGGTATTCTTGGGTACTGCTCACTCCCTGGGACTTAAGGAGACTTTAATTGTGTTACCACACACCTCTCACTACCACAGCAGTCTGCTGGTGACTCTGTTCCCTGCCTGAGTGGGTCTGAGCACCATGGAAAGTGCTAAATGTCTACAGTTCATTTGCACTGTAATAAAAATATACTGTGTGTTTTGACCTAAGGGAACCCAGACTGTATCACCCACCCAAGGGCATACTGCATGCCAAGGAGTGGCTGAGGTCTTCAAGCACAGGGATCACAGAATCACAGAATTACTGAGGCTGGAAATCTTGACCTCTAAGATTGTCAAGTCCAGCATATGACCTCACACCACCACATCAGCTAGACCATGGCACTAAGTGCTACATCCAGTCTTTCCTTAAACACCCCTGGGGATTGTGACTCCACCACTTCCCTGGGCAGTCCATTCCAGTGCCTCATCACCCTCTCCGTGAGGAAGTGCTTTCTGATATCCAGCCTTAGGCCTCCTTGTAAGACTTTCCCCCTAGTCTCTTCATAGCCTCGTTGCTCTCCTCTGGACCCACCCCAGCACCTCAGTCTCCTTCTTGAAGTGAGGGGCCCAGAGCCGCACACAGAACTCCAGGTGAGGCCTCACCAGTGCTGTGTACAAGGGGAGAATTCCATCCCTAGTCCTGTTGGCCACACTATTCCTGATACAAGCCAGGATGCCATTGGTCTTCTGGGCCACCTGGGCTCACCGCTGTTTCATGTTCAACTGGTTGTCAACCGTGCTCCCAGGTCACTCTCTGCTGGGATGCTCTCCAGTCACTCTTCCCTCAGTCTGTGGTGCTGCGTGGGGTTACTGTGGCCAAAGTCTAGGATTATGCACTTGGTCTTGTTGAACTTCACACCATTGGCCTCAGCCCATCAACCCAGCCTGTCCAGGTCCCTCTGCAGCATCTTCTTACCCTCCAGCAGACCAACATTCCCCCCCAGTCTGATGTCATTCCTGAATTTACTAAGGGTAGACTCAGTCCCCTCATCCAGGTCATCAGTAAGGATGTGGAATAGGACTGGGCCCAGTACTGATCCCTGGAGGTCTCCAGATGCCAACAGGATGCAGCACCATTCACCACCACCCTCTGGGTCTGGTCATCCAGACTTTTTTTAACCCAGCAAAAGGTGCACCTCTCCAAGCCGTGGACTTCCAGCTTTTCCAGGAGAATGCTGTGGGAGACTGTGTCAAAGGATTGCTGAAGTCAAGGTAGACCAAAATGAGCTTTCCCCTCATCCACTAGGTGGGTCACCCAGTCATAGAAGGAGCTGAGCTTGGTCAGGCAGGACCTTTCTTTCCTAAACCCACATTGGCTGGGCCTGATCCCCTGCTTGTCTTCTACATCACACACAGATCATCAGGATGATCTGCTCCATAACCTTGCCAGGCACCCAGGTCAGGCTGACAGGCCTATAGTTCCCCAGATCCTCCTCCCAGCCCTTCCTGTGGTTGGGCATCACACTGGCCAACCTGCAGTCACCTGGGATCTCCCTGGTTAGCCAGGACCAGTGATAAATGATGGAGAGTGGCTGAGCCAGTTCTTCTACCAGCTCCCTCAGTACCCTAGGATGAATCCCATCCAGCACCATAGACTTGCTGGGATCTAAGTGGCACAGCAGGTCACTGACTACTTCCATCTGGATTGCAGGAGCAGTATTCTGCTCCCCATCCCTGTCTATTGGGTAGAAGCCTAGTTGCCCAGTTATTTTGTAAAGACTGAGGCAAAGAAGTACCTCATCCTTTTCCTTATCTTCTGTTACTGTGCCACCCCCTCATCCAATAAGAAATGGGATGAGAGGGAGAGCTGTGGAGAGCAGCACCAGTGAGTAACATGTTGTCCTAGCTTGACTAAATTTTTCCCTGCTGAGGGGTCTGTGAGTCATCTTATGTAGACAGGTACAGAGCTGCTGAAAAGGGCCATATTTCTTTCTTATCTCCCATAGGTGTGAGGTGATCATACCATGAGAGAGGCAGAAAGGGCTTAGAGAGAAACTAAGAAACTTGATGTCCCAATCTTTCTTTACACCTCCCTTTGCCACTTTAGATAATTACTTATTTGAGGTTCACTGCTCCTGGGCCTTGTCTGGCCTCTTTGGTGTACCTGCAAAGACCACAGTCTTCAGTGAATGTCTTGCTGCTCTAGTTAGGGCTTGGCCTTATGCCTTCTTCTGCCAGCTGGGCCAGGTATTGATCCCATTATTCTAAAAGATACTGACCTTAATTCAAGGCAGTGAATATTCCTATTTGACAGCACTCCACTGTTTAGATATGGTGGCAAGGAGAATGGAGTAAGTGGTACTTATTTACAGCATGGATGGTACCTCAGTCTTTATATAGTTTCACTGATGGTGTTAATATTTTCTGTGGGACCAGAATCTCAAGCTGTTCAAAAGGGTGAACCTAAGACACTAAGATTCCATAAATCTCTGTAGTGATCTGATTATTTTATGCTTATTTTATATCTGCATATTATTATTATCACTTCGGATTCAAATCCAGCTGAACACTGGACTGCTGTTATCCATTTCAAGAGCCTTGATATATTTTCCTTCCTTACTTCAAAAAGTGAATACAGGGGTATTGGCTAATCTATCTTATGGAGGAGCATTGAGTGAGCCTACCTTGAGAGGAATAAAAGCAATATAGATGTAAGGAACATAATTCTTGCAGAGGCTATGCTTAATCCACACAATTGCTCTTTTCTGTGGGCTAAAATGAGCCCTTATGGCATCTCCTCACCTGGAAAAGTTTCCCCAGATATCTGCAGTGGAGATTTCAGGCATGGGCCACACCATGGTGATTACTGACTTGCCCACCTCCAGTCCTGTCCCTGGTAGTGTATTTGTTTGCTGTACTGGCACGTCCGATATGCAGCAAATTTCAAAGGGCCCATGTTGCTGCTCTGCAGCAAAGCCAGCAGAGGATTTATTTTTGGAAGGCTGTTAATAAATAAAAGAACGCTGAAAATACAGGTCACAGAGTACAGCAGTATTCACTCCTGCTCTTCTCTGCTGGGCTCAGTGGAGTGATGATAATCTGGCCTCTTTCTCCTTTCTCTTCAGCCTTCCATTTCAAAACCAGTTTTGCACGCATTCAGGTTGTAGGGATGTGTTCAAGAGTCCAGTTTTCTTGCTTGGTGGCTCTGAAACCTGAGCCCCCTTCAGAACAAGAATCAGAACTGAAATCTCTCTTTCCACCCGCAGATTCCTGTTCTCAGCTATATGTAACAAACCCTTACACACATTCTAGTTTTTTTCTTTTTTTCTTCACAAAAAAGACACTTCTGCACTGTAAGTCCCAGTGATGCTAAAAACAACCAAAGAGCTCAGCACTGTGAATCTTCCTGTACACACAGACCTTGACTATGATGTCAGCCAAGCTGATTGCTGCAGCTGTTCTTCAGACAGAGGCTTAACTCATTGTTGTCAGTGTCCAGCAGGAGAACGATACCCTGGACTTGGCTGCTGCTCAGGCCAACCTCTAAAATCCCTTTTCCCACCTCCCTCCAAGTTAAAATGATAAAAGTCCCATGCTATTTAGGAGTGCAGGGGGGTGTAAGCTGTAAGTGGAGAAAATGAGAAGTTTGGAAGAAAGCTAGACTTTTTCTTCTTACAATGATCAGTGGCCCCCTGGAGGTGCCCTCACCATGTTAAATCACATCACTGTTGTTCAGCTTTCCCAGGAACCTGTGTTATCCTTCTGTTTCTGTGGCACTGTCCTTCTCTCCTCTCTCTTTGCTGCACCAAACCACTGCTGCTTCATTTGCCATCATAAATTCATTTGGCCCTTGCAGTGGTGGGCTTCCCATGTCAGGTAATACCACTTTTCCTCATATCTCCCTGATTATCCAAGGTATGCTGCTGGGGCTTGCTTTCTTTTCAGACCTGTAGTCAGTTGATGTCTTTGTGATGGTCTGACAGAAAGGGAAAGGGCACTGTTCATGTAGAAATGGGGCTGCTTTTTTCATCTTTCCCTTCTTCCCCACATTTGTTCAACCTCATCCTGCCAGACTGGCTCAGACATCTCAGCTTCTTTTGGCCATTGCCTCTCCCTCTTAAAGTACCTCATCACAGATTATTTTATTATACAGTACAGTAAGAGATGAGACAAAACAAAAGGAGTGAATTTTGTCAGCATTGTGTTAGACTTCAGTAGGATATGGTGATGGCAGAAGCCCAGGTGGGAGGAACCTGTAGGACAAAGGGACAGAGAGAGGGGATGGGAGAAAATAATTGTAACCTGCCATAGAAGTGACAAATAGCAAAATCATATAGAGTCAAGTTTACAGTGCAGCCAATTATTCTGACAGTAAAGATATGAGAGAAACTAATACTGTCTTTTGCCTCAGGGTTGATTTCTCCTTATTTATAACAGCATTACTGAGAGAGACATGAAACTGTGAAACAACTTCTTGCTTCATTTCAGGAGCAAGGAATGGCAAGTTGCTCTGAGGAAGTATACCGATATAAAATTTTTTGTTTGTTTGTTTTGTTTGATTCATTTTGTTTGTTTCTTTTTTTCCTTTTATCCTGAATGGAATAAAAATATGTTTGAAAGAATCTGAAGTGGACACAATAACTAATTCAAACTAATGATGTTGAAAGAGGCACTGTTTCTCCATGTGATTTCCATAATGGTTGGAGCCCTGGAATCTCTTACTTAGAAATGTAGATCATCAATTACTAACAATATTCTTGGGATTTTTTTTGTTGTTTTAACAAGGCATCTCCTGCTGAATCAGTGAGTTTTGGTTTATTTTTTCTTTCTTTTCATGGAGGAGTGGTCTAGATTTTCCATACATTAAATTTTCAGTGGGAAAACTGTTATTTCCTTAGACTCATTAAAGAAATTCATTTGCAAATTTCAGGGTGGTAACTGAGAGCCTCTTATTTCTATTTTGAACAGGGAGGAGTCAGGAATATTCAAGATATTCTTCAGCCTCCAGGCAGGATAAAATGGCAGATTAATAATGTACTGGGGATGTTAATGGAGAAGCTGGAGAGTGAAGACAAGCCTTGCACTCATTGTTAACACTGTTTTGGCATTTATAAAACACTGTGCAAATTTGAATTCCTCTATGATGTCGTAGGCAGTGTCACTCTTACTAAAGATTGGGTCTTTGGCCACATGAGGCCATGGGACAGCTGGACCACCCATGACTCTGTGTAATTTTCAATTATTTTATTATTTACCAGAGGGTAGATTTTAGCATACTACCACTTAGAAAGTTCATTCTTCTCCAGACAATTTTACTACTGTCTCTTTACAGAAATTCTAGAACTCTTAAGTCATTTGCTCAGATTTGATGTGATGCTGTAAGGGAAGAAATTTAATCAATATAGCTGTGCAGTGGCTGATAAACCTCCCTAAGTCAATGCAAAACCATTAGTAAATTGGTATGGGCTATGTAAGAAAACTAAGCAACAATGAATTTCAAGAAAAAAAGTTCAACCACATGTCTCCTTTGCTGTGGAAAGGACACCTGCCTACCCCAGATTTTAAATGCATATCCAGTTTGGCACTTTTCTTATGTATACAGGCTGAAACCTGATTTTGCAAATGCTGAGGCTCAGAAATACTCATACTCCTTTCCTGGTGGATCTGAAGACCAGGCAGGCCATTCTGGGAAAAGAGGTATGCTTTTCTCAAAGTTATGACATCTGGTTTTAACACTCAGGCTTTTAAATGCTTTTTCTGAAAGAGTGCAAGAGACCACCCAGAACAGCTGCCAGACTGGTGGTTAGGAAACTCATCTGGTTCTTCTGGTGTGGCTCTTTCTCTGTTTCTGGTTTTGAGAAGGAATTCAGCCTGGAGATGGAATAATTTCATCAAATACTATTGTGAGTAGCATACCAAACACTTGCATGAGAAGGGGCATCTCAAGTTGCAATGATGGCAATGAGATCAATATCTTGCTTTTTCCAAGGGATTGCAGAAGTCTTTTACTAACAGTACTTTAGGCATTGTAACTCTCCTACAAGCAATGGTATTTAAACATTCTTGCTGCTAATTGTTAATGACCTGTGTTTTGGAAACAGTTGATTCTGGAAATCAGGCCACCTGCAAGTTGACCAAATTCACACAATGAATCAGCAGTGAAGAAGGAGAAGATTAATCTCTGTGGTTCCTGACTTGACATTCAGGCTGAGATTGTTCCTCTGTGTGTGCATGCTGCTCCTTGATGGAGGAATGGGAAGAGGAATTAATGTTACTCTCAAGTGAAGCTTTACAATCTATAGTCCCATATAGTGGCAGAAAAAAAAATGGCATAGACCATTACTAGAATCTGTATGGAGCAGTTCTGCATTGTGATGGAGATGAGCTGGGCTGGTCTCTGTGTTGTTCTTCCATTTCTCTGGCTCCCCTCCTCATAAATCACTCCTGCACACATTTCACGCCTGCCCAGCATATGCAGAAATAATTAAACAGCTTTGGAGAGGAAGTGTTTACCATGATAAACCAATTCTCTCTTGGTACTTAAGCCCTGTGGAAAATTGACAACAAATTGACTCTGGCAGGATTAGGGGTCCCAGGTGAGGGGTTGCGTGGAATCTCAAGGGACATCTGCCACCCCTGCAGCGTCCCCCTCACGCCTGCCTCTCGCACCACAGTGGCTTGGCTTGACTTGTCTGCTTTCTCATGTGAAGCAGAGGAAAAGCTGCTTTGTGAAACAGAATAATCATACAAGACTGGAAGGATTTGCTGTGCACAAGCCAGTGTTGGAGCAGGCTGTGCTGTGCCACTGCAGAGTGAGATGCTGGCCAGTGTTGCTGGACAGGAATAGTGCATTTACAGCCTAACTTAGAAAAATGCCATCAAGTTGTGCTTTCTATACCTCTTGTAGTGTAGCAAACCTTTGTGGGGTTTTTTAATTTATTTCTAGGTTAGGGTATTGGGAACCTGGAGGTAAGTACATGAAAACCAATGAGACTGTGTGCAGGGAGAGCAGCTAAATTCACCATGGTACCAGCCTCTGGGCCCTGCTCTATTTAATTGTGTTCAGGTCTCTCTCACCAGCAATGCTGGATTTTGCTTTTAAGCTTTGTTTCCCCTTCTCTCCTCAGACACTGAGTTCTTCTAGAGTAAAGCCCTGCTGCTTGTGTTGGATACATCTCCTGTATGCAAAGATGGGCAGTTTTTATTTAGATTCCATTACAGAGTTATTCGTTCCCTTGGTAGTTTTGGGTCCATATAACAAAGCAAGAGCTTGGCAGAGGCACTATCTACAATCTCACAACAGCCACCTGGACCCACTACTCACTACCTACATGGGACTGGCAGGGATATAAAGGTGCATCACTGGTCCATGCCACAGCTGTGGTGACCCGAGTTGGTTTAGGTCAGCAGAGCTAGAAAACACGCGGTTGCTCAGCCCTGACTATTTGCAATATCTCAGTGCTGTGGCTTGTGATGAAGGGCAGGGGGCTGTCTGATCCAACTAAATCTTCTTGCTGGTTCCAAGCAATATTTTGCATGCTATGGGCTTGTTATGATCCTTAGGTTTTCAAACCTGCTGGTATATCCAGGCCGTTTTATGCTGGTCATTTTTTTAAACCAAGATTTGCCAATTTTGGTAGGGCTTACCTCTGCCACTGAACAGGTCTTTGAATGATGTTATCCCTGCAGGAGGGCAGTAAGTGCTTTGGGGGGAGTTTTGTGGAGTTTCTTTACTGCAGTCCATTTGTGCTCAGCACTGGCAATATGATGTGGAAGCAGTTATTTTGTGATGGCTTTGAGATATGAGGCCCTATTACAAAAAGCTGGTAGTAGCATCCCTGTGCATGAAAAGGGGAAAACTGGAAAGCTGAAATGTGTAGGACACATCAAAAGTGTGCAGTATGTTGATGGCTCAGTGTGCAGTTTAACATAAAAACACCTAACAAACTTAAAAACTTGCAAAAATTCAGATGAGGGCCACAAACGTGGGGTTTGAGAGGATGCCTTGTCATGGTGAAATCCTGAAGCTCAGCTCTAGTGAGAAGATCAGACGTGGAGGGGAAGTCTGAGGGCACTGATGGATGGTAACTGTGGATAAAATGATGAGGAAAAGTTAGAACAGAGGCCAGTACCTGGAAGCCATATTCAATGACTCTGAGGTGGACATCAGACAGAAAGAGATAAGAAAGCAATCAGCGACTGGGGAAACTGTGGGCAATTTATCTTGTTTTCAAATCATGAGTACATAGGTATTTGGAGGATGAATTTTAGCCTGTCTGTGAAGTCTGAGAATTTGTTGTAGGCTTGAAGTAAATACCTAGAGCTGATACCACAGGTAGTTATTCAACAATAAGGTCACCTCTGTTTTGCTATTTGCAGAGAGTGGCTTGGTTTACTCTGAAGTCCAGTTCGTGCTAGCAGTATGTATATGAGCCATGGAGTGGTTTGTCTTCAAAGGAGAAAATACTGTGTTTTAAGAAGTGACTGCCCTTTGTTTTGGCAGGATAATACAGTTTTTACTGACACCAAATGAAGCTTTAGTGAGTTCAATAGATTCTGCCAAAAATCTGTTGTTATGAATTACAAGCTTGTGGCCTAATGGTCAAATTTACAATCAGAAAAATACAGATTTTTGAGAGTGTTTTTTAGCATCTTAAAGTCCCTGTGTTTGGAGGAAGATGTTGATAAGAATAGCCCAAGCATTTAGATCAGTTAGTCATGTAGTTCTTGTTTCTCTTCCCAGTAGAGAAACTGGAAAATTGAAACCATGCTAATATTTGCAAAGTTCTTCTGGTTTTGTTTTTCTTGCTTTGAAATTGAGTGTTCACAGCAATTTAAAAGAATCAAATTGTTTCTAGTAAAACTTACAATTTTAAATTTGTAAACCCTTCCTTTAGCTAGAGATTGTTTTCTGTCTTAATAGCCTTATCTTCTGAGGAAAGCATTAGTTGAGGGGGTGGAAAGCATTAGGAAAGCATGGGTTGAGGGGATATATCTGTCTTGATAACAGAGAAATCAGATAATCAGATATTTTTAAACTGCGTTATTTCCAGTTGTAATTTTAAATGGCACTTTTTTTTTTTTTTTTTTTTTTTTTTTAAATAAAACTGTTACTGTGGAAAGGACCTGAAAAGAAGGAAGTTTTTCTTGCCATAGACTTCTGTCTCTGTAGTGCTGAAAAGTTACTTCGGAGGACTATGTTACATTTTCACAAAACTAGAAGAAAATATGTCAAAAGTACTGTTATGTTTTGTTCTCAAAATAAACAGGTTTACTTGAGTTCTAACTTCTTTTTTTCCTTATTTAATCAGAAAGGAGATAGTGAACAGCAATTCGGACATCAAAATCTACCACATGGCTTAGTCTAGAAAAAATAAACAAGAAAGCAATTAAAGTCTGATAGCCATGTCTTTTTAAAAGTGGTTTGGCAGGAAAGCTTATTTAGATAGAGAACACTGGGCTTGTGGTGTTGAATTCACATCACTTTGGTGCCACCTGTGATGAATCAGTCTCTGTGGACTACTGTTCTTTAAGAGTAGTAAGCCTGTGTGATGCCCTTTTGGTTATATTTCCTGGTTATGGCTCAACAGCAGAGTTGATCAAGGTTGTATGAAGCCCACGAATGGATCTGAACAGTCAGTGTCTTGTAGCCTTTTGGAAAACCAATTGTCCTTCTCACAGGACTCTGAAAACTCAGGCCATGTATGTAAAGAGTAGCCCAGAAGAACAGGATCTCTGTAAATCAAGCTTCAGATAAGATATCCTCCTCCTTTTGCGGAAGTTCTCTTGGCTGGTGTGGGCTTCATCAGCAAGGAGACTGCTCATCATAAAACTTGTGTAATCCTAATTCCCAATGTTGGCAGGTGGTGAAATAAATTATGGTACTAATGGAGATTATGGTTAGAAGTAGCCATGCTGTCCCCTGGCATGGCACATCTGAGGGCAGGTAGTCCTCAGTTAAGATGCATCAAACTAGTTTATAAAATACTGGAGCAAACTCAGTTTACAGAGCCTTTCCCTGAAATGATCTTTCCTATGCTGTACAGAGTTATTGCACCCTGGACCTCCGTCCTCTCTACACACTGAGGAGAGGCCACTCTCCATGGGGGCCTCTCAGAAGCTCATTGCTCCTCCACAGGCCATTAGCTGCCCCGAAATCCCCTGGGGCTCTCTGTCCTTCCTGGTACAGTGAAGAGCAGCTGTAAGCATAGCCTGACCTTAAATCACAATCAGAAACTTCATCACAGCTTAGAACTGTCTGTAAGGGGAAATGGCTGGGTGATGGATCTGTCCTCACCTACCACATTAAAACTGGGGCTATGTGTCCCTTGTGTTTCAATTAGTTCCATGGTGGTCACTCTGTAATGAGACACTAATGCACTACTAGAAATTATGAGAGGGTGGTAGCTCTGTTGGGTGGAAAACTGTGTCATTAAAAAAGGCTGACAGCAGCCAGAGACAAGCCACAGCAGGTGATGCATTTAGCAACCTGGGCTCCCTGCTATGGGAAGAGGTTAAGAGGAAGGAGAGAGATCATTCATAAAAGAGCAAAATCTTGCTTGCTGCTAACTCCTTTCTGTCATGCTGTTTCACACAGCTCCTGCAAAGGAGCAAACCCAAACCACAGTGGAAACAATAAATGAGCCTGTGTGACTGTGCAGAACAGGTAATAACTATTCCCTCTTCCTTTCCCCACTTAGCTGAATTTCTGAGGAACAAGAACATCTAGTAAAACTTAATACAATTAACTAGTAAAAATAAAGCTATTAACTGTGTTGAATAAGTACTTTCTGATGCTTTGTTTTTTTGAGCAGGTATTGATTTTTTTTTTAACAGCAAGGCTGTAACTATCATAGAATCATAGAAAGTTTGGGGTTGGAAGGGAGCTCGGGAGATCACCTAGTCCAACCCCCCCCTGACAGAGCAGGGTCACCTAGAGGAGGTCACACAGGAACACATCCAGGTGGGCTTTGAATGTCTCTAGGGAAGGAGACTTCACAGCCTCCTGGGCAGCCTCTTTCAGTGCCCTGTCACCCTCACAGTGAAAAAATTGTTCCTAATATTTATACAGAGATGCCTATGCTCCAGTTTATAACCATTGCCCCTTGTCCTATTGTTAGTAATCCCTGAGAAAAGCTTGGCTTGACAGCACCAAGAATGAGTGGTTCCATCACCTTTCCAGGGATGGAGGTGATGCTGACTAGTCTGTGGTTACCCGGGTCCTTTTTCTTGCCTTTCTTGAAGACTGGAGTGACATTTGCTTTCCTCCAGCCCTCAGACACCTCTCCTGTTCCCAACAGCTTACCAAAGATGATGGAGAGCAGCCTAGCAATGACATCTGCCAGTTCCCTCAGCACCCGTTGGTGCATCCCATTAAGACCCATGGATTCATGGATGTCCAGCCTCATCAACTGATCCTTAACCCAGCTCTCATCAACTGAGGCAAACTCATCCTTTACCCTGACTTCCTCAGCAGCCTTAGGGGCCTCCTATGTCTCCTATGCTTTTTGTGTTGATATTAATTCATACCCTGTCTTTTGGCGAAATGGGCGTCCCATGTACTGAGTAGCTCAGATGGCAGCTCTGTCAGTGGCTATAGCACTTGAGGCTCAAACCTACAACTGTCATGAGTAGAGCCCAGCTCTGGAATGCTCTGTGCAGTGAGAGTGGTTAGAAATGTCTCTTTCAAGACATGCATTATTTTTGTCTTGAACCACGGCAAAGCACCTGTTGAATGGTGCTTTGGAGATGAGTCAGAGTCATGCACTGAGTGAGTCTGCATTGTGAGGTGAATGGGGCAGGACATCACAGGGCAAAAATACCCCTGTAACACCCAGTAAAGAAGGCTCTTTGACTAAGAGCCTCAAAGAGCAAGTGGCACGTTGCTTCACAAAAAGTTTAAAGTGTAGTAGGATGTTTCTGTTCAGGTGAGCAAAAAGTCATCATGGTTGTAAAGGAAGCGGTTTGTGTTGAACATGTTCAGTTTTGTCCTCTGCACGTGTGCCGGTTGGTTGAAGTGTGGATCTATTTACCCGTATTTGTGGTTCAGGCTTCTTTTTGTGTTGTTCTAATTCTCAGTTTCCACAGTTAGCTTCTTCATTTCTGCTTCCAGTGTCTTCGTGGTTGTGTTTGGGGGTTTTTTATTTGCTTGTTTGTTTTTTTTTCCCCCCGCCACTCCCTTGCCACTTCCACTCCCATTGGCCCCACTCTGAGTTCACCTCCCTTGAAGCAGAGATTTGTCCTTGGGTATTGCTTGACCTGCTTTGCCAAGGTGCTTATCTTCTGAAATGCAGATACCAAACTTCTCAGCTTACTATTTCCCCAGGCAATTTGATGACTGAGACAGTGCATGGGAAGGTTCTTTGAGGAAGTACATTTGCCTTCCCTGACCTCTGCAGAAATCTGGAGAGAAAGTTGAAGGGTGTGGAAAACTGGACCAGGAAGTGTGTGGAGAGAGGAGAAACGTGCAAGTTCTGCACTAGCAACAGGCATTGCAGCTGCCTGCTACTTCATGAGAGTTGACATGAATTCAAGTGAATATATATTACTTATTAAAAGAAAGCAAAAAAAGACTTGATTTTTCTACTCTCAGGTTGAAAAACTTAATGGAAAACTCAAAGAAATTGAATCATTTGCATCCAGTGATCACATTGAACTGGAAGGGGAGTCTTTTATTTCATGGGTTTTGGCTGTGAAAGCATCTTGTAGCCAGCAGTCAGCTCCTGGCAGGAGCCTTTAGGTGTACACTACAGATATAACCCCCTGCTCCACAATATTGTTTCTCCTTGTGGAGAAATATCATATACTATCTGCTATGTGGCACAGGAGCATTGGCATCTCTGCACATGCACAGCTCTCCAAAGGCATTCCCATGGGACAAGACACAAGAGCTGGCCCTCTGATGGGCTGATCAGAGTTCTCCAACTGTGTTGTTGAAGGTTCCAATATGTTTTCTTGGGCTGACCTGCTGTGACTCCTGGACACCCACAGTTGTTGTTGTTTTCCACAGTAAAATCATCTTTTGTCTACTGACTGTGTCTGCCATAGGACACTGTGGAATAAGGAGCGGTTGTTTTGTGATGAATCCTCAGGGAGGAGTTTGGGATGGTGCTTTATCCCAGCATCTTTTGCAGGAGGCATCAGGGCTGTGTTGAAGTGTTTTAGGAGTGAAAGCAGAGCACAGGAGGGTGGAGGTTGGAATGGACCTGGGGAGGTCACCTGGTCCAAATTCTGCTCAGCACAGTCTCACTTAGAGCAGGTTGCCTAGGACCATGTCCTGGTGAATTTTGGGCATCTCTTTGGAACAGAGCCTGGAGATCAGAGTGAGGGCAAAATGTAGGCAGGACGAAGTGGCCAGGAAGGGCTAAAGGTCCTTATGCAGTCACTGTCATCTGCAGCTTGCTGTCCTTGCACACTGATTGGCACTTTCCTCAGATCCCCTGAACTCATGGCAGTGGTAAAGATTCACTTCCGTACTGGGTGGTATAAATGTGTCAGCTCACCTAAAAAGCTTTGGAAGCAGCTCCAACAGCAGCCAGACCACTGAGGCTTTCCTGCATCCTGGGATTGACACCGAGATTGTGTACAGCCTGATGGAGAGGGAGGATGAGCACTCTCCCTGTCTGTGGGTGACTCTTGCTCACAGGCTGCTGTGGTTTAACCCTCACTGGCAGCTCAGAACCACACGGCTGCTCATTCACCTTTCCCAGTGGCATATAGGGGGAGAATCAGAAGTATAAAAGGGAGAAAACTTGTGGGTCCAGGTGAAGACAGTCTCATTAAAAAAAACTGAGTGGCCTGACTTACATTCTTTGGTTGTCCCTCAAAACTCTCTGAGAGCAAATACATCTCTTAGCCAGTCATTGCTCCAGCCTCTGTGGATGGTTTCAGAAAGAGGATCTCTCTGTATATCTGAGCCACTCAAGCGCAGCCATGAGGAGCAGAGGTCTCCATGAAGGTAGGAGGAAATTTCTCACTGCACACTTGGGTCAGCAGGTGAAGGCCAGGTCCTTGGGCCTCTGTGTCATTTTTGAGTCCCTTTCCAGTCATGGCTCTACCTCACAGTCTCGGACACTTGGTATTCCTCAGAATTTCCCCTTGTATCAGTCCCCATGAAAGGGAACTGATCCATTGCAAATGCTGGCCGCCATTGTGCAGAGCAGAGCGTGAGAGACTGAAGGTGAAAAGAGATGCATCCAACTTTCTACTGTGCTTGTGACACACACTTTGCCTAACTACAGCTATTTAGTTCTCCAGGCCACTGCTGCAATTTTAGCCCAGCCTGTTCATGGGCTCTTCTGCTGACATATCCTTCTGAATGCTGCTGTCTGTAACTTGCCCCAGCCCTAGCTGCTTTGCACCCTTCTGCCTCTCTGCATATGCTGGCAAGAAGAATTTGGTGAGACTAGAGCAGAGTTAGGAGCTGTAGAGTTGTGTATTAAGGCCATGTTCTTGGCTGCCTTAAATGTTTTCTTAAGGAAGTTGCCAAATAGAGGATAAATCCTCATTAGCTGTTGCTGATAACTGGGAAAGCAGCTCCTGGGGCAGTTTTGGTAAGTTGGGCATGTGGCAGTGGTTTGGGAAAGGGTGTGTCTATTTCAAAAGTATGATTGATGCCCTAGCAGTGGGTCACTGTATGCACTAGCCCTTTCTGCTTCAAACTGCTTTCCTGGCTGCATAAATATTGCCCCTCCCCACCAACTGTCCATCATCATCTCCAGAGGTCTTTTCAAGCCCCTGCAGTGAGGGCTTTTTGAGTGAACTCCTCTTTTGGCCACTTGTATCCTTCCAGCATTGCATCTCCAGAGCACCTCTGGAAGCACCCACTGGGAGCACCTGGGAGTGACAAACTGCTGCTATGTGAGCCTGGTCAGGAAGAGAACAATGCCCTCCAGTAAAGAGAAATAATAAAGAAGTTGAAACAAACGGTTTGCTGAGGTGGAGGGATATGTCAGGGCTTCGGAGTTCAAACCAAATCCATCCTTCATGCACTTCAAAACAGTACTGTGGTTTAGATGAGTGGAGGTTGCTTTGACTTGACTGAATTAATTTTGACTTCTGTAGAAGTAGCAGAACATCCATGACCTTGGGTAGAAAGTGACTGTACTACAACAGTGCTATTTGGTGTGTTTGAGGATCACAGCTTCACTTTAGGAGAAATAACACCCCTTCTCCTCCAAGCAAAATACTGAAACAGAAAGACCCTGACAGGGTTAACTCCTGACAGGGTTAATTCCTGTAACTTTCCACTAAAGCAGTGTGAATATCTTCTGTCTTGTAAGTACAGATCTTGGTTCTAAAAACAAGGCACTGCCAAGGCCAACTGGGCAGCAAGGGGATTAACTTCTGTAAAAGTGTAGGTCTTGTTCTCAAAACAAGGCACTGCCAAGGCTAGCTAGGCACCGGGGGAGTGCGAACACCTGCACGGAGACAGGGTGAGGCAGCCACAACCAGCAGATAAGGGAGAAATTATCGCAAGGGTCGATTTTCGCTCTGTAACAAGAGGATGAAGTCATCGAAAACAGGAGAGATAAACAGTTAAAGTTTCGGGAAAGATTTCTTACTTCATGCAAAGAACCCCCCCGATATCTCCGCCCAGGCTCCGCCCGGGCTCCACCTGACTCCAGCCAGACTCCACCTAGACTCCACCTGGACTCCGCCTGTCATGAATATTATAATTCTATGTTGCAAACTTATGAATATGTATGTAGCCTCCCCTATAAATACCCTAACTCTTTCCCTCGGGGGGCGGAACTCTTTGTCCAGCGCGAGCTGGGAGTTCCCCGGATCCGAAAATAAATACCTTTGCTGTTTAAAGGCTCAAAATTCCGTCTCTAAACAGTTTTTCTTGGCCTTTTGGGCTTCAATACTACAGGAGAAAACAGCTGTCACAGATGCCAGCTCCTGGAGAGCTTTCTACAGACTACATGTGAAAGAGAAGCAACCAGCCTGTCATCTTCATTTTGTATCACAGCTTACCAGATGTTGGAGCTGTGATGTGCACATATGATATTTCATTTCCAACAGAAACCACACCTGGTGCCTGGAGCAAGGCATAAAAGGTGTAATTGCCAGACTTGCTATTCATGGAAAGTATGGTAATCCCATATATAATGATGCTCAAAAATACTTTTGTGCACAGAACACTTATGACCTTGTGCCTGCAAATACAGTTTTATGCTTTAAGTCGTATTTTATGTTAAATATTTGTACTTCTAGAGAAAGAATTTGGCATGCATTTTAAAGCCATAAACACAAGAGCTCTCAAAGTACATGAGCCTGTGCTGTCTACCATGGCATTCATATCTCTTTCATCTGTTTTGTGTTGCCAAGTTCATTTGCTGCCTTTTGTTTTCAATGGAGATAAACGAGGGATAGTTTAGTCCACAGTATTTTTTTTTTTCAGTCTTGTGCAATGGAGTCAGATGCTCTGCTGAGGTAAACCAGCACCCACCTTAGACATTGTCTGGGCAGCAGTGGGA
This sequence comes from Heliangelus exortis, assembly GCF_036169615.1. Lineage (NCBI taxonomy): Eukaryota > Metazoa > Chordata > Aves > Apodiformes > Trochilidae > Heliangelus > Heliangelus exortis. Next base: position 26,329,156 of record NC_092424.1, on the reverse strand, counting down.
TAAACAAGCTGCTGCCATGATGGGCACCCGTGCCACGTTTGGCCTGTGGAACTGGAAAGTGAGGCATGAAATTAGCAGGTCCTACAATTGTTACTCATTCCTCTGGCAGCAGTGTTGTATGATGCTATTGTAGGTGTTTCCTGCAGACCAGTGTGGGAACCTGCAGACCAATTTTTCATTCTGGTTTAACATTTAGGATTGGGATTATAGAGAACTGCAGAAGCAGCACAGTGATGTTTGGCCTTGTGTCTTGGCTCCTATATAGCTGCAGTGATATCTACAGTGCTTCAAAAACCCAACAGAACATTTAAGCCTCCCCAAGACAACAAAAACCACCTTTGCATAAGCCTTCTTTGTATCTCCACACAGGAGCAAGGTGCAGGTGCAGGTTAATTGCTAAACCCAATTGGAAACAATAGTATTTAATGTGAAATTTCTTTTCTATGAAAAAATTTTAGTCCAGCTGCTTTTTTCTTAAGATGAGCATGAATTGTGAAGGAAGACCCCTAAGAGGTGGAAAGTAATTTCTGTCCCACTAGGGAGATAGAGAGGGTGAAGTATGGAGGGGAGGGAGTCAGCGTTCTCTATGGTCACACAGCAGCTAAGGAAAGCAGACCCAAACCTCTTGAAATCTATTTTCTTGCTCTTTCTGTTGCTTCCTGATGGTCACCACCCAGTCCTGCCATTTCAACAGAGCTGAGGTTTTAAAAAGCTGGAATAAGAAGGAAGGTAGGTGTTAAAGATGCCAGGTGGAGTCATCTCTGTCCTCCTTTCAGTTGCAGATCATGGATCAGACAGGAAGAAATGTTTCTCCTCCTTCCAGTTTCAGGCTGTAGATGTATTTTTTTTGTATGAAAAAGCAACTGCTGAACTTGAGCCCAAGTGAGTGTGAGGGTGGGTGGGAGTTGCTTAGAGCAATGATATTTTAGGTCAGGAATGATGTAAGTTTGGGTCTTTCCTTTAGGTTGTTTGTTGTTTTGTTGGGTTTTTTCCTTTTTTCCTGGCTCTTCCACTAAATTGAAAAATGCCTATTTTGCATGAGTATAAACTGTATCAACCTTGGTTCAGAGGTGATATGTACAAGCTAGAGTTTGTCAGAGCAAAATAAGAAAAGCTGTGAGATGCCTGAATGTTGCCAGAGCTTCACCTGACCTCCAGCATAGAAGATGATGGAGGTTTCTTCCTGTACTTTCCCAGAGATAGATTTTCCCCCACCTACCTCTCCTATCTGATCAGGTCTCTGATGAGATATAAGAATGTGGCTTTTTCAGGTTCTAAGTTAAATGTTCAGGCTGGGCAAATATTGCTGTTGATGAGTAGCTCATTTAGATTTCATAGATACATGTATAATATATGTAAATGCACATAAAATAAATAGAAGTAATATATTAATATACAGTTAGAAATAATTTATAATACTATATTAATTAATGTAGCAATTAATTGTATATATACTAAAAAAATATCCCCTTCCAGGTATAGGAAACTACTACTTTTGCCTCTGGTTCATTCTGAATGTATAGCAGAGACCATAAGGTGGTTACCCCTCAGATCAGTAAACACATAAATGGGTCATGTCTCATATTTTTGAAACTGATTTGCAGAATTCCACTTTCTAATCTGCCCCCTTAATCTGAGCTCATCACTGTTTTAGACTAGCTCCTGATTCTTTATATGTTCAAGTAGGCTTTCTCTCTTTGTTCCCCTACTAGAAATACACACTGACAAAGCTGCAATTAATGTTTTCCTGCCATCTGGTCCTTTTCTTTACCAAGCCTTTAGATCAGGTGTGGGTATTCAGATGTGAAGAAGGTGCTGCTTCATGATTTTACCATTTCAGCTTGGTGACAATTGGATAGGAAAAAAAAGTCTCAAAACAGGAAAAACTCAATAGTGACAATATTAGCAAGTCTGTTAATTTGATTATATTTTATTTTGAGGTTTTTTTTGTTGTTGTTTGTTTGTTGGTTGGGGTTTTTTTGGTTGTGTTTTTTGTGTGGTTGAGTTTGTTTTGTTTAGTTTTAAATGAGTTCTGAACTTGTGGAGGTTTTTATTTCTGAGGATGACGAAAATCAGGCCTCTGGGAAATGTTTCTCTTCAGTTTGCCTGTCTGAGCCCTTTAATAATGTTACTGCATCCTAACTGGAACTCACTTGAAGGCAGACTAGACTTTGATTGTGATTGATTTAATGGATCCTTACTGCAGTTGGTCTTGAGAAATCTATATCTAGCCATGGAATAAAGTTATTAATAGGCTCGTGCTGTATATTTGCTGATCTTTGGCTGTGTGGAGAAATAGTTCTCAGACTTTAATTTGGCCCCGTGGTGTCCTGTGGTGATTTATTCTGCAAACTGGGTGCTGTCATGAAGGAAACAGCAACAGTTTCTTTTGCAGGACACGCTGGTAGGGCATGGGGACCATGATGCCAGGAGCTGCTGCTCCTCTACTCCCAATCTGCCACTGTGCTGGGGCTCCAGGGACCTGGGGAACCTGGAGCTGCAGCATCTCCTAGCCCCATCTTGCACTGGGGGAGGATTTGCTTAACTGGGGTGGACCCAGTTATGTTCATGCTAATGCATTTTGCAGCCAGGACTCTCTGAAGGTGCCTTTCCAGATGTGTTTAGGTGGTATTTTCCCCTCTAGGTCTCTTTATACTTTTATTGTGCTAGTTGATTTTCCTAGGACAGCTTCCCTTACTGACGGTGAAGTTGGGTCTAAATCAGCATAGAAAGAGTCAGAATTTGACCTTTCTTAATATACAGAAAGAAAATAGGAGTTACTCTGCTTCCCTTTCTTCACATCCTGCTGGAGCACAAAACTTTCCTGCTCACTGGCTCGGCTGAGCTATAGTCTAACTCTGAACTGTATTAATTTTAGTTAATAACTGGACTCTGAATACTGGCCAGAGCCATAACATGGTCTCTCTGATGAGCTCATGTTTTGAAACTTAAGACCAAGGGATCTTTTCAGCAACACCATTACTGGCAAAAGCACCAAGGTGAGGGCAGGCTTGCTGGAATAAAACTGACCCCTAACCCTCTTCTTGCTCCTGACCAAACCTGAAACAACACAGTCTAGTTGGAAAGATTCCTGCTACTCTTTTGTACTATATGATGACAGCTATAATCCCATTCCTCCTCTGCTTGGGGTGAGCAAGTGTGCAGCCTGCTTCATCCAATGCCTGGCCTTGAGGGATGCTTAGCAGCTCTGATCCTGGGTGTGAGACCTGGTTACCTGTGCATTCCCTTATGTGACATGGGATGTGCCATTTCAATCACGTAAAATACTGCCTGACCTCACAAGTGTGGTGTTCATCAGGTACCCACTTTAACATCTTGCTGAAATTTATAATATTTTATTTTCTAAGCAAGGGAGTTTTGGTTTCTCAAGATGTAAGAAAACAAACAACTTCTATGAGTATTCTGGCTCTTACCTACAGAAAGCATTAAGGAACATGTCCTGGTCCATGGGAGCCTTAGCTCTGACTTAAGTGGGTGCAATATTTAGCTCTGTGTGTTAAGCACTGATGCATTTTGTGCTGGCAGCCTCAGAGAGATTTCCCTCACACACATGATGAATGTTCACTGCTTGACTACTCATCGTTTGTACTCATTCCTCTCCCAGCTGTACTCTTGTCATGTGCCAGCAGTACCAGCTCTTCAGCATTCTTCTGCCATCGTCCCTATTGAAGAACTTGCATCTGTCTCCCTCCCTTTTGTGTTGGCTCATTTGTAATGGCAGTAAATAAAAAACGCTGAGTGCTGAGTCATGGGGTAATGGTAACAAAAATGTCATTTTGCTAGACAAATTAATACTGTTGCCAGTTGCATGACAACTGACCTCCTGTTCAAAGGTCTGTCAAAGACTGTAAGTGTTCTGCATGCTGATATTGTCTCCCCCTACAGCAGGTCCTGCAGCATCAGCTGCGGCCCTAGTTCCCAAAGTTATCATAACCAGCTGGCTCAGGAGCTGGGGCTGGGCATCACTTGCTGCTGGGATACTTGCTCAGCCCCTCTGTGGGTACTTGCTCAGCCCCTCTGAGGTCCAGGCCACCTCTGCCACATCTGTGCTGCCCTCCTCTGCCTCAGACCTGAGGGGCATCTCAGTTGTCTCTGCTGCCTTGAGGTGCAGACTTTACAAGACTTTGTGCTCATGCTTCTGAGTAGTTTTGGGGGAATGGTGGAAAGATGCTGCAAGCTTACTAGCAGAATCATGGCTTCTTTTCTGTGGAAACAATGGCTGACTTCAGATACTCATGCATGGTGCAGATGCAGAGTGTCTCAAAACATTGATCTCTGTGTCCTTGGCAGTGGTGTCATCTCTGGTCCAGCTCTTTTCCTGGTACTAGCTAATCAGATGACTCATGATGGAAGCCTGATTTTACAGCTGGAGGGTCATGGACTCAGCCCTGGACCATCTGTACTTACATAGCTTCAGCAGAGCTCCAGCTGCTTGCTTTGAGCCCTAGTGACTCGATCAGTCCGTGCTGATCATGCATCAGAGCCAACAGCCCATCACAAGGGTGATGTCTGACAGTGCTGAAAGGAGCCCGACCTCAGATGTGGTGCAGGGGTTAGTGCATGGGGCTGGACATGGCAGACCTTGCCCATCTGCAGGAAATGCAAGTTAGGCACAGTTGATTAGACCTGGTGATATGAGGGGTAGAAAACTAATGTGTCTGAGGACAGGAGCTGCCTAGCCATGCAACTGTGGTGTGGCACAAGGCCAGGACTTATCCTACCCTGTGTGGCCCTAGCACATGAGCTTGGGTGTGTGTAACTCAGTGCCCAGTTGCCAGACTCTGAAGCAAAGACATCCAGCTGCCCAGGCTTGGCTCAGGCCTGCCTGACAGATGTGCCAACTGTGCTGGACCCTCCTGGATCCCACAGTAGTGGTCAAATGCATCCCCAGGACTCATGTTTCTTGCCACATCCTTGGACAAGGATGCACCCTACCTTGCATGGAGCCACATGCTGGCTGGGTTTTTGGTATAGCTCCCTGTGGGAATGGACAAGGCTCAGGGCTCATCAGAGTGGGTGAACAGATCACACCCATCCACCTTGGGCAGTGCCTAGCCTCACTGACAAGTCCCTTTGTAGAATGTGACAGCATCCAGCCATGCTGACCCTGGGTTTGTGTTCCATCTCTCCTGCAATACTTCCCTTTGTATGGTCTCCTCCTTGCTGGGCACATGTGCTGGTGGGCTGCTGGGACAGCTTTTGCAGAAGGGAAGTCATGAGAGGGGTGATTGCTGTGGGAACTGGCTCTGGCACTTGGGCTACCCCTGGAAAGTCCTGAAGAACCCCAATACCTTTCCCTTACCAGGAGGTGAATTCTGAGCCTATGGCAGGGTAGGGCAAGCAGATGGATGAACACTCGTGTTGCCTCCATCACTTTCAGTGGACATGGGAAGCTGGGGGGGGCACAGTGCAACAGGAATGAGGGTGAAGCAGTGGAGTGTGCTGCTGATACTTACGGCTCCTTCTCTCTTACTGTCAGTCTCTGTTACATTTGTTTATCTGACAGGTTTAGAAAAGGTCCTCCAGGGATGGAACATGGGCTGGTGAAAGATCGTTTGCTGGGATGGGACGGAATGTCTTGCTGTAGCAAAGAGTAAGCTGTGGTACTTGATCACTCTCTATGGGTTTAAGTGCAAAAGTGTTGCCTTCTGGGTTATTCTCTCAATTTCTGCTGGGAAACCAGGCTGCTGTTTGAAGTTCACATGAGCAACAAACATGGAAACATCCCACATACAGAGGGAAGAACAACATTAGCAAGTGGCTTATGCAAAAGGTCTGAGTGCAAAAATGTTCACATGAACCAGCAGCAGTTTAAGACAGACTGAAAGGAAGAGCTTGTCCTTCTCCCACTTACCTGACTCATGAAACAATTCTATAAACCTAACTGGAGTGCCTTTATATTTTTGTCAGCAACAAAACCAAAATTTCTAGCTTCTCCTAGTTAAGTAACCCATCAAAATATTTCTGCTTTTCCAAGCTTTAACCTCCCTTGCCAGAGACACCCTTCAGATGCTGGGTCACCCCCACGTGCTGCACAAGCACCAGTTTCAGGAGCAGAAGCCTCTGAGAAGCCTGAGCCTGAGCTTGTGTTCCCAGAAGGCTTTAAGGGTGTAAAATCCCTGAAGGTCTTTGGGTCAAATCTTTTTTGTTGTTTGTTTTTTTATTTGTTTGTTTGTAACATTGTTTTTTGGGTTGTTTTTGTGTGTGGGGGGGTTTGTTTGGTTTGGGTTGGTTTTGTTGTGTTTTTTTTTAAATATAAGCTTACTTTGCAGTTATGGGCTGTGCCTTTCAGCATGGCTGTGCCCTGGATTGCCCAGTGCTAGGGGGTGGTTTTCTACATGAATTACTCTGAATAAATAAACCAATGATAACAGGTAGAAAAATGTAGGCTTTTGCTGTAAAAATGCATCAACTACTTTTTAGTCTAAAAGAATTTTTCCACCAAATCATTACGAATCATCATTCCTTTATTGCCATGTTGTCTGACAACAATCTTTTTTATAGAGACAAAAAGAAGATGCATAGAAAAAAGCAGTAACTGCATAGGATTTTAAAAGTCTGTTGATCACTTGCCCTCTGGAAAGAATAGCTTTACACTATATGCATGAATTTTGACTCATGGCTGCTGTTTGACAACAGTGACTGAGAGCCAGAAGGGAAAGCTGAGGATGGGAGGGTGTTAGTCTGAGGCTACAAATTAAGGTTGTATTGGTACCATCTCTGAACTAAAAGTAATAGGTGTGGAAGAGGATCCTGGTACAAAGTAAAATACTCAGCACATACAGAGGGTCTCTATGAGTGCCATTTGTGTAAGAGGAAATGGTCCCAGCCAGGATACCCTTGCTTAGCAGGTCTGGCACATTGCAAGCAGCTAGGTAAGGATTCTAGCTAGGATCTACCTTCAGTAGTCTGTGTGCATAGAACACAGCAATCTTTCACTACTGAGGCTCTGAGACTATGGGCACTTGGCAAGGGGTGTTTGTGCTTTCTCTGCTGGCCTTGCCTTGGTTCAGCATCCTTCATCAGCCCTGTCTCAGCACCTGGAGGATGCTAACACACCCCACAGTTCCTCTGTTCAAGCTGCTGCAAGATTACCAGCTCTTCAGCTGCTGTTAATGACAATGCATTTGTCATGTGCCATTTAATTAGCATGGAGCATGAATCCCAATATAGAAGAGGAAGAGAATGGAGGTAGTTATCAGTTGATATATCAACAATGTGGTTGCAAACATAAAATACATACCCGCCACACAACACCAAGATCCCTGTAACATAGTGTATGGCTGAATAAGCATAGGGAGAGCAAGGCTGCACTGACACTGTGTTTTCCCCACAAAAAGGACCTTGGAGGAATTGCTTTTTTCCCCTACAGATTTGACACTTGCATAGCATTTGATACCTGTTATCTCAGAAAAGCAAATAAAGAGCATGTTGCCTGTCTTGCAAAAGCCAAGCCAATGGCAAAGCCTGCTGTCATCTTCACTGATGTGTGTTGGCAGTGTTTGATGCTGGCTGGATTAGCTTGTTTGCTTTGCTTTCTGTGTGGCTTTCAGAGTGATAACCAAATTAAAATGACCCAGGTTTAGTTAATACAGATGTGCTTGATATTCTTCAGTATTGGTTTGGGATACAGCTGCCCATAGAGATGCACACCAAACCTGTGTTGGGCTTGCTGCTGGCCAAATATGTGGTCAGAGAAGGTGACTGCCTGATGAACAAATGTTACATCCCTGCATTTCAGAGATGATGGGATGAACTGAGCATCCTAATGTCTTGTGGCAGATCCATGAGAGCTGTCTCCTGAATCCCAGGGGGAGCCGATGGTTATTTTCTGTCGAAGCACCTGGCAAGACAAGTGATTGGGATGCTACAACTTGTATTTTGACTTGTCACTGTGCATGGAGCCTTGCAGCCTTCCTTCTGTCTATGTGCACACCCAGGTCAGGCCTTCTGGCTGTGACTGAGTGAGTCCCTTCCCAAAGTGTCAGAGCTGCTACAGGAGAAAACCTCTCAGCTCAGCAGATGAGGAACCAAGCACTCCTTGATCTTTGTGCTGGGATGTTCCAAGGTGATGTTAAACCAAAAAAAAAACAAAACAAAACAACCCACCAAACTTAGCCCAAAATTGTTCAGGTAAGAATTGCATTATGAACTTTTCAGTGCTAGTGACCTGTACACTAGCTGGCTGCCTACACTTTTGCCTGCATATGAAACTTTTAGGGTTTACACAGAGGCTGAATTGGCATGCAAAGAAAGAGCAAAACCGATGATGACTGGCTGTGTGTGTTTTAAAGGGCATTCAGAAGTGTTGCCTGCTGAAATAACAAATACTGTCAGTTAATTAGCAATATTTCAGACTGAGTAGATGAAACTTAGCTGGTTTTAAAAATGTCTGACCATGCCAGTCTTCTCTTATAAGTAGTGCACTGTTACATTAAGGCATGGTAGTAAATTGATGGAGAATTAACCTTGCCTTTTTGAGGAGTCAGTAAGCCAAATCCTGGCCTTAGCTCCAATACTGCAGCCACTTACCTTAGTACAATTACTCCCTGGTTCAGCTTTGTGCCACTTGGTTGGAGACTTCTTTGATTTGTCACCACCTCAGTCAGGAGTGCTCCATGTGTGCTACCCTCTTCTACAGGTCAGTATGTCCTACCCACAAAGCAGACCATTGCTTGCTTTCTGGCTTTCTCAGCAAGGGGATATGCTGAGGTTATTTTTCTGATTACTTAGCCTGGCTCAAGACCTTAATCTCATTCTGGTGTAAGTTTGCAGCCCGTGTTGTTTGCCTGCTATGCCATGAGTGTGGCTGCAGCCTTTCCTTCTGAGGGGGTGGCTCTTGGGTCCTGCTCCTTCACCCCTGCACCTCTTTTCCACAAAACATGTAGATATTCAAGCCCCTTGGAGGTACCTGCATTCTGACAAATGTGACTGAAGCCAAGCTGGTGGGGAGAGTAGGAGAAAAAGAACCTAAACATTTTTCCTGTGTGCACAAGGAGTACAATGACAAAATCTTCATGTCTTACCAAGCCAGGTGGCACCATGTGTGCAGGAAGGTAGCACCACCCACCCTGGTGAAGTCTCTGTGCATGTAGCTGCCTTGTGAGCATGCGGAAATCTTTCCCAATTCAGCTATTCAAAACAAAATAACATTATTTTCATAGGGTTGACGAGTAGGTGGTCATCCCAGCTTTGGATTCAGTCCCTGCTGTGCTGCTGTGTCCTGAACAGAGGTAAAGCTCTTGCCACGGCCTTCCAAATCAGGAGCACCCAGGGCCTTGGGGCTTTTCTTGTGAGCCACTTGGGGAAGCTGAGTCATCCGTCCTCTGGTGGTGTGCATGAACAATGTCACAGGTAATTTTTCTTATTTTGTGACTGGATGACCTGCCAGCTGTGATTAGGGTGCACAGCAGGTAATGCTGGGATGGGGCTCCTGGCATAGCTCCTGCCCTGCCAGATGATGTTTTGCCTTTTTGCTGTGGTGCTGACAGCATGCCTGGTACTTTGAGAAGGCATTCTCTGCAGATTGTGGTGGTGTTGAACACTGAACCCAGCCTGACCAGGCCAAATACTATAGCACACAGCAGAGCATTTGAAAAATGACATCACATGCAAAAGGTGGCCAAACTGGGAAAGTTAGACTTTGCTTTCGGCAGGCAAAGAGGGTGATAAGACAGAGCACAGAAATGAGTTTTTAAAGTATTTTCTAAGCAGGACTAGTTGAGCAGCCAATTTTACCAGAGAGGAATCTCTCATGTGCATGTACTTGGAGTACTAAATAATCTGATTTTTGGATGAAATTTCTTGCTTCTCTGCATGATATTCTGGTGTGATCCTTTCAGCAGCATCAGTAGTGAGAGAAAAAAAGCACATCATCGTACGTTCTTCATCTGACTGGTATCCCTGCCAGGGATAGGCTGGCACTGCCTTGCCTGATGGTCTATGCACATGTAATAAATTGTTGAAGGATGTCACAAATGAGCTCTCTTCAGAGCTCCATTGGGGCTGCTAAATCCTTCCCCCAGGACTTCACCAAGGGCCAGATTTACCAGTGAGGTGGCTTACAGCCTGTTTTGCCTCCACTTCTCTAGCCAGCACTCAGCAGTGAGACAAAGGAAGATGCAGTCTGTCCCTCTCTTCTAAGAGAAAGAGTTTTCTATTATTTATGCTGCACTTTTCAAGCTTTGTCTTTCATGTGGAAGAAATTTGGACATATTTTTTCAAAAATCTTTCTTTCTAAGCCTCTTGTGGTATCAATCAGGCACAAAAAAAGCTTCCAGAGAGCAGTCATGGATGGTGAGGATGGGAGGGGTTATGCACTTCAGAGTGACATGAATTCTTCTTTTATCCTGGACCCTGACTTTGGTTGGCCAGATAGTCTTATTTGCTGGTAGCACATTTCTTGCTTGACAATTGTGATTTTAATGTACTTTCTTTTCCTACATACGTCCAGTATGGCTAAATACCCACAATCTGCCATTGCCATTACATGTTTCCCTCCAGATCTTCTATCTCACAACTTCTTTTTTCTTTTCTGATGCATAAGAGATTTGGAGAAGTGTATGTGCTTTTTGTGCTTCAGGAGCTGTCTAGCACATTAGCAGATACTGAAGAAAAATTGATGTCCAGTGATGTGTAACAAGGATCACTGAGTCCCTGATGACCACAGAGGTGTTTAATCTCAGCCTTTCCTCTTCCTATAGAAGAAGTCACGTGTGATGGGGTTTTCTGAAGGCTGAGACACATTCCTCCCTTGTTAACAGCAGATTTTGGTACTCTCTGGGCATCTGGCATGCAGTTTGTGAACTTCCCAGGGCTGAGAGCTGAGCTGCAGGCAGCTGCACTGTGGAATCACACTGTCCAGGCGGGTGCCTCTGTGTGCAGGAGAGGCAGGACCCTGCTTCCCTTGGGCAAGCTGCTGTCCTGGTGGGCTTGTAGCCAGGCTGATGTCCCTGGAGGGCTTTTGCATGAGGGAGAAGAGTCTCCTTGAGTGGCTTGGTTGCTCCAGGTGTGGCACATCCATTCGACAGATTTTCTTTGGGGTATCATGAGTGCTGTCCTCTGGAAGCGAGTGGTTGGGTTTGGTTTGTGGTGAAGAAGAGAAGGCAACCAGCCTCTGGGGTTTGGAGGAGTCTACAGCCTTTAATGCCAGGTTTCCCAGCTGAAGTGGAATGTGGACAGGTTTGTAAACCCAGAATCCCCCTAAGGGTCCTTGCAATGTGTCCAGAACTTGCACGTCCATACTGGTTTCTGAGCTCAGCTTTGATACCCTTCACCTGTGGCACAGCAGAGGGCAATTCCCTACTAATTTTTTCACTGGTCCCAAAAACATTTTAATGACTTCTCATATCCAATACAAATAAACCATGCTGATGCAAAAACCAGTTAAACCCAGATGAAAAGGTGAAATAGGACAGCCACACAGAGGAAAATGCAGTGGGTGAAAAATCACTTTTCCAGTTAGAATTTACAGTCCATCTAGGTAATACCCAGTGAAAGGGAAACTGAGCCATATGAAGAACCATGAGTGGGCTGGTGCATAAAACACTGAGTCTGTAATAATATTGGTGGTCTACTAGAACTGATTTCTACTAGAACTTGAGGCCTCATAAAAAACAAACAAAATAAAAATAAAAAAAAAATTCTTTTATACACGGAGGCTGCCAGTGCCCAGCTGCCTCACAGCTGTTAGACCCTCTAAAACCAGCCAAAATCTACTCTTGAAGCCCCTCTGTTAAGTGTTGCCCTTTGCTCCTTCACTTTGCTACTGTGAGGTGTTAACAGCTCTTCACTACCCGTGATGTAGCCAAGGCTGCCACACATGCTGTGAGCTTTGAGCACTGCTGGTTGTTCCAGTGGGGCCTCCATGGCCACCACATTTGTGCACGTGGGGCTGTGTATGAGGCTGTGCATGCGGCTCCTGTGGCAATTGGGGAGCCCCTGCATATTCTGGTAGCCCAAAAGAGGAGGGTTATTTGTCTGCGGGGCTGAGGGTTTGCAGGAGTAAGTGAATGCCATTCCCTAGAATGTTAAGACTTCCCTTAGAAAAGTTAAGGCTTTGCTAGGTGGAATTATGGTAGTTTGGTAGATGAAGTTAGGTTTATGCTCGGGGTTGTACATGGGGTATGTTGCAGTTAAAAATGATACAACCCCAAACAATGCTGGAAAAACCTCAAAAACAAATGAAAATACATCTTTTGTCAGCCAAAACTGCACACCCTCCTTTTGTTATTGTCATTTGTATGGCAGAGCCAAGAGCTGCTCTGTGACTCATACCCATCTTGTTGGGAATGCCAGCACAAGTGAGATCAAGTGATGTCTGACAAAGTCACCATGAGAAGGCCCGTGCTGGCAGTATTGTGAGAAGTGGTGTAGTGACCTCTGACCTCTTCGTCTGGTTTGTCATTCGGTGTGAAAGTCTAGCTCCAGATTGTCCTTGACCTCATGGGAGTCTCTCCAGGCTTGCCATAAAATCCTCCTCAGATGTTAAGTCCCTGTGTATGGATTAAGGGAGGAGTCCAACAGCGTTATAACTGTCTGCAGGACAGAGTCATGAGCCAAAATAAGTGCAACAGTTATGCATCTCAGAAGAGTTTCTCAAATTCAAATGACCATTTTCCCACTCTGCAGGCTCTCTAACTTGTGATCACAAGAATGATGAGAGATTATTTATAGTGGTTGTGGCGACGCTTCCATCTTTGGTGCTACAATTAAGGCTTGAAAGCCTTTTGTGTATCTCACAAATGTCAGATCTTTTAACAGAGTCTTGTTTTTAAGCTGCAATTATAAATACTTCAATAAAAGGGACACAAAAAGATGCTGACACGGTCAGGCACCTACTCAGTCAATGGGTGAATGTTTTCACTAGTTTGATGGGTATTTGCATCAAGCAGGAAGTCTTGAGTTTAAAGACTGCTGAAGTCACTGACATGTTCCCCAGACTCCTCCTCTCTCAGGTTCTCTCTTCAGACCTGTTCTTTCATCCCATGGGCAGAATAAAGCAGAGAGTTAGAGGCTGAAGAAGGTGCTTAAAAAGCTGGGGTTGTAGCTGCAGCAGGTGGCTGCAAAAGAAGGCTTTGGGGCACTCATCCAGGAGGTGCCCAGCCAGGCAGCAGAGGGATCATGGAGCCACTGCTGTATTTCTGGACCGGTGGCCTCAGGAGGGTGGTTGGTGTCCTGGTGAAATGCCCGAGACCTCTGTAGGGGCAGCACTGTTGGGATTGATGATAACTCAGCCATCAAGATCTGGAAGCTACTTTTGTCACAGCATTGTCCTCAGACTGCTCTGGCCAACCCTGTTGATTCACCTGTGGTCTCCATGACAATCACCGCCATGCCACTGCTGGTGGTGCCAGCATGGCTCACCCAGAAGGGTAGGTGGCAGGGCATGTTGGTGAGGAAAACCAACACCCCTCCTCCTCCTCCTCAAGGAGGAGGTTGTCTCCTTTATCTCATTCCCTGCCACCTTTCTAGCATCATTGACTTTTTTAAACCTAGTTTTAGACATTTTATAATATACATAAAAAAATAAATGGAAAATACTGTGAATTCAGGGGCTGTAATCTTGCACATTTCTGTGGGTTTGTGAACAGATCTATCTCATCCATCCTGCAGTGAGTCAAAGAGTGTCATCTCCTTTTGGGCAACTTCTTACAGGATAGCAGATTTCACTGGAATGTGTTTTTTTGTGGGAAACTGTGCACCAATAATTCTCTCAAAAAAATTAATAAAAAAAATCTTTTCCTTGGTGATATAGGGAGATGAAGAAAAGGATAGATTCCCAGCAAATTTTGGGGGAGAGTGGAACTTTACCAAAGGGCATCGCTCAAGATTCCTTAAGCATTACTGCTAGCCTTACAGAAGTGTGGCCATTTGAAGAAAACAGATCATGTTTTTTATAGCAACACCATTCTAAGTAAAAATAGTGGTGTAAAATTGTGTGTTGAACTTAAGTGCACAGGCTTATTTTGGTTTTGTATAGTTTTTCGCTTTTTATGATTTCATGGATTGTATATCAAATTTAGTTTGACTACCTACTAAATTTAAGTAGTCCTATAGGATTTGTACTGTTTGAATGTGTTGATTGCATTTCAGAGAGACTTTTGAAAAAACTGCGTTGGGCTAACATGGTTTCTGCTGATGTCAACATAAGAAGCCCTCTCTGTATTGCAGAAGCAGGAGGGGAAGAGGCCTGTAGAACCCTGAAAAGCATATATGCCTCAAAACAGCCACCCTGACAAAATGGACATTGTGCTCAGATGGAGGCCTCATTGAATAGGCATCTGGACCCTCTTTTCTCAAGGAGAGACCCCCATTTGGGTAACCACCCTGATAAATGGGGCCCTATTCTCTCAACAGCAGCCCCTCCTTCAGTGGACATCCCAATAAGCTGAACACTGTCCTTGCAAGGGGAGCTCTGTCTGATGGCCACCCTGACAGGCAGGACACTGTCCTTATTCCGTAAGGGACAGGGGCAGGGAAGCTGTGCCCTGCGGAGGCAGAGTGACATCTTGTGTGTGCCCCGGGTAAAGCCACTGGAGAGGGCACATGCACAGAAATAAGGGTTATTGCTGTGTCATCCCATCTGGCGGGGCCCAAGTGAACACCTGGCTGTACAAGATATGCCAAAGTCCCCTCCCAAAAAGATGGGGTCAGGCAGCATAAAAGAGGCACACTCGAAATGCTGGATGCACACCCGCCATCCAAGGACCACAACTCCCTACCAAGATCATTGCTGGATCAACGGTGGTGATGTCTTTCCTGTCTCTTTCTTTCTCTCTCTCTCTTTCTCTCTCTGTGTGTGTCTGTTTCTAACCTTATCTCAGCACAAAGGTAACATAGTTTCTACCTTTGTTAAGTTTTACTTTGTTAAGTTTAAGTTTAGAAAGCAAGGGAGTCCAGTCCGAATCTCCTTGGGTTGATCCCCACTCTGGGGAACTCTACCCGTGCCCACTCTGTGGGAGGTGATATTTGGTTTGGCCCCCACATCTGGGGAGCCAGAGCTCACTGTGTGAGCACTGTCAGTGCTGCATCTACTTTGTGGGGTGTGACAAAGCCCTTCAGTGCTTTTCCAAATCTTGTCTTTAAAACATTGCTGAAGAGTCAATATGCACAAATACTCTTGAACTAATGCTTTCCCATTGTTTGTGCCATGCCTACTTTGCAATGCTTTTGCAAGAACTTGCAGGAAAGTGCTCCCATTCTCCAGACTGTTCTCCTTAAATATTGTTCCCCTCTTCTCTTTTCTTTTTTCCCCCTAATTTAACCTATATCTGGTTCTTTATTTAAGTCAGGCAGGTTTTTTTTTTTTCACACCATACTGTCTGGGTGACTTTGTTTTTCATATTTGCACTGATGATTTCACTGCAGGGTTAAATAGCTGACACTTATTAGATGGTGCTATCTTGCCAGCTATTGCACAATAGATGTAAAATAGAGGTCAAAGCAAAGTGAAGTTCTACTGGCTTAATCAATAGACCTTGGGAGGCATATGGCCTAGTGTTATAATTCTCCAGAATCCTTTTTATTCCCCTACTTGTGAATTTCTGAGCAATAATGATATAAATAATATTAGGGATTTCCTCTCCTTTCCCAGGTTAGGCTAATAGCATTTTAGACTCAGCTGCAGATCTGGGCAACAGGTTTTAAAAGGGAATGGATACAGATTTGGGGGATATTTCTTATTTAACACAAAGCTGGCAGAAATGCTTACTCTCAGGCTAGCCTTCTAGAGTCCAGGACCAGCTTACAAAGGTTTGTTTGTGATGTGCTTGTGATACTTTTACTCCAGGCTGTTCTCTGCATGAAATCCAGTACTGTCCCACATGGGAGGATGCAGCACCTAAGGTGGTGCTCATATTCAAATCCCTTATATCCTCCCAGCAATTGTTGGGTTAGAACTAATGAGTCTATTGATCCTTTTAAGTGATCTAATACCAGTTTCTTGGCTCTGTGGAGCAAGGCTCAGGTCCCTGGGGCAATATGGACATCTTTCTGCACAATCACCCCTTAAGTGGGTGGTCTTGAGCTCTTTGACATAAAAGGCAGAGCCATGGATTCAGAGCTCACATCTTATTGATTTTCAGTGTAGCCTCACAGCAAGTGTTACTAGCATCCACTTCTTTTTCCCACCGTAGGTTGCGGAAAAGTCCTCCTGCTTGTTCTTCAAGGGAAATAAAGTTTAATTGTTTTAAAATAGCAGAGTCTTGCTGTGTACGAGAGGCGAAAGAATTATTGTAAAACGTATTCAAGTGATATGAAGGAGTGAGATGGGATAATGATCTCACTTTCTGGCTTTGGTCTGAGAGGCAACAAGGGGTGGGACAAGTGCTGTTTGTAAGCATTTGTGAAGAGAGAACTGCCATAGCTCCTGCAGTTTCATTTCTCCTGCTGTTTCATATCTCCTTGAATAAATTTGCTTACAAATATTTGTCTCCCTTCTGCCACATTCCCCCTTTCTGCATGTTTCTGGGGCTCTTCCCTCCTCTACAAAGCAGGTCCCCAAGCCATCCTATGGGGCTGCAGCAGTTCACTGTGTGAAGACTCTAGGCAGACTGAAGAAGGTGTGCAGAGTAGAGATTTACTTGTGACTTGGGCTGTGTTAAGGATTCTTTGGAGTTCAAACAGTAGATTAAACTGTGAGTGCAGATACAGCTTTCCTACGTATGTTTTTTTGTCATATCAACAGCAGTTAAAATGGTAGTGTGTCCTTTTTGTAATTCTTGCACATTTTTTTCCTTTAATCTTCTTTTGATCAGAAGATTGGAAGAACCCTTTTAGGCTCCCTTTGATTCTGGATGGTTTGGGATTACCTTTGCGATGCTATCTCTGTGTAGGGACCAGAGGGTGCATGGGATCCATGAATGTGCTGGAGGCCCCACCGTGTAGATGTGGATAAACATGTAGTAAAAGGCCACCAGAACCTCCAAAAGCTCACAATTCAAACTGATGACTCTGGGAAACCCACTACCCTGCTGTGGCTGAGAGGGAGCAGGGATGCCAGCATATGTAGGAGGTCTGTGACAAAGCTGTGGCTAAGCCATAGTTATCCTGAGCCTCATCTTCATTTGGAGAAGAAGGATTATTTTGCAAATTGGCAGCCATACTGTCTGTGACAACTGACTCCTTGGGGCTCTGTTTGGGCTCATCAGTACTCCTTAGCAGATTAAGTTTTCTGCTCCAGGGCAAGATGCTGTTGATGACCAAGTGGTGAAAGAAAAGAAATATGCTAAGGAAAGAAGGAATGGAGAAAGGACAGGAAAAAGACTTCCAAAGCACCTACTAAAAATTAATTACAAAATAAATTTTTCTGCCCCACAGAATACATTTCCACTAGAAGCAATGGTGCTGTCTGGTTATTCACAGTCTTGTCCAATCCTTATTTCATCCCCTACGTGGTATGATTATGTGTGTCAAAAAAACATGCCTGATTACCTCCTGTATTCAAAACAGGAGAACTGTTTCAGAGAAAACCACTCTGAATAGTCTTTTATTAAAAAAAGAAAAAGTTAGAGGCTGTTCTGTTTTCTTCCATGAATCTCAAGATGCTAGTAAAGTTGATGCAAAGCATCAATAAAAAATATACTGATTTATTTTGGTGGAGAATATATCCCTAAATATTACCATACCAAGTATACTGAAATGCAATACAAGGCAAGCTGACACCACTTTCAGGAATATTAATGATGAGACAACCAAAATGGTAAGCAGAAACAAATAGTGTAGGTTTTCCCACTCTGAAAAAAAGAATTCTCACTTGCTGATGGTCCATTTGAGTTGGCTGAGCTTCTTGAATTGGCTCAGATCCTTATCTCCATCTGCTAAACATTTAAAACAGATTAAAAAGACATTGGAGATTTTCCTTATGTTACTCTCCCTGTAAACAATGGCTTTTCCAGTTTGCTAATGAGAAGCTGCAGATAATACAAAGATTGGCAGAGGGGTTGTTGGTGGAATTCTGGAGGAAGGGGATCCTCCTTCACATAGGACTTGGACTTATAATTTGGTTTTTTTTTGTAGGGTGGTGGAGTTGGAACACTCCAATTTGGAATGAAATTCATAAGTGTTTAAATATCCCCCCCAGAAAGGCAGTGGTAAAGACCCCTGGAGAGTCTCTGGCTTCCATTTCTACAACACTGCTTGGTTTCTATTATGAATTTGTTGAAATCCAACTATTTCCCCAAAACATTTGGGTTAGGGAATCTCCAAGGGAAATTCCAGTTCAACACTTTTTTCCTGACCCACTGGTAAATCATGTTGAGGATTTTTCATCTACACTGAGCAGTGTGAATTACTGTCTTAGTGTGCACAAATCAAAAAAAGTATGTTTTACAGTTGCAAAGTAATGAACATGAGGAAGTGCAGACAAGCCTTATACAACGAATAACAATATTGTGGAAAGTAGCAACCCATACAAGCTCCAATCTGATAATGTGACAAAAAGTGACATGAGGCTCCTAGGCATATAGACAGGAGGTTAAAGAGCAGAGAATGATGACTTGTGATACTGGTGGTCATAACAGTGAAAAAAATATGTCTGGTTCTGTTTATCTAATTTAGAGAAAATATGTGAAAAAGGGTGGGCAGAAAAATGCCCAGGAAAATGCTGTTTGGAGAAAATGCTGTCCAAAGAGTGTTTGAAGTACTCATCCCACTTCACTCATAAAAAAATAAGATCAAGATGGTTATGATGGTTATGATGTATAAAGTATCATGGGTGTAATAAACACTAGTCGAAATTTTTACTTTATTGTTTTGTTGAAGGGATCCTTCCCTAGAATGTTTAATTGGGTGTAGTTTGTAATCATAGGATCGGGGTTTGTGTTCGGGTTGTTTGTGGGAAAACATGTTGGGGCATGTCAAAGACCATGAGGCAAGTCTGCAGAGATAGAACAAAGAAGCTCTTCCCTTAGCAACGGGACAGAACCTGCGGACCAGGGACCAATACAAAGAGAGAGAGCGCGAAACAGCCTCCAATCAGAAACTAATAAAGGACTAAGAGGGAGGGGGTTACCGAAAGTATAAAAGGACTGGTTTACCTTATCCAAGGCGCGAACCGTTGGCGGAGGTGTGCTGCCTTGGTCGCCCAGCGCGCTGCTTTGCATATATATCTCTCTCATTTACAATAAAAGTTTTGTTATCGTTAAAACGAGTCAAACGTTTATAACAAATTGGTGCCGTGACTCGGATCCTGGAACTCTATGCTGTGGAGCTTTTCTACTGGGTAGGCGCCCCATCCGCACTTTTGCGGATGGACCTGGAGTCTAGCTCCGTGCCATAGACGGCAGGGATCTTACCGAGGAGAGAGAGATATATAAGTAAAGGAATAATTTAGAATTCCCCCGTACTTTTTGTTTTGTTCTGTTTTGTTTGTGCACGAAGATCCGGATAACAGATTAACAGGAGACAAGTGAGTATTAAGCGATTTCCCCCGGGGATGGTGTAGTGTACCTCTGGCCGCGAGGTTTTCGTGGCTGGGGATGGTTTTCCTCTGGCCGCGGGATTATCACGGCTAGGGAGGGTTTCCTCTGATCTCGTCCACGAGATCAGGGAGGGTGTACCTCTGGCCGCGAGGTTTTCGTGGCTGGGGATGGTTTTCCTCTGGCCGCGGGATTATCACGGCTAGGGAGGGTTTCCTCTGATCTCGTCCACGAGATCAGGGAGGGTGTGCCTCTGGCTGCGAGGTTTTCTCGGCTAGGGAGGGTTTCCTCTGATCTCGTCCACGAGATCAGGGAGGGTATGCCTCTGGCCGCGGGATTTTCGCGGCTGGGGATGAAGCTTCTTTGATCCTGGTCTTTCCACACGGTCAGGGACGCTTGTTTTTCGGTGTCTGCTTGTTAGTTGTTTGTTTTTCGGTGTCTGCTTGTTAGTTGTTTGTTTTGTTTTGTTTTTCTCCAACCACGAGTTTTGGTTTTTTTTGTTTTTTTTTTTTTTTTTTTTTTCCTTGCGGCCAAACGGGGGGGTGGTCAGCTTCCGGTTGCTGGGTTCCTCCTCCGGCCAAAAGGGGGAGGGGTCACATTCCGGTTGTCGAGTTCCTCTTCTGGCCAACGGGGGGTTACCCTCCGGTTGCGGGGTTTTAACTTCTATCCGGGAAGAGCTGGTTCCCCCGGGTGTAGGGGAGCCGGTGCCCACGGTGCGCCTGATTGAGATTTGAGTGAGTGAGACGTCCTGAAGGGCGGAGCGAGTGCGGACCTTCTTGTAGTGCGGTTCCCACGTCCCGCGAGGGGCTGGGCCACGAACGGAGGGAAGCGTTTGGGCTGTGTGAAAGAAAGCACCTGGAAGATGGGCCAAGGGTGGAATAAACTCATGTTGGAGGATCCTCCCGGTATTCAGAGGGGGTATGAATGTCTCCCTGATATTCCCCCTGATAGCCCATTGGGAATCATGTTGAGACATTGGGAAGTTTCTCCTGGACACAAGGAAAACATGGTATACTATTGTATAAAAGTTTGGGGAAACCAGAAAATTGAGCGAGGAGTATACTGGCCAATATATGGGACATTTGAGAATTGGGTGTGCCGGAGTTTAAATTTGTGGGTTAATGCTAAGAGACCTTTTAATGAAGAAGAGAGTGAATATGCTTCAGTATGGATGGGGAGTGACCCAGCGAGGATGTTTGTGGTCAGAGATGGGAGCAGGAGACGGCATAGGGAACCTGAGGAGGAAATCCTTGTGTCACCTCCTCCTTACCATAACCCTTCCCCTCCGGCTGCTACGGAGACTGACTCCTCCGAGAGTGAGCCAAAGGAACCTGAACAGTATGAGAGGAGGGTACTCAGGAGAAAACGTAGGGAACCTGAGAGAATCATTGAGTCACCTCCTTCATGTGATAATCCTCCCCCTCCGGCTGCTAAGGAGACTGACTCCTCTGAGAGTGAGCCGAAGGAACATGAACAACATGAGAGGGGGTTACTCACAAGAAGCAGAATGAAAGAAAGAGGAGGTTTATATCCTTTGCGTGAAATTGCAATGGGGGGACCTCAGCCTGGGACTGGATTTGTTTCGGTACCACTTAGTACCATGGATGTGAGAGACTTTAAAAAGGAAATGGGAGCATTGCTAGAGGACCCCCTGGGGGTGGCTGAGAGATTTGATCAATTCCTGGGAGCTAACATATATACCTGGGATGAAATGCAAGCTATCCTTAGAATCTTGTTTACTATGGAAGAGAGGGAAATGATTAGGAGGGCTGGTCTACGACACTGGGATCAGAGACACCAACAAGGTCCTGCTGCAGATGTAAAATGGCCCATGCAGAGACCTAACTGGGATAATCAAAATCCAGAACATCAGGGGCACATGATGGACCTTCGAGAGATTATCATGCAAGGGATTAGGGAATCTGTTCCTCGGGGGCAGAATATTAATAAAGCCTTTACAGAATGCCAGAAGAAAGATGAAACCCCTACCGAATGGTTAGAGAGACTGAGGAAGAATCTGCAGTTATATTCAGGTCTGGACCCTGATACACCCTTAGGGCAGGCTTTACTAAAAACTCACTTTGTGGTGAAATCCTGGAGTGATATTAGGAAAAAGTTGGGAGAAATTGAGGATTGGCACGATAAGGGTCTGGATGAGCTTCTGAGAGAAGCTCAAAAGGTTTATGTAAGAAGGGATGAGGAGCAGCAAAAGCAACAAGCGCAACTCTTGGCTACAGCAGTAAAAGAGCTCGGTCCCACCCCCCCTGGCCTGAGAGGAAGACCCAGAGAAACAGAATACAGGCTGAGACCAAATAGGAGAAATATGCCCCCTGTTGTGCCTAAAGAGCTAATATGTTACTATTGCAAACAAAAGGGACACAAACAATACTTCTGTCGTAAAAGGATGCAGGATGAGATGATATATGAAGAAGATTAAGGGTGTCAGGGGCTCTATTTGCTGGGGACATCTACGAGCAAAGAGCCCTTGATAAAATTACAGATTGGTCCTCAGCAACAAGAATTTGAATTTCTTACAGATTCAGGGGCTGAAAGATCTACTGTCCAGACCCTTCCACAGGGATGCACTATCTCTCAAGACACATTACCAGTTGTAGGGGCTAAGGGAGAACCCTTTGCGGTACCCTTAATCAAAAATGTGTTAAAATGTGGAAATTAGATTAAACAACCAGATTTCCACAGGCACTTTTTTACTGGTGCCTGAAGCTGAATATAACCTGTTGGGGAGGGATTTGATGATTATGTTGGGAATTGGTTTAGAAATAAAAGGACAACAGTTGAATATCAAATTACTGGTCCTAACTTCAGCAGATGAAAAGAAGAATGGCTTGCTGAAGTGAACTTCTGATGACGATAAGTATTTACATAACATTAAAGAGGATTTGATTACTGCCCCAGTCCTCAGTTTACCTGATATTAGGAAATCTTTATTTGTTTGTCAATATACATGATGGAACAGCATATAGAGTACTTATACAGATGTGGGCAGATTCTCGGAAACCTGTGGGCTATTTTTCTAAGCTACTTGATCCTGTGAGCCGCGGGTGGCCCAATTGTTTACAGGCTGTACTAGCTACAGCCTTGTTAGTGGAGGAAGCTGCAAAAGTTACTCTGGGAGGAGGATTATATACTCCACATACCTTGAGAAATATTTTGCAGCAGGAACTCCCCTAAATTGGGATTGGAAGTTACCAACTTGCAGAATCCTGCTCAATTCCTGTATGGGGAACTTGAGTCAACCCTCTCACATGATTGTTTAAAGACAGCTCCTTAACCCCTGCCCGGGAGGGCCCTTTTCTTGTTCTTTTTACCACAGATACTGCGATTCGAACTGCTGAACGAGGGTGGACTCACTCCTGTAGAATAAAAGGTTCTATCACTGCCAATTCGTGGACGGCAGCTCCTGGGGAAGGATTAAAATTAAAGCTAACTCGTAACACTGCTGTATAAATACTCTGTAACTCTCCTGGTTGTGGTTCTTTTGCTTGCACTCTGAGGGATCTGATCGTTTGTCGCATGCTCCCTAGTTGCACCTGGTTGTGTCTGGGATGGAACCTAACTAGTGACATTCCAGGTCTTCCCCCGCGGCACTGCACGAGGCCTCCTGTCTCCTGAAGAATACCATCTGCTGCCGAGAAGATAACAACAACCCCGGCGTTCTTTCCAAAGAATTGGCCGATGGGAAGGCAGAGAGGTACTACAAGTGGAGACATGAGGAGGTTTCCAGTATTTTCAGGATTATGACCTTGGTTGCCTGGTTGGTGCCTATCCTGGACACTATTATTTTGCTCTTTGGGAATGTGCAGCGCTTGGCCCTCAGCTTGTGTCTATGAACCACAACCACCTTGTCCGGTATGCTATGCTGGCTCCACTGGGGTCTGATGCAGTTTTCTTCCTTTGAGGTCCTGACAACAAAACAATAAAAATTAAAAGGGGGGAATTGTAATAAACACTAGTCGAAATTTTTACTTTATTGTTTTGTTGAAGGGATCCTTCCCTAGAATGTTTAATTGGGTGTAGTTTGTAATCATAGGATCGGGGTTTGTGTTCGGGTTGTTTGTGGGAAAACATGTTGGGGCATGTCAAAGACCATGAGGCAAGTCTGCAGAGATAGAACAAAGAAGCTCTTCCCTTAGCAACGGGACAGAACCTGCGGACCAGGGACCAATACAAAGAGAGAGAGCGCGAAACAGCCTCCAATCAGAAACTAATAAAGGACTAAGAGGGAGGGGGTTACCGAAAGTATAAAAGGACTGGTTTACCTTATCCAAGGCGCGAACCGTTGGCGGAGGTGTGCTGCCTTGGTCGCCCAGCGCGCTGCTTTGCATATATATCTCTCTCATTTACAATAAAAGTTTTGTTATCGTTAAAACGAGTCAAGCATTTATAACAATGGGGATACTTTACATGGGGAACATAGAAGGTATTAGACTAGACAGATACAGAATTTAGTGGGAAAAACATGTAACAGAAGCCATTAACTGAGAGCTGAGGCCATTTAAACTAGAACTTAAGAAAATGTTTCTACTGATCTGTGTTGATCAGTCACTGGAAAAACTGCTGCTGGTCTTCATAATATGACAAGCTGTCCCTTAGGAAACAAATAAATATCAGTTCTTCGTATGGATCAGTGGGTTTATCAGAAGAATAAATACCTGAATCTGAAGGAGCTGTGATAGTTTACAAGCTAGTTTTAAAAAATCAGGTGGTTTAAATAATCTTAAATTTAAACACTTGCGGGATGGGATCATGAACGGAAGAGATGTTCGAGGCAGCATTCCTGCTTGTCATGATATTGCTTGCCATTGGAATATTAGATAGTTATCACACTGGAAAATAGAACAAGAGAAAAACAATACAATAGGGAACAATTCCCTGACTTTGGAGTCCTGTTTCCTGTGAAGGCTGGTGGGAGATGGGACTCAAGCTCTCACATACACTGGGAATGGGATGTGGACACCTGAGGAGTTGCAGTGCTGTCCCTGGGATGCAGAGCTTGATGCTGCCTGGTGCAAGCAGCCTCATGCCTGTTCTAAAGCAGTAGGAACATACCTCATTTTTGTGTAGCCTCAGCACACACCAGTACATGCTTTGGCTGGTAAGCCTCCATGCTCTCATCATTAGCTTCTGTCACTGCTGGTTAAACAGCAAACAGCAAGACAAATCAAGGATGAGCAGTAATGGGTGATGGAGATTCAGCTGCTGTGACCTTGAGACTTATAAATAAGCTATAGCAAAAAGGAAAAATGCTTCTGCCTCATGGGGAAAGGACATTGTTTTATGTCTCTTGATAACTAGCCAATGAGTTTTATTAACAGTAGCCTCACAACGAGGTCAATCAATCAGTCAATTTCCATATTTGCTGCATATTTACAAGAAATGCCTTAAAGCAGTTTCCAAAAATACTGATGTCCCTGTGAAATCTTTAAATAAACAGAGGGTTCAGAAGGGACAAATCAATGCAGTTCTTATACATGTATCGATATTTCATATTATATATAATATGTAACTGGATAATCATATTTTACATAATAGATAACCTTGTAAAAAACATATAGTTGTGATGCTAAGCAAGTCCTCTCCTTGCCTTTTTCATCTGCTAAAAGGTCATTGTATAAATGCTGGACTGCACAAATCCCAATCCTGATGATGTTGCAGTGAAGTAGCTATCTATTCTTTAAAAGCACTAGTCAAATGGACAAACTGAGATGTCAGACCAATATGCAGTGGAAACCTTTAGGTGCAAACCATGTGTAGAGTGGTACTATGGTGGGTCTTTAACCGAGGCAACAGTATATGGGCAAATCAGCCATCTGGAACTTGCAATAATGCATAATCTTTAAAAAATGGTAAACGATCATACAGGAGTGAAACTAGAAACCAAAGGAAGAGCATGGGATTCAGACACAGTGTGACTCTCTTTTGTGGTCCCAGTAATATCTATTTTTGTGTATACATATCTTTCAGAAAGAGGCAGGAGGTGATAATTGAGCCATGTGTAATGGTAGCAGGGAGCTGAATAAAAATTCTATGCTCAGTCAAGCATTGCTTAGTTTCTGTCTGAATTTCATTTCCAGCAATTGCTAGACAGTGAAGATTGATCTCCAGACAAGCAGAGGTAAGACCTGGATTGCATCAAGAATTATGTGTTAGTCATGAGAATTACAGCATGATCTATTATTAGAGCATCAGAAAATAGCCCTGTGAAGTAAGGGAGAGGCTGAAAAGCACAGAAGCAAGACCTAAGAGGGATCTATCTCATGATGTCAAAATGCAAGGAAAACAACAATCTTCCTTTGTAACAAATGAATTTTTAGGGACATGGCTTAGTGGTGGACTTGGCAGTGTTATGTTTACAGTTGAACTCAATGATTGCATAGGCTTTTTTGACCCTAAATGATCCGATGTTTCTATTCCATTCTAAGAATTGCTGCCTCTTAAATAGGAAAGCTGCCCTGTATCCAGATGTGTCTGAACTACTTGCCTCCTTCTGACTCTGTTGACCCTGAACTCCACCTCTCCAAGTGGGTTGGCTCTGGGTCACTTCCTTACCTGGGTGAGCTGGAGGCCTCAGTTCCCTTTGCTTGGGAATATTTACTTAGTCTTCTGTTGACCTTGGTCCTGCCTGACCAGGTTTCCTCCTGATTTGGGGCCAGATCCTGATGCATGGTCTCAACTTTCCAGCTTGACCTTGGAGCTGTCTTTTCACTATGGATGGGCTTGGTGGTCTGGTCTGTTGTCAGGCCTTGCTTACAATTGCAGGATAATAGCTAGAAATGCTGGAGCTGTTGGCTTTGAGGATGTGTGGCTCACTGCATGTGCAGGATCCTCTGGCACAGTGACAGTATACAACAGTGGTGATGCATCAGGACGTGTTGAACTGGCTAACATCATTCACCAGCCTTGCCAACACTTGTACTGGCACAGCGCAGCACAAACTATGTGTCTCCAGAGCTCCTTCCCCTGATTGATTTGGGGTTTTTTTGTCTGTATTTTTGTTCGTTTATTTTCTTTTTCTTAAAAAAAAGTAGAAAAAAATGTAGAAGTGGCTTTTACAACTTTTGCCTTTGAACAAGCCAGGACTTTGGCAAGAGTTTTAAGAGTCAACACCCAACATGTGTGCTGTTGTAGTGTTATGGACTTCCTGGTTAGGAAGAAATAGTAGATGAGGCCTACAAACAACTGAAAGAAGCCTCACATTCATAGCCTCACTCCTTTTTCTCATGGGGGACCCACCCTAATATCTGGTGGAAGGGTAATACAACAGGATACAAGAAAACCAAGAGGCTTCTAAAGTGCATTGATGATAACTTCCTCCTACAGGTAGCCAAGGAGTCAGTAGGAAAGTGTGATTTCCTGGACTTGGTACTTACAGACAAGGAAGAACTGGCCTGGGACATGAGTCATGGGCAGCTTTGGCTGCTATCTATGAGAAGGTAGAATTCAGGAGTGTGGCTGGAGGGAGCAGAGCAAAAGTAGACCTGGGTTTCTAGATAGGAGACTTCAATCCCTTAAGAGACCATCTTGGAAAAATCCAATGGGACATGGCCCTGGAGAGAAGAGGGGTGCAGGTGAGATGGGTGATATTCAAGGATCACCAAGCTTAAGAAAGGTCCATTCTGAAAAGTTGGAAATAGAGCAAAGGGAGCAGGAGACATGCATGGATGACCAAGTATCTCCTAACTCAACTAGTGAATAAAAAGTAAGTGTACAAGAGATGGAAACAGGAGCAGGTGACTCAGGAGGAGTACAGATTTGCTCTCTTGATCATGCAAGGATAGGATTAAGAATGCTATGGTTAGCAGTTGAGTCTGGCAAGAGATGTGAAAAAGACATAGAGGTACATAAACAGCAAAAGCAAGACTTGGGAAGACATGGAGCCACTTCTGAGTGGGGCAGGGGAGCTGGGG
Source organism: Heliangelus exortis (assembly GCF_036169615.1). Taxonomy (NCBI): domain Eukaryota; kingdom Metazoa; phylum Chordata; class Aves; order Apodiformes; family Trochilidae; genus Heliangelus; species Heliangelus exortis. The sequence goes on along the minus strand of NC_092424.1, from coordinate 26,301,789 downwards.
ATAAATGACAAAGAGAAGACTGAGGTACTCAATGCTTTCTTTGCCTCAGACTTGACTAGTAACATTAAACTTTGGGAATCCTAGGCCCCTGGGACCAGAGGGAAAGTCTGAAACAAGGAGGACTTACTCTCAGTGAGGGAGAATCAGATGAAGGAGCACTTAAACATATTGGACATGTGCCTTTGAGGGCTGACATATTGCAATCATGAGTGCCAAGGATATTATTGAGAGGCCACTCTTGATTATTTTTGACTATGGGAGAGGTTCCTGAAAACTAAAAAAGCAAATATCATTTATGTATTCAAGAAAGGAAGGAATGGAATCTAGGGAACTGGAGGCTGGTCAATCTTAACTCAGACTGTGGGAAAGCAATGGAGAAAAACTTTCTGGAAGGCATTTCTAAACCCATGACAAGAGAGTGATTGGAAGCTGTCAGTATGGATTTGTAAAGAGAAGATCATGCTTGAGCAACCATGTTGTCTTCGAGAGTGAGATGATTTGCTTGGTAGACTATGAGTAAGGGGTAAATGCTAGGGTTTTTTTACTGCGAGGGTAGTCAAACACTGGCATAGGTTTCCCAGTGGGGTTGTGGAATCTCTCTCTTTTGAGATGCTCAACACACAGCTGGACACCACCTCAGGCAAACTGCTTTAGCAGGCCCTGCTTGAACTGGGGGGTGGACTAGATGATCTCAAGAGGTCTTTTTCAACCTAAACAATTCTGTGGGAATAAATACGCTCTCTGTAGATTTTGCAACAGAATAGCCTCTCAGTTTGTATTGCACCAGTCAGCAGCAATGATGAATTAAAGAAAAAATGTTGTTTTCTATAGCTATGATGCAAATTCCATTGAAGTCATTAAAAAGTCCCATTGATTTCAAAGGGCTTTGGCTTAGTTCCAATATTCCTTATTTAAATAACTTTTTTTAGTGGCCTGTTTTTTGCCAATATAGGGAATGCAGCTGCTCCAGAGGGCTTCACTTGGCTTTGATCAGGATCTAATTAGTTGTACTTGTTTAGAATGTTTTTAAAAAGTTTGAAAATTTGATAATTTTTTTTCTCCTCATAGTCAACAAACTCAGTTTAAACTTTCCCCAGAGCTCAACCTTTTTTATAAAATAGCTTTGGGTAAAAAAAATATAAAATGCAACTTCTGGTATGAAAAATGAGCAGCGTGGTAGACAGGCTGTTCTATAATGATAATGTCTCAGACTTGTAAGGCAAACTTCTGGGACAGTGTTCAAGAGTGCAATCCAGCAAATGTTGGAAATCAGAGATGGGGATGACTGGAGACTGGGAAAGAAGCATTGGATCAAATGGCAGCTGAGTGGGAGATAGTAACTCCAGTGATGGATGGTTTTGCCTTCTGCTCAGTAGGTGCAGGATATGTGAATGATGATGTTTCTGAAAAAGAACGGTAATATAATGTTCCAGGTTGAGTAGAGATCTGAAATCTGTTATTGAAAAATTCAAATGGGAATGCTGAAACTGTTTTATGAATGCTGGAAGTCTGAGATGCCAAAGGGAAAGTGATAGCAGTGACATTCAAATGAAATGTTCATCAGCTATTGTCATACTTTATTAAATTCAATTATTTAAATACCCTCAACAATTATGCCACTTATTAACAGCTTATGAATGTGTAAATCTCATTCCTAAAGAAGGTCACCTGGGCACTTTTTCCTATTCTGCTACCAAAATATGTGTAATTTCTGTATAGATTACATTGCCTTTTCTATAATTGAAATTATACATTGGTTAAATGATTATAATAAAACCCAGACCTTTTGTTCACAGAGATATGGTGTTATTAGGTATGCTGTAGTTTCTACTAAGAGCTCAATGTTTTTCTTACATAATTACAAGACATTATTACTCTTTTCTTTTTTTGAAAAAAAATACTTAAAGGACTATATTCCATTTCAAATTATTACCATGTTTTAAGGTTGATGTAGCCAGAACATCTTATGTGGTGTAGATTTCTTCTTTGGAAGCATTGGTAAGCAAAACTTCATCTATATTTCTTCCCTTTCTGCTGTAAAAGCAAGAAAAAAGGCTCTGATTGATGCATATGAATATGGGGAAAGACAAAGGGGAAATATCCAGCCTGGTTAAGTGCAAACTAGAAATATGAAACTAGACAGCTAGTTAAGCAGACAGCCAGGTGAAAAGAGACAGGGATTGTGACAGAAATACACTGAAAGTTATACTTGGTTCACCTGGGGAAAGGCACGGAAGAAGTAATATCCCTCCCGTAGTTATGTGAATGTGTAAGAAGCAGCATGAGATAAAGGATGGAAACATACACCTGCCCACTGCCACCAGCTTTACTCTCCTATTGAAAACTCAGGGTATTAAGATCGCCTTAAAATAAATACTTGGGTTTTTCTGCTGTAATAACAGTAAGTGGAAATGATACCAAGTGCCAGAAAAGGAAAGAGTTGGTTCTTTGAGTGGTCAAACCAGGGCTCTAGCTGTGACCAGGAGGGACCAGCCAGGAGGTCTGTGGGCAACAGTGACCTCTTCCTCTTCCCTAGAGGCCACTTGTCACACCAGAGCTGTGCTGTTAGCCCAGAGCAAATAACTTGCCTGCAACCCACCCAAACCCATGCATAGTAGCACAATGAAACCCAGTGTAGTTTGAGAAATAACTTCTGAGCCTCCTCAAGTGAAAGCATGTTATTCTGTGGAACGATTTGTTCTTCTTGAATGAAAAAGACAAAATTCTGGCATTCATTATTTCCACCATTGTAAACTCCGACAAAGCTATAGATGTTTCAGATTTACATGAATGTACAAGAGTAAAAGATTCAGACCACAACTCACATTTTTGATTCACAGACTTTAAGCTTGTTAAGAAGGCACAGATGCAATGACTGATAAAACTGAAGCCTACGCTTTTCTTGCTTTGCCATGCAGGAGAGGAAGTGGTTTTTCATATAAAATGCGATACCACAAAGAACTAAATTTTTCCATCTCTGAGTTATACCGTGTTCTTTGTAGCTAGATTCTTGGCACTCATCAAAATATGACTAATAAAAAAGACTACACTTGAAGAGATATGTGCAGGATTCAGCCACCAAAAATGAAGTCACCTTCATCTTAGTGGGGGCATTCCTTATCAGAGTGCTTCTGGGTTTCTTAATATGGAAGGTTATTCATCCTCGACCTGGCATTAACTGCTGATGTGCTACAGTAGCAAGGTACTTCTGTGTCAGGTAGCTGTCAGTACATTTAGCTGAAGTGAAGACCTGATTCCACAGTATCTGCAGTATAAGTTCATACTTCATTGCACCCTTTCATCCCAATGGAAGGTCTGGTTGTAACTGTTGGCCTCTCTTTTCAGGAGCAATTGGTAAGCCTTGTGGGGTGAAGCTCTTGGATTTAAGGAGAAAGCATATGCTGTGCCAGGTATTTTTGCTATGATCCTGTATCTGAAGGTAGTAGCATACACTGTGAAAATTCCCCAGGAGGATGAACCATGAGATCATAGAATCATAGAATAGGCTGGGTTGGAAGGGACCTCAGAGATCATCGAGTCCAACCCTTGAACAACTACCGCCACAGTCACTAGACTATGGCACTATGCGATATCGAGTCGTTTTTTAAATGTCTCCAGGGACGACGAGTCCACCACCTCCCCAGGCAGCCCGTTCCAATATCTGATCACCCTTTCCGTGAAAAAATTCTTTCTAATATCCAATCTGAGCTTCCCCCGGCACAATTTAAGACCATGCCCTCTTGTCTTACTGAGAGTTGCCTGGGAAAAGAGACCAACCCCCGCCTGGCTCCATCCTCCTTTCAGGTAGTTGTAGAGAGCAATGAGGTCTCCTCTGAGCCTCCTCTTCTTCAGGCTGAACAGCCCCAGCTCCCTTAGCCTCTCCTCATAGGATCTGTGTTCAAGTCCCTTCACCAGCTTGGTTGCCCTCCTTTGGACCTGTTCGAGGACCTCAATATCCTTCTTGAACTGAGGGGCCCAGAACTGAACACAGTACTCAAGGTGTGGCCTTACCAGGGCTGAGTACAGGGGCAGAATCACCTCCTTGGACCTGCTGGTGACGCTGTTTCTGATACATGCCAGGATGCCATTGGCCTTCTTGGCCACCTGGGCACACTGCTGGCTCATGTTCAGCTTCCTGTCAATCCAGACTCCCAGGTCCCTTTCTGCCTGGCTGCTCTCCAACCACTCTGTCCCCAGTCTGTAGCTCCCCATGGGGTTGTTGTGGCCAAAGTGCAGGACCCGGCACTTGGCCTTGTCGAAGCTCATCCCATTGGAGTCAGCCCATCTCTCCAGTCTGTCCAGGTCCCTCTGCAGAATCCTCCTGCCTTCCAGCTGATCAATGTGGGCAAAGGCCTTATTTCTGTACTTGGGATTCAAGAATGGGCTGGGGGTACATGGAATTTGTGGAGAGAACTGTAGTACAGGGATTGCTTGCAGCTCTGTTATAGCACCCAGAACAAGCATGTATCCTCAGCTGTTGTGTGTTCTTGATTCTGATTCTCCTTGAGTGATGCCTTCTTGCCAAACATGGTGACAGAATGGAAAAAAATTGTGCTCTTTCAGTCCCTGATCTGGCTTAACCACTCAGACTGTGCATCAGAAATGTTCTGTAGGTGCCTCACAAACCTGGTTGGAGCATGCTGAAGCTACCTTCTGGCCTACATGACTGGCTTCCTTTCCCACACAAACTAGACTATTGAGGGGATGAAGCAGAGCAAATTCTACATAGCTGGGCCCCTTCTAGCATGAGGTGGGTCATACATGGTCCTGCAAGATCCCAGATCCCAGACTTTAGATGAGGTCAAAGGGTTTAAACCTTCCATTTAGTTTTATTTTGGTACTGAAAACCTATTAGATCTAATTTTAATTGCAGTAAGGCCTCACTGCACTAGTCTAAAGGGGTAAAGATACCTCTTAATGTTATAAAGTAATTTTAGTTTTAAAGCACTGCATTAATTCATTCTTCAGTGTTGAAGCGTGAATAATTGCATTAGATTCTTGTTATCTCTGCTTGATGTATTTAGACCATCTATGTGCATGATGGCATATCTTGGCAGTGGCTGGAGAGCACTTAATATATGCTGCAGATCTATGGTATTGACCTGAGATTTCCAGAGGGTACCAGAATTTGTTTTTTTTCTCTGAACATCCTTTAAATTATTTTTTCATTGATGTTTTAAAAGAGAAAGTTTTGAAAGATGCAATTGGAAACTTTCTGAAAGCAAAAACTCCCTGAAGACACATACACCATTTCTCTGGATGCCTCAAGAATTTCTTGTTCTTATACCAACCTACTGAAACAAGGCATTGTAAGAGCTCTCTCCCATCTTCCCTTTACTATCCCAGCTCTTACAGGGATGTGGTGATGTTTGGTATTTAAAAGTGCTTTTGAAATCCCTGATGAAAGACGCTGTATAAATGCACCTTTTTACACAGTAAGAATACAGTCTGTCAGGACCCTGTGTGTGTGCGTGTTACATGTATATATATATGTATATGTACGTATATATATACATATTGTTCCCATGACCTGGACACCCACCTAGAATGTACCAAAAATATTAGGTGACCTCCTATGCCAGAGCAAGGTGAAAATGAAGGACTGCTGGTGGCTGGACTGCAGCAACCTGGTACCTGCTGTCTGTTCCTCAATGATGTGTTGCTGTTTGCTTTGGCTTTCTCTCAGTGCTAGGGTGACCCCTCCCCACCCTGTGTGGAGCTTTCTCTGTGTGTCACTGGTTGCTAAAGGCACATAATCAGGCAGTTCTTCCACCAACATGAAAAAAAAGGTGTGGAAATGTAAGTATTGAAGACTTACAGTGCCAAGTGAAAACAGCCTAATGGAGTAATTACTACTGGCCAAAGCCTGAGTGTGTGCATTAGACCTTCATGTATCAGAGAATGATCTTGAGGGGATGGGAAATGGAAAAGCAGAGGGGAGAGGTCAATTGGGTGGCTTTTTCAAATTCTGAGTTTCTGTAATACATTTTGTTATAAACAAGCAGTCACTTATAATCCTCAGATGACAGCTGCAGTTTCTCCTCCCAGAAAATAGATGGTCATATTCTTTGCAGCACTAAATTGCTTTCTACATTATCAGTCCCTGGGTGTACTTATTGACTTGGGAAACCTGCCATTTTGGTGGCCCTCCAGAAAAACTGATTACTTATTTTTGCGTCTGTTGCCAAACCTGTATAAGTATGCAATCATTAAAAAGTCAGTATTTCACCACAATTACCATAAAAGGTTATTTGATATGACAGTCGTTTCCTGCTGTGTTATGGTTCTCTGTACACAAACAGCAAATGGATGGTTTTAATTAGAGCAGAGGGGCCTTCCTAGCAATATGTGCACTGCTTTGAACACAAAATACCTTTTTGCTTCTTTATTAGTGAGTGATTAAGGAGTTAAAAGTGCATCCCACAGGAAAAAAAAAAAAAAAGCAAAAAAAAAAGCAGAAGAAGCCCACAAGAACAGAGAAATATTTGGGCATATCAAATGTCACCTCCTGTGAGTAAATGTTAACTATCTAAGGGTGATGTTAGAAGTGGAGTGGGCATATGGTTGTGGCATACTTTACTGGAAGGAAAGTAATATTCACAGCATTTGCCTGTGCTATGGCCTAATACAGAAATGTATGCATGGTAGTGTGCTGGACACTCCAGAATTGGGCATATGCCTCTGCATATAGAAGATCTATTGCCATAATGATCCAACCTTGGTGAGTCAGTGAAAAAGTTCCTATTGAGGTGAAAGGGGTTTGGATCATACTGTAACACTTCAAAAACCTTCCAAGTCAATATGCCTTATGCCTAGCCCTGCAAAATAGGGCACTTTGTGCTCGTGCTTATTAATGAGGCAAAGCTTGTTGCATTTTAAGAGCACCTCTTAGGCACTGGCCCAGATTGGAACTCCTTTAGTGGCTGTTTATACACTTTGCATTGATTGCTCATTGATTAAATTGATCTGCATACTAATCAGAATACTTACTGATTTAGAACATTTAATGTTTCTTATCTCGCTAATAGGAATCTCTTCAGTTGTTCTTTTTCTTCATAAACACTGCTCCTAATGTCCAGTGTTCTTTTTTGCTATGCAAGTCCTCTCTCCTGAATCTGAAGTACAAGACCAAATAGGATGCTTACAATATCACATATGAATAAATAGGTCTACATCATTAAAAGCAGAGGGCTAGTAAGTATTGCAAAACCAAAATCTTCTTGTACTTTCAACCTGGGCATAAATGAACTTCATGACTTGATGTACCATCAAGTACAGGTCTGGGATAATGTAAGTGTGGAGATCTTATAGTTTGTTCCAAAACCAAGGAAAATAAGAGATCACAAACCATTACACATCAACTGTATTTTTCCAGCACTACCTTATAGCTGGGCTGCAGTGCCTTATCAGCACTTCCTCCTGCCATTCCCTTATCAGCACTTCCTCCTGCCATTCCCTATTGCCAGACACCTACAAAATGCCTGCAAAGCCTTTGACATGAAGTAGGAAACATGATGCCTGTCACCCAAGCTATGAAGATTGTTTATAATCCAAATATTTGAATTTGTTGCTAGTTATATGGTAACCAGAACCTGGGTAACTCAGTGTTTTAATTAAAGGTTTCTGTTGACTGAAGCATGGATGAAAGCTGATTTGAAAGCTATTGCTGCAGCTAAGTTTTATCTGCCTCTAAAACTCACACCAGAAGATGTGTAATTAAGAGCAAATATAAATAAAACCCCCACAACCATCAAACAGTTGCTGACTGTTTGCTGTGTAAATGCTATCAGCTATTGGTAGTCTGGCATGGTAAGAGCATTTCCTCTGATGGGAAAAACTGCACCATCCAGGAAAGCTTGATTCTTGCATTTTCTTCCATTTTGTGACTCTTCATGGTTTTAATCTCTCTCAGGTCTCTGTTCACAAAAAATGCCAATTGAACAGATTTCTGTGGGCTCTTCACAGCTTCTGACCTCCCCTGTGGTTTGGCCAACGTTGTTGCTAGTAGTACTGGATTTGGAAATGGTTATTTGCATTAATGGGAATAAGAGTGGGGAAGCAAAGAACTTGGGTTGGCAGTGCAAGGGAACAAGCTCAAATCTTAACGTCTTTCTCGTTTCTAATAAATGTCAGCAAAAATCTTCCCCAAGGGAGGTTTTAAGAAGGCATCAGCTGCTCTGGAGATGTATCCAAACCTCTGGACCTTTTGAGGTTTGCCCAGCACTTCCATATAGGAAAGAAATGCATGAATTTGTGAGGAAGGTATTTTAAGCTTATTTTCTTTAATCTTCCGGGTTCCGTAGTTGTGACTCCCCTGAGGTCACACAGATATTTTTATATGAGCTCTTACTGCTTGAATAACAGGGAAATAACATCTTGGTTTTCAACTTCTGTGTTCTCCAGTGTCATAACTTTGGCCACTCCTCAAATGAAGCAGAAGTTGTCAGGCTTTTTCAAGAGTCCTTCTCTATTTACATTTACAACAAACCTTCCCCCTCGAAGAACATTTGCCATACTTCACATGTTTATTGTTCATGTGGGCAAGCTAACAGTTGTATTGACTAAAGCCCCATGTGACAACCAGTGCATTCCTGGATGATTATAGAAAACTGCCAGTGATTGTGTAATGTGTGTGGTGTGGTAGTATCTGCATGGCCCAGAGAACAGCTAAGGGGGAAAAAAAAGTCCTTGCAGTCTGAGTATAAAATCTTTACACATGGATATAAAAAGCAAGGAAGAGGTTGTTGAGCCTCTGATAAATTGTCTTCTAAATTGTCCCTTCTTACACTGAATTTGTATATGATTTCTGACAGGAGAGTGCTCAGCTCCAGTCTCCTTGGCATGGAGGCTGCGGAGCTGTTCTCTCCAGAGATGTCTCAGAGCTTTTTTTTGAATTACATTTGCATCAGAAAACAGAGTCTGTCAAAATTCAAGCGTGTTGTGGGAGCACACCAGCACTCAGGGGATGGCAGGAGGGGATGCATGGTCACTTCAGCATCCTCAGTTTGTTTGATCAGTGCCAGACTACACTGATTTGACAAGACACAGGCATTTCATTTCAGCCTGCAATGCTCCTGTTCCTTTTCACTCAGTCTATTTACACTGAAGGAAATGTTATTATTAAAATTCATCAAGGCAGCCGTGCTTTATGTTGTATTATCGTTGTAGAAGTGAGGTATTTCCACACTTCTGAATTTATTTATTTTAAAATAATTTCTAGCTATGAGGAAAACTTGAAACTTTTACTTTTTGGGTTTTATCAAAACATGAACCTGGAAACACTAGAGGAGACTATTGCTTCCTAGCTAACTTAATTGTGTTCTTGTGTCCACATAATTTCTTGCTCTGACCCATGCCAGATACCAATGTGTGGGGGGAAAAAAAGGTCCAGAACAAAAATTTAGGATTTTTTTTTATTTACTGGCTTCATTTATAGAATTTTTGTTGTAAGTAACACCATGGAGTTCCAACAGAAAGTGCTGGTACTTGCAAGAGGGAGGGGAGTGTTTCCCCTGCCTGGCACAACATGAGCCTCCCATTGCCATCCCTGGCCACTACTAACAACCCTAAGCAAGCCCTTCACAACCCTCCTGCACCTGGGGGCCCATATGAGGTTCCTGGTCCCACTTCAGGGCTTTTTAGAAGAAAAATACTTATGTTTTTCTCTATTTCTTTGTGCCCATTTCCCCTTCTCACTCTTCCTCCATGTGCCACATCAGGGCATGGGATGGGGATGGCATGGATGACCCCCTAACAAACCTGGGGGCTCAGCTGTGATCCTGTAGTCAGCACCAGAAGAGCATTGAGCAGGGTGGAGAAAGATTATGGATTTTCCCCTCATTTATTCCTCATTAGCTGTCTCTGCCACAGTGAAGAAGACAAAGGCAATGGAGCAGATCAATTCTCAACTTTCCTAATGATGGAAATTTTTAAAATCATCCATGGTGTTTAGATTGCTTCCCAGCCATGAGCTAGTGTCTTACTACTGTCATCCAACAGGCATTCAGGGAAGAATGAATTACTATGACTTGTTAATAAAAACAGTTTTAGTGCTTGGCATTGTTTCAAACATGATACGTTCAGATGGATTTTTGTTACAGGAACGTTTCTTGCTTACACCACAATCTTCTAAAGCAAAACTAGGGGCTGTATAGCTATTGATTAGCAGTTCTCAAATAAGGAGGGAAAATATATTTAGTCAAGCCTTTCACATTGACTTGGAGATCTCATCTGGACTTGTTTTGCATGAGAGCCCTCCACTTTGGTAGTCTCTGCAGCATGTGAGCTGGCTGTTCTCAGCTAGACAAATAACAATTTCAAATGTAGATTAAATGGACAGTTGGCCTTTTTTAAAAAAAAAAAAAGTAATTTTTAAATGGCTGTATTAGAACAAACATTTCCAGCAAGTCCACAAAATGCCATGTGAAAATTGGATCTGCAATGAGCTCCTTCTGATTATCTTTCATGCAGTGGGCTATCACGATGCCACCCAGACTCTTCCTATTGGTAATACTTATGCAAGGGGCAGAATAATGACAGTCTTGCAAAATGCTTGTTTTTGCAAGATTGTCAGTATAATTTTGATGACTCAAAATGATCAGATAGGATTATTTTGTATCAAGGGTGGCCAGTGACTGCTACCATATCTTTGTAAGGTAATTAAGGATTTTAAATATTTTCATGGCAATATTTTGTTAGGAAATGAAAAATAAGGCTTTGCAGGCCATCACACTGTGCAGAAGTTTGGTGCAGGTTTTGGTTTCCTTTCTTTCTGGTGTTACTTTCTACACAAGAAAATGCTACTTAATGCTTTAGTTCATTTAACATTAAAAAAGGTTTCCATTTTGGGAAAAAAATTATCCAAAGCCTAGATTACAGTGTGCTTAATCAACCCAAAGAAGTGCTTTGTTTGGGAGACTTTACCTCAAGTCAGGTTCTCCAGGACTTGTTTTCATGATATGGAGAAACTGGGAACAGAGCTGTTATTCTGGGTGCAGACCTCTGGATTTTTTCTCGTTACCTTGATTTAATTGGAGGTATTCACAATTTTCCCCATTTTTTTTTCCCTTTCCTGTTACTATCAAGGCTTAATTATCTCAGAAGGATCAAAGGGATGTAATGGCAGGGAAGTTGGTGTCCATGTAACTGATATTTCTGATGCAGAGCAGGAAGACAAGAGATGGAAATTGCTGTGAGCTGAAAATGTATCTTTGAGCCCCTTAAAAGTCTGGGGAAAAGATTTCAGGTCCTTCCCTGACTGTGAAATGGTTTTAATAGTTGGCCAAGAAGGCCAACAGCATCCTGGCTTGTATCAGGAATACTGTGGCCAGCACAAGAAATGAAGTGATCATGCCCCTGATCTCTGCATTGATGAGGCAGCACTTTGAGTCCTGTGAGCAGCTCTGGGCCCCTCACTAAAAGGGAAACACTGAGTTGCTGGAGCAATTTCAGAGAAGGGCAACCAAGCTGGTGAAGGGTCTGGGGAACAAGTCCTATGAGGAGAGGCTGAGGGAATTGGGAATGTTTAGTTTGGAAAAGAGGAGGCTGAGGGGAGACCTTATTGCCTTCTACAACTCCCTGAAAGGAGGTTGTAGGGAAGTGGGTGCTGGCCTCTTTAAAGTAAAAAATGATTGGACTAGAGCAAATGGCCTACAGTTTTACCAGGGAAGGTTTAGACTAGATATGAGGAAGAATTTCTTTACTGAGAGATTAGTAAGGCTTTAGAACAGACTGCCTAGGGAGGTGGTGGAGTCACCATCCCTGGAAGTATATAAAAACTATGTAGATGTGGCACTTCAGGACATGCTCTAGTGAGTGATACAGATATTGACATATATTTTATTGGGGGAGGATGTTGACAGACACAGTGATCTTAGAGGTCTTTTCCATCTGTGACAATTCTGTGATTCTGTATAATGTAAACAGGTCCAACAGGCCTTTGGCTAAAGTGAGAAGATGCTGATGCTTGAAGATGTTCATTGCAATAGAGGCATGAGATGCCAGGGCTCCCAACCCCAGGGATGGGAGCAGGTATGCCACTTCCAGTGTCTGATGTCTGGTGGGACACCCCAGCTCCTCCACAGCACCACTACAGAGGAGGCACAGTTGCAGCAGGGTCTCAGGTCTGTGCTGGACCTTGCCCCATGAATACTGTAGCCTGTGTATGTTTTCTGTCTGTAATATTTAGGGGGAAGTGTGGTGTGCCAGTGGAAACCAGCTGAAAATGACGTGGCTAAATCTGCTTGGACCTGCAATGTATTTCACCTCCAACCTTTGATATCTCTTGTTGCCACTATTTTGTGTCTTCCTTTATCAGAGGCTTACATTCTTATGTAAGTCTTGAGACATAGGCTGTGGGCTTTGGGCAGATATTCACTGGAGATTAGGAGGAGACTCTAATGAACACAGTGCAGCAGAAGCACTTGCACAACAGTGGCTTTCAAAAAAACTTTCACAGGGCAGTTGCAGCAAATCTGGGGCATGCTGTGATTTCATTCACTTGAGATGTCAGCTGCAAGGCATGTTATTCATGTGGATTTTCTTTTGCATTTCACCCACTCAAAATGTCCACTTTGCGGCTGCTGGGGGCTTGAAATGAATTTGGGAATGCATCCAAAAAAATGGTGTGTGGGTGTGTTTTGTGAGTGAAGCCTAGTGGATAAAAATCCCTGCCAAAGAAGGGGATATGAAGAAAAGACAGTTCCAGCGTATAGCCTGGCCAGAACCAGGGCGGAAGGGGGAGGGAATACTCCTTTCCATGGTATGTGTCAAGATGCTGACCCAGATTCCTGATGCCTCAGTGGTGGGATTTATGCAACGCTGACTGCTCATGCAGCATCTCAGCAGGAAACAGCTTGTGCAGCATGAATGCTTCATCACATCACTTTCAGGGTGGGGAACCAAACTACCCGGAAGTCCCTGCAGCTTGATGGTTGGATTTGGAACAGTCTCCCCCCTGTATCCCTCTTTCCCTCTATAATTACTAAAACTCTGTAGAAAAGCTGAGCAGTGGAGTCTGACTTGAAGGTCGAGTGCATCTTTGAGGCCAGCCCTGCTGTGCCTGGGTGGTTGCTGTGTGTAACCCCCAGAGATTCCCCCTGAATCTCTGAAACTGATGGGGTTGTAGCAGTGTGATATATTGAAGTCAGGCCTCGGGGATATAGACAATGTTGCAGAGCTGGCTGCAGGGATGTCATTCAGAGTTTATCCCTTTTAGCTTCATCTTAATTAGTTGCTAAATGACCAATAAATAATTGCCGCTTAACCTTAGTGTTTCCCCACCACTGGTCATGTAAAATTGTCAGTATTATTTTATGCCTGATACAGTTCTGCTAAAGAAAATAGTGCTATTCAAGGACCTGCATGATTTGGTCTGACCTAGAGCTTATTTAATGTTTCATCTGTCAAGCTTGAGTTACAGGACCACAACCTCCTTTCACTTTTGCATACCTTCTAAGGTCCAAGCTCAGACCTGTAGGAAGCACCAGAGAAAAAAGGAAAGTTGGACTTGGTGCTGGGGAAAGTCTCAGGTCTAACTCAGACCTCCTGGGGTCCATTTCCACTGTCATGGACTTATGTTTCCCATTTTTGTCCTCTTTTCTCCCTCTAGAAATTGAGAATGATTGCACTGGCCTTTCTTATCAAAGTATTAAACATAGATTAAGGAGCTGAGGCTTAGAAAACGCTTGGAGAGTGGCAGACAAAGCTCAAAGTGTGGCAGCATTGTGTAGTTCCAGAGATTGTGTTCACTCCATCACACAACAAGGCCCTGGAGAAGGTCCTGACAGTTTGAGTTCTTTCTCAGTCCTCCTCCCTAGGGCTTGGAGGGAGACTCTCAGCCTGACCTTGGCATTTTGTGAGCCCTCAGATCTGCAAACTTGACTGCATGCAGTCATGAGGCAGGAACTGTTGGGATAGCTCAGTTCCTTTTCTGATGAGGTAGCAAGAAAAAAAATGGTGGTGTTGCTTCTTGCAGTTTAGCACAGAAATATCACTGCTCCTCCAGTTCTGTCATGACTGAAGTTGTCCTAAGTGAAAATCATTCTCCTTACATCCCATTAGTAGGTGCAATGGAAAGTTTCCTGCAGATCTGCTTCCATAACAGCTTGGACAAGGAGTTGTGTCCCTTGTGCAGGACAGCTTCAGTCTGGCAGCAGGGACCTGGTTTTTAGTACCACGCTGTGCCCCCCTCCATGCATGGGATCACATCACTTTAACCGTTTATGAGGGGAAGAGGCAGTCCTCCTTGCCCCTGGAGGCCAACACATTAGTGCTGCACAGTGCTAGCCACAGGTCTGCCCTCAAACATGCTCACTGTGGCTGCCAGCATTGATTTCCTTGAAGGGAAGACCTCAGTTTATCCGGTCAAGTTCTTCTTTGTGCCAAGATCTGCTTGGCACAGGGGAGAGGGGCATTTTTCAGGGTCTGGAGCCATCCCTGAAGTTTGCTGGTGGCTTTTAAAGCTGCTGCAGTCTGTGAATGGCCATGGCAATCACACGGCGGCTGCAGCTACCAGGTCACCAAGGCAGTTGTTGATCACCCCAGGCGTTGGATATCTGCTGGGCTGCTCCTTCCACACAGCTCAAGGGGATGAGGGAATGATCCCACCAGCTCTGTGTAGGTTAAAGCCACCTCTTCACAGCAGAGTCCTTCACCTAAAGGAGGTATCCATAGTCAAGATATGTCCCCTTTGCCTGGCTCGCACTGCAGAAGGGCTGGGAGCATGGGGAAGAGCTGAGTCTGATATGTGTAATTCTCCCACTTGCTGCCTCTTCAGTCTGATCTTCCCCTTGCCCCTGCTAGGACAATAAATACCAACTGAGGTATACCTAATTCTTCCCTGTCTTCTTCAGCCTGTATTTCTTTCCTTATCTGAGTCACCAAAAATATCCTCTGCCTCCTCTCCTTTCCAAATGTTCATGCAAGATTTGCCTCGCGTTACTCACAGAGGAGAGTGAAGCACAAAGCTTGGGTTTTGAACATAGAAAAAAGAGACTGGACTGTAGTGAGTGGGGGATTTCCAGAGGCTGGGCTTCATCTGCAGTTACCAGGGATTTTCCATGGAGGATGGTACAAAGTGGAAGCCTTTTGTAGACCTCACAACTTATATTTGGCTAGGTTGCATTGCCTGGCCCATATATCACAAGGCATTGCAGGATAAAGTTAAGTGGGTTTTTTTGTTTTTTCTCTTCTGCAATAGGTTTCTTCCTTTTGTTACCTTCTTACGTGTTTGCTCATGGTTGCTAGATGCTGTCATGAAGAGGGTGACTGAAGCACTGTCATAGAAATGCCCTGTGTGAAGACAGAGGCCTTAATATGGACAAATAGAAAGGGGCCAGATCCTCACCAGAAGATAAATGGGTACAGAGCTTCTGCCTACAAATGCAGCCATTCCTGTTTATGCTGCTTTAAGGACCTGTCTTGCAGAAAGTCAGCTGAGCTAGGAAGTTAATGCACTTGCTAAGGAAAGTATGATGAAATACGTGTCTGCATATCCCTGCTACCTCCCAATTGCTTTCTTGACTAACTGGGGTGGACAACATCTGATGGACTCAGAGTTTGTTCCCCTCCATAAATGAACCTTCCCCAAGGCAACGATTCAGCCCATGACTGTGAGAGCACTGGGGAACTGCTGTGGGAGTGTCAGGGTTGGCAAGAGCCTGAGTGATGCAAGCATTGCATGTCTCTTGCATGCTTGGTGCATAACATATGGGAAGCACGGGGAAAATTCTTGACTTTGTAGACAGCTTCATTCCGACATATGTCCCAGATGAGGATGGACTGTAGTGGTGGTTACAGGTAAATATCTCTCCTCTGTGTTGCTGGGAAACCTCGTCACATTTTCTGGTTCATGTTCGCTATATCTGAAAGCTTGGATGGGACAGAGGTGACACATGGGCCTTGTTCTGAATCTCTGCACAGCCAGGAGTCTGAAAAGTCTATGTTGGCCAGATGCATGTGAGAGGTGGAGGGAAATTTGAAGGAGTATGTGAAATGAATATTTGTCTATTTTGAGCTTTAGGCGCTCAAGGAAACTTTTCAATTAAAGAAAGAATAAAACTTTCAGCCCTCCACCCTGATAGTTTCTGTGTATCCATCCATACGTATCTATATATAAACAGCTATTTTAGAAGGCCGTTCAGTTGTCTCCCATCCTCCATCTGTCATTCATTCAGAAGGGCACTGCTTCTGGCATACTGGTAAACGGGAGAATGTTAGTGCAGGCCACACCTTAGGTCTAACAAGTGTCACTTGAAAGTCAGGAGTATAGCCAGACTTTTGACATAGCAGTCTCTCAGTATGATCATTAAAAAAAAATTCTTTTTGTCTTGCTCCTGCATAGTATTCAGTTCCTTCACTTAACTGGAGACTTGTGACAAATCTGGGTCAGGATGCTTATTTCACTGCCAGACCTAGGACAAAGATTCTTGAATGCTGTGCACCATTGAATAATCCCTGTAACTGTTTCCGAAGTCTTTTCTTCTCAGAATAAAAATATCCTGAGCATATATTAGTGATTAAACTGGAGTATTAGTAAACTGGAGGCAATAGCTCTGTCATCAGCTTAGTCAGGTGAGCCTAGATAAGCAGCTGGCTAGATAGGCTCTGTTGTGCCCATCACTGCTGCTCTGGTCCATTGATGGCAATTGACATAGCTGGAATAGAAGAAACTCTTCGTTGGAGTCAGAGTCATTCAGCAAGTATCATCTCCCTGAGAGTAACAGGAGAGCTGCACAATATCAGATCTTCTCATTTGCTTTTCTGGGGCAACAAAATGTTAAATATTTGGTCCATCAGAAATTTTTGAACGTGTACTTTTGTGGAACAAAGCCTTCAATCAGTAGGTTGTTACTGCTGCATCTGGTAGTAGTGGCAAAATATCTGCCCTTCTTTGGGATTAGTAAAGGGATTTTGAGAGAGCTTCCTCCCTTTGTAATTAAGGGCATGAGCCTCAAGAGGCATAAAAAGACAAAGCTCCCCTGGTGTCATTGGGCCTATTCTGACCAATGTAACAGGAGACATTTGCCTCACGGTTATCATTGACCTTGATTTCTAATTTCTTCAGATTTCCACTTGGAATTGCTCATACCAGTTTTTCAAATGGGATATGTGTGGTGAATAAGCTGGGTTGTATGAGTCTAACACAGTTCATTATATTTTATGTTAACATGAGTTGTTATGTGAAATGTACTGATTTATGAAAATATATATTGTGAGAGGCTGAGTATTTTACTGTATACACAGATCTCTCCTTGTAATATCATATCAACTTTCAGGCAGTTGATGATGCTTGTTATTTTGCATGTAGCTGTAGAATTTCATTTAATGCTCATGAGGCTATGCAAAATGATGCAACAAGGGAACTGGGAGGCAAAAAGGCTTTTAAATGCATTGTACTATCCAGTTCTCCATATCTGTACAGAGGGGAGCAGTCAGAGACTTTGGCAACATGTGCCCACAGCTGTCCCAAGAAATACTGTTCCTGGTCTTCCTACTGTCAGGACAGTCAGACATTGGAATGGTTTCACAGGGGAAGTGGTGGATTCCCCCTCTTTGGAAAGTTTCAAGTCTCAGCTCAATGGGGTGCTGGGACATACCATATAAACAATAATATTAGACGGATTGGGCCACATGATCCTTGAGGTCCCTTCCAACCTAAGATTCTGTGATTCTATGGTACTGTCCAGTGAGCGTGGAAGTAATTTTTCAGATGACACAAAATTGGGAGGAGTGGCCAACTCCCTCGAGGACAGGCCAGCAGGGAAGAGCGATGGGCAGTCACCAACCATATGAAGTTTAACAAGGGCTATGCCAAATTCTGCACCTACGATGGGGCAACCCTGTTGGCAGGTACAGACTGGGGAATGAGTGGCTGGAGAGCAGTGCAGTGGAGAGGAACCTGGTGGTCCTGGTTGGTGGCAAACTGAGTAAGAGCCAGCAGTGTGCCCTGGCTGCCGGGAGTGCCATCCGTGTCCTGGGGTGCATCAAGCACAGCGTTGGCAGCCGGGCAAGGGAGGTGATTGTCCCACTCTGCTTTGCACTGGTACAGCCTCACCTTGAGTCCTCTGTGCAGTTCTGGGCACCACAGGATAGAAAAGACATCGAGCTGTTGGAGAGCATCCAAAGGAGAGCAACAAGGATGGTGAAGGGTCTGGAAGGCGTGACTTGGATTATTCAGTTTGGAGAAAAGGAGGCTGAGGGGTGACCTCATCACAGTATAGGGCTTCCTCACAAGGGTAAGAGGTGGGACTGGTGCTGATTGCTTCACTCCTGTGACCTAAGACAGGAATTGGGGAAATGGTAGGAAGCTAAATCAGGGGAGGTTTAGGTTAGATACTGGGAAAAGGTTTTTCACCCAGAGGGCAGCTGAGCAATGGAACAAGCTCCCCAGGGCAGCAGTCACAGCACCAAGCCTGCCTGAGTTCAAGAAGTGTTTGGATGACACTGTCAGGTACATGGTGTGGTTCTGGGGGTGCCCTACACAGGGACAGGAGTTTGATTGATGATCCTGATGTTTTCCTTCCAACTCAGCATATTCTGTGATTCTATGATTCTATGATACAGCTGGATTATCAGGGGACTCTGCAGAATATGGAATAGCAGTCCCTAGCTTTACCCCCTCAGTGGTAACTGCTCTCTGGTATCTGTTCAACTCTTAGAGCTTATAAGCCTGGAAAAAAAGTCCATCAGCATAGTAAAAGTGAATTAATTCTTTGTTTTTCTGCCAACAAAGAGGTATCTTCAGAGGAAAACAAAAATAAATTTGATGATTTGCTCATGTAGATCTGAGCTGAAAAGTTGAGGTCCAAATCCTGCCTCTGAATTTGTATTTATGTATCAAGTGAGCTCAGATCCTTTTGCTAAGAATCAAGCTCAAGGGATTATGGTACTGTGGTGCTGCACCATCAGGATGGTGTTTTGCAGCCCAAGGAGTCTTATTCTTTATATCTCTTGGGTCCCAGGGAGGACTGCAGCATCCAATGGGTAGGGCCATATTTTCTGGCACATCCACCCGACTAGTGTTAAACTGTGGCACCTCTATTGGTGGTGGCAATATCCACCTATGCCCACAAGAATTACATAGAATTCTCTTGAAAAATAGTGCCCTCTCTTTGTGACCTGGAAGTGTGTGAGCTGCATGCATAGTCACTGAAACTATTCACTTCTTTTTTATATGCTGTGCCACCTTTCCAGTGTAATTGCCAACTCTGTGTCAGTTTTGATTTGTAAATAGTTAAAGATAATAAATCATCTTTTGTTTCCCTTTTCCACAGCTTGATAAGGAATGTTTTTCCCTTATACTGTTTCCTATATGTTTGACTGTGACTGATCAACTCCAGTCATCATTGTTCCTTGAACGATTGCAAATTGTGCAACATTGTCCCTTGAAGACGGGTGAGCTCATTGTTCCAACATGAACATGACTCTTCTCCCAGGCATTATTTTTTTTTCATTAGCAGGGGAATAAAGTCATAGAGGAGCAGGAAGGCTCCTGTAAAGGGAAAGATCAAACCAAAAGATTAGGGAATAGCATACTAAAACTGCTATTAGAGTTATAGCTCTTCTCACTCAGCTAACTAGCATGTGATTTGGGGAAGTTAGGTCACCAAATTTTTACCATCCTTCTTGCAGTGTAGGAGTATCCCAGAAAAATGAGGATGCTGCAAATGTGTGAGGAATAATAACACTCTGATTTACACAGGGCTTAAAGAATACACAGAAATTCCTTTCAGAGGGAGGCTCTAGGTCTAGAGGCATGCAGGATTAAGAGAGTGAACAGAACACTTAGAGGGCTAATGAGACTGCTCCTAACAACTCTGTCAGAAAGAATCAAAAGGACAAATCATTTGCTGAATCTCTGTGCTCTCAGAAGCTCAGTATCAGTGTAAATGGGTCACTGGGACTGCTAATAATTCCAATTTGTTTTTATAGCATGAAGGGAATCACCAAAAGCATTTATTTGTGTGTGTGTAAATATACCTAGGCAGACTATGTAAATTGAAACTATTTAATATGCATAATTATTCAGTCTGATGGCTGGAAAGCCTAAAGGCATGACTTTGTCAAGGACAAAAGTTGTGTTTATCACCTTTTTGCTTGCAGGCTCCATTTTATATACAGACATCAGCAACTGTAGTGATGAAGACAGCAATATCAAGGAAAAAAAATCAAAACAAGCCTCCCAGCTGCTTACCCATGCATGTTCCCAAATTCTACAGTAAGCTAGGTTTGAATTTTGCAAAACCTTTTCTTCATAATGGGCTGAATAAGCATTCAGGTTTAAACATCCTCCTTTTCCTTTCCTCTCCTTGCTCCCTTCACAGATCTGTACTGTGAAAGATCTTCACACCAAAAACTGCAGTTTAAACTAACATTTCTGAGCTCTTCCTGAAATCCATGTTTGTTTGGAATGCCGGAGTGAAAAGGTCATGTCCCAGTCCTCTGAGCAGTGGCTTGAGTTTCTTCAGCAGGCTGGGCTGTGGGTCATTGATCCAGGCAGGATGACAGAATATTTTGAAGCCTCCATCCCTCTCCTGAGCCCAAGCTGAAGTTCTATTTACTCAAAATTTGCCAGAAACTCATTACTCATTAATGAAATATCCATAAGATCACACAACTATCCTCCTAAATCTTTCTTTCATCTCTTCTGAAAGCATGTATAATTTTATAATACAATGAAGTCTTTTATGAAATGCTGTGGATGATATATGACTTATATTTGCAGTGATGAATGGAACAGATGAAGAGACATATTGTTTATCATCTGTTGTGGCAGTTGCACACATTTTAGGACTGATAAAGTAATTTTTTGTTTGTGTATTGAGTGTCAATTGCGTTTAACACACAGGACATTGCTCACTCCTGTGGTATTTGCAATTAGTGCTAATCACAGGCAGTACAGTCAGAATTAGGTGGTATCTAAATCAAAAGCCAAAAGGTTTCTGGTTTTCTTAAAACTGTAGGTGGGAGCATCACTATTTCCTTCACTAGAAGCTAAGTTTATCCCTACCATGGGCGCCTTGTGATAACCCAGCCTCTTCTGGGAATGAAGTTGTGATCCAAGAATTGGGAGTGGCCCAGTCAGTCAACAGGACAAAAAATAGGATGCCTGGGAACTACAGGACCTCTCTTCTCTTCTATTCTTGACACCCTGACAAGAGAGCACTGAGAGAATAAGTGCAGAGGAGAAGCAGTGCTTAGGCTGTGCTTGGGATTTGAAATGTGTTCCCTGGCAGGGCCTGAAACTATTTTGCTGCAGATTTCTCAGTCCCCGTTTCACTTGTCCAGCAGATAACTAGGTGACAAGCAAAGAGACTTTTGAGAAAAAAAATATGTTGGAAGTGAGAAACAGCATCAGAGCAGCAGCTGGCAGAGCTGCTGCAGATAAGGGCTTGTGATGTTCTCTATTACTCTGTTGTTTGAGTGCTTATGGTTCAGCCATTAAAATTAGTTCGGAGCTAAAAACTGACATTGAGCCGCTCTTCTCTAACCCTGAACTCACACAAAGTATTGTTTTTATAGCATAGGCTTCCCATTCTTGGCAAAATTTATAGTAAATTATTATTATTATAGTAAACTATTATTATTATAGTAAAAATAGTAAATATTTGCCTTCATCTGTTAGCTGCAGGCACAGAGTTACACATGTAGTTTGCAGGTACAGGGCATGGAGCTACAAGGGAAATTACCTAGGTGCAGGCCCAGAGCTTGTTTCTGTTCTCAAAATGCGAAGGCTGTCTCCTAGCTGAACACATAACACATCGTAGAGGCAGTGAGGATAGCACACCAAGCACACTGGTGTACTCAGCTGTGTCTATTGGTGCTTCTGGACATGTGATGGGCTGAGTGGTGACATTTACTGTCCTGTTTGACCACAGTGCTTGAAAGAGCTGTTTGTTTCATTTTTAAAGCTAGTATAAAACATCCTTTTCATTTTGCATTTTTATTTTTGGAACCTGTTTAGCTGATGATCTGTGCCTTTAAAAGTGTAATAAAGCTCCAGTTCCATCTCTTTCTGTCCTCCAGCAGCACCTGGGCAGTGCTGCTACTGCTAAGACTTGCTGAATTGTTATGTAAGGCAGCCCATGTGGACAGGGAAGTACATCTTCAGTAATATAATGGGACAAGTCCCTTTGAAGTTCTTACTTCTGAAGAGGTCATTCTGCACTATAGGAAGTAAAGAAATAAAGAAGATAAATCTTACTGAACATGTGTTGTGCTTGTACAGACATGAGAGGGGATCTGGAAGCCATTGTTGTAAATGCATATGTCTACCGCAATGCCTGTTGGAAAGAATTCCTTAGTGATTTTCTGTGTTTTTTCCAAAGCATCGTGCATGTCTCACTACTGCTTATTTGGGCGGATTTTTCCTGGTCAAGCAGCAAAGCAGAATGAGGCAGGGATGTGGAAGGGAACAGGGATATCTTACACCAAATGAAGGGTGTAATAATCTCTTTGGGAACAAGAAGAGCTAAAAGGGATCAGGAGATGGTGAGTGTCATTTTGCAGAACGAGTGCAGCAATGGTAGCTGCCCCTTGCTGAATATTAATCCCATAATGGCCACAGGAGCAGCAGACCCATCTCTGTTGCCCCACCTGAACACCAGAATCGGCTCACAGCTCCCACGGTGACTGTGTGACTGTGACTTAATTAACACTCATCAAGAAAGAATCTTTCACTTCATTATATCATCACATTTTATTTTTACACTCCTTCAACTGAAACATTAAGTTATCACTCATACTGTTGACTTTGGCATCTCCTCTGAGATCTCCCACAATAAGCAGTGAGCAGAGGGCTGACTCAGAACACTGGTGTGATCTGGAGGTGGCATCTAATTTGGGCAGTGACAGTGGAGTGCCTCATCTAGGTGATACGAATGCTTCATGTGGATGGCATGGCTGCCTGGAAAGGAAAAGGACTAAAATCCTGAATGAAGGTCCCTTGAAAGGACTCAGAGCAGTCCCAAGTGATACCTGGAGTTACAGTGTTTGCTGTAGTATCACTGTGGAACATGAGGAAAAAAAGCTGTTACTTACTTTCTTGCTGGCCAGATGGGATTTGTCATCTTTGAAAACTACTTTAATGAGACTAATAGTAAATGCACTCACTCAGCTAGGAAAAAAATCCTTTTGAGGAAATCTGCTTGATTTGCCTGATGGAGCATGAATGATTGGCACAGCTCAGAAATATTTGCACATATATTGTGCAAATTGCTGTATCTTTAAAGATACGTTGCTGTATCTTTATTGCTGGCTCTCTGTAATTAATGGCCTTATTTTGGAGAAGAAGGAGGGGAAGCAGCTTTCTTTCAGCATGTTCGTAAAGTCAAAATTGAGCAGACCTTTAAGAAAAAGAGCAGAATTTGAAAACAATGGTGAAAAACACGTCAGCATTGTTTATGCGATCTCAGTGTGCTGCTGCTACTGCTGAGGATTCACATGGGATTGAAATTCTGATGTGTCCTGGCACACTCTTACTAGTTTGACTTTGGGGCTGGGAGACACTTATCCTGGATTCTTCCTTCTGTGACTGCTCCTCATCCTTTTATGTCCTAAACAGACTGGTTTTAAGTCACCTGGGATCTCTAAGCCACCATGTGCCCCTGTCCCCTGGGCAGGATCCTATCACTCAGACGCTCACTTTGGAGCTTGTAGGGCAACTTCTGGGTATAGTACCATCTGACTGGCTTACAGAGTGCCAGGTCCTCTTTCCTCATCTCATGCAGGATGGATGGCATGGAGGACTGGTCAAAGTGCTGAGAATCCTCTGAAGATGCACAAAGTCCATTACTATGAACGGTTCTTCTGTGGTGAGCAAAAAGGCCAGCCTTGAGATTGATGTGGTTGTTGCCATGTGGGTGGTGTGGTCAGCTCTGCCTCAGCTGTGAAAGACTCCCACTATTTTCCTCTGGAGTGGCTCTTTCCAGCCAGAGCTCAAAGGATGACCCATGAATTCCAGAAATCACCTGCAAAGGGCCACCACGGTGGAGTGATGGAGCAACATGGTATTGCATACTACTGACAGGCAGCCCCTTGCTTGCCTGACTACCACCATGCACATGAGTTCAGGTGCTGCTTTGAGAAAGTGAAGGTGGCTATGACTAGGGCTTTCCCATCTGGTTCAAAATACCTGCAGCTTATTGCTGAACAGAGAAACAAGGGCTGAGCTGACCAAAACAGACAGTAGACACTGAAGTGAAGCTACGGCTGTGTTCTGAGGGACGACCATAGCCAGAGCAAAACTATGACATGAACATCTCACTAAGAGATGTCTTTCTAATACATTGCACCTGCTGTAGGGCAAATTGCTTCTGGGGTCTGCAGCCAGAGCTGCTGCTTGCTGGTAGTTATTTTATAGCTATTTCAGGAGAAGCCATATAGCTGCCTAATGAGAAAGGGATATTTATAAAGACTGAAGGAGCTCATTAGGGGTCAAGAGAACTACAGGAATTGGACTGGAATAAGAAAAAGAACTGGTCAACTGTTGGCTGCATGCTGAATAGCTTTCAGTGTGTAGCAAGGTGAACAATGATTACTGGTACAACCAATACCTTAATCTCTCAAGGGGGTATCTTAGTAGATGGTAGGTGTGGTGATAATCCTCAGTGGGCTGGGTAAACCAGCCTGTAGTGTGTCATCTCCACAGCTAACTCTGAGACCCTGCAGTGTGGTTTCACAGTCCATCAGCTGCAGGATCATCAGTGTGGGAAAACAGAAGAATGTAAGAAATGCTAACCCTAAATAAACTTGGTTTTATTTTTTGTACCTTGCTATATAAGAGAAGGGCACTGTGATTTCATACTGGGAGCAGCCAGCCTAACCCATGTGTGGGTAGTCTGACTCCTAAGCAAGATTAAGCATTTTGCACAAGATCTTTATTTACTGCCAAATACTGCTTGCTTTACTCTCAGAAGCAGGCATGAGGGAACTAGCATCTTCTTCTGCCTCAATTACTTCATGTTGTTTTCTTCCTACTAAAAGCTGGAGAAGTCCCTTAGGAAGTCCCTCAATCCTGTGAGTCAACTGAGTGGGATTTACCTTAAAAATTTCATCACTTGCAAGCACTGATTATACTGATTAGCTGGTTATATTGTCCCACTGCTCTGTTATCTGACTGGCCTGTACTGATTCATGTGTTCAGAGTGTAGTCTGCCTGCTTAAAGTGTGGTCTCCATTATTGAACCTCAGAGACAGGCTCACCTGGTAAGAGCCAAATCAATCTGCAGTTTTCTCCTACACTCTTTAACCCTCAAAGTCCTTTCTTCATCTTTCAGTGGCTTTAATATACACACCTCACAAAGGAAGATGGGACACCTGAACCACGGTGAGAGGATATCCTGTTCCCCTTTAGAGCAATGTCCTTTTCAGAGGCTCAGTGAAGCCAGTGCTTCATGCCAAGTGACAGTGACCTCCCGAAGAAAGCACTTGGCAGCAGCAATCTCTGAGCTTTTGTCCCTCATTGCCTTATCTCACCTGTAAGGATTAGGTGGGGCTTGGCCTCCTGCATCCTCTTCAGGAAGTCTTGGAAGACCCCAGTGTCTCAGTCGATGGTTTGAAATTTAGGGGTGGTTACAAGAGAGTTGTGGGATCTGGATGGCAGATGTGAGAGTAGAAGGAATCCAGGAGTGGTTTTCTGGTGGGAGGGTGGTTCTGTAGAGGCAAGAGATGCTTCTGATTAAACTGTCATCCCTTGCAAAGGAAAATCTCTCCAGTGAAACCTGCATAAACTTGTGTGGGACTCAGGCGTTTGGTATCATAGACTGGAAATGGGAAGCACCCTCTGTAGTGACATGTGTTTGTCATGTTGGTGTAAGGAAGATGGTGAGTGTAAGCATTTCTCAATGCCTCGGGGAAGTGGAGGAGGAGAGAGACAAATTTGTCCTGTGACCCAGAGCACTTTTCTCATTGACTAATGAGAAGAACATTTGCAGCCCATTAATATGCATTACACTTTGCCTATTGCCTGACTTTGGCTGTATGGGGGTGACTGCTGGTCACTTGATCGTGCTGGGGGCAGAGGATTTTTGGGGGCAGGTACAAGTGCTGAGGAGACTCTGCTGTACCTGCTTGCCCAACAGTGGTGATCAAGCTGTGGCTTGCACTGTGGTAGTCATAAGTAGAACAAGGTCAACTGCCTATTTCAGTCAACATGACAGAAATAGAGTTCATCTCAATAAAATCCCAGCTCTCTCTTCCTGTCAAATTCTTGGTTGCAATTTTAGTATTTCTGTGATCAAGCCAAAGAAGAGGCTGTTCACCCCATGGAGGGGAAGTTGTTTTGAAGCCCAGGCAGGACAAGAGGAGTAACTTGAAAATTTACTTTAGGAGGGTCTGTGTGATTCAGGAATTGTTCCTGTCCAGTCATCACTGTGGCCATGTGGAAGATACATGGGTCAGAAGAGGACCTGTTCTCCTTCCTTTCTGGCGGTGACCACACCAAAGGAATGAAGTGGTTGAGCTGAAGCATCTTGTCTGGCAGAACAAAAATTTCCAGGTTCATAAATCTGCCTCTCCTTTAAACTGTTAAAACTCTGGTTTCACACAGATCCTCCCCTGCCTGCTGCTAAGGAATATTGATGCTCTCTTTGTTGGAGGCAAGAAGCTGACAGCTCTTTCTAATACAGACAGAAATGGGGTGGAGTGGAAACTGGCAATGAGTGGTAATCTAAATGAGCAGTGACTTACAATGCAAACCCTCTGCCATAAACAAATGAGTTAGGATGTTCTGTTAGGACAACCATTTGGAGTGGTTTTGTGATAGTTCAATTAGTTTCCTCCAAAACACCTGCAAACGCTGGAGTGCAACGCTGCTGACTGATGCGCTTTGCCTTGCAGCCTGACTACAAGCTTCACTTGTCCCCTTGTGTCATCCTGGATGGAGAGAGGGTTTGGAGCCAGGGGTCCTTCTCCTTGGTTAAGCAGGCACGTGAGCTGTGTCGTTCTTGGTCCTGAGAGAGGCTGATGCAGGTTCAGGTGATCTTGGAGAAAATGAATGGAGAGGGTGGTTTCACCACACTGAACAGTGCTGCTTTGTTGGTGAAGCTGCTCTGCCCTGTGCCCCTGAGCAGGGACAGAGATGCCCATCCCAGCCGCTGCTCCCTCCTGCCCTCCACTGTTTTGGCACAAGTGCTGGTGCAAATTCAAGAAGTGGCCTGGTGTGAAGAGAGGTGGAGGAAGCGGGGGATCCATGCCTCTCCTGATGATTCTTGCCTTAGTGGGATGAGCTCCCCAAGCCACATGTCAGTGCACACACATGCAGGCAGCAAGACAGGAGCAGCAGCTGGAGGTGATGCAGGCACAGAACGCTGGTTTTAAAGGTTGCTTGCAAACCAGGACTCCTAGTGCTGGTAATCTGGGCTGCAATTTGCCTCACAGTAGTCAGGTCACTTGAGGCTGTAAGTAGGGCTTGTAAGAGCTCTGCTCTGCTACGGACACACATCTGCTGTCTATCCGAGTTTCATCTGGCTGTGCAGTACTGCATTTTTTTTCACACGCCTGACCTTTAGAACCTGTCTGGTGTTCGCAGCTGTGGTCCAGGTGGAAGGCCTGATGTGGAGGCTTGCTCTGGAAGATGAGCACCTTGTCACCAAAGACAGGAGCTGCCCCTCCCAAGGTGAAGCCATACAGGGGCTGCCACTGAAGCAGCTGCAGCAGCAATTAAAACAAGTACTTCTGAAGATCTGTTCTGGAAAGCTTCCAAGTGCAGATAAGCTGTAAAGGTCATATTCCTGTCCCGCTTCCCCTTTTGCTTATGGGAATGAAGGCAGAAATTTGCAAGACAGAGTATTTTCTCTCTTGTGGCTCAGGAGGAAGAAGCCACATTGGACAGTGTAAGAAAAAACAGGAGGGAAAGCACACAAAAGGCAAGAGGTGACACTTCTGGCAGATAAGTAGCCGTCCTCTCCAGCATGAGGAAGAAAGGACTTAGCCTCAGCCAGTTTTACAAGTGGGCACTAGGGTCAGGTAGTCAGGAGGACACTTACAGCACCTCTCAGACAGGAGCCTGGAAGGTCCCTCAAAACCCCCCTGTCCCATGGTGTCAGATGTGGCATGCCCTTGTTTACCCTGTGCATGTCTATCTGCAGTCCCCAGACTGCCGGGACAGGACAATTGGATATTTGCCTCTGGGAAGGAGACCTTGTGCCAGTGTACTGAGGGGCAGCGTTTGCCTTCACTGGATCAATAGGGTGGTTTGGGAGAGATGTGGAGTGGGATTCGGCCCAGATGGATGTCAATAGTGCTTCAACTTTCTGAGCTCACGGTTATTTTCAGGGCAGCAACTATTCATGCATTTATTTTCCAATAGAGCTGACATGAATAATTTACCTTCTCTGCTCTCCTTTTGAAGCCAGGAGGTACAAGCCTCTGTGACCCCAACTACTGAACAGAGCTGTAGGAATGACTGTAACTGGGCTTTCTCCAGTCCTCTTGCTTCATGGCTCTTCCCCCCATCAATAGTGTCTTCCACTTTGGTTCTTCTAAGAAAAGACAGAGTGAGGGATCTCACCCCATCTTTAAGAAAAGGAAGTAAGACTGTGTCTGTCCTGAATGTGATTTATAAATACCTTCAGAAGTCAGTTCCCTTTTTCTCTTCACACTCTCTTACTCCTTCCCTCCCCAGCCCTCATGTCCCCTCCTGCATGGCACAAATGTGCTGCCTGTCCCTTCCTCTTGACACGCTCCTGGTGTTTCTATGTGTGGGTGGTGTTGGGGCTCCAGGAGCACACCTTAGGAGTTCTTGTGACTGGAGTCTGTTCTGCTCCTTATGGTACAGGTGCCCTGGGGAAGTCAGTCACTGCATGCTCACCAAAACAGCTGCTGTATAACAGTGAAATCATAATGATAAAAAGACTATTAAAGCAGTAAATCTTTGCCTGTCCTGCTGAGGTTCCAGGCCAGGCTGCAGCCAGAGGTGGTTGGAGAAACCTAAATACAAATGAATGAGTTAGATCCAGGCAGCTTTGAGAAACTAGCTGACTTTACCAAAGCGAGCTTCTCTTTAACCATTCCTCTGTTGCTTTAATGGTGGCATATACTGTCAGATGAGGAGAAATATGTTTGTTTTGAAGCCCTGGATAAAGGTCCCATAGAGGAATTAAAATATCAGTCTGTAGCTACCTTTGTTCAGCAGAACTGTACAAATAAAGATGTGAACACAGATAATCTTCTCACCCAACCTCTGCATCTTGAATATGTTGAACCACTTCCTGCTCCTCCCAGCATGCAGCCGTGCCCAAGCTGAAGGGTCATGGGGGTGTTTATGGGGCTACTGGAGGCAAATTCTCCTGAGCTAGCTTGGATCCTGCTTCAGCTGCTGTTGAACCTGACCCACCACAGCTGCAGCAGCCCGGGGTGCTGTAAAGCCAAGATCTGCAAGATAGCACAAGGAAGGCAAGGATGTCTCCAAGGCCATCTGCAAGGACATCCACAAGGACTAAGGGTGAGCACACACACAGCCCCACGCCAGCAGCTGAGACCTAAAATGGAGCAGGCATGGAGGTCAGCAGATAAGGGTTCACTTCATCTGTCTAACCACCTGTGTTGTGGCTGTATTTAAGAAAACCTGCTCACTGTTGTGACCTCCTTGCCTGAATGGTCCCATGGTATGCCACAAGGAAGGGACATCCAGAATCATGGATGGAAATCTGTTGTTGGAAATCTGTTGGAAATCTGTTTCTAGTTGTGTCCTTCAAGGGTCAGTACTGGGACCAGTACCATTCAATATATTTATTGATGACCTGGATGAGGGAATAGAGTGCACTATCAGAGAGTTTGCTGATGACACAAAACTGGGTGGAGTGGCTGACACCCCAGAAGGCTGTGCTGCCATTCAGAGGGACCTGGACAGACTGGAGAGTTGGGCAGGGAGGAATTAAATGTATTACAAAGGCGAGTGTAAAGTCTTGCATCTGGGAAAGAACAACCCCAGGTACCAGTATAGGCTGGGGACTGAGCTGTTGGAGAGCAGCACAGGGGAAAGGGACCTGGGGGTGCTGGTGCATGGAAGGATGACCATGAGCCAGCAATGTGCCTGCCCTTGTGGCCAAGAAGGCCAATGGTATTCTGGGGTGCATTAGAAGAGGGGTGGCTAGTAGGTTGAGAGAGGTTCTTCTCCCTCTCTACTCTGAATGTAGTGCATGTGTGTGCAAACTGAAGTGCATTAAAACCTATCGGGTATCAAAGAATGCTTAAAAACCAAATGGGCAAACTTAAGTAGTAAATACATGTAAGTTCAGTCTGGCACCATGGAGATTTGTGTTTAGCCAGTTCATGCAACACGTGCTGAAGCACAAGATACTGGTTTGCAATTTTAATACTGTGCTGCTTAACACCTTTGCTTTCCCCAGGTTTCCCTAATTTCTCCTCGGTAATAGTAGTGGTTGGGTAGCTTTGGGCAAGGCATTTGGGTGCTGTGCATAGCTGTGTTGGAGAAGGTAATAATTATTTTTTTTTAATCTCAAAAAGAGAAAAGGTCCCTGATAAGAATTGTTTATTGTGGAAGCAGTCTTTCAGTAACACAAAACTCCAGTTTAGGAACACTTAAGGAATGTTGCACCCAGATGGGTGAGAATTTTGATGGCTATTTTCACATCTGTTCAATATTCAGCCTGTGTTTTCAGTAATCTTTACCCTTCTTGTGAAGTTGAACGGGTCTGACTGGATTTTGTGCAATTAGTAGACTGAGAGTTTGTGAGGATTTGCTTCAATTCTGAGATGATTTCTCTTTGTCTGCTTGTGGTTTTCTACAAGTGTCTGAGCAACTGCACCATGATGTCAAAACATTTGAAGAAAATGAATGTCAAAATCCTGTGTGCGGCTACTGCTGGAAGTGGGAATTTAACTAAGATCTGCCAGCTTTCATACTAAAAATTCTTGTATGCTTTTCAGAAAGCAGAAGTTTGGTTGTTAGGGGATAGATAAGTCATGTCTCTTATGGGTGTTGAATTACAGAAAGCAAAAGTGTTTATAAAGCATTGAATATGCTCAGAAAAAAATCACAGAGGGATGTGGTTTTTTGAGAGCAGGAAAAAGGCCGATCTTAATGCCATAATAAAATATATTAAGGATGAAGTCAGTAAAAGTTATGTAGGAAAGTCTCTGAAAGCAGGGACAAATAGAATCTTAAAGTCAACATTCTTAGAAAAAAAAATGTAAGTCAAATATGATGCAAAATTACATTTGACCTCCCTTTGTATTGTACAAAAACTTGGCAAAGGCTGAGTACCCTTCAAAGGGGAATAGTGCTTGCTGTGGGTGAGCTCAGCACAGCTTTTTTGTGAGGTGAGCTCCTCCATAAACTAATCACGAAACATGTACTCTTCAAAGATCTACTTGCAGGAATTCCCTGGGCTTACACTCTGGAAGGAAAGGGAGCCCACGAAGGTTGGTCAATTTTTAAATACCCTTCAAACCCTCCGAGGAGCATTCCTTTGAGTAAAAAATTGGGTATAGGTGGTAAGAGACCTGCATGGATCAGCAAGGAGCCTCTGAAGAAAATCTCCTGGAAGAAATTTACATCTCATGGAAGAAGGGATTTGACACTTGGGAGAACTATAGGGATGTTGTCAGAGTATGTAGGAAGGCAACAAGAAAGGCCAAAGCCCTTTTGGAACTAAAACTGCCAAAGGAAGTAAAAGGAAACAAGAAGAACTTTTTCAAATATATCAGTAGTAAAGGGAAGAATAGGAAAACTGGGAGCCCACTGCTGAATGAGGCAGGAGCCCTGATAACAGAGGATGCAGAGAAGGCAGATTTGCTGAATACCTTCTTTGCTTCAGTCTTTACTCCCATGACCAGCCCTTGTGAACTTCAGATGCTGGATATAAGAGAGAAAGCCTAGAGGAGGGAAGAGTTACCACTGGTCAATGAAGACTTGGTTAGAGATCAGTTATGCAAATTGAATATACACAAGTCCATGGCCCCTGATGGGATGCACCCAAGAGTGTTGAGGGAGCTGGCTGATGCTATTGCCCTACCACCCTCCATCATTTTTGAGAGATCGTGGCAAAAAGGAGAGGTGCCTGAGGGCTGGAGGAAAGCCAGTGTCACTCCAGTCTTCAAAAAGAGCAAGAAGGAAGATCTAAGCAATTACAGACCAGTCAGCCTCACCTCCATCCCTGGAAAAATAGTGGAGTGGCTCTTTCTGAAATTGTGACTGATTGAGTAGACGCAGGGAAACCAGGGGATGTAGTCTACCATGACCTTAGTGAGGCTTTTGACGCAGTCTCCTGTAATATCCTTGTGAGCAAGCTCAGGAAATGTGGGATAGAAGAATGGATGGTGAGATGGATTAATAACTGGCTACACAACAGAGCCCAAAGAGTGGTGATGAATGATGCCTAGTCCAGTTGGGAACCTGTAACTAGTGGAGTCCCCCAGGGATCAGTGCTGGGTCCAGTCCTGTTCAACATCTTTACCAGTTACTTTGATGACGGGACAGAGTGTCTTCTCAGCAAGTTTGCTGATGACCCAAAACTGGTAGAGTGGCTGATTCACCTGAAGGCTATGTGACCATTCAGCAAGATCTGGACCTACTGGAGAGATGGGCCAAGAAGAACCTAATGAGGTTCAACAACAACAAGAGTGCAGAGTCCTGCACCTGGAAAGGAATAACAAAATGCACTAGTACAGGTTAGGAGGTGATCTGCTAGAGAGTAGCCCCATGGAGAAAGACCTTGGAGTCCTGGTGGACAAGTTATCCATGGGTCATCAATGTGTCCTTGTGGCCAAGTGGGCCAATGGTATCCTGGGGTGCATTAAGAGGAGTGTATCCAGCAGACCAAGGGAGGCTCTCGTCCCACTCTCCTCTGCCCTGGTGAGACCTCACCTAGAATATTGCATCCAGTTCTGGGATTCCCAGCTCAAGAGGGACAGGGATTTACTTGAGAGAGTACAATGGAGGGCTATGAGGATGATTAAGGGACTACCTTATGAAGAAAGGCTGAGAGACCTTGGGCTTTTTAGTCTGGAGAGAAGACTGAAAAGGGGATCTAATTAATGTGTATAAATATATGAGGGCTGGGTGTCAAGAAGGAAGGGACAACCTCTTGTCACTAGTGCCCTGTGGTAGGATGAGGCACAGTGGATTCAAGATAGAGCACAGGAAGTTCCACCTCAACACAAGGAAGAATTTCTTTACTGTAAGGGTTACAGAGCTCTGGAACAGGCTTCCCAGAGAGTTTGTGGAGTCCCTTTCTCTGGAGACTTTCAAGACCTGTCTAAATGCATTTCTGAGTTACCTGCTCTGGTTTTGGTTATGCTCTGGAAGGGGGGTTGGACTTGATCTTCAGAGGTCCCTTCCAACCCCTGACATTCTGTGATTCCTCAGTCCATATTGCTAGTGTTGAGTCAGAAAACAAGATACCTAAAGCGATGATGCCAAGTGTTTTCAAGGAAATATTTGCTTTAGGACATATGTTGATTTGTGAGGATCCCCAAACATAAAAACGCCATTTCTGCATCCCCTAGCTGGGAGTACCCATTTCAGGAGGTGAATAGAGAAAGAAGCCCATGGCAAGCTCCTTCCCCAAGCCAAAGTATGGCTTTAAAGGACAGTTTTGAGGAAATCACAAGCTAACCCTCCTCTCTCTGGTGAGCCTGGTGCTGACCATAGCAAGCTACAGACAAAGAGGAATAGAGAACATGAGAAAGATGTAGTGGTGTTTCACACTGGCACCTCCAGGAATCTGAGACCAGTGCATTTCTTCATTTTATCTGTCTCACTGGGGTGGGCAACTGCTAGCCCAGTAATTACCTGGCAGTATTAGAAGCCTAATTTGCCTTTTGTTGGGTATCATGGTGACTTACAATTTACAAGCCTTCAGAAGGTAGTACCTTCAGACTGCAGCCTTTGCTAGTGTGAGAATGAAGGTGACTTGCTTGCTGATAGTCCTTGCCTGTGTTTGCTCTTGGTGGGACCAGGTTACTGGACGTGAAGCTGCTGCATGTGAGAGCCTTGCCCTGTCTCCCCTGTTCTCTCCAGCACACAGGAGATTGGGTGCCCTACCCTGTCACTGAGACTCAAAACCAGAAGTGAGGAACGTTTAGGGAAAAGCAACTGTTTGTTTCAGTGATGGCTATGAGGAGCTGCTGTTTAAGTTGGAACTATTAAATAGGTAATCAAGAACTCACTTCTTCTGAAATCTTATCTGGCTTTGTGAGATGTTTAAAATCAGAACTGCTGAATTGTGGTATTATTGCATTTTACACTATTTTTGGTGATAGTCTCAGTTTGATTGGTAATCACAGCTTGAAAATCCCAGCTGACAAATGAAGTCTCTGTGTACTCCGCAGAACCCAAATCTTTCGGGACTAATTCAGGTTCAGTGTTACCATCCTGACAACATCTTATCTGCTCTACTCTCACCTTTCCACCTCTAGGTCAAGGGGTCTGCATTCCTGGTTGTAGGTAAAGCTCTCCAGCACCCCCTTCATCAGAGAGGACACAGTGGGATGCGTTGTTCTAGAGGTGCCACTTTTCTGATATGGTGGATTGACACATGAGGAATTGATACATGATTACACGTGTCTGCTGAACCAGGATATACTAAAACGGAGAAGGAAGGGGTGCCAAAATACCATGCTGCTGCCTGGTACCCTCCTGGTGCTTGATGAGTGATCCATACAGCATGAAAATAATTTTTCACCTTTTGTAGCACCTGTAACAACGGTGAGAGCTCATTGTTTCACCCATGTCAAGGTCTGAAAGAAAGGATGAAAGGGGTTTATACTGATCCCTAAAATCTTGTCTTCAAGGCTCTATTGCTTTCCTGTTCCCACTGGGAGAGTCCAGCTTAATCCAAATGCTCAAGATCTTTACTGGACAAGTAGGGACTGCCAGTGTGGCAGAAGCTGGGTTTGATCCGAATCTGCATAATGCGGATCAACTGGATCGTTTTCTACCTGGAGGTGTGGCAGCCAGAGCCCTAGGGGCCCAGCCGGCTTCAAGCTGCGTGTGGGGGACATCTTCTGCCTTCCCGGTGGTTTACAGCTGCCGATCAGGGAAGTTTTTGTTCTTGTACTCAAAGTACCTTGTTTTTGTTAGAAGCAGATTGCTTGGAAAAGAGTCTAAATAAAAGCCTCCTTGATTTGTTGCAACTTGCACATAGCCAAGCTGCTTCTTCGGGGGGACTGGGGAGGCCACCCAGCACCATCCCACTTCCCCGAAACTCCAGGAACGTGGGGCTTTGCCCTCCCTGCCTGCTTCGAAGGTGCTCAGCTGCCTCGCTGGCCCCCGAACCTCAGGACCGGGGGGCTTTTCCCTCCCTCCCCTGCTTCCAAGGCATCCGCTCTCCTCGCCGTCCCTTCCCTAGGACTTGTGTAAATGGCTCTGCCAGTGGGAACGGTGCGCCTGGGCTCCGGGAGCCCGCACCGCTCGCCGCCAGCTCTCTTCCTTCCACCGGCAGTTGCGGAGCCGGTGGGGACGGGGAGGTTGCGCATCCTTCGGGGGCGCAGCTCCCTGAGCCGGTGGCGCGGACCGGGAGGGGCTGTTTCCAGATGAAAGACTGATTCGGGGCGTTTCGGGGGTGTTCCCCGCCGTTTCCCTCTTCGGGTGCGCAGGCGGGCAGCACAGACGGGCCCGGTTCCGTTACCCCGGCAGTCGGTCCGGTCCTCGCCATTCCCCTCCGGTGCCCCGGGCTGCCTGCGCGCACCCCGTCCCGCAGGGGGCGCTGCCGGGGGAGGCACCCGGCCTCCCTCCGTCTGTCAGCGCGGTGCAGCTGCTGCCCGGGGCGCCCTCCCGATTGGCTGCCGATGACATCACCTCCCGGCCTCCCGGCGGGACGGTGGCGCCCCCATCCCCGCCCCGCCGCCCGCCGCCGCCCCGCTATTGGCCGGCAGGGCCGTCTCTCGCCGCTCGCTCTGCCCTCCCTGGGTCGTACATTTACGCGGTAGCAAAAGAGAAAGTAATGAGGATGGTGCGGGCGGCGCGCGGGGCAGGGGGACGCGGGCGGCGTGCGGGGCAGCGGGCGCGACACGCAGCAGCAGGGGCGGCCGTGCAGGGACACGACGTACCGGACCGGAGTGCGCCGCGCCGGTTAGTGCGGGGGGAGGCGGAACGGAGCGCAGTGGGACGCCGTGCGATGCCGTGCGACGCCGTGCCTCCTTGGACCCGGGTGCTGCGGGAGGTCGGGCAGAGCTGCCGCGGCGCGGAGCACCGGCCTGACCGGGCTCGCCGCGCGGGGGGTGGCGGACCAGTGTTCCTGCGCCCGGGGGTAAAACTTTGGTTTTCCTCTTCATTTTTGCGGTTTCCCCCGGTCCCTGGCTGGGGGCGTTGTGTTGTCTCCGTCGTTTCTTTAATTTATTTTATCGCATCAGGCGGAGGCGCTCGGGGCTTGTTTGTCCTTTTTTTTCCCCTCAGCAGCCAAAAGGGGCGAGGGGAGCTCGAGAATACAAGAATAGGCTGGAAAACCTCCCAGGTGAGCCGGGGCCACTCCGCCCGGCCCCGGGACCGCTTCCCTAGACGGGCGGGTGGGTCGTGGAACCTTTCCGTGCTCCGGAGCTGCCCGCGGGCTGCTCCCGATGATGGCTCATGCGGAGGGGAGGCAGCGTCTTCCAGGCTGCCCAGGGAGGGGGTCGTGATGTTCGTGCTGGGACATCCCTGTGCCCCTTACTCACGTCCCCGGCGCGAAGCTGGAGGGGGAAGACGAAGCGCTGTTCGCAAGCGCTCGCTAGGTTTTGGGGCTTTGGCGGAGTTGTTGAAGTTGCTGTGAGGATGTTTGTTTTCCAGCGAGAGCCGCGGCTTCTCTGAAAGTTGCTGGGGGAGGGGAGGCACCGTCGGACTTTTCTTAGGTTGTTCTGTTCTTCTTGCCTTTCTTCCTTCCTTCTCTAGTGGAGCATGGTGGGTGGTGGTGGGTTTAATTCCGCATGATGTCTCCGAGCAAATGGTAAACCAAAGGTTGGACAGGCTGCAGCCTTGGTTGGGGCAGAGGGGACCCTTCTTTTTAGAACCTGTGAGATGTGCTGGGAAGGAGGGAACCACTGCTCCAGGACTGCTGGGCAACAGCAGCCTGTCCGCGGCCTGTGGGAGCTGGATTAGACTCTCTAATGGGGGGGGGGAATGGATGTGCAGGGCATATGCTTTCATTCTATAAAGATCCCCAGAAACTAATTTTCCTGTTTGTTTTGTTTTGGTAGGTTTTCCATGTGTTTAGCTTAATGTGTTAAAGTTTGTAATAATCTTGGAGATTTTATTCACAAGCTAATTTGGTTCTAACTTGCTGGAGAAGTTGCCTATCACAGCTGACACATTGAGATCATCCTGCGTGTTCCTCGGAGTAGTAGAGTCAGCCCAGTAGCTGCTTCCTTTGCAGTAAGCAGTAGGAAGGAGAAGATGTGCCTTTCTGTCATTATCAGTTGCAAGCCTTGCAACTCGGGGTTTCAGAATAGCTCATCACCATCTGCATATAGACAAATGCCTCCTCCTGGGTGTAGCAGCACAGTCCAGGCGGGTCGCGTGTATTCTGTGTACCATGTGTACGTGTGCAGATAGCTGAAGTATTTGCTGCAGGATTGGAAAGGGTTTTTTAGCAACTAGTGTTAGCTGCTAACTGTCAGAAGGGCTTGTTAGACTGTCACCCATGGGCTGTATCTGTAGACTTGTGTGATTTCATGACCTATTCTTCCCATTCCCCCACCCTTTTTTTCTTTTGCAGGGTGATCTTGAGTTCTTCCTAACTTGCTAGTGCTCAGCCTCCTCATGCCTCCATCTCCTTTAGACGACAGGGTAGTAGTGGCACTTTCAAGGCCCGTGAGACCTCAGGATCTCAACCTTTGTTTAAACTCTAGCTGTCTTGAATCTGCCTCTTCTGCTGGTGAGAGCCACTCCAGTCTGCTCAGTGCAGCTGTTGTGTCCCTAAAGACTGCTAATCTCACGTATATGCCCTCATCCAACGGCTCTGCACGCTCCCTGAGTTGTGGATGCAGCAGTGCCAGTTGCTGCACTGTGTCAACATACGACAAGGACACTCAGGCCCAAACTCAAGTGAGCACCAGTGTCGGAGCCTCCCCTGCCTGTCCTGCCAACCAAATGGTCAACAGCAATGAGAACGCTGGCAGCTTGAGCCCCCTGGGTGGAGTGGGGAGCCCGGTCTCGGGCACCACCAAGCAACTCACGAGCATCAAAATCATTTACCCCAATGATTTAGCAAAGAAGATGACCAAATGCAGCAAGAGCCACCAACAGAACCAAGGGCCTGTCATCATTGACTGCAGGCCGTTCATGGAGTATAATAAGAGCCACATTCAAGGGGCTGTCCACATTAACTGTTCCGACAAGATCAGCCGGAGAAGGCTTCAGCAGGGAAAGATCACAGTCTTGGACTTGATCTCCTGCCGGGAAGGCAAGGACTCCTTCAAGAGGATCTTTTCCAAAGAAATCATAGTTTATGATGAGAATACCAATGAGCCAAGCAGAGTAATGCCCTCCCAGCCGCTCCACATAGTACTGGAGTCACTCAAACGAGAAGGCAAGGAACCCCTAGTCCTAAAAGGTAATCCTTCTTTTTGCCCGTGCATGGTGTCATGGTTTGCTCTGCAGTGCCTGTTCTCTGCCTGTTCTCTGGTGGCAGCCTTGCTGATGACATTCTGAAAGTGTCTGTTTATCTCTAAGGAAGGCTAGTGTGCCTTGGGTCACTGGTGGCAAAGCAAATACCAAAAAATGGAGCTGGTAGTGGGGAGATGCTTGCTCTTCTCTGACTGTTGTCCTTGAATAGTGGAAACTGGAAAGCAGGTAACTGGAAAGAGGAGGAAATGTGCTTCATGGTGTCTGTGCAGACCAAGAATTTCCCCTGTTACTTGGTCTGAGTATTTATAGTCCAAGGGGCAGAGGTCCAGTCGTTACACTTCTCTTTTAGGTGATCAGACTGACCTTTACTGAAGGTAAACAACTCAGGGGTACTGAAGAGTAGAAGGGAGGAGGGAAGATGAGGGAGGCCACTTGGTCTGAGGCATTGCATCATGGACTGGTCAGCAAAACTTGGAGAAGTCAAGCCTTGATTTAGTGGTATTGGGTCACAGTAATGAAGAGAGGAAGGTAATTAATTTAAAAAGTGATCTGAAAGTGTTTTGTTTACATGTACGTATGCTTATGTATGTATACGGCCTTTTCTGTAAAAGCTCCTGTTTAAAAATCCAGTGGTGTTTGGTCTATCCCTTAATCCTCTGGGAGATATGAGCCCCACCAATTAAGGCAGCATCCAAGGACACTTCCCTTTCTTCACTTCATTCTGTAACTCCTATTTATAACAATGCTGCCCTCTAGATTGAATCTCCTCTCCCCTGGGTGTTTATGCCTTGCAGGGACATGGTTGGCAGAGCCTGGCTGTGGCACTGATAAACTACAGAGGGATTTATTGCTTAGCTCACACCGTCTGCATTTAATTCACTTAATTTTTCTGTACAGCTTGTGACTTCCAACCTGCATAACGTGGCAAGAGAATGGCTAGGGCTGATAATTGATCCCTTTCCCTCTGGTTAGTTTCATAGTTTTATAGCAGCTAAGGGTCCTGTGAAGTACCCTCCTGTGTGTGCATCTTGTGGAAGTTTAGAATTGCCCTGAGCTTGCTCCTAGCTAGTGTATGGTCACGCTGGGCTTTGTTGCAGATTTCCAGTGTGCTTTTATTGAATCTGTCAGGTTATGGTGCCCTTCATTTCTAACAGGGTGAGAGGAAGTGCTTTGCAGAGTGAGGTTTCCACTGAAGTCCCACATTCCTGGTGGTAGTCTTTGCAACTAGATCTATGGTTTTAGTGTTTCCTGTCATTAGAAAAATGGGATGCTGAAACTTTTTTCTCAATGTTTCTTTGAAAATACAGAGGCTCCTGAAAACTGGACCTCAAACTGGAAGTTTTGTAGTACATGAAATAAAGATGTCCTGGCTGAGATGGAGCCACAAAGCCCAACTAGGGGGCAGCACTGAACTATTGGGCATCTGTCTCGAAGACGTTCCTAAAAGAAATTCCCTGCCCAGACTGCTCTGCCAACAGATCTGTAAGTGCGTTAGGAGACAGAGGAAGCCCAAATGCTATGGTCTTTCGATGTAGTGATGAGCTAGGCCACAGCAGACCTCTCGTGGGGAAACAAGCTCCTGGAGGAGCTACCCCCATCACCTCAACACATCTCCTGTCCTTTGAGGTGGGGCACAAACCGGGGTTAAATGGAGCTAACTAAAGCAGCATTTAGAAAGGCTGTGATAAAGTTTCCAAGCTGGAAGAGCAGTGCTGGAAGTGCTGGTTTAGTGTCACCTATTTAGTTTTTGCATCATGCTTCAGCAGCCTGAGAGCTGATGTGTGCATG
Organism: Heliangelus exortis; assembly: GCF_036169615.1. NCBI lineage: Eukaryota > Metazoa > Chordata > Aves > Apodiformes > Trochilidae > Heliangelus > Heliangelus exortis. The sequence continues at coordinate 26,261,495 of NC_092424.1, read as the reverse complement.
TCCCTGGGTTCAGGCACTGAAATGAAACTGGGGTAGCTGGTGAGCCCTCTTTGCCTCCATTTGTTATTTCAAGCGATTTCTCCCGCTTACTGTGATCCGATCCTAATTTATTGCCAGTGCATCTGATCCCCATGTTGTGTTTGCAAACACTGGTTGCTAGCCTGGCTGTCCAAGCTTATGTCCCCCTGATCCAGTGCCACCTTCTCCATGTTTGGTGCTGCCTGTCAGCCTGTGTCCCTGTTGCTGTTTTCATGGCACAGTGTCGTGCTGCGAGGCGAATCCCATCAGCAAAGCTGAGAGTTGGGTTACGGTGGTAACCCTGAGCTCCGGGTTATGGTGGGCTGGGGTAGCGATGTGGCCCTCTCTGCAGTTAGGTTTTAGGTGGCTGAGTCTCTTTAAGCAGCAGAGAAATGCTGTTTCCAAAGCCCAGTCTGTGATCTACAGATAAATATATGTATGTATGAGGCACCTTATTGGGCTCAAGTTAAAAAGAGGTGGCCTGATTTATTTGTAATGTAGCAGACCAGTGTATAAACTAGCACTGTGATAAAGGAGTATTGAGGCTTTATATATGCTGTGTTATAGGGGAATTTTAAGACTTCTGTTCCTTCTTTCTTATCAATGCCTCTTTGCTGTTCCCTTTAATGTGGAGCTTTTTTTTTTTTTTTTGGCTCATAAATATAGCATTTACATAATTTCAATTTAAGCTTTTTTGGAAGCAGAGATTTGCTTATTTCTCTGTTCATGAGGCACAACAGCACTTGTGACAGGCATAAACCCTGATTTTTATAATAAGAAGAATTGTACTTAAAAGTGCTGCTACACTAGCAGCTGAAGCTACTGCTCAATCTTTACACAAACCTGGAGGAAGTTGTGTTTGCCTTTTGTACACACATACCTTCATGCTAGACCATGGTATTGCATGCTTACTGAAGCCTAAAGGTCTTCCTTCTTATAGATTTGATGGGTCGTTGTGTTTTTTGGTGTGGTTTTTTTTTTTGTCTGGTTGGTTTGGGGTTTTTTTGTTTTTTGTTTTTTTTTTTTTTTGTTTTTTTTTTTTTTTTTTTTTTGGTTGGTTGGTTGGTTTGTTTTTTTTTTCTCAATAGAAGGAGAGAAGGAAAAAGGTGTCCCTTCTGCCTGGTGTCAAAACTGTTGCTGAATTTGGGGAGGGAGAGTGTGGAAGTGTGTGGCTCTGGGCAGGCTCAGCAGCCCTGTCCCTCCTCGGTGATGTTGTGCCCCTTTCTCTCCTGCAAACCCAGTGGTGAGGAACCTGTCCCTTCCCTGAGCACCTCGTAGCAATAGTGGTTGGGAGCCTTGGGTTTTTGTGTGCTTGCGTTTGCTACTGGGACCTAAAAATAGAAGTGGGAAATGGATTTGCATGCAGATGAAATATTTTACACAGAATAGAATGTTTAGATTTTCAGTTCAGCGTCTTTTCTAAGTTAAATATAAAAATGAAACAAAAAATGAAAAATTGAAGCGCCTGTGCCAATACATTTCAACAGTGTTTCACACAAGGAGTTACCTTTGTCTCCCTGGCCCTTGTCTAGCAGTTTACCATCCTGCCCTTCCTTTTCTGCCTTTGAGTAACAGCGGCAGGACCCTTGTGAACCCACTTTTGTTTAGCTTTTACAGGAGTCTCTGTTTGACTGCAGGAAAATGCCAAATTCAAAAGCAGATGTGCAAAAGGTGCAAAAATTTTCCCTGGCATGCTTTAATCTGATGGCTTGACTGCTGCAAGGGGGATGGGGAGGAAACGACTGGTGTTGATAACAACTGGTTTCTTCTCTGTTCTTGTTTCTGGTCTGAGGAGCTTATTTATACTCTGGCTTTCAGTATTCTCATTGCTCATCTATCAGGGAAATAAATAAAGTGGCTTGCTCCCATTATAGCAGGGAGTGTAAGACCTGCCAGCAAACCACTTCATGCTTTCTGCTATGGTTTAATAATAGCTTCAGATCTCTTACCACACTCAAGTCTCATGTCAGTGAAGTTGAAACAACTACAGAGGGACCAAATCACTTATAAAAGGAATGTTCTGTGTTGTGCGTTATTTGTGTAAAATAGTCTGATCAACTGCCTTTGTAATACCTGACCTAGTTACAATCTCTTGCAAATACATTATTAACTATGTAGTTTAGCAGTGTCAGTGTGACTTTAAACCCTAAGTGGATTACACTGCACAAGTGTATTTGACAGTAAAAATTAATGCAATGCTTGACAAATCCAGATGACCAACAAAACACGTGCCTGGCACTTATCACCACCAAAGATCTTCACTGAATAATTATTAGATCATGGTTCTAATAGGGAAATGTATATTTTTAAGTGTTAAGTAATGCATGTGAAACATTCAGTGTGTTTAAAACTAGAGTGTGTTCCCTCTGTGCTGTAAAAGAAATCTGGTCCCATCAGTCACTGGGGAAAAAACTGCTGGCTTTGTTAGGGCTGAGATTTTGCCTTCAGTTTTTAGACTGATTGCTGGAGCTTAAAGTAATATCTCTTTCTCCACATGAATAGATAATCATGTTTTCCATAATGCCAACCAAATTGGTTACTTGTCTGTCCCTTTTGCATACAAATAAACTGAAGCAATATTGTGGTTGGAGACCAGTGTCTTTTCTGTCCTTTGAGGGGCTGCTTCTGTGGAGGAGTGTATCTCAACAGTATGGGAAGTGTAGCATTTCCTCTCAGGTGATGCCATCTGAGGGCTTGAAGTGCTGGCTTGCACAGTGCCTATCATGTTTTCACTGTTGGTGATGCTGCCTTGGAAAGAGAGGAACAGGAAAGAGAAGTTTGGTTTTTGGCTCTCCAACTTCTTACACCATTGGAAACCAGACTAAGAGTCAAGAAACAAACTTACACTAGGCAAGGATCTCTGCTTGTAAAGAAATACCTGGCTCCAGCTTTGTTCAAACTCAAGGGATGTCTCCTGCAATGTTTCTGGTAGGTAGATGTTGGTTGTAACTGGCTGAATGCCCCATGTGATGCCCTTACCCTGTTGGAGGCGAAACACTACTATCAAAATCTTTATAGCTGTTTGCTGTTGTGTCTTCTGGCTTTTTACTATTAAGGTAAGCTCAGCCTTTTTGAGAGGCTCAGGGTGGAGGAGTGGCTATACTTAAGGTTTAAGTGGCACCAGGATATTAACTAATACAGATCTTTTTTTAGAGCTTATACATGATCGTTTTCCTTTCAAAGCAACAGCCAGTGATTTTATTACACTTAGGAGCACAAAAGTTTTTGATGAAATTAACTTGGCTTTGCAATGTATTTCAGATGCGGGATCAGCCCATAGTCTTCAGGCTGTGACTTTCTTTACTCTGTGAAAAGCCACATTATTAATAATTTTTATTTATACAAGCAAGTATGAAGTGAAGAAATGCCATAAATAGGAGCAGTGTTCACCCAGTCTTAACATTTGTCTGTTTTGTGTTTTTACCAGCCAAGCAGGAGAGAAATATTTCTGAAGTATTCAGTGTGGACCTGCAGAGCTATAGACGTCACACCGTTTAAAGAACTAGATTACAGTAATCTATGAAGATGACCTAATGCATCGTCCCTTTGTGTGTAGGATAAGATTATGTCTAGTCTCTTGGACTTGTTAGGAAGACTCTGGTGGGTCTGGGAGGGTGCTGGCTACAGAAATCACAGGTCTGACCTGCATTATCAAGAGCACTTGTTTGCCTGGAGCTTTGTTCCTAGGTGCTCACCTGAATCTGCTGTCAATGTTGTTGGCTGGTTGGTTGTTTTTTAAGAACTCCTCAGCACTCTAAAAGTTAAACTTTTTGAGGTGCTGGTTTTTGGTAATACGGGGCTTAAAGAAGATGGTAAGATATTGTGGATGTCATCTTTCTCCTCTTCCCTTGAAAGTCAAAGCTGGCAAAGGGTCCTTTTGAGAGAAAGCTGGATAAAGGTGCTGTATTGAGCATTGTGCTTTATTCAGCTGGCAGGTCTATCATGTGTCTGCCGTTCATCTGGTCTTGAGCTAGTGAATGTTGATGCCTAGGGTGGCAAGACTCACACTTCTGGGTTTGGCCACCAGTCCTGGCTGTGTCTCTCAATTCACCTTGCACTGAGGTGGAACAGGGGGTTGCTGTGAGCAGAAGACATGAGGGAGTTCAGCAGGGTTATTTTTGCAGCTGAGAAGTCCTGATGTGCTTGTGGTCTCTATGGGCTGACTGATGCTCTCTGCTTCAGTAGTGGTGCTGCAGGGTTTTATTTTTTCTTAATGCCTTGTGACTTTTTAGTAAAGAAAACTCTTTGCCTTTATCATAGGTATTAATTGAAGCAACCTTGTGCCTGGAAGCATCTCAGCCCACTGGAGGTCGGTTTGATGTGTTTTTTCCTTGCTGTGAAAGATGTGGGTTATCCAGGATCACATGTTCCTTCCAGACTTTTTCTCTGACCTGGTTCTGGAACTGTACAGCAGCATTTCAGAGCTGGAAGCAGAGTAGGGGGAGACTGGAGAAGTTTCTGTCCCATGTGATGCAGGAACAGGGTAAGCTGGCTAGAGGGATAATTCAGCTTAGAAAGCAGGACAGGCTTGGGGCCAGGGATGCTCTGGCCAAGGCAGTGCAATGCTTATTCTCTTGCTCTGTGGATAAGCATGTACAACAGGCTTGGCCTTGGACAAGTCATTTTAATCTGTTCTATGTTTTCTTTTTCTCTCCTTTGTGCTGTTTGTAACACTGAGCTCATCTCTCTTGTCACCATCAGTCTTAAGTGTGGTTGACTGGGTTCATCCATTATGAGGTTGTCCTGGAACAATAGCTGCCTGTTGGAGAGAGTCTTGAAGGTACCCCCTCGCCCTCCTCTCCTAACAGTGTATCTTTGCTAAGACACTCTAGGGGATTTTTTTTTCCTTTTAAAATTCAATGTTCATTTTTGTGTCTTTCTCTGCTTCAGAGGGATCACCTCCATTCTAAAGGAGAGCTCTGCCTCCAGTGAGACCGAAATACAGAAGGGGCACAAGCTTGTGGGGAGCAACTGGAATCTCCCAAGACTAGGTGCCACCTAGTCCCTCTTACCCTGAAGGAATCAGCATCCCGTTTCTGCTCTTAAGGGCTATACTAGGCTTGTCTAGCTCAACTACATCCACAGCTCCCTTGGCTGGGGTCCAGACATCCCATGAGTCCCTGCACTGGGTGGCTCCTACTGGGAGGGGTTTGGGGTTAGTGAGGTGTGGGGGGGATTGTATCACCTGTGTAATCACCTTCTGCCCTCAGTGGATGGGAGAGCTTGGGAACCATTGCTCTCACTAGGGTTTTCTAGGGGCTGCTTTGCAGGTGTATGTCACTATGTATGTTTTGAAGACAATGGCTTTGATGGAGAAAATCGGAAACAATAAATTAGAAAATTATGTAGACATGTTGGTTCCTACTCTTTTACTATGCTCTAACTTTAAAAAGTCTGCAGTGTGCCTAGGTTAGCTCCCACTTGATTCACTGTAACAGAGTACAACAGCTTCTACTTAAAGAACAAAAAATGTTAAACCTTGTCCACACATGAATTATCATGTATATTTTTTCTTACAATGGCTTAAAGAGACTTAGAAAATAGAAGATAACTTACAAGTTTCTGTCATACCAGTAAAATTTGTTGTCTCCAGTTTATTATGCCATAGTGTGATACTAAACCTTATGTAAGCAGTTGACCAGTAATGTTTTAAGGCAAAAGCTGTTATTAGAGCAACTGACCTGTACTGTGTTAGGTAATGGGCTCTAAGCTGTGCTAAGCTATTGGGTGGATATCTCTTCAGTTGACAGAAACTCAGAATAAGCCTTTTGCTGGTGTTTAGAACTTGCTGGCTTATTTTACATGCAAAACCACTTAACGTGATCATTTAACATGAGGTTAATCTTAGGTTCATAGGTGTTCATATTAGTCCTGTAAGACAGTGTGACATCTCTGAGGGATAACACAATGCTTGGGCTTTCTGGGAAGCCTTAGTGTTAACTCTCCTGTGGAGACTGGGTGACCTAGGCTGGTTTTGAGCTGGATAAGGAGATTCTTTGTTTGGTTGCTATTTAGCGTTGGGTTCTGTAAATAAGTGAAACTTTTTATTTTTTGTTTCTTGATCTTTCCCATGACTCTGGAGTATATGGATGCAAACTAGATCAACTTCCTCTTGACTTTTGGGGGTTTTCGGGTCAAGGCTCTGCCTTCCTGACCATCAGGATTGGTATAAAGTGCTGGCAGGGCTGGCCCTGAGGTTTGTGTGAGTGTGGGGGCTGGTTTGGCCTCATGCTAATTCCAATAGTTTGCTGCTCTTATTTTTGGACATTGTATTACTGGAATACATCGAGACATCACCCTTAACTTTCTCTGGGTTTTCTTTGTGTGCTTTGAAATTCCTTGCTGGAAAGTGTCAGATCGGAGTCCGATATCTCTAGCCAAAAGAATATAAGCTCTCTGCTTCCAAACAAGTTTAGATCCAGCAGAGATGGATAGCCTCAAATGCTGATGCAGTATATCAGCACCTTGTTTTCCTTTTGTACTAATGCAAATGTTGCTGATGTTTCTGATGGGCAGGAGCAGTGATTTGAACTGGAAAAGAGTTTGTGTTCATCCTCAGGAGAAAGAAAGCAGCCTGCTCTGTTCTTAAAAAGAAGCTGTCCTGAAAAGGTTGCCCTTAAAAGGTTAAAGTGAGTTAGTGGATGGCTGAACCATGAAAATGTCAGTGTTCACTAAAACATGAATTAAACAGAAATGTTCACTCCCACACATCCAGGATCAGATATCTGACACAGTGCTGGGACCATTCTCCCTCTGCAGACGTGCTGAGCCAAAGCCCTCTGGCTGGTGGCCATCTCCAGGCCAGGTGCTTGAGGCATACATGTGGTAATGGGCAAGGAGAGAACTGGTAATAGGTTAAAAAACAAACCAAACACAATGTTCTGAGTAAATCTGGTCTGTTCTACCTCTCTCGTAGCTCTTTGTCAATATAAAACTGTTTGTGGTATCTTTATTGCATTAAAATAGTTTCTCTTCCCTCCCCCTTTGCTTCCCCTGCCTCTTTTGTACATAGCTTTAGCATTTCTTGATGACCTTTTTGTTAATATAATTTCCAGTCGGAGCTTTTCACAGTAGAAGTATGTATTCCTTCAGGGTTTATGCTGACATTTCCAGTGATTATTTAATTGGACTTCATGTTAGCCTACATCCCCACGGGAACACATACTTTTGCTATGAGAAGTTGTAACTCATCTAATTTTAAGTTTCTGCTATAAATGCTTGCCCTCCAGGGAGGATAAGTCCAACCCTTGTCTGTTGCTGCAGAATAGGCACCGTAGTGCGTTTGGGATGTGGGGTTTCTTGTCTTGTTCCTAATTATATTGTTATATAGCTTAATCCTAGTACCAAAATTGAGAACAGGCCTTTTCTTTCACCTTTGTGAGCTCTCCTGGAGGATAACTCAGCCCTTGGAAGGATGCTGTCATGTGGCTTGTTTTCCTGTGAATATTTTTTTTGTTCTCCCTTTCAAGCAGGCAGACTGCATGCTCACCCAGCATAGGGTGATGTCCAGTTACAAAGCTTCATCCACTGTTTTGAATTTGGAAATGTGGTCCTGAAACATTGTCAGTGGCTTCTGGATGGGATAACAAGTATTCCAGAAGCAGTAACAGCATCTCTTGGAAGAGCTGGCAAATAAGGCAGGAAAGGGAGGTGTGTGACTTGAATGAGTGGTCAAACTCAAGAGTTTGAAGAAAAACTTTAACTTGGAGACGAAAAAGAAAAAAAATTCTCAAGAAAGCTTCCCTTGCAGCAGGTTAAGGGGGGAGAAAGACCCCAACCAAACAAACCCAAAACTTAAAACCCCACTAATTTGTGGGGTTCTAATTTCACTAATTTCAAATTTCTAATTTGAAACAATTTGTATGATCTAGTGGTCCTCGGAAGAGCAAAGGGCTGAGGGCTGAAGGTAGGCAGAAGGAAGTCATGTGTTCAGGTATGGGAGGCACAAGGAGTGACAGGAGGAACTTGGAGCAGAGCTGAGCAGAGCCAGCATCCCTGGGCACAGCCCAGCAGAGGAAGATGCTTTCAGTGGCTGCTCTCCTGCCTCCCTGGGACCTGTCCCTACCTCATCTGGGTGCGTGGTTCCTGGTGTCAAAGTACAACATGAAAGTAGATAAGACCAGGGACTGCAAAGGCCAGTGGGAGAAGATGTGTTGCAGTGAGAGGTATCAGCCATAGCAAGATGAAATTAACATGAAAACATAGGCTCATGTGCCTCAATGCCAGGGGAAAACCATTCCTTTTTATCTGGCATTATGCTCTTGGCTTTTAAAGGAACATCAAAGCAGTTGTATCAAGGATGTGTTTGTAACTCTTCTAGGCCAGAATTTGTGTACAAACTAACCTCTTGGGATAAATCCCACATGGAAAAAACCTGACACTGCAAGTTCTCTGGAATGCAGGGTCTTGCCTCTTTTTGAAGTGCTGTTGGCAGCTTGATTAGAGGCAGAGATTAAACTGAGTACATCGAGGTGGAAGCTGTTCTTTGTGAACTATGTTTAGTTTTACTTTTTCATGTTTGTTTAAAGATTAATCTTATGTTGCAAGGCTGATGCTGAATGCAGTGTGGGTGACAGGGAAAGAAACTATGTGATGTGTCTTTTGCACTTCCTATGGACAGGTGAGAAATAAGCTTGCAGGACCAGAAATTCTGACCTATTCTACTTGCTAGTAGTGATAGAAGTAGAAAAACCCCGTCAGATTTTGGAAAACAGTTGGGGCAATACAGATTGTTGAAGTAAGTGAACATACTTATGTTGTAAAAGGATGGATTTTTTCCAATCATCTCATTTAGCAGCAGGAATGATAATGTGGTAAAAAAGTCCTTGTGCCACTGTCGTCTCCTAGTACTGCAGAAGGTTAGACTTCCCTCTGTTGTGGACTTGAACCTCACATCAGATGGACACTCAGAGAACATTCATGAGGAAAAGAACTTGTGGGAGGCAGTAGATGAGAAGCTCAACATGAGCCATCAGTGTGTGCTCATGGCCCAGAAAGCCACCTGCATCCTGAGCTGCATCAAAAGAAGTCTGGCCAGCAGGGAGAGGGAGGTGATGCTGCCCCTCTGCTCTACTCTTGCGAGACTGCACCTGGAATGCTGTGTACAGCTTTGGAGCCCCATCACAGGAAAGATACAGACCTGTTGGAGAGGGTCCAGAGAAGGGCCACAGAGATGATCAGAGGGCTGAAGCAGCTCTGCTGCAAAGACAGGCAGAGAGAGTTGGGGCTAGTCAGCCGGGGGAAGAGAAGCCTCTGGGGAGACAAAGTAGAGGCCTTCCAGTCCATGAAGGGGCCTACAGGAAAGCTGGGATGGGGCTTTTCACCAGAGAGGGTACTGACAGGACAAGGGTTAATGGATTTAAAGTGAAAGAGGGTAGATTTAGGCTAGGTATTAGGAATAAATTCTTCACCATGAGGGTAGTAAGATACTGGTATAGGTTGCCTAGGGGCCTGGTTGATGCCCCTTCCCTGGAAGTGTTCAAGGCCAGGTTGGATGAAACCTTGTGCAACCTGGTCTAGTAGGAGGTGTCCTTGCCCATGCAGGGGGGTTGGATCTTTATGGTCTTTAAGGTCCCTTCCAACCCTAATTATTCTGTGATTCTATGATCAGCTTCCCTACAGTGTTTTAGAAACAAGAAACACACACACACAGTTTCTTTGAAATCTGAGGAACTCCTTTTTGTCACAGAGTGTGATCTGATTGCTCCCCACCCCTTTTGACAGAAGGGAGTTAACCTTTTCATTTCAACTTCCTGCTATGTGGGCCAAATACAATACAAATACAATAAATTCAACCATGTTGAGATGTCTACCTCAGTGAGGATGAGTCCTTAGTGCTGCTGAGCAGCAGCCCCATTGGTGAGAAGGACACTTGTCTTGGAGAGTATGAGCACTCTCATAATGACCTGCTTGGATAGCCCCCATTACTCTAGAAGAGGTGTGGAAAGCACAATTTTTTGTCAGAATTGCAAGTGGAGCTCTGCTTGGGCAAGGAAAATTGCAGTCTTGTGATGTTCAGGAAATGTGGGCATCTCTTCTTTCATAACTCGGGGTGTGCAAAGAGTGATACTCAGTATACATTGTGAACCATTTTTGCAGTGGCTAAAATGGTGCCAGCAATAGCTGTAGGGAAGTGTGATGGCTGGATCTTCCACTGCAAAGTCAATTTAGCTGTGGTGCTCCATGGGTGCATCCCCAATCATCCATCCTTTCCTTGCTATTGCCTTTGGTACCCAGTAGACTGCCTCTGCTTAAGACTAAGAGTACTGCAGAAGAAGTATGGTGGTTTAGGTGATTTTCTTTTGCTTTCCATGTCATCTGGTGGTGTTGGTGGTTGGCCATATCTGGTTGGTCATGGCCCAGATATAAGATGCTTTGTGCATGGCTGTAAACATCTACAGATGTCGTTGTGTTAGCTGGTGGTATGAAGAGACTCTGGGTGGTTGTCTGCATCCTGGGTGTGGATTTGGCCTATACTGGCTGAATTCTGCTTCACCCTGCACAGCTTTTTCCCTTGGTGGAAGCAAGCAAGCTGTGATGGATTTGCTGCTAAAAGTGAGCCTGTGTCAGATGAGAAGCAGTGTTGCCGAGGGATCTTCTGTGCTGGAGCTTGCTGGTTCTGTGGAAAAGCACTCCCACCATATAAACCTGTGGGGGACAAGCCTCTGCCTCCAGGTAAGCTCAGCCAGCTTCGGTCCTCTGCCCTCCTGTCATGGGAAGGTCAGCACAAGGAAAGTGATCCTGCTCACTTGCTGAAGCCAGTGAGGACTGTAGCCTCAGCCAAATCATAGGAATATGTGAGAGTATGGGGGGGAAAAAACAAAAGATAAGTAAGCAAGATGCTCAAAGGTAAGTGTGTCTCACTGAAGTATGGCACCACAGTAAATATTGTGCCTTGCCGTGGTACAGGAGCAGCCCCAAGTGCTGGCAGTAGAGGGGGGGTGGCTGATCACCATGCCAGCCTGCAGCCGGTCCTCCAGGCACTGGTGGTGGCATGGCACGGGGGCGGCCCTGAGTCTTGGGTCCTTTTGCCTAGGTGGGGAGGGGGTGCAACACCAGGTAAGTGAAGCGGCTGGCAGTACCTGGCCTCTGTTTTTACATGCTGGAGTCAGGTTTGGTTAACCTTGAGGCATCCTGCACTCTGAATCAACTTGACACAAAGTCATCTGTTTGTTAATAACACAGGAACAGTTTAATTGTTGTCTGAGTGGAAAAATACATGAGACTGTGATCAGCTGTTGCTTCTGGCAGTACTTTTCTGTAGTAATGTAAATAAATGAGGTCACAGGCTTAAAGAAATAGGCTGTTCTTGAACAATTTCAAAGTGTCATCTTAAAGATATGTACCAATTGTCCAAATACCTGTTGTGGGCAGCAAATGCTCATTTATAATGTTTCAGCCTTAAACACACTCAAATGCAGCTGCAGGAGCTTGGTTTGCTGTGTGGCTACTGACAGAGGGGGTGCAGGATGGTTGTTTTAAAAGTTGGCTTCATTCCTAAATGAGTAAAGCATTTGGTGGCTAAAACCCCATTATTGCCAAATTCTGCACTGCTCCCTTGCGTGATCTCAGCTACTCAAAAGGAGGTAAAATTGCAGACAAAACATCTCTCTTCATACTTCATAGTGAGCTGGGATTTCTGCTCTTGTCATGCATGTGCATGTCTGTGGTGCTTTTATTTTTCTTTGAGATGGCTTTGTGCTATTGTAATCAAGGATGAGTGGATCCAGAAATCCGCCTGGACAGCTTTGAAAGCTGTATAAAAGGTTTGTTTGTCTCGAGACCACGTGTTCTGTCTAAATGTGGATCCTGCATCTGCAGTCTGTCATGTGTAAAAATATGTTCTTGTTTGTTATCATAACAGGAACATCCGGTACCTGCCATGCTCAGAACAAAGTATGGCCACGCTGATGAGGTAATGCAAAGGTATTGCTTTATTGTCAGGGTATTTTATGGTAACTGCCTTACTAAAAGCTCTCTCACTTGGAGGGAGCAAGGTTACTTACTCTTTAGTGTGGGGTCAGAGCCTGTTTCCAGATAGGAAACATATTGCAAATCTACAAAAACATGTTGTAGACCCAAATCCTAGTTTATATATAGTCACACAGCCATAGAGTAGTAATGATGGTTTAAAGAGGTGCCAAAGATGACACAGAGGGAAGGCAGGTGTTACTGTACTCCTTGTACTTTAGTTCTTGATTTGTTCTTTTAAAAAAAAAAAAAAAATCACTCGTACAAAATGTGTGCAGGTAAGGTTTGTTATTCTTGCTTACTTAGAAGATGATTAGTTTTATTGCAAGGTCATGATCCCTTGTACAAGCTGGTTGCCTAGTTTCTACCATGCCTTTCGTGCCTGTTTTGCATTGTATTTGCCCTCTTCTGATGACAAGTGACACACACCACCATGTTTGGCATGGTTTTTATGTGAGCCCCATGCTACTTGTCTTTTATTAGTTGTTCAGAGCAGCTCTGGCTCCTGTCCAGTTGTTCACCTGGCCTTGCAGTGCTGGTGTAAGCCCCGAGCTTCCATGTGGTTTTTGAGCTAGAAAATCTGTGTGCAGCAGCTGCCTGGGTGCTGCTCAGCAGATGATTTTGAGGAGCATCAAGCAAGATGTTTATGAGCAGATGTCTGCAGAAAACAGAAACAAATGAGAATGAATAGCTGGAGTATGTATAGTGCTGACTTGAAACATAAAAAGTTTTGAGGTCTCAAACAGTTCAAAGTCTGTTGTTGCTCCCTAACTGTTCTGACAGGGCAGGATGGTGTAATACAGTGATAACTGAAAAAAAATCTTTCTTCACATCAGTGGTGAGCAACAGCCCTTGGTCTTTTCTTGTGTTTCATCAAATAGAAAGCAAGGCTGTCTGCCACAGAGGGTTCTGCTTCATTGGTATGTTTCCTTACAGAGGAAATACTGTGAGTTTTTCAGTGCTGGGCATCCTTGCATACCATTCATCTGAATTTGGGTAGGTTCAGCCCCCCTAGAAACCTACACAGCAACTGTTGTAGAGTTAAGTGCACAAAAACACTTGGAATTTTCTCCGCATCCACGTGTGGGCTGTACCAAACTGGCTGGGTGGTTCAGGCTTTTCAGGGCATTTTGGTGATTAAATCTTTAGATGTGGTACATCTAAAGCTAGAAAAGACAGGTTACAAGCATGATCTTCTATAAAAATGAACATTAGTGGCTTATCTAGCTGCTGGCATTTTGGTTTATCATTGAAAATGGCTGCATAGCTGAGGCTAGGCTTCATAGCTGCCCTTCAGATGCACTGCTATGCATGGTAATGGTCTTTTCTGCTGGGTATGTTATGTTCCCTCCATCCTTAGGCTGCCTGTGTGTGATGAAGCCATTTTGCATATTGCAAAGAGCAGCTGAAAAGCTAGTTTAAAATGTTTTGTGATAATGGGAGGCTTCTGTCAGGTTTTGCTTCCCTTCCAGGTTCCCTGTTACTGCCTCTGTCCTTCTAACAGGTTTGGGAAGGCTTGAGCAGCTTCAGTACCAAACCAGCTTTTGTTACAACCACGAGCACAAGCCTGTTTCCATGCCTTAAACTTCCTCATGGCCATTGCTGAGTTTAGTGAATCAACTCTTAAGATAAGGCTTCTTGAAGCTTCTTGACTTCTTTGGGTACAGCCTTGTCTTTTCCAATCCCTCTCCCCCACTGCATGGAGACTTTAAATGCTGAAAAAGCAGCTGTTTGCCAAAGGAATACAAGTGCATGTGAATATCCTGTATATTGTATTTACCTTCATGTAGAAAATCTGTCCTTTTCTAACTGGTCATAATGAGCTTCCCATGGATCTTTTTTGGGTAGTCTTGTAAACTTGAAAAATTTGAGTATTATGCATGCAGGAGCTCCACTTAAATTAGACTAGTGCCTCATAAATCATTTAGGAGCAAGGATAATGTGTGGTGATTGTGGGAGGACCAGGTTAAGGGAACAGTGCTCACGTGGTGTCTGGATCCTGTGTTTGGACCTGCATGACTTGTATGCAAGTGCAGATCCAAGCTAGGATCCTACTCTTGTCTTTAGAGTTCAGATTCCCTCCATGACAGCGTCTTGCTGTGTCCTTTCTGGGTATTGCTGTTCCTGTCCAGTCCTCCCTTGCTCACATGTCTGAGCCAGCTCAGATTAGTAATTCTACATTCTGTATGGTGTTATTTCAGAGATGCTTGCTCTGAGCCTTTCTTGAGTATGGTACTTTAAATATTGCTTGAATTGATGTTATTTTTTTTAACTCCCTACCCACATGATGGAGGAGAAAAAGGAGAAGCAGGATGACATTAGGAAAGGTGGCTTCTTTACTGATCAATGTCAGAAAACAAATTTTAGATGTAGCTACCCCACTTGTTGAATATCTTCCATATTGTGTATTTGAGATCTCCTTCCCATCCTTCAACCGAATGCTCCTGCTGAAGTGGTGGGGATTGCCCTGCACCTCTTGTTCTCTGCTGGGTATGGTTTTAAGAGGAGCTCTGCACATTCAATGGTCTCTTGTCTTCTCTTCCCTGTTCTCATCTGGAGGACCCAAGCTAGTGTAAGAGTTTCCTTCTGGCCAGCAGGGCAGGCAGAGGCTCCAAAGGGAGAGCCTAAGTGGTGAGCAAAAGTGTTTGTTCTCTCCAATGCTGCTGTATCTCATAAGGCAGCTGGTGAAGCAGGATGGTGTCTGCCACACCATGTGTCCACACCTGACTGGTGAAACATTGGGATCCTACCTCTGCCTATGACTGCTCACTCCCAGAAGGCTACGTGAGAGGTGAAAAATGAGGGTTGAATCTGGAGTCACTAAATCAGCTTCACGGGTTCTCTTGGGAGCCCCATTGTGCTCTGTTTATTCTTTAAATAGTGGGATTTAAGCTGAATGGATTGCTTGCCTATGCAGGAGGATGGGAATGTGGGTTAGGGCTTATCCTTTGGCCCACACTGTAGGCTGTTTGGACAAGACTTCAAACATCTGCTTGGGGACCATGGTCTTTTTTTTCTTGAGTGGACTGAGAAAACTTCTCAGATGCTGTCAAGGCCAGGGGGAGGAATTTACACTTGAGTTCAGATTTTTGTCCTTGATCTTCCTTCCATCCTACCCCCTGTTATCACAACTTAGCAAGTAGAGATATTTAAGGCAGATCTGTTTGTTCCAAGTCCTTTAAACAGCAGAAACTGCTGAAAACTTGTGTTTTTGAGGCAGGGGGAAATACCATGTTTTGTGAGTGATTCAAGGATTTCTGGGATAGTGAGTTATGAACAGCATGTGAAGAACAGGAGTCTGGATGTTTAAAAAGGGCACTTGTATTAGAGGTGTTCAGATCTTTGTGACCTAGTCTGAATACCTTGTGTCCATCACATACTGGAAAGCACAATGAGATGGGTACCAAGTCTGTACCACCATGGGCAGGCATGTGGACATTTGGAGCCACAGCATTTATAATGATAGGCATGGAAGCCCTTTCCTATATTTGAACCAGAGCTCATGTGACATTGAGTTTTACCCTGTGTTTAAGTCTTCCTTTGGCAGATCACTGTGAAAAAGCACAGAAAAGACAAAGAGCTTCTTAAAAAACAAACAAAAAAGCCCTGAACAAACCACCACCACCAAAAAAATTCAGCAGGATGGTGACATTCAGCATTTATTTTGGCTGGTGTAGCTCTTTCTAGTAACTTCAGTGTGTAGTGCTTCTTCCCCTTGTGTTGATTGTTTTTTTTGTTTGTTTTTTTTTCTCTTGCATTTAACAAAGTGCAATTGAGTCTGAACACTTGACCTGTCTCTACGTGGTGTATGACTCCAAGTGCCCTGCCACAACACAAAAGTGCACTTTTTGTGGGTGAGGTGGGGGGGTTATATCATTGCATTTCTCCTCTTTCTGCCTTTTTCTTTCAGTGGAACCACCTGTTAGCATTACATCAGCGGCTCCCAGGAACTCAGCCTCCTACCAAAGGCCTTACACAAAGTAGTTCTTCTTGTATTGTTTGTGCTCAAAGAGCTGATGTCATGCCAGCTGATGTCATTGTGTGCTTTGTGTAATTGCTATGGAGACTGGGCAGGTGGGGAGCCTGGGGCTGATGTAATTGCTGAATGAGGTGTAGAAAGGAGGTCTGCTTTTCTTGCTCCAGTTCTGGGGAGCCTCCCTCCTGGAAGGAGGAGGCGGGGAAAGGAAGAGAGAAAATGCTGCTTGAAAAAGCCAGCAAAATGTGCAATAGAGCCGGGGGAGCACGAGCCAAAAAAATTACTTCTTCGTCCTCGCTTAGATCCATTTCCCAATCCACATTAATGTCCTAAAAATAACTCTTGCTAGATATTTTCAGGCAACCAGGGCAGAAAAAGGAGATCTGTTTGCCGCATGTAGCGTGATCACTCCTGCTCCTGTTAGATTACCAGCAGTGGGTTTCTGCTGTTCAGCTGCACAAACGTATAGGTACTGTTCCCCAGAGCAATGCCAGCACATCTGTTGTGGACAGGTAAAGCTGTCCCAGCTGGCTTGCTGCTCCGTCTTAATGTGCTGCTAGTCCATTTACGTGTAGTTGTGTAGTTTTGGTGATGTTTTCCTTCTTGGGAAAATGTCTTGTCTTCCTCTCCTCCCTCCCCCTGCCCATCTTTCCCTCCTCCCAGGGACTCGCAGTGATGTAGCTCAGAGGTGTGTTTGAACCTATTCCTTGGCACTGTCAGCCTTGTGGAGGGGAGGACAATCCATGTTGCTGATCCATCTCACTCTTGCCCTTGGTGGCGATGCCCAGCTCCAGTCCTGATGGCCCTTGGTGTGTGCTCTGAGGAAAGGTGGGTCCAAAGTGTCGCTGATATTTGGGCATCTAACCAAAATATCTGCTTTGTCTCTTTTTCCAGGAGGACTCAGTGGTTTCAAGCAGAACCATGAAAACCTCTGTGATAACTCCCTCCAGCTCCAAGAGTGCCCGGAGGGGGGAGGAGGGGGCGGCGCGGCTGCTGTGCCCCCCACACTACCTCAGTCCATCCCTACCACGCCGGATATTGAGAATGCTGAGCTCACCCCTATCCTGCCCTTCCTCTTCCTTGGCAATGAGCATGATGCTCAGGACTTGGAGAAAATGCAGAGGATGAACATAGGCTATATAATCAATGTGACCACCCATTTGCCCCTGTACCATTATGAGAAAGGCCTCTTCAACTACAAGCGGCTCCCTGCCACTGACAGCAACAAGCAGAATCTCAGGCAGTATTTTGAAGAAGCTTTTGAGTTCATTGGTAATTACTCTTGACTTGAAATACTTCTGGTTTATTTGCCAGGGTGAATGTTATGCTTTGCTAACTACCCTGAAGGCTGTTTAAGGCCATACTGCTCTTGTTTAGGCTGTCAGAAACACCAAGTACCTCATGCTTCCACTTGTTCTCGTTTCTGGCATATCCATTTAAGTAGCCATGGGCTACAATTTTATCCATTCATACCAACCTCCAGACATCAAAATTCAGAAAAGACCACAAAACTGAGATTTTTGTTACCCTCTCTTTCATTCCTTTGCTTTCCTGGATTCCAATGTCTTCCAGCCAGTTTTTCATAAGTACTTTTGATGGTGGCTGAGTCTTTCCTAACTTAATTTCATGAGAAAACTGCAAATTCTCATACTCCACTTGTTCGATTAAATTTATAACTTCAGAGTATATGTGTGGATAGTGATGAAAACTTGCATTAATGAGCCTCAAGAACTTGTAGGTTCTGTGAGAGAGTTTACCACAGACATCCAGCCCCATCTGACGTTGGGTAGTTTACTGAAGAAATGACCCAGTCACATTACCTGCATTGCTCTGAACCTCTCTATAATCCACCTAACATAACCCTAAGCCAAGTTTAGGGGTGTATTTGGCTCTAGTCATTCAGGAAAAAGCCAGGTGGCCTCTTTTAGCAAAGCTGGTCAGGAAGGACATCAGCACATGATACTGAAAGCTTTTGAGGAGCTTCTCTTGTCTGTCTTTGTAGGCACAGGTTTCTGCAGTGCATTTTACAGCATTAGGGATGTCCACTTGTGCCTCTCTGGCACAGGGATGTGTCCTAAGATGTTTTCTAAGAAATGCTGGGGTGGACCATGTATGCTTGTTTTTCCTAATGCTGAGGCTGGGCTATTCTAATTTCCAATTCTTCAAACTGTAGTGGAGGATGAGACAATGGAAACTTGCTTATGTTCTGTGACACAGTTTAGGTGAAGTGTTGAAGTGGGCACAGAGTAATCTTTTTCCCTACCCTTAAATGTTCCCTACCCAGTTGATGTTTATGGCTCTTGAGTTGGTGTGTGGGTGTGTGGCTCCTCTGAAAATCAGCCCTGCTTCTGCTGGCTCTGTAAGGGTGCTCTTGGGCTCAGCAAGGACCTGGGTGTGGGGCTGGGTCCCAAGGCAGAACATATTCCTCTGAGCTTATCTGCCTGGGAAGGGCAAGGGCTTGCTGCTGTGAGGCAGACAGCTCTTTAGCTGAGTCTGGCTGTGGTTTGGTTGGCAGAGGGTTATTGTGTGCTGATGCATACAGGCTGGAGTCATGTTAGTAAAGGTGGATAGGAAATCACTGCTTACACTGCAGTTAGGGGGAGTGCAGCTTTAAAGCTTTAGTTGTATCATGGAGAGCTTCCACCACCAGCTCTCAGACTTGTTCTCCACAGTGTCCACTCCGTAGAACCAAATTTTTCCTGGGGTTCCTAATCCAACCTTGGATCTACTGGTAGTGCTGTCAGCTCTTCACACTGCTGGTTACTGTGTGAGTGGGAAGGCAAAGGCCACTTTTTGAGTGAAGGGAAGAGGTGGAGCCCTTTCTGAGGGCAAGAGAGAGAACCTTGCATTGATCCTTTGGGAAGAAAAGCTGGTTCAAGAAACCAAATAAAACCTTAAACTTTGAATTCCACAAGATGGGGTGGTGCAATAGGCTAAGTTTACATAAATAAATGGCAGAGCTCAGTTGAGGTCCTCTGGTGCAAATAAAAGATTTCTGCACCCAGCATCCCTCTGACCTGCAGGATTAGAGCTCTGAAAACCACTACAAGATAGAATTCAACTTATGAACTTACTAAGGACAGGAAAAGCAGGCTTGCTCTGAAAAGGCTTAGAAAGTGTTTCAAAAACCATTTTACTTTTCAATAATTACAGCTTGAGGGTCTGTCTTTGCTTTTAATAAATATTTCTTCATTGAGAGTTTGTCTCTATAGCAAATGCAGCCAGCTGGGGAAGTAATTAGTCAAAGTTTTCCCTTCTTCAGGGTAAACTTTAAATTGCATTTGAGAATATTTGGAAATGTTTAAACAGCAGATCATAGGCCTGTGATATTTTTAAATATGTCTTGAAAAAACATGGCATAACCCAGGTTTAGCTAAGACTATGGCCATAGGAATTGAAATAATAAAAAATTCTCTGAGAAATTGTGTCAAAATGCATTAAAGAGTTTCAGCTTTCTAGAATACTAACTGGCAAAAATGTCTAGAGGGAAGTTGGCTTCATTTATCTTTCACAATACAGGTTGAGCATGTAGGGTGGGATGAACTCTTAGAGGGGTTGGACTCATGCCAAAACTTGTAAACAAAATTCATGCTGTTCCTGTGGACTGAAACAGAAGAAATGTATTGAAGTGTCCTATCTTGAAAGTTTCCTATTGAACACTTGAAAGTGTCCTATCTTGAAAGCTATGGTAGATGAGAATGGTAGTGAATCTCCTCTTTTCTCATTCTGTTAACTAAGAGGTAATTCCAGAAGCTCTGTTCTCCCTCAGTCCTGCCCAGGTTTTACCCCTCTAAGTGATGGATCTTGATGGAAAGCCTGTGTGCATGATTGTGTGTTTTGTTGTTTCCCTCCCTACTTACCTTGTCCTTTCCCCACCGCTTTCATTGAGAAGTTCTGGAGAAGTGATGATCAGAATGTGATGCTGCTCTTGCATTATGAAGACACAGGGATAGCAAATCCCCTTTTTACTCTGCTGAACGTGGCTGAGTCACAGAACTTGTTATGCAGCAACTGTAGGGTCAGAGTTTGAGGTCTCTTACTGCTGGAGTCTTAGTTATAAACTGGATCCAGCTCTTGCTTTTGTAGTGACACTACAGCAGTGTCCTGTTGAGGCTCATTTCAAGAGTAGCTTTGAAATCTTCAAATAGGCCTTTGAAACAGACACATAGTTATTAATTGAATCTAAAAATACCTGGTTTTGGAAAGGTGGTGTCCTCCTTTGAAAGACAGGGAGGTTGGCATGCTGACACTGGCATAGAAACAGAGGTGGAGATGGGGTTCAGGCTGCCTCATTGAGGGCCTTCATCTCCAAAACAGATGCTCTCTGGCAGCACACATGAGCAGTGCAGCAGTGTCTCTGAATTCATGCACAGTTCAATATTTTCCAGTGTTAGACAGGCTTGTGTTTCACATTCAGCCACTCTGAAACTCCAATAGAAGATGGACTGCAGCAGAAGGGGAGGAGATGCTGCTGTGCTTGTAGTAAAACAGAGAGACTTTTCACCTTGTTGCTCCTAATTGCACTGAACTTTTTCTAATTTACAACTGGCAAAAAGCTTATTTTCTTCTGTCTTTCTTTTTTCCAGAGGAAGCTCATCAGTGTGGGAAAAGTCTCCTCATCCACTGCCAGGCTGGTGTCTCCAGATCTGCCACTATAGTTATCGCGTACTTAATGAAACACACTCGCATGACCATGACAGATGCCTATAAATTTGTAAAAGGCAAACGACCAATCATTTCCCCCAACCTTAACTTTATGGGGCAGTTACTGGAGTTTGAAGAAGACCTAAACAATGGTGTTACACCACGAATCCTCACACCAAAGTTGATCGGCGTAGAGACTGTTGTGTGACAGCAAAGCTGTAAGGAGGTGGTCAATGAAGGGGTTAACCTTCATCTGATTTAGGGCAGTAATGGGTGGGGTGTGGATTTTTCTTTTTAGCTTTTTCTGGGGGGTGGGGGGCTGTCAATTTGTTTTTTAAATTTTTTTTATTTAATAAAAACCTTTTTTTTTTTTGTAAGGAAAGGTTTTTAAAAGAAATCTTAAGAATTTTGCTGTGTTTGGGATATGGTTGTGATTTCCTTCCCAGATGCTGGCAGAGCAGGGAGGCTTCAGAGCAAAAGGAATACTTTTTAAAAATGAAAGGAAAAAAAACAACCAACCTTTTTTTTTTTTCTCTTTATTTTTCCCTCCTCTCTAGCTACTTGTAGAGTTTGTGGCTAAGTAGTCTGTGCAGGTTCATAGACTGAAGAAGCTCAAGTTAAAGACAAAACAGCCAAAACAAAGCAAGAAAAAACCTCCCTGAAACATAAGGGCCTCAGTTCTGCAAAGGCTTTGCTAAAGATAACCTAGTAAAATGCTCACCAATACAAAGGAAATTGGAGCAGCTTAGAAAGTCTGTAAGGCACTTTTAACACTCCTGTCTCAAACTAAAGAAGAAGAAAAAAGTTTATTTGGCGTGTTTCGTGTTCCAGTTCTATTTTTCTATTTTGGGATGTAAGGTTTTAACAGTAAGGGACTTTGATCATTCTATGCCATATGCCTTCACTGGCTTCTTGTGCAATAATAATTTGGGGTTTGTTTTGAGTGTTCAAACTGATTAGAGTTGGTTGCCCACTAATAATAAAATAATAATTTTTAAAGTTTAATAGCGCAACGGCAGCCAGCTTGGTTCAGAGAAGGATAAATGAGAGCAGTTATTTTGTTCCTTTATATGACTTTGATCCTGGTTACAGTGCCATAAACCTTGTAGCATATGTATGTCAGAATGTACAAAAATTGAGAATGAGCAAAGTTTATTTAAATATTTTCACACAAAATATTGGTGTGTTTCAGTTGTCTATGTAAAAAAGAATTTTGATTATAAAACAAAAAAATCTTTTGGAAAATGTGTCCTTTTCTTTCTTTAGCAATTTTTTGGTTTTTTTATGTGGAGTCAGTTTTTGTTCTCTTTTGGGTTTGTTGTGGTGTACGTCTCCCATTCACAAAACTGATAATCTCTTGTTTTACACTTGTAATCTTGAGTGTTTCTTTCCTGTCCTCTACTGGTGGAACATGTTTTCTTTATTTTCTACTTCAGTCTTGGATCCTTCAGTTTCTGTAACCAGATTTTTCTCTGCTTGGAAGTGCATCAGTTTTGGAACTGTTCAGATGAATCCATACTATTGGTGAGAGATCTTTGGGCAGACCTTAAAAATAAGAAATAAACCTACTCCACTGATTCCTTTTTTTTTCCCCTGCAGTTAGCTTATCTTCCACATTACAAAATTGTCCAGTTCCTACAAATATGTTGGAATCTTGTGTGCTTTTCCTTGGTCTCTATATAGCCTGCTCCTTTAGCAGTTCCATGACTTCTGGGAATTCTCCTCCTGGGATTTTCCCGTGTATTTTGCACATCTTTCCTTCTTCCCTGTTTTTTCAGCTGTGTCAGTGTTAAGTGTGGTTTGTATTGTAGGGCTGATGTTCCTGCCCAATGGTGTCCTTCAGGTGGCTGACTTTTGCTTTCTTTGTTTGCATTTACTTCTTTTTAACAGTATGGTATAAGTTGATCTCTTCTGGACTGTTAACAACTCTAAAGCCTATTTGCATGAGCCTAAAATGAGAGAGAAAATATTTCTCATATGATTTTTGTTGTGCAAACTGATATATCCCAGGAAGTCTGGTGGTAGTTAAGGTTTTTTCTAGATAAAAACCTAGATGGTCTGAACTAAGTTTAAAACAGGACCTGTAAGAAAACTTATGTATAATCACATTAGATGTATATTTTTGTGGACATTTTACATATAATGTTGTTACTATACAGATATTTCCTTGAAACTTATCCCTTTATTAAATTATTTTTCTACTGCAATTTTTAATTTTCTTTTCTACATTTAATATTGGTCCTTTTGTTGTGATGCCCTTGGTAGCAAGCATTTCCCAGGCAGCAAAACCTCTTGAACTTTGTCTACTCTAGGGACTAAAGAGAGTGGCTTGAGAGAGAAGTCACTGCTGTTTATGCTCCAGGAGGTCCCTTAGGAGAGATGGTCTCCTTTCTTTCTCTCACCTTTCCTTGTTTTTGAGCTCAACCACTTCCAGCTGTTCTCCATAAACTGCAGGTGCAGGTCATTTAACAGCAGGGAGGGGGTTAGAAAACCTCCTTTCTTGCTGGAGAAGCAAATGTAGGACTGAGGGCTGGCTGAGAATTTGGTCCTCTTACTTTGTGCTTGCAGTTATAACAATAATTATGCCAATGCTCAATGAGGGAGATGGATTACAGAGCAACGGGATTGTGTGATCTGTTTACCTGGGACACTGGATTCTTAAGGGTAAAGTGGAAGAAAGACCACATTCAAAACTGGTCTCCCCTGTTACTACTCTTTTCATGTTCCTGTGCAAAATGGCCTGATGTGAACATCTCTGCTTGGGTTTAGTCTTGGCCACCATGTGCTGCTGTGGATCAGGATCTGGTTCACAACCACATAAGTTCTTGCATTTGGTTGTTATTTAAGCCAAAAAGTAGCCCTGACTAAGTTCCTGGTGGTGGAGGATCTGATGTTTTTGCCTTGGTAAGGCTGTGCAAATGCTGATGTTGCTGCATGGGTGAAAGTGGAGTTTGGAGAGATTGCTCCTTGCTGCAGAAACCCCATCAGCCTTTGTGCTTGTGGGCAGAGGTAGTTGAGCACAGGCTAAATAAAGCCTTTTTGTTTTCCAGTGTGATGATCTTGAAAACAATGGGGCAGGGCAATGTGAGGTTCTGAGCAAGGGGAGATTGTTGTGGGACCACTGGTAGTGGGGATGGGCTTGACCAAATCCTTCCTCTGTGTGGTCTTGTTCCCTTGAAGGGAACTGGAGCTGGGCTGGAAGAGAGGAGTTCTGGAGAGTTATATCCCACTGAAGGTAGTGCTGGGAAATGGCAGCCTGGGAATCACTTAATTGGGGGACAGACTGGGGAGAGACTGATTTTTTTTCAGGCAGAATTTATTGAAGCCAGTGAATGATTATTTGACGTCTTTGTCTGACATCAGGAGAAATCCACTTAGGGTTTTCATGAGCTTTTGCCCACCTGGGAGCTCTGCTTGAGTACACACACATTGAAGATTCTTCTTTTTCTGGTACTTAATAAGATACACTGTGAATATGTGCCTGTGTAACAGTAGAAAGCCCTTGTTTGAGCACCACACACTCCTAGCCAGGAGGAAAAAAAAATTACAATAAATTGCCCTCATTTGTAAGAGGAAACAAGGCTGAAGGAGTAGGGGCTGCAGCCATGGAGTCTGAGCAGATGTTGGTGTTGCTCTGCCACAGAGCAGAATAACCTTCTAGAAAGGTTATTTCTAAGTCAGAATTGAGGTTCAGTCACCTGCTCTTACTGCTGCCTCTAGCACACTCCCAGCCTCTCCAGAATGGGACACAGTTCTCATAAAACACAAAGGAAAATCAACCTACAGTCTGTGGGCATCACCAAGGGCAGGATCTGCTTTTCCCTGCTCAATGTCAGCCTTGTGTGCTTCAGTGCAAGGTATGCTAAAATAGGTGGTGTCCTGGAAAACTAGATTACTTCAGAGTTTATTTTCCACATCTTTGTTTGGTGTAGAACCCTGAATGCATGTTTCTGAGAACAGTTCCCTCAAGGCCAGAGTCTCGACTGGGTCACCGAGATAAAACTTGCAAAGCCAGGCAGGGTATTCTGAGCTTTACAATCTGGGACCTCTACCAAATGGTGAACTGGCAGTGTGTGAGAGTTTTAAGATTTGTTGTAAATCTCAGTTAAAGCTAAAACCATTCAATTCCATAATCTTGCAAGCTATCCTCATTTTCAGGTTGGACTTTCAGAGCCAAGAGATTGTTTTACTTTCTTTGTGTGCTTCATTCTTCTGGGTGATACTGGGGACTTAACCAAAGCCCCCTAAAAAGGGGGTCTTGGAAGTCCATTTTCTGAGGCTTCCTATGACTTTGGCTTTCTCAAATGTTCTAGCATCTGTTGGGGAAAGGCAGATGAAAGGTTCCTCCCCTACCTGATTGACAGATACAGGGTAGGAGTGTTTCAAAATGATGCAGTTGTGTAGGAAGTGCATCAGTACCTTATGGTCACAAGATTTGCCACGGAGTTGTTGTGGGGAGGTGTGCTCAAGAGCACGTGCAGGAGCTGACAGGACTGAGATGGGGACACAAGGGGTGTGGGAAAGTGCTGAGCAGACTAAAAATGTCTTGGTCTGAAGTCCTTCTGGGCCATGATGGAGCTGGGTCCTGGTGTGTGCAGTACCAGCAGCAGGAAAGCCTCTGGGAACTAGAGATGTGATTCAGCAGGGTAGACAAAAATAAAAAGTGCTATATCCTGACTGAGTTAAAGAGGTAATCAAAGAGATAGAAAGTGGTTGATGGGTGTCTCATTATCAGGTAGCTGCTTTCCTGTGGCCCATTTGCCTGCTGCTACAGCGGGTACCACAGAGGAGGTTACTGATGAGCAGGTTTCAAATGGTTTGAGCGCAGTCTGACATCAGTAGCTGATAATTGGAGTGCTTGGATTTTCCTCTGGGTGTGCTGCTGCTGGCCAGCAAAGAGAGGTGGTTCAAGCCATGCCATGTTCCCAGGAACCATCCCAGGTGCTGTCAGTCCTCAGCATTATCCCACTGCTGGGTGCAATATCAATATCTCTGCTCAGTTAGATGCTATTTTTGCTGAGAGGCTTCCTTCTTCTGCCACCTCTGCTTTCTCTGTTGGACTCTAATCCCAGTGGAGCATGAGATGGAGAAGCAGACTCATCTCTTGGCTTGGCTTTGTTGTCTCTTGTGTTTTTTCCAACCCTGTTGTTCC
The DNA here is from genome assembly GCF_036169615.1 of Heliangelus exortis. NCBI lineage: Eukaryota > Metazoa > Chordata > Aves > Apodiformes > Trochilidae > Heliangelus > Heliangelus exortis. The sequence goes on along the minus strand of NC_092424.1, from coordinate 26,235,735 downwards.
TCAAAGGAAAGCAATTTTTAGCCAGTAATTTTTGAGGTGTTCTGTAGCAGGATGAATGTTTTTATCCACCGTGATGGTCTCCTGGTTTGATGGCAGTATCCAGGCAGTATCTCTCCTGGAGCAGCCAGAGCCCAAGACCTTCTCCTGCAGCAATACCTGCTTGCTAGCTTCCAACTGCTTGCTTACTGGAAAGAAGGGGCATGAATGGAATGACAGAATTAAATATTGCAGTTCTCTGCTGAGTGCTGTTCTCTCACTGGTATAGCCCAGGGTGGGGAGGGTGAGCTGTAGCAGAACTTACCCAGTGTGCAGTCACAAATCCTGCTGGTGACTCAGCAGCTGCTCTGATCCTGGAGTATGTAGAGAGATGGTCCCCTGCCTCAGGAGCTGTCTGGTTGCCTGTTGAATTTGGCTGGATCCAGTTCGGCTTAAATCCTCCAGTATGTCCATCTGTTCAGCCTCTCACCAGGCTTTGATGTGAGTTTGTCAGTGTGAGGACAGTCTATGAGCTCCTGCCTTAGGGCTGGGTTAATTTTGGTGATGAGTAGAAATAACCTCAGGTTCTATTCCTGGGGATAGGAATTGCTGTATCTGGGAGTGGGAGAGTTCAGTGCAGCACAGAAACAATAAAAAAACCCCAAAAAACTAACATGAATCAGGGAGCTAAAACTTCCAACAAACTATTTCTTGTAAATAAAAGCACTAAACTAGAGGTGAAATACGATTTGACTTGTGTGCTTTCACACTTCTACTTGGTGTACCTTAGTTTCTTTGATTGTCTATATATAAGAGGTGACATTGGAGAGCATGGATTTATCATGAAGATTTATTTGTCATGGAGAGATGAAGGAGCTGTTTGGCACTTGGAGGTTTTGTATCAAGTTGCATTTCTGGCAGATGTCAGTGGAGCATTTAAAGAAGATCACATGATAGAGTAAGTTGTAATAAGGATGGGCAGAGGTTTGACTGTGATGCAGGGACACCGAGTAGAGAAACACTGGATTTGTAAGATCGCTCTCTGGCCCAGGATGTGTGCAGATACAAGTTGTCCAGCCAGAGGTGTAGCCAGCCATTTCCTCAAGGGCATGTTCTGTTAAAATCTACTTGAGTGATGGAAGAGGATGCTGGAGTAAAAAAAAACATGAGATATTGGTGTCTGGGCTGAGGAGCTTGCCTGAAGCCATTTACCTTTTCAAAGCTCTGTCTAACAGTCCTGTTAGCTTTGCCCTGCTAGCATCTATTTGAAAGCTCTTTCCAAGGCATCCAGTCTGCATATCTGCTTTCTGGGATGGGGTCTGAAAAGACTGCAGCCTTAAAGGGCTTTGAGCAGGCTGTTGCTGCCAGCAGCTTAGCTGAACTCCTGCCCAGGTATCATCAGAAAATATCTCAAAAAACTTGAAATGAGAGCCCAGTTGCTACGCTGAAATGTTGATGTGTGAAGCTCACAAGGTTGTGAGCTATCTGTGTCCGGGAATCTAGGCAGATTAAATGTTTCCAGCTCTATAGGATCTGTATGAAACCTAGTGTATGTCTTCTGTAAGACCGGATTTAGTTTCTCCAGGAGTCCTCCTGTGCCCTAAATATGAGCCAGACTTGTAAACAACACTGTGGGAGCAGGAGGGTATCGTACATCCCATTTTGCAGCCAAGACAAATGAGAGGGATGTTCTTGGTCACAGAGTGGAGTGAGTAGCAGAGCCCAGGAGCTAAAACTCTTCTTTCTTTGCTAATGTCACAAAAACATTTCTAAAAGCTTCAGCTGGTTGCTGCTAGATGTAGTGATTAGCTACAGCTTCAGACATTGAGGCCCTTCTCCTTGAAGCTGAAAAAACTTAGGTGCTCATTGTGTCCAGCTGTTTTGAGCAATTTTACTTTCAGCAAAGTGGCACTGAAGCTATTCACTAAACCATTTTCTATTGCTGTACAATTATTTAGCAAATAGTCCTCTGTACCTTAGTTCCAAGTGAATAACAATGTGTGCCTATGGCCATTTGCCGTCCTGTATTTAATGAAGAGATGGAAGGGGCCTATAAGCCATTGGAATACTCTGCAGAGAAATGTCACCAAAATAGGTGTAGTGTTGTTTCTAATTGCAACAGATGAGCAGCCTGGCTCATTAATACTCCCTATCAGCAGCACAGAGCCTGTCTGCACCAGAATAGCCCTGATCTCAGCAAACCTGCATCCAGCCCTGGCCCTCTGGTTTTGACGTATTTGGAAAACAGGAGCTTCCAGCACAGCCCTGACAGAACTTCCACTTGGCCAGACTGCCTTTCCAGAGTGGATATGATCCAGGGCATGAGGGGCTTTGTGGTATTTTGGGAGACTGCTGGGGTACATGCAGATGCCTTAGTGTGAGTGGTGATTTGGGGAGGTCTTGCAGGGTAGGTGTCCATGCTGGTGAGCAGTGAAGTGCCACAGGGACATGTCCTGTCGCTGGGTGTGTGGATGTGGGTGCTGTTTCCCATGCTGGTGAGGGTCAGCTGCACAACACAAGGCCCTCTGTGGTGGGAACTGTGTTCCCTGCCTCCATGAGCCCCAGATGTGGCTGGCATAGCTTTACATTGCTTCAGCCTTGGCTTTAAAGCCAGAGGATGTAATCTGGAGAGAGCTGTTGGGCAAAGGGTCTGCATTGTTGGCCTTCTCACCTCTCTTCTCCTTTCTTCCTGGTCACCTGCACAAAGCTTTACCAGGGGCTATAACAAGGGCTGTCCTGAGTGACTGCAGTCTAAGCTGGGTTTGCAGAAATTTTCTCTTGAGGAACAGTGCAAACTACCCCTGAAAACTGAACCTGAGCCTTTAATAGCACTCAGCATTGTCGCAATCATCTTGAAATCCTCACAGGCTGGAGTCGGGTGATAGACAGGCAAGAAAGCCAAGGCTGGGCTGACAGTGTGTCAGGAGATGTTCCTGCTTAGGGCAGGGGCTGTGCAGTGAATCATTAGCTGTATGCAGTGTTAGTACTGGAGTGCTGCCTACCTGGTGTTACAGGATGGAGGACAGCCTTGCAAAAACAAGGACTTAAGTGACAGGGCAAGCACAGGTGTGACAGTACCACTGCTTTGGCTGCTGAATGGGATTTACTCTTCTGCATCCATATGGTGTGCAGGCAGTAGATTTGGTTTTGGGACAGGCTTATCTATTTTCTTAATTTTAAATGCATGCATCATATTGGCTTTGGGTGCTGAACAGCATCTTACAGCATACCCTGACGTAGTAGGAATGTCTGCTGAACACTGGCAGCCACCTGCAGCCACTTGATTGGTACCAGCCTGGTTCCAAACAGCCCTCTGCAGTGCTGGGTCCTTTCCCACTCACCACCCTGCAAACCACTTCTTACAGGCTTTCCAGTCCAGGGTACATTGGACCTAATGTTCCTCTCAGATGAATTCCTGGGATGACTGGGCTGGATGTGGCTGGATAAATCACTGGGGAATTAAGTCAGTAAATTCCTGCTACCTTTGCCTTGCTTTCACTGGGATGACCACACATTGTACGTGAGGAAGCAGAGGAATCATGACTTGCTGCAATCTGTCAGAGTAAGGGTCATTTATGGAGAAACTGGGCAAAAGGATTTCTGGATCACTGTAAGATCCCAAGAAAATATACTATAGTATTTTTGCTTCTTTAACCTCTCAGATTTTCTGCTGCCGTATGCCTTCAGCATTACCCCAGACCCATGGTCTACATGGACAGAATAACTATATTCTGTCTATTAAAATTCTCCTTTTTGTTTCAGCTGGAGATGATATTTCTCTTTGCTTCCTTTTTCATTTTTAGGGTGGAAAAATTAAGGCTTTTAATGATCAGAGGTTCAAAAAGGCATAAACACCTTGCTGAAAAGCACCATGAGGGGAGATGTTAATGAAGAGATGGAAGGGGCCTATAAGCCATTGCAATACTCTGCAGAGAAATGTCACCAAAATAGGTGTAGTGTTAAATAGCAGAGGGCAGTGCACACAGGGAGAACTGGGCACAGAAGTGAGAGTGCTTCTTCACCTGGGTTGGAGGGATGATACTTTACCTCTGATGGGTGTTGGGTAGTCAGGAACACCAACTCTGGCAGTAGAGTAGCTGAACCTCTTGAGATGAGCTGTTGACCAGGGAAAGAAATCAGTCCTGGAATGCAGGCTGGAGCAAAACAGTAGTTTTACTTCACACATTTCTTTATTGGCATGTTTCAGAGAGATGGAAGTGGTGACCCAGATAGAAAGGGAGTTTCTTCATGATTAAAAGTCCACCTTAGTCCCTCTCTCTGGGCACTGGTCAGCCCTGGGTTGGGATAGGATACCTGCAGAAGACAGTAGAGAGGTCTCCATCCAAGGGTCTGAGATCCTTCTGACTCTCCAGCTCCCCAGGGAGGAGCCAGGGCTGAGTGCACCCTGGCAACTGAAAGCTGATTGTGTCCAATTGGTGTCCTAATGCAGGGAGACCAGGCTGGACATCCAGCCTTTTGGCAGCTTTGCCCACCTAAATACTGCCTTGGCTTCCCTGCAACCCATTCATTGTGGAGGTTAAATTATGTTGCCTCACAGAGGGAACTTGTCATTACCCTGCTGGCTCTGTCAGTCTCATTGCAGTTTACTTGCACTTATCATGAGAAGGCTCAGGTTTCAGTTCCTTGTAACTTTGCTGAACTAGAGATATTTGGGGCTGAAATTTTCCATGCTGGGTGGCTGTTGAGGCAAAGAGCCCCTCTGTGCTCATTTGAAGCTGATTTACTCTATTTCCATTTTGTTCTTAGGTACTTGTCTTTTAACTTGAACTGAAAATAAATTTTGGAATAAGATGTTCTGATTTTATTCATTAGGAAAATGAAGACAATTTAATTAGGAAAATTACACATAATTCTAATTAGGCTTTTGTTTAGAAAATAATTGGAAACTCTTCTGGTAAGGTCAGGCTGTTTCACTTTCACCCTTTTTAGCAATGAAACCCTTCAATTGCTCATCCGTAAAAAAAATAGGAATTAATTTTCTGGATTCATATCTAAACCAAGGTAAAGTTACTGTTGGACAGAAGTGCTTTGACTTCTGTAAAAACTTTTCAGTTAACTGTAAATGAACCATTTTTTAAATGGGTCAGTTCAGGCAGTTTTTGATATGGTGGTGTTCCTTCTAGTAAGTAAGGTTGATATTTCCCACTGGATAGTAACCCCAAGTAGTAAAAGTGAGCAGAGAGAGAAGTTTTGCCTGGTTGCCTTATTTGTTGTACAGACTTTGAAGTACTCTGAGTTTCCTCCCCTGGGGCTGGTGCAGGCTCAGTGTGGGTCCCCAGCAGAACCAGTGGTGCACATCACCTGCGTCATGAGTGTGACCCAGATCTGTTAATGATGTCAGACTGGTGTCCTGACATCCTGCTGCTATTCCAGGGAAGTCCAGGAGTTCACTCGTAGTTAGAGCCAGGTAGGAGAAGGGTCCAGCATGGCGTCAGTGTGAGAGAAAGAAAATGGGAAGAGGCTCCTTTTTCTGTTTTCTTTGGGCAATTTGTTCTGTGGCAGGGACTCCTAGTCATGCTACTGCTAAACCAGACTTTATGGGGCTGTGGTTGAGAAAGGAAAATGTCTGTCATCTGCTGGCAGCACTTGCAAGGCTGCTGCATCTTGCCTAAAACAGTAGATCTGGACAATATTTTTGCTCTACCAAGCCAACGTCCCTGCAAAGGAGGGCCAAATATACCTGTCTCCTTGAATTAGGTCTTAATGTGAAGGTGAAATTGTCTTTATAGAAAATAACATTCTTACATGATAATGAAAAAATACTGATTTACATATGCTCCCCAGAATTTCAGGCTTTCCCAAACTAATTTTTCACTCTTTTCAGCCTGCCAGACTTAAAAGGAAGTGAAGCTTTTCTTCTAGGTGCAGTTACTAACAGCATATCCTCTGTATTTCTTCTCTTCCTTCAAAGTATTTGTTTGCATGATCCCCTTTGGAGCACTCAGGCTAGAAGTGCTCAGCTATGTTTACTGGGAAATGCCTTCCCTTGATACCCTGAAAGCAGCAAGAGAAGGCCTTAGAGGAGTTTTAAGTTTGCAGTCTTGGGAAGTGTGACTCCTCCTTTGCTATTGGCACTGGGCATGCATTTGGGACGGGTGTTTGGTGTTGGATCTCCATGTGAAAGCCCAGCCTAGCTGGGACCCTGGGAAACTGTTGACTCAAAGCCAAGAAGAACACCAAGGTGAAACCATGCTGCTGAGTGGGATGTGGTGGTGGCAGTGGTGCTGTGTTCCTTCTCTGAGGGCTCCTTCAGCCCTTTCCTGGAGCACAACCTGACCCAAAGTGGGCCACAAGCCAGCTCAGGGCTTTCAGAAGGGATTGTTCTCCCTGATCTGGGATCTTGCCTGAGAGCTGTGTTAGGGAAGGTTTCCTAGGCTGTGGTCTTCTTTCTGGGCTGACAGACATTTATGTGCTGAACTGTGATCATAATTCTCATCCTCAGCATCCTTGCCTATAACAAGAGGGGAGGGAATTGCTTTCTCCTGAGTGCTCCTGCAGAGGGTATGGAAGAAGTTAGGTTTGCGGTCCTCAAAGAGAAGCTGTGGCCTAAGGAGCAAATGCAGGTCAACAACTGAATTAATCCTGAAAGCACTCGAAGAGCACTTAACACTGAGTGTGGTAACAGGATAGGAATGCTTACTAACAAGCAAAAGCATTAATATGTTTGTGAAACAATATTATGCAACTGAAGTCAAGATAGTGCTTTGAATTTCCAAAGAGCAATTCAAGAAGTAGGGAGTATCAAAGTTCATAAGCTTGAAAGCCAAGGGCCTCATCTTGCCCATGACTGACTTGTTCAGTTCTGCTGTCCTGGTGTTTGGTCTGAATTGCTTCTGAGCTTGAGTGAAAGCGTAGATTTCTTATTGCAAGATGCCAGTAAGAAGTCAAGGTATGCCTGAGTACTGGGCTAAAGGCAACACGTGGCTTTAATAATCCAGAGCATTTAATTAATCTTGAGGAAAAAACTTTTCTATCATTTTTCAGCCATGTAATCCCCATGACTTTGTTGAATCATTATCCTGGGTCATTCAGAGATGTGGTAAAAGGGTTCTGATATTCACTGAGGGCAATTAGTGCTCACTTAAAGGAGGCTTGATGTTTAGCATAGTCAAGAAAATTGTGAAAGGGAGAAAGCAACATGTTAATACTGGTTTCTCTATGATAAAAGAGAACAAGCAGTCAAAACTGGTACAAAAACCTCCAATACAATGTAGGAAAATGAGCTGAAGATGTGCTGAAAAGAACAAAGCAGTTCATAATTATGATCAAATCAGTCTTGTGGAGAAGCTGTCATCTAAGGTCTAGTTAGAAGCAAGAAAAGTATGCCAAAAAAAGGATTTTTATATCTTGATAATTCAGATATATGGCCTGTATTTGGTAAATTATCTCTTATTTCTTTAAAAAGCATGCTGTTTGCAGGACAACTACCAGGGGTATCTGTTTCATATCATACAGATAATTCCACTGATGAGGTAAAAACTATAATTTTCCAGCAATATTTCTCTATTAAAATGCAAATTTATGATTTTGTTGTCTTGTTTGCACAGTTTTGGTTTTGCATGGATCAAACTAGTGTTACATCCTCTGAATTAATTTATAGAAGTTTATAGTATTTTTTTAAGGTTGCTGGCAAAATTTTGGAGAGCTGCCATCACAGCATATATGTAATTTGTAAAAAAAAGAATTTCTAGTTCCCCCCTTCTTATTATGTTTTGAACACTCTGTTACCCTTTTCCAGACAGAATGTAATATTTCACAGAAAACGTGGTCCTTTCTTCTTCCTTATCAGCTCCACTGTAACCCAGAAAATAAATCAGTGAAAGTTCACATTCCAGTCTAGTTATTAACCATAATGTTGGAGTGATTACAAAATAAATGTGCCTCTCTGTGCTTTTAAAGCTACTAATTTTTGCAGTTTGAGGCAAAATCTGTGTACCTATTGGAAAATGGCTAATTATAAAGCTGGATTTTCAAGATCTGTCATGCTTAGGGCCAGCTTTTTATCACCTGCTAACTGAGTCCTTGACTCCATCAGTGTTGGTGACCATCAGCCATGCTTCCCCTTTGACTCAGTCCACTGCCAGCATATTTTTCCCATTGCTGGTGGTTTATGCTGTTTCTTCTGGTCTTGCTCAGCTTTGCTTCTTCATCATCTTTTTGCTGCACTCTGAGGTTGAATGCCACAGCAATAATTTTCCACCAACAACTAGCTGGCCTGCTTTGTCATCCTAACCACATACTATCTGGTTGATTGACTTATTTTATTTCAAGCTTATTCAGTAATCCTTTTGAGGATTTCTTTCTGAATACAAATGAGGGGATAATTATTTAACATAATTATTTTACTAATGTACTTTGCATCCTTTTTTGCCTTAATTATGTTGAGGTTTTTATATCCTTACTCCTTTGCAATACTGATAGCAGCACTGTGTTTTAAAATGCCAATTGAAACTTAATTTAAGTTCTGAGTGAGAAAGAAGTAAACCTGCAGTCCTCCATTAAAGCCTGCCTCTTTTTTTTTTTTTTTTTTTTTTTTTACTGTGTAACCAATTTAATAAGTAGTGGATCAGTCTGCGCAGTTTTGATACAAAGATATTATTCTTCTTGATCTATATTCATGGGCAGGGAAACTGAGCTGCCTGTGCTTTTATGTTTTAAAATATTACAGTGCTTCTGCCAACCTGAGGGGAAGTTCTTTGGCAATAACACTTGTGCCCTCAGTGATCACTTGAGGTCTATGAATGTTACATAAAAAAAAAAAAAGAAATCTGCTGTCAGAATCTATAGAAGCCTTTTCATAAATTCTGAAACAAACTCAGGCCATAGCAATTGCCATGAGGCAGGGCTGAAGAGTGTTTCTGAGTAGCATAAAATTTGGGGTGAGAAGGGGTTTAAATACCTTGAATGAGGTGAATTTAAGATGGTCCTCTCACCACATCTGTCTCTCTGGTTGATAATGAAGGAGGGACTTGGTTAGGACTGGGCTTGCACAAGAAATAGCATCTGCTAATGGGTTGGCAAGAGTGGAAATGGGCAGTTGAGAATTTCTAGCAGAGGAAGAAATGTGTCAATGCAATTGTTACTCAATGCTTAAAGAGGTACTTGGAAGTGATCTTGAGACCTGACATCTGCACCTTGCCTGAAAATACTGCGACAGCTGTTTTAATTCACCCTAACAAAACAGTGAGCTTTCCCAACATACTCTGCTGTACCTGATGCTTTCCCTTGGAAAGGGAGTTGCTCAGGAAGGGTGAGATGTGGTTTCACACGTGTGAAGTTGTAATAACCTGTGTTGCCTTGTGCTTTGCCTTGGGTTGTCATGGCAAGTTTGTAGGCACTCCTGAACCTTGGTGCCACAAGGATGGTGAGACACTGGTGAGACGCTGCTCCCACACTGCCTCTGCTCTCAGGGGACTGTGTTCTTTCAGCATTCAGGCTGGGAGCCAGAAGGGTGTGCAGGAATCCAGCCTTTCATTACAAATGTGGCATGTACTTGGAGTAATGCTGAAATGAAAATGGAAGTAAAGTTCATAAAATGTTGGATATCACATAAAACTAAATACTGCTAGTGACCACTATGAAGCACAGTCTCATCATAAAATAATGTCTTATGTAATTAGATGTAATAGGATCAGAATATTGCAATTAAAAATCATAACATGATAGTAATTGCAGGAGAGCGTGAATTATAGCATGGCTAAAGCTCATGAAACTTGGTGTCAGTTTTCATCCTTGTGTTGCTAGAAGAGACTCAAGCAGTGGCTATGCTGAAACAAAGCTCTCAGAGTAACCTGACAGAAAGGTGTGGGCTGCTCAAAAGTATTGGGGTTTGGGGACTGTGACTAGTGCCTAGTTTTCAGAAAATGATGAGTTGGCTTCCTCAGGAGAGTCTCTGAAATATCATCTTCCAAAACATGAGTTTTTGACTGTGGTTAGGTAGAGCTGCAAGCTACCTGCAATTTCTTTTGAATCCACATTTTTCCCCAGCCTTGTGGAGACCAAATGGGTAAACATGAAGGCTGAAGTTCCTATAAGCTTGAACTGTGTTCTCCCTGAAGGTTACAACAGAGTATGACCACAGAGGGAGGATTCCTTGTCATCTTCTTCCCCTTTTCTTGGGGGGAGAAGATCTAGCAGAGTGGTGCTGTTGGCAGCTGAAATACCATGGTTCACAGACTCATTTCATGGTTGCCTCTGGATTGATGGCATGAGTATGCCTGTGTCTGTATTGAGTAAATGCACTGCTCTGAGCAGGACCTGACAGTATGGGCTCTTTCCCACTGATGGGTAGGGCAAGACAGATGCTGTTGGGAGGGACCTCCTTGGACAAGAAATTGCTAGAGTTGGTTGGTTCATTGATTGCTCTTTACTGAAGAGGCAGGGGGACATAAAGTAATGTGGTAGTAAGCTCAGGACATAATTATTCTGCTTTGGCTTGTTATTGGATGTGTTTGTTCAGTTCCTTCCTGCCATCTCTAGTCTTAAAGTCTTGTAGAACTTAAGTAGGAATGAGAGATTTATGGGTGCTTGGACTTTTTCATAACATGATGGTGTACCTGTGGAGCAATAACTTTGAATAGAGTGGATTCATTTGGCCTTGATAATGATGTGCCTGTGTATGTAAAAAAAGACAAAACAAAACAGCATTCCTAGGGAAAGAGGACCAAGAGAATCCGAAGTTGTTAAGAACCCCAAAGCCACCAACCAGCAGATGAGGTCATTAAGTCTGAGGGTAATGTGGTTCCTAGGAAAAGATCTAGCAACTAATTAATTTTTTCTCCTTATGCAGACACCTTTTTGGATACTGGCAGTAAGGGAATAAAGCACATCCATTGCTTCATGAAATGTAAGCTTACTAAGTGCTTGCATGTGACTCACTTGATCTGACACATCTTGGGGTCTGTGGGGCTCAGCAGGTTTTTTGTTCCTACTGACGGAGGGACCCTACACTTTTGTGCATTCAGGCTCCCTTACATCCCCAAAAGCTCTTTCGTTATTTGCTCTTGTTCAAAAGTACACTCTTGCAGTGGGTGAGGATGCAGCTTTGAGAAAGCAGTGACTGAATTGTTTGATAACGCTGAAGCGTTTGTGGGTAGAGAGAAGGATAGAAAAGAAGAGATAATGACAGTGCTGTCATATCAAGAGCACAGAATGCACAAGGATGTGAGGGGAGACTCACTTTAAAATACATTACTTAACTTTAAAATACATTAAGACACCATGTGCTGTTCTGTAAAGTAGTTGAGCTTCCACCATACAGGAAAAGAGGAATGTTGCCCCCAAAGAGCAGCCACAGGTGTACTTTCATTTCATTATGGCTGTTAAAATGTAGCATGCCAAAAAAGGCTCTTCCTCTACATCTGCCTGTGTATAGACATCTAGTTATATGGACCAGATACTGAAGAGAAAAGGCAACAAATATCTCCAGGGGGTTGTGTGTGGTTTTATGTATATTAGTAGATACTCTGCTGTTGTCCTGTAGAAAACTAATGAAATCCAGGCAGTAAGAAATCGATGATATGTTTTGGCTGGAAAGCATCAGTGTGATGATTTTTCTCTCCTCCAGTGCAAATTATGGGGTGCTTGAATTAGTGACATAAAAATGACTAAGGTTTTTCTGCATTTAATTACATAAAATCTAGTCCAAGTGCATTTACTAAGAGGATATACATTTTCCTAGCATTAAATCACAGCCTGTTACAGCAGCAGTTCTTGGGCCTCTCCAGTAGGCAGAGCTCCATTTCCTACCTAGCCCTCAAGAACTGCAGTCTCAGCATTCCACCTTGTTACCAAGTTCCAGGAGAGGAACATATATATTTTATGTATGTATGATTAGTAAGTCATTGTATTGCTTCAGACAGGTCTTATGAAAGTAATGCTGCAAATGAACACAGATGCATTTTATATTTTTTAAAATAGAAAAATTGTTCATGTGTGAGGTGTGAACAGGCCCTCTCACCACCACCACCTGGTGGGAAAGGGACACAGCCCTGCTCCCCAGACTTGATTAATTCACTGGCTGTGTCTCAACACACTCCGAAATAGTTTAAGATTTTGACCCCTTTAGGAAGGACTTAATCAACCTGACTGGGTTATGCTAGATGCCATCTCCATAGAGGATCCTCATGTATTTCTTCCAGTGAAGATGCATTCTCTGAGGTTAGGTGCATCTCAAAATCCTAAAACAAAGGTTTTCCTCTGACACAGAGGAAAGCTATTGCCTGTGGCCCTCTAGATGAATGGGAAATACCTAAGGAGAGGGGCTGGATTTTAAGGTTAAACACAACAGCACCATAGAGAAACACAGGTTGCTGGAAACAGAGGGCTGTAACAGGAGCTTGGCTGTGTGGTTATATGTGTTGTGACACAGTGAAATGCATTGCATTGCATGTCCAAAGAAGGGCAACAAAGTTGGTGAAGGTTCTAGAGCACAAGTCCTACCCAACACTGCTGAGGGAACTGGGGTTGTTTAGCCTGGAGAAAAGAATGCTGAGAGGAGATCTTAATGGCCTTAAGTTGCTCCAGGAGAGGTTCACATTGAATATTAGGTCAAATTTCTAAGCTGAACGAGTGGTCAAGCATTGGAAGAGGCTGCCCAGGGAAGTGGTGGAGCCACCATGCCTTGAGGTGTTAAAAAAATGCATAGATGTGGCACTTCAGGACATGGTTGAGTTGGCATGATGGTGTAGAGTTGATGGTTGGACCTGATCATCTTAGAGGTCTTTTCCAACCTGAATGATTCTATGATTCTTATCACTTCCTATAACAACCTGAAAGGAGATTGTGGTGATCTGGGTGTCAGTCTCTTCTTCCAAGTGACAAAACAATAGGAAATGGCCTCAAGTTGTGCCAGGGAAGTTTAGATTATATTTAGAGAAGAATGCCTTTACTGTCAGGCACTGGAACAGGCTGCCCAGGGAAGTGGTGGAGTCACCATGCCTGGAAGTACTTGCAAGATGTGAAGCTTAGGGACATAATTTAATGGTGGACTTGGCAGTGTGCTAGATTAACAGCTGAACATGAAGATCTCCAAAGTCTTTTCCAACCAAAACAATTTGATTCTGCATGAAAAGGTGATGTGCTGTGCAGTGAAAAACAGGACAGTGCCCCACATTCCCCAGAAGAACCTGTGCTCTCACAGGGAAGGGGAAGAAAATACCAGGAGGGCTTGGGCTGCTGCCTCCATCCCCCAGCAGAGGAGATGATAAGAAAATACTGACCACAAAGTAGGGAAAGACAGAAAAGTATTAATTAACACAGGAGCTGATTCAAACCAAGGCCTCTCACTCTTTCAGGCCTGGAGCAGAGCATGCTGTTAAGAGGCATCCGCCTGCATCCACTTTGGGATGGGGCCCCGGGGAAGGTGGGGGAGGGCCAAAAGTTGTGGTACTGTATGTGGGAAGCATAGGTGAGAGCAAGCATTTGAGATTAACTAAACCTGCCACAGGATGTCACTCTGATGTGCATGGACACATCCCAGGGAAGATTTATCTGGCAGCTTTAGATTCGACTTGCAGAGGCACCTCTGGATGCGAAATCCAGGTACTTCAGCACTTGGTGTTTCCTGCTCCTGGCAGGGAGGAGATGAAGCACGTGCCTCTGTGTCCCGGGCTCTCGGGCATTCTTTATGAAACGAGCACACTGCAATTTTCTGTGTATTAATACTTTGGAGCTCATATAAATAGGGTTGCTGGTGATGCACAAGCCACAGCAGGCTTCAGCTTTCCTGACTGTGACTGCTCTGCTACCAGAAACAGAAAACAGTTTTTAAGTCCTTCTGACTTTGAATACTGTACTGTGAGCCAATCTTTTATATTAAAAACAATATTTCTTTACAGAGCCTTTTTTGGAGTGGCTCTGTATCTCCTCTTTCCCTTTCTGTTTTGTCCTTTATTTCTGTGCTTAAATAGACTGATTAATTAATCAGGCTTTTCTCTGAATAAATGATGAGTATTTCTGTCAGGAGATTCAAGATATTGCTATCTTCATGCTGTACATTGAAATTTAGGGAAATTAAACTACCTGCAGATGACTAAGGGTGGTGCAAAATAGTGCTGCAGGTTTAGAGTAGGGAAAACGGTGTGTAAAATATTAGGGGCTTTATTTGAACTAATCTGATTTCTTTTTTTTTAACTACATAATTGCATGATTGCTTGACCTAACATGAATTGATCAGATTTTCCTCCTTTTTTCACACATACCGGACCACAGCAATACGAAAAATTTCAAATACAAAGCTGAGTTTTAATTAATTATTTATTTATTTGTTCATTTTCCCTGCTTTGAGGACATTCAGGACTTTGGCAGTCCCCAAAATGGGTTTTGGAACAAGTCCACAGAGGAGCCACTAATTGCTGGGGGAGCTGATGAGGGGAATGTGAGACTCAATAGCTTGGAAGGGCCAAGGCTGTGGGCAGACCTATGGCCCATTATGACTTGTAGTCAATCTCTGGGTGGAAATTAAGAGCCATGAGCTTCTCTCTGATGTCAGCTGCCTGGGCATCACCTCCTCTTGAACACAACCTGTTCAGCAAGAAGTGATGTAGTGGTATGTAATGGAAGGTGTCATCTAGTCAGGGAGACCACCCCCAGGAGGAAAAAGGAGCCAGGAGACAAGCCAAACTGTATCTCATGGAAACTTTTTCTTAGTTAAAGGTGAGATTCATATGGGAAACTTCACTGAGAATCTGAATCTGGCTTTGAATCATCATCATAAGAGGTCACAGAAGATTGCTTCAGGGACTTTGCACTGTTTCATTTTTGCTTTGGGGTGTCTTTTCTCTGTGGTTGCTTGGGGTTTTATTTAACCTTTATGTTGATTAGAGTTTTTGTCTGAAGCTTTTGGAGCTCATTCCTTCTGAAAGCTCTGCCTGCAAAGATAAAGAGTTAAAGATTGTTTTCATGTTTCAGTAATAAACTCGATCCTCTGTCAGTGCTACCTATTAGATAAGGCCCCAGCTTGCTGCCAGGAAGTGTGTGCTATATTCTCATCTCTGTACTGATGTATTAGGCAGCCTTGCTAATAATTTCACCTCCTTTTGCCTCTTCTTTCTCACATGTAAATTGAGGCTGGTGATGCTTGTCTCCCTTTGTAACATATTAAAAATTAACAGAAATAGATTGCTGTGGATGATCAAAGGAAAGCCTGATTGTGCTGTTCAGAACATCAAAACTGTATTTTATTACATGAGCTCTATTCCTGGGAAGCTTGAATTTACATTTACAATGGTATGAATATGACTGCAAGCTCACTGACCTCAATGCAAGGCTTTACATTGATTTCAAAGGACATTAGAGGAATCTTTATACAAAGACACAGGTTTTTTTTATGTTTTTTTTTTTTTTTCTCCCTCTGGCTGCTGTATTTGCCATTTGCCCAAAATGGCAGTTATTTAGCTTAAGCTATCAGAGGATTTACAACAGATATAAAGAATGGCAGTGGCTGCTCTGGTTTTGCAGCAAGAACAGGGAGAGGGCTTTATGAGAACTTAGAAATGCGTCCTGTTTGTGGTCATCTTTTGTAATACTGAACCTCAGAGTCTATTAAAAAGCAATGCAGCACTTCCTCATCTCCAAAACACAGCAGAAGCACAAGTATAAAATGAAGCCTGGCATCCTAAGTTTCTTGCAAGTTTCTCCCTCTTCAGACTGCAGAAATGCCTGCTGAGTCTTTCATGGCAAATCACTCCCAGTTACTGAGCAGCAGGCATTCGACAAACCAAGAAGAAGAGTCTTACTTGGGCATAAAAAATGCATAGGTATTTGTGCTTCTCTTTTTAAAGAAAAAAAACCTAACATGATGGATGGTCTTGAATTAATAGTGCAAGAAGAGATCAGTGGTCACTGATACACTTTGTCCCTTTCTGTTTGTTTGCACCATCCAAGAAGTGCAGCAGGCAAGGTGTGTACCATGGATCCTCTCTTTGATGTTCCAGATGTGTGTCCACGTACAGACATGATGTAGCAGTGTGTCATACACACATCAGTGAGCCTACCTCTGTCCAGAAAGCTGCCTTAAAGACACTACTATCCCTTCTACACATGGAAATAAAGCAATTAGAGTCTTGTTTTCTAAATGATAATTTTGGCTAGCAAAACCTTGATTTTAAAGATCTCCAATTATCCTATCACAAGGTATGGGATATGTAATTCCACTGCTAAATTAATCCACTCTTGCCTTGTGTTTTATTTCTAGGATGAATTTACCTAGCTTCATCTTTCATCAGTTGAGTCCTGCTATAGTTTTGATTGCTGAATGTCAGAGTCTTAGTTATGTTAATTGTGGAAGTTGGTGATTAAACTGAGACTAAAACATTTGTAATGTTCTTTCACATAAATTAGGCTGAATTGTTTACATCCATCATTTTTTACCTGTTTTCATTATTCACTGATGCCTTTACAGTTGCTCAGCTGGTTTCTAGACATGTGGAAACAAGATCGGAGCACAGCAGTAGTTGCAACGGAGCCAAATGAGAGGCTGGTTGGCTTCTTGATGTTCCCCTGTTTGCATGTTTTAAATACACTTATCACTGTATGTCACAGGGGATTGGTAATTGTCATAAACATAAGCTGTTTTTCAAAGTCTCTGGTTCCCAGGTGAGTGTGACCTGGGTTCCTCCATCCCAGGCACAGAGCTGCTCTGTTGGCCCTCTGGGAGTAAGAGCTGTTTTCTTGTTCCCAGGATACCAGAAATTCAGGCCACCCAGCATCAGTGCTGTCCTCTTTCCTTGTTTGTCTTTCAAGCCTGGATCAACTGTGGTTTTACTTGTGCTGCCAGGTCACTGAGAAAAGGCCGTAAATAACACCAGGTGAGAACTCATTCCTACAAAAACCCCCCAGACCCCATCCATGTTTGGGAAACGATCCTTTGTTTATGGCTGCAGCTGGAGATCTGACTGCAGCCCAAGCTGATAGCCACTTGGCATGTGCCACATGGGTTTATATGGGTCCATAGAGTAAGATACTGCAGAAGGGTAAAAATTCTATTAACTCTGTTATGAAGTCTCACACCAGCCATCCTCTATTCTTGGCAAAAATCAGGCCTCTCTGGTATCATGTGTTATTGTACCCTCCAGCTTCTCCAGCATTCTAGGTTTAAAGGTTCAGCCTCTGTGGTCTAAATAACCCTTTAGGTGATTCTTTTTAGAACTCAAATCCACATTAACTTCTGCTAAAGCTTCTCCTGGTAATTTTATAACACGGAGTGTTAGATCACCATATGATCCAAAACAATGATCTTTTATCTATTTCTGTTGCAAAGAAGTTTCTGTTGAATACTGCCGTATGTTCTTCATCAGTGATGAGAACTGCTTTTTCTGTATAGTTTGATTTTCTTTGCATCCTCAGAAAAAAACAATCTTATTTATTCAGTGTTAAATTTTTCTTTGATCATCTATTGTTTTAATTTTGAGTTTGTATTTTCAGCTAACTATTTCTGCACTTGGCTGTGGGTTATAACTTGTGTTTTTGATGTTTTAAGTTTCTAGTTGCTCACTTCTCTCCAAGCCAAGGGCTTTTAAAATCATTGAATGTTTTTTTAAAAAGAAAATGTTTTGGCATGTGTAATCTTCATTTCTAGGTTATTTAGTAAAATGCTCTTAAATAATGATAACTTGTGTTTCTATGTGTCTTTTTCCTTCTTGCTGTCAAATATTGTAGCTGTGTGAAATGGCAGGGAATAGTGTTAAAGCAGTGGTTTGGGCAGTGCATTTGTGATGAATACCCAAAGCATTCCCATGTCTGACTTGGTTTCTGGTTTGATTTTGTGTTTCCATGTTATCTGCCAGATCAAGATACAGCCTTTTTTAATCAGGAAATGGTTGAAATTGTTGTCAATAATTTAAAAATACACGTGTATTTTAGTTCTGGCAGTTTGACCTCCAAAACAAGATCAGCACACTGAAGTCCTCATTGTGCAGAATGAGTAACCTGCATTAGCAAGGGATGCTTCAGGAGCTCATCACCTTGCTCTCTTGCATGATTTGCAGATCTATAGGAAATAATGACTCGTTAATCTGTCCTGTATTTTTTCAGTCTTAACTCATATATTTTTATTTGTTGTTGGGATGTCACTGTCAACATAGTGCAGTACTGGACAGAAGAAGCTACTTCTTACAGTTAAAACCTTGCTGTATACACAGTTGTATCCAAGAATACATTTTATTGCTTTCCAAATTTTTTTGTCCTTCTTTATTCTTTACTTTCTTTCTAATAGCCTATTTCTGTCTTGTGATATTTACATGCCACTCCCAATAATATCCATAGTTGATAAGTTTTGCTTCCAGTGCACCAAAAGATCAAAATAACATCCAAAGAGCCTGACGCAGTCATCTTGGCTTTGGTACAACTTTATTTTTTTGTTGTCCTCTCTACATGGAGCAGCATGACATTTTCTGTCAGCTCCTGCTACCAAATTTCTAACCCTCATTGCCTGAGGCCCAAATTATTATACATTTGTGGTCTTGAAGTGGATTATTCACTGGGGCCTGTCTGCTTAAGATTTCACTGAGATGTTAGCAGTAATCATTCCTGAAAGAGATGTTTTTTCCCACTAAATACTTCAGCTGCAGATTAAGACAACAATTTCACTTTAGCCCTTGTGCATTGTTTTCAAGGTGTGTGAGATAAGACTGCTTTAAGAGCAACAGGGCAAATAGTAATGAAAGAAATATTTACTTGTTTCTTTCTGGTATTTTCAGTTAGCAGGTCACTAACTCTCATCACACACACTTTTCTCGGCACTACGGGGTGTTTAAGAGAGAAAAGTCACCAGCAATGGAGCTAAATCCCCAAACCAATGCCTTTAGACAGCAGACGAGCCTCAGAACAGGACACAGGGCCACGTGTTCTTATCCCAGGGTCTAAAATACTATTTGATGCCTTGCATTGATTTAGCAGGGTTTGAGCCCTTTGGCTAACATGTTTGTATGCCAAACAGCTTCAGAACCTTCAGTTCTTCTTTGTGATACTGAGAGCTGCTCTCCAGTGAGCTGGGGGGGTAGGGAGGGAAGGACCATCCTCTGTGGAACCCCTTGGCTGCCACCAGGCAATTCTGCCTGCTGCAGAGAAAGGTGAAAACTCTGTCTTAACCTTTACAAAAATTGCTTTGTGTGGTATTTCCACAACTGCTAGTCCCTAGTCACCGACTGTTTTGTTGTATGTGTGGGAATTGAAGGAGGAACTGAGGCTGCTGAAAGGCAACATTCATCACAGGACACTGCAGGTGTTACCTCTGTGGAAAGGGCTGAGGTTTGTTTATTTCTGTTCTTACCTTCTGTGTGGAACCTGATATAAAGCACTTCAGTAACAACTGAAACTGCCAGAAAATTTCTTTGAAAACTTTCATGAGATCAGGTGTTTTTTCATAGATAAAACACCTTTCAAGCTTATTGCAAATTCAAAGTCCTAATGCTTACTCCATACACTCTGAATTCCCAGGGGGTTATTTTTAGGCCTGCCATTAACACTGTGAGGTTTAACCTGTCAGCTCTCTAGCGGGACATTTAAACTTTTCTGGAAAGGGATCATATGTTGGCATTACAGGCCCAGCTGTATTCTTGGCTTGGTGAGCCCAGCTCCTGGGATGGCTGGTCAAGCATGCCCACCACACAGCTCCTCCAGGCACCTTTCTGCCATGCAATGCCAAGTTCTTTTCCGTCTCCTCTAACACAACTTGCTGGACACAACCAAAGTTGGTAGGCAACGGAAAATAATAAAATGTCCTGGACTTGACTAAGTGTCAAATGGCAGGGGGTTGGAAAAGGCAGGAGATTTGTGGTGGCACTCTGGGAGGTGACTGGGAAGCTGAAAGTAGTGGGTCCCTCAGGATGAAAAGCATTTCAGGGGGAACCAGGGGGAAAATGGAAAGGAGAGACAAAGAGAGAGGATCAGATGTTTGAGCCTGATTTTGGAGTAGGAAAAAAAATGAGGTGGGGTGGTGCTGAGAGGATCCAAGGAATGGTAAAAACATCTACTGTGGGAAAGGAAGGTAGAGACAGGAAGGTATTTTACATTTAAAGAAGACTGAAAGCCACAAAACCAGAAGGCTGTGAAAAGGAGAAGCAGCACAATTTCTCTGCTAGACCAGAGTGTATTTGACTGCTTGGGAAAACAGGAGTTTGTCACATTTTTTTTAAGACACTGTCTGTGGTAGGGCACTTCCTGCTAAAAGAGGGATCCACAGCCAACGATTTGGGATAATCCATAAAAAGGGATCAGGCTGCATGCCTATGATGCAACATCCACGATCACATAGAATGTGATACAAATATCTAGGGTTCATGAAGGCTCCTGTAATGGGTCATTACTGGGTGAGGAAGGCCTATAATTTTAAAGAGACTTAGGTACTCTTACCTGCCTTTTGTAGTGCCTGTATCCATGGCATATGGGAAATCTCTGTGCATGATTCAACTGTCTGTAGCCCCTATGTAATGTGTGTGAAAATTAAATGCCCAAGAAAAACTTCCTTAGAAACCAGAGTACATTTGGCATACTTTTTAGAGAATCAATATTTCAGGAAAGGAATATAAAGATATGGACTATAGCCAGGAAGATAAAGATGTATGGACACAGCATAACGTCACCAAATCTGATCTGAGACTTCCCAGTACTGTGGCCAGTGTGTCTGATTCCCTCAGGCACAGAACTGACTCTAAGAGATGAGTCCCATGAAGAGAAAATGCTATTGGAAACTCTTAGGGGGTAGTGAAGGTGTTAAACCCTCAGCCAGAATACAAGGCTGTATTGCATAATGTTTGGAACAGTGCAGATTACCTCTCATCAGCTAACCTGACATAGCCATCTGCTGTTGTCTCACAGTAAACATAATCTGGTTTATGCTAGTTTAATGGGGTTTTGGGGGGTGGTGTGTGTGTTAGAGCCTTTAGCCAATTATAAACTCTGAACTGTGACAATGCTGATATTTAAAACAATGTTCTGGTTTTGTCACTCTGACAAAAAAAGAAAAAATAATCAAGTGGATGTAACTGTAACCCAGTCTCTAATGACTCCTCCTGTGAGAACAAGCTAGCCCATCACAGCAGGTGGCTTCCCAGTCCTTGTCCTTGGCTGGGTGCAGGGACAGGTTTGCTCTCTTCTGCTGGAAGTGCTTTAAGGGGGGTACTGAGCTGTGGCTCAGAGCAATAATTCAGGGAATGTGTGCCCAAAACATGGGTGATGGGGATTTCTGCTATTTCTGGCATAAACATTGTTAAAACTCTGTGGAGAAATAATCTTTTTTTTTTTTTTTTTTCTAATTAAATCACATTTTGAAGAGGAGTCAGAACCATTTGAGCAGGCAGATGAGATGATAATTGGAATGAGTAAATAGATCAAAGTCCTCCATTTCCTGTTCACATTGCTCTTGGAACTCTCTCATTGCATGGATAAATAACACAAGCTTTGGTGCTGCACACAGTGCTGTGTAAACCTATCCCTCCCTGAAGCTGGCCATTTTACATAAATGTAAAATTTTCCCCCTGCCTATATTCCTTCAACCCTGTTTGCACACATTCCTCCAAGTTTCCTTGACTTGGATGTGCCTGTTATGGGCTTGCTTTCCCTACTGACACTTGGGGGTAAGCTGTTGCTGCCCAGTCCTCAGAGCCAGTTCTTTGGCAGCCAGCAAGCCAGAAAGAAACTTCATAAATGTCATTAATTTGGAGGCCTGCTCTGATGCTACAAGTCACTTGAGTTATGTAGGTCCTGCACCTATTTATAACTTATCAATCTGTCGCTGGGGGCTTTGTGCAATTCTTTGCTACGTGCCACATGGGTTGTAATCTAATATCTGGGTATATTATAAGATTTCCTCTGCCACTTTTTAGAAGCAGCAGGTGCAGTGTCAGCAGGCAGCTCTGGTAACAAAGCGCAGGTAAGATGGGAGCTGCTTTTTGTAACACTCTCTCCTTGGAGCCAGCCAGCTCTGCTTTGGCATCTGTGGTCAGTTACCTGCTACTCTGTGGACATGAGCTTTTGGATGGAATATGAAATATATTGCTGGAGAGGTGTCACTTTTGCAGTAATAAACAGTTGCTATAGTTTTATGTGGTTTTTCCATGCAAAACCTGGGGAGGAGATGTAACACCACTGCCTGCTTCCTACCTAGAACGTGGCAGTGATGGGTGCTGGGTGCATGAACCCCTCTCCTCCCAAGAAGCTCCACAGTCTGAGACAAAAGGATCCAAGACATGCAGGAGAGGACGAGGAAATAATGAAATAGTGCTACTCAACACCATGCACAGAGGACCTTGGACAACTGGCAAACTGGGAGCTGTCAGGTTGTCTGTGAGTAACTTGGCAAGAGACTGCTGCAAAGGGAGGCACTTTGAAGCTGCTTATAGGAGTTTCTCAAAAAAAAAAATTAATTCTCAAGACACCACAGGACACTGAAGGATTAGGTCAGGACTAGGAGAGAGGACACTGAAGTCTCCAGAAGTCAACCTTCCAAGTAAAATCAGTCTCAGGGAAAAAGGACTGGGGATCAAACATGGAACATTTACTTATGGAAGTTCTTGTTCTGCCAAATCCAGAAGCAGGTGAGACTGGTGTTTGGAGAAATGAAGTTTTTGTTTCTGCATGCAGGAGGAAACTGAGTGGAGGGAGAAGGAAAAGGACATGATCTTGTCACTTAAGAGAAATTCTCTGTTGTCTACAGTGATTTGGGCCTTTTAATCCTCAACTGCTTTTCTATTGTGTCTGTAGATTCAAAGCTCAACAAACACCTGATGTGTGGACTTGCACAGCCCAGTCAGAAGCCTTCAAAGCTGCTCCATAGCAATGGAGATAGTTAAAAACATTTACATGGAAAGACAAATTGTGTGCTTCTTTGGACAAATATGACACAGAAACAGTGTAGGAAACAGATTTTGGGTGGAGGTAGAGTCCTCAAATGCTAAGCTTTCATTCAGCATGTACCTCGCCTTGGCTGGGATAAGTACCTTTCAGTACCTGAAGGGGACCCACAAAAAGGCTGGAGATGGACTGTTTGCAAGGGCCTGTAGTGACAGGCCAAGGGGCAATGGTTTTAAATTAGGAAGCAGATTTAGATTGGATGTTAGGAAAAAGTTCTTTACCATGAGGGTAATGGAAAAATGGAACAGGTTGCACAGGGAGGTAGTTGAGGCCTCATCCCTGGAGATATTAAAAGTGAGTCTTGACAAGGCTCTGTACAACCTGATCTAGTTGAGGGTGTCCCTGCTTACTGCAGGGGGGTTGGACTAGGTGACCTTTAGAAGTCCCTTCCAACCCAAATTATTCTATGATAAGCAGTGCAGACTGCCATGCTCTGAGTGATGCTAATAATGCCTGTCAGGGCTCTGTGCAGCTCTGTGCAGCAGTGGAAGGCTCTGAGACTGGGATGCAATGTGGGAAAGAGGATGATGGCACAGAAACAGGGAATTTGAAGGATCAGGAGCGGCCTGGGAGGGACCCAAATGCATTGGGGCACAACCAAGACTAGAAAAAGAGACAGATAAGCAAGGAGTCAACAAGTAAGAGTCAGAGGGTAAGGACACCTGTTCTAGCTGGCTGGGAAAGAAGAAGAGAAAAGGACCTGAGGACGAAAGCTTGTTTTCCACTGGATCTGAAATGGGTTGGAGCAATTATTCTCTTCTTCCAGAAAGCACCAGCAGAACCTAGTGTAAAGACCTGGGCCTCAGCATCCTCTGCTAGCTGAACCCCATGGGGTGACCCACTGGTGTTCCTCTGAAGCTGAAGGACAGAGATCTCCTCCTTGGGTGCTTGCATTCTTCTGAATTTCACTGAAGAGACCACAAACACCTGGTTAGTCACTGCTTTTGGTAGCTGAGATCTGAGGCATGTGATGTGTGGGAAAAGAGGAAGCTTTGCCTGTAGAGATACTTACTGAACAAAACAGAGGCTAGCTTTTCATGAAAACATGAAATTAGGGTATCCACACAGACAATCCTGAACCAATGGACTACACCTACAAGGACTTGTAAAGGATTCATCTTTTCCCTCAGTGATGTATTTAGTGATATCTCCTGTTATCTTCCCCCTTCTCGGTGGCCATACCACAGCAGGAGCCATGGACAGGAGACACAGATAAAAGGGACGCAGATTATCCATGTTAAAAATATTTTACTTTCTGGGGATTCAGTTTCAGTGAAAGATGTACATTTTCACTCAAAATACAACCATGCCATGGACTTGACATGATTCTTTTCTCCTCACTATTGTAGTTAATACTCAGAGTAGACTTACTTACCCACTCTCATCAGGATTTACAGTCCTCATGTATCTCCAGTGACTCCAATGACTTCTATTTCCTATTTTTATCCCAGGGAGATCTGATTGTATCAAATCCTGCTGCATAGCCCAGCAATTGCTTTGCTTGTCTCATACACCAGGAGAAAATAAAATAAAAAATCAAAGCACTTGAAGTTGCAAGTAAGAAAAACATATCCTTAACAAGGGGGGTGGAAGAGGCTCCCTGATGGCCAGCCCTTCCCTAGCAGATGAGACAGCCTGCCTGTGTAGCCTGACACAGGCTATTGCAGTCAAACCAGGAGTCAGAAGAGCTCCTCTTCACCCCAAAGGGCATAAAGTCCTCCCATCAGAGCTGCAGCTCCCATCACTCTGGTTTCTGTGTCTGGCTTATGGGAAAGCAGTCACAGCAGCACTGTCTTTATTGACTGGCCTCCTAAGGCCATGATGCAGAGGTATTAACTGCGGGATGAGGGACCTATCATATTGTGGGAGGAATGTGGGGCTGCTGGTGCTCCTCCTCTTGACTAGGGAGGTGATGGCTGTGATATGGGTGCCAAAGGATGAGTTCAGAGTAGAGAGATCTACTCTTAACACCCTCTGTCTTTTCTTGCAAGGGTTTAACTTGTTCCTGGAGACACCTCTTGGTCTCAAAGCAGCACTCAGCTCTTTGCTTACAAGGATGAAGCCAATGAAAGACTCTTCTTAGTCTTCTGTATGATCTACTAGCTTATATTTAGCCTTATATACCTCAAGGAAAAACATAAAGGGAGGAGCACCTGACTGCAAATAACAATGGTTGGCCACATTGTACCATACCAGTCTGGAAGGAAAGTCAAATTTCTGCCTCTCATTCAACTATGATGAATGCCCCCTCCACCTCTTATGAGACTTCTGGGAAGGACTGCTGTTTCTGTAGGAAGGAAAATGTTCTACTTGAAACTGACAAGTTTCGTAGAACTTTTCCTTAGGCATTTTTTTTTTTTTCCCCCTCTGGGATTTTTAAAATATGCTTTAAATTAAAAAGAAAGCTTTATGTCCAGTTAGTCCACTCCAGCTCACTGGCTGTTCAGAGGCTATCCAAGGTCAGTTCTAACTCTTCCAAACCATGCTGCTCTAGGCCCTCCCATCATGTTTCACTGATTGAAAGAGAGCCCTTGGTCTTTTCCTTCACCTGTCCTTCTGGAGCTGGGAGGGTGGCAAGATAGTGGTGTCTTCTTCCATAGACAGTGCACTTGCAGTTGGGTGAGATCAGTGTTCACAGCCTGCATTGGAAGAGTGCCTGTCCAAATCCTACCAAAGGCATGACCTTCAATGTAGCATCAAACTTCAGCTGAAATGCAGGCCTGACAATGTGTCAAAGTACAGTAGCATAAATAAGATGTTGGCCATAGATCTTCTGATGACAGATGTAAGTGCAAGTATAAAGTGTGCTTTCTAAAAATAATGTACATGTAGAAGATGCTGGAAGTGCTGGCTATCAGAGAAGCTTATAAGTAGGTCATAGAGGACTGAAAGAGTAAAATAGCAACATCAGCAACATTCATTGTGGAAGTCCAACATTTCAGGGCACCCATATACATGGGAACAGCTAGGAGTGGGGTGGCACCTGTATGTGATAGATCTTTCTGCAAAGGCAGGATATTGGATGGAAAGTCAGGCTGGTGTTACATCTGAAATGCATGCAGGTTATCCATTTAATGATGACAAGGCACTGTTGTATTTATCCCCTTTAATTCCCGATAAAGGAGGCAGATTTTCCCAAGAGTTCCTGCTTTCTTATCTGCTCTATGCTATTTTAAGATAGGTCTTCATTTGCTACCAATCTGCTCCTATTTTGGGTAGTGCAGTAGATGTGTTTGCCTTATGGTTGGTCCGATAGAAGATGTGACAAATCATATTTATAGACAAAGCCTGCTGCCTTTGATCACTAGTTCTTCCCTATTCCTCTTGAGTTTGGTGAAAGTACTGGCAGAGTAAGGTAATAAGCAGGATGAGCAAATGTGATAGACCCAGCATCAATGAGTACCCAGTCTGTGCCAACGCAGAGTTCTGGCCTTGTTGCAGAGTTGGCAGCCAGAGTTCCTGACACAGCAAACACACACCACAAAGATAGCGTGAGCATGTCTCGTGTAGCCTGAGAGTTTGGAGGATCTGGCCTTGATTAAACCAGACCTCTCAACAGACGGGAAATGAAGTTGTAACAGAAAATAAAAATCAGAGCAGGCTAAGAATTGAACAGATACTGATAGTATTTCATATGTATTTTTACCTTCCAGCAGAAGGTATATGTGAGTTCACCCTTCAAAATGTTCTCTGATAACCCCTCTGTGCTCTCCAATGATCTTTGAACACTTGAAAAATACACTTGACCATGTTCTGTGCCTTGTACTTTTCTGTGGTACTTGCTTAATAGATACATAACACGTGGGACTACCCAAGGAATGAGTGAACTTGCTCCAGTGGGTAATTATCATTGTTGTCCCCCATTATTTTAACCAAAAGAAATTTGGTATTTCCCTCATTTTTCATTTCCCATTCTACTTGGCTCCTGCATTGAGACATCATCTGTAGGTAGTGTGAGGGTTCCTCCATTCCCTCTGTTACCTTCAGTGATACCTTCAGTCATTGAGAAACTTGAACCAGACAATTCCCTATCTGCTCATTTTGCTTGTTTCATATAGCAAGAACTGCAACATTTCCCTCAGCAAATAGAGGCTAAAAGTTTTATTAAAAAAAAGGATAACCTGTATTTTTTTAAATCATAAAAAATAGCAGAAAATACTAGCTACCCTTTTGGACCTGAAAATGCTTTAGGAGAATTTTCATAACTTCAATGCGGTCTAGACAGAAAACATGAACGGAGATTTTATTTTATGGTCTCTTAGGGATTTCTAGATCACATATGGCTACTTGACAAGCAGACAAATAAGTTTTACTTTTTTCTAATCACCATGTCTTAAAATGCAATGTGATCAACAGCACCACAGTTACTGAGAGCTGAGTAAGAATAGACAGGGAGTTGCTTTTTTTAGGGCACAGCAACTCTTGGATTAACTCTTTTGGTGCCTTTCTGATAAGTGTTTCCTAAAGTAAATTATTGCAATGTAGCAAAGGATTTCTGGGATAACACGTGGTGATCATGCACTGGCTGGTGATCATGGTCTGTCAGATGTTTGCTTCCAGTGCCTCCACATCTGACTCTGTCAAGAACATCTGGATCCCTCTATAGTGGTCTAGTGAGTCTGAAGCCACTATGCATGTACATAAAAATGCTGAACTTGGAAGTTTTCTTTTTTTAAGTGATTAATTCTGCCTGGCTCTGAAGTTCTTTCTGTATAAGAGAGAGTACATCAATGTTGGGCATCTGTGTGTGTGCTTATAGGTACCATATCCATCTGCATATATTACATATGTAAGATGTGACAGTTTTGCTTTCATTTCATCCTGTGCCAAGTCTCTTTTCCTTATGGGTAATCTATCAAAGGCAGATTCCTGCTCTTAGTATATGCTCCCATGGCTCCGGAAGCAGTTCTTCCAGAGACTTCATTATTGTATGAGTAAGAGAAAGGAAACCATCAAGTATGATTAACCTTTTATTTCATTAGCAGAAATTTGCCAATTCTGTGCACATCCCAACTCACAACCAATTCTTATGTTTCAGGCTGCCAGAATGGAAAATTACTTGCACAGTTGTGACGTTTCTACTTTTTGAGGGACCCTAAGGTCCACAGAGGTCAAAAAAGCCTGTAGGTACTGAAGTCCCATTCAGCTTCCATTGTAGGTGCCAAGCAGCAGTGGAGATCATTGCACAAGTGTGTTCTGCCAGAGTCTGATGTTTCTTTCACACCAGCTTATTTTTGAAAGTATCTCTAGCAGAATAATCAGATGTGTAACCAGATGAACAACCTAGTTAATAATAACTCTTGAGTGTTTGCTTGGTCCCTATGTACCATACACATATTTGCATCTTTTTTTTTTTTTGTAATTTGCTTTCTTTTAACCTCTTCACAACAATCCAGTGAAGGGAAAGTGAGAATTACATTGCTAGTCTTAAAACATCAATAAGGTTGAATACACACAGCAAGTTGTAGGGACAGACAGATTGTAGCTCAGCCTTTCTGGATGAGTGAGGGTATGGTTGAGGTGAAGGTGCAAGAACCATTCATTGCCTTGCTTCTTCGTACAAAGTGTTAGTCCTTATTCCACCCTCTGATGCTTTCTGCAGGTTCAGACTGTTCCAGGGTGTAAAGCAAGAGCCATGAATTCACAGGTGGTTGCAAGAACAACAGTGTCTTACATCCTTGGCAAGTGAAATGGTATGAATGAGGAAAGGAAGAGCTGCCGCTATGGTTTTAATGTCCTGGGTTGTGTTTCCACAGCAAGCTTGAACACATGGGATTGAAGTTTGGGCCACATTCAAGACAGTAGTTCCAGTCTGCTGGATGAAATCCTGTACCCAGGTGTAGCGGCTATGCCCTTTGCTCTCTCACTGTAGCTGCAGCACTATAAATTCATTGAGTCCATTGGAATTACTCTTGATTTATGCCAGTACTCATGGAGACAGCTTACAAAGCACAGGTAGGGCACATTCTGATCTGCTGTTGAGTGTTGTGGTGCCACTTCCCTGTGACTGCCTTACACACTTTCTAGATGCAAAAAAAAAAGGACTCTGGTAGATGGGTTCCCTCTGGCTCTGGGCAGCTGTGGTGGGCAGTGTGCTGCTGCCAGTCCCTGCAGAGGAGCAACCACACTGGAAAGAGGAGTTAACATGGGGTAATTTGCAGAAGTTCTGTTCAGGAAGTGGAGGATATTGCAGACCTGTTTCTTCCAAAATGTCTCAGAACTGTGAGGACTCCAAAGAGTCCTTAAGGAGTCCTTAGACCTTAAACAGGTTCCCCTGCTACAGCTGGAGTGGTGACACAAGTATCCTGCTGGGAAACTTCCTGACACCTCAGTCCTGCCAGCAGGATGGCAGGGCTTGAGAAAGCAGGTGGTAGCTGGATAAGCAGGGGGAAAATGAGAAATATTTTTATTCAGATGGGTGTCATGTGATTGACATGTTTAACCAACGCTTGTTTATATCTCGCAGGGTTGAGTCCAAAACAGGTTATATTATCTTTCTATTAAGGCAACATACAATGTTTATTCTGGTTAATCATACAGCAGAAGGAAGACATTCCATTTGCTCACCTTTAAAAAAGTGTGAATGATGTGTGATGGAATTGATGGGTGATGCATCTTTCCCAGTATATGCTGCATTAATTTACTCATTTATGTTTTTTGGCTGGAGTTCGGCTGAACAAAGTAGGTGAGCCAGGAGAGATGACAGGTAGAGCTCTGTCGGCATGTGGGATGTTTTGCCTTTCCTACAAAACTGTGACCTCACTACAAAGCAGACTTCAGTGTGAATACAGTTCTCTTCTGCCAGCATATCCATGGATGTGGGTTGACAGGTTAATCCTTTTGTGTCCACATGCAGGTTATGCAGCTGAGGAATGGGAGTAAGCACAGGATGAGCACCATATTAGAGAAGAAATATTTTCTGCCCATGTGTAGCCATCATTATGCTAAAAGTTGCACTGCCTTCAGGAAATGGAGGGTAATATTATCCCATTACATAAAGAAACCATATTTACATAGGAGGGGAAGATGTTCAAATTTGTTTTATTAGTTCCAATTTAAAGACAAATACTTTTTATAACCTCTACCCTAAGACAGGTTTACAGAGCAGTAACATTCCTCTAAAACTTTGGACTTAATTGTAATTTTCTCCTTGGCTATTGCTGTATCATATCTGAAGGTGACCCTCCACTACCCTTTTCCCAATTTTTATAATGGAGTGGGAAAAGCTGGAAGTGGTTTGTGCCAGGGGGATGGGTTTTCAGCCAGCTTGTCACTTCCCTGGCAAGTAACCTGTTCCCAGAACTTCTGGTACCAGACCTCTGACCTGAGGGCTTGGTAGCCAGCATGAAAACATCACCTGCTGTCAGCAAGCCTCCAACATGCCTTTGACCTGAAAAAATAAAAATATCTTGACAACAGTAGCAGAGATTTTGTGAGATGACTGACTGTGGTCTGAGCTAGAGACAGCCTTGCTGAGGACCCTAATCAGGATCTGTGTAGGGTTTATGGCATCACTGAAAAAAGGAGCATGAGGCACGTGGTGGTTTTATACCCTATATCCAGCCTTACTCTGTGACCCTGCCCAAGCTCTTCTCCCTGCCTGTGCTCCTCTCCACTTCCCCCTTCCAAAACTGATGTACATTTGAAGGTAAAAATAGCCCTTGGACAAGAACTAAACAAGGCCAAATGCCTCTCCGTGAAGATCTCTGTTCATTACTAAAGCATGTTTTGTGGAACATTCTACTGACCCAAATGGCCTGCCTGGCAGGTCTTCTCATTGGCTTGAAGCTAGTGGTTGCCTAGAAAAAGTTGGAAGGAGATAATGCTGACCCCTGAAAAACAAATCTGATTTTAAATCAATCACTTTAGTACCTGTAAAGGAGGATGGGCAACACCTACAGCCCAGCCCTCCAAGTTATTCCATTCTCAGGGGTCTCTGTAGGTGGCTAACATGTTATCCAAGGCTTTTCTTTACAGTTCAAATGGAATCTCTGCTGCTGTCTTCACATAGCTTTGAAAAGCTGGTAGAAAAAAATAGCTTCTGCTTAGCTACAACATTGCTGCCCCTAAAGTGTTTCTGTAGTGACTGTAGAGAGGTACACTTAAACTAAAAAATTAATTCTCTGTCAATGCACTGCCAGTATCCCACAAGCAGAGGTGGAGGGGAAGCCACCGAAGAGCTGGTCTTTGATCTTCAGAGTAGGGTGTTCATAGTTGTGTATAAAGAACTAAGTGGAAAAAAATGGTGAAGGGTGTGACCTTAGCCCGGAGAAAGTCTCTTTGGGCTCAGGCTTTAGTATGGTGTGTGAGGACAGTCACAGCTCCAGGCAGGGTAGCTTTGTGCATCCACTGCTTTGGTTCTGAGGAAAGGCTGACTGGGCTGCCCCTATGCAGCTGTGGTGTTAGAATAATGTGCAGAAGAAGCAGGAAAAGTAATTTTTCAAATACAAAGAACAAACAGGTCCTCTACCTGAAAAAGTGTGTTTCAGAAAAAGAATAACAGCAAATCAGAGGATAACCAAAGTAAGCTTTCCTTCTCCCAGGGCTGTGGTCAGCTTAGAGTTGGATAAGGTAGAGAAACTGCAAGTATTCTTCATTCATCATGCACATCAGTTTCTGGAAAAGTCATCTACGAGACATCGTTCCTTGCAAAAAACAGTAAAGTTTATTTTTCTCTGCATAAATCCGTCTCTGCTACACAAATGTTTTCCAGAGGAACTCTCCTGCCAAGCAATGGGGGAATGTTACAGCCTGCCACCCATATATACCACTACCCTATTTTTTTCCTGTCTGTTTTCCCTTTTGCTCCTTTCAGACTCAAATTTCCTTGTCCTTTCTCTTTCAAGAGCTTTTGAAAAAATTATCTTGGAATAGGAAATCAGGCTTAACAGAGAGTATTGTCTACTAGTTCTACTTGCCTTTTCACAGCTCATTATCAACTAAGTTTAATAAAAAGTTAGCTGTCACAAATGTTTTTCCCCAAATAAAATATGTTTCATGAGTAAGAGAAGCTAGGGAGGAGCTGACGAAGAAAAAGTTACTGTTGGACATTTTGGCATTTTGCTTACAGCAGGCAGTTGGCCACTCAACACCCAAAATTTCAACAAATCCGTGGAAGACAAAAATTTCCTCCAATCTCTTGTCAAAAAATGCCTTTGGTCACATATGAACCTGTTGCTTATTTCCCTAATAGTGCTCTTTAGACCTGAAGGTGTTGTCTAGGTGATGAGTTAATCATAAGACTAGAAACCAAGAATTCACAAGTGCTAGTCTTTTTCTGACATTAAGCTTCATGTGGACTTAGGTTAGTCACTCACATGAAGTCACTCACTAGGGTTTGTCTAGGTTTATTCAGCAGATGAAGATGTTTGAGCCTTAAATTTGTGTCCTTAGATGATAATTTTAACTGATTTTGAATAACATTTGTGAACTTTTGGAAATACTGCTTTTGTAGTTAAGAGGGTTTGGTATTGCATAGGGCTACACTCCATTTTCAACTCTGCCCAGACTTCCTCTGTGGTTTTAACAGGTCACTCAAGCTCTGAGAGCTTCAAGCACATCAAATATACTTCTTTGCGTTATTTTCTAATGATTGTTTAAAACATTTATTACACAGTGGTGATAGCATACCACCAATTTTTCCATTCTTTTGTCTGAGTCCTAAACACACATTTGAGCTGTGCTGAGAAGCTGGGAGCACAGCTTTCTTTTGTGCAAACTGTAAATCTGTAATTCCCCTAATTCCTTAGGCAAGCACATACTAAGTGGTGTAGGTTGCTCTTTCTGCTCTTCCAGTCTCAGCTCTGACACAAGAAGGGACTACACCAGAAGCAGAGGTCTGCAAGTAGGAGGTTGAGGCATAGATCTCCAAAGATGCATCGTAAAGAACACAGTACAGCGTCAGAACAAACAGTGTATTTGCAGCTGGGAAGGCTTGATGAAATACAGAGTGAGATCACTGATTTCATGCTTTTTAAAATAACTCCTCTGCAGTCACTCCTAAACTAGTCAATCTGGTGGGTGCCAAACTTTCATTCTTGCCAAACTTTCTTTCTTACCAAACTTTGAAACAGCGCCATGTGATCCAGATGACCAATGTGCTTCAGATATTGTTAGTAAGGCTAGATCATATCTAGATCATAACTGGAGTATTTTTCATCAGGATTCGTTGATGAAATGTTGTTAGTAATGAAAGAAGAATCCTTGTACCAAACAGAGACAGGGAAAAGGTGATTTTCCAGGTGTAGCTGGTTGGGATTGGGGATATTGAAAAAGGGAACAGAGCTCCTTATCTCAAGAAATGGAAAGCTCTTTTCATAAGCAGCTGGGTATTGCCAGGTTGTTCCCTGCTCTGAAAGCTCATGAACTTTGAAAGAGACATGAGTCTACAAAGAGGTGAAATCAACTCACAATTGTAAATGCTGTGTAGCTACGGTGTCTATGCTTAAGTGGAGGGATTTCAGAAAGATCTGTAAAATACTGTAAATCTCTAGGGGATGTGCATTACAAAAGGGAAGCAGGGTTTTTCATCTATTAGACTTCTCTAGGGAACAGACAAAAGGAGTTTTTGATGGTCTTTGTTTTGCTAGACAAGACATCTAATTTTTGAGGGCTTTTATAATTTAACAGGAAAAAAGGAGGCCATCCAGTGAGTGAAAAATGGATGAAATTCTAAGGCAAATTCTTTGAGATTCAACAAAGCCAAGTGTCAGGTCCTGCACTTGGGTCCCAACAACCCCATGCAACACTACGGGCTTGGGAACAAATGACTGGAAAGCTGCCCAGTGGGAGTATAGGTCAACAGCCAGCTGAATAGGAGCCAGTGGCCCAGGTGGCCAAGATGGCCGACAGCATCCTGGCTTGTATCAGAAATAATGTGGCTAGCAGGACCAGGGAAGTGATCATCCCTCTGTACTCGACACCAGTGAATCCTCACCTTGAGTACTGTGTTCAGTTCTGGGCCCCTCACTACAAGAGGGACACTGAGGTGCTGCAGCATGTCCAAAACAAGGGCAACATAGCTGGTCTACAGCACAGTTCTTATGAGGAGCAGAAGGAACTGAGGGTGTTGAGCCTGGAGAAGAAGAGGCTGAGGGGAGAACTTGTCACTTTCTACAAGTGGTCTGTAGGGTGGGGGTTTTCAGTCTCTTCTGCCAACTAACAAACAATAGAACAAGAGGAAGTGACCTTAATTTGAGCCAGGGGAGGTTTAGGTGGGATATTAGGAAAAATGCCTTTACTGAAAGGGCTGTCAGACACTGGAACAGGGAAGTGGTGGAGTCACCATCCCTGGAAGTACTTACAAGATGTGAAGGTGTGGTGCTTGGGGACATGGGTTAGAGGTGGACTTGGCAATGTGCTGGGTTAATGGTTGAAGTTGATCTTCAAGCTCTTTTCCAACCAAAACTATTCTACAGTTCTATGAAAATTGAAATTAAAAGCAAACAAGAAGAGAAACACAATCTCTAATGCCAGGCAGCTCTGGAACGGTTTTTGAAGAGAAATCAGCTGGATGGGGAAACTCCAGTCTTGAACACATGTGAGTCTAAATGGGCTTAATATTATTCATTAATGTAGGAAGAAAGTACTTAGGAAGGAAGACCCTTATGTGTCGAAATCATATGACATGGGTTGTTAAAATGGTTGGAGTGTATAGCTATAGTGACTGTCCTTGGCATCAAGTATATACAGAAGGCTTTCTTCACCAATATGTTTTATTACCCAACAACTAAGCTCTCCAGGGCTCTACTGGCACATCAGTATTGTCTGTACTGATCTCTGGTGCTCAGCAGGAGATTATTGTAGGACTTCTCTTGCAAGTTAAGAAGACTTCATTCATCATTTTGCTGCAAAAATGTTAATAATAAATGCTTTCTAGGAACCAGTCCCAATAAAAAAACTCATAGACATGTAGCTGAGGTTCAATTAAACTGATAGTTCAGCTCCAATTTAAGTATTTCTCATTTTATGCAAATAAGATTTCTTATTGTATTGAAACAAATTATTGTTTTCTCTTGACAGCACCTCATCTGCATGTTTTACTACTTATCCTGCAAATCATTTAACCTAAAAACACACCAAAAGTTTCCTTACAATTCAGGGTCTGAATTGAAGAGCTATTCTTTCATTAGTATTCTGGAGACAGTACATTCCCTTGTGATCCAGTTGGGCTTAGACCTTATAATAACAGTCCCTAAATAAGGCTGTGTGTTTGACACAATAGGTTAAGTATGACATCTGCCAGATATACAACCCTGGAGGCAAACACTCCAACCTTTAAGGAAATTTTCATCCAAAATTCTGCATTTGGCTGAATTTGCAGGTACCTTAGGATCTTGCTGCTTAAACAATTTCTGATGCATACTTCTGTGATGAAAAGATACATCTGTTCTATCTATCTCCTGTCTATCTTCAGCTATGATTAATGCTAAGCCCCTTTGGGTGTAACACAGTAAGCACAAAACCAAGTGAAAGCTGCAGAAGTTATTCATGTGTCTGCTTTTCTGTGGCACTCAAACACAATGGATTTATCTTTGTAGAACCCCTGTGACTTGAAGATCTCGAGGCAACTTTTTGCAGGTAGAGAGCTGAAGCACACCAACAATTAAGAAACTGCCAAAAGATAGAGGCAATGCCTAGGATTAAGAATTAAATTAAATTCTCTCCCATCTTAACCCGGTACCTAAGCCACAAATCTGTTCCGTTCTTCATGTAAATTCCACTTCTTCAGGATGCAAAGCTGTTTGGCACCTTATCCCCTGAGCTGACTATCTCAACAGGGAAGATATTTCTTTACCAGCTGTAGAATCCTGAAAAGAATATTTGCCTCAAAACAGCCACCCTGACAAACTGTGCTCAGATGGAGGCCTCATTCAGCAGCCATCTGGACTCTCTTCTCTCAAGGAGAGACCCCCATTTGGGTAACCACCCTGATAAATGGGGCCCTATTCTCACAAGAGCAGCCCCTCCTTCAGTGGACATCCCAATAAGCTGAACACTGTCCTTGCAAGGGGAGCTCTGTCTGATGGCCACCCTGACAGGCAGGACACTGTCCTTATTCCATAAGGGACAGGGGCAGGGAAGCTGTGCCCTGCGGAGGCAGAGTGACATCTTGTGTGTGCCCCGGGTAAAGCCACTGGAGAGGGCACATGCACAGAAATAAGGGTTATTGCTGTGTCATCCCATCTGGCGGGGCCCAAGTGAACACCTGGCTGTGCAAGATATGCCAAAGTCCCCTCCCAAAAAGATGGGGTCAGGCAGCATAAAAGAGGCACACTTGAAATGCTGGATGCACACCCGCCATCCAAGGACCACAACTCCCTACCAAGATCATTGCTGGGTCCAAAGGTGGTGATCTCTCCTTTTCTTTCTCTCTCTCTCTCTCTCTCTCTCTGTGTCTCTGATTCTAACCTTATCTCAGCACATGAGGGTAACACAGTTTCTAACTTTGTTAAGTTTTGTTAGTTTTAACCTGTTGTTTTGAAAATTTCCTTAAGTTTTCATAAATTGCTTAGAAAGTGCCATCATGTCTAATTCTGCTAGTTGTATGTAACCTGACATGCTTTATAATCTTACTCACTTTTAAGTAAAGTTGTGTTTTTATACAAAATTCCTGGGTAATAACCTTACTCGTGCAGAGAATTCCCAAACTTAATCTCACCAAATGGGTTGTTAAAAGAGATTAATTAGAGAAGGAGGATTGGGCCCAGCTGTACCTGGGCTTCTCTGTGATGGAGTTTAGAAAGCAAGGGGGTCCAGTTTGAATCTTCCTGGGTCGACAACCCTTCTGGGGAACTCTACCTGTGCCCACTCTGTGGGACGTAATACCCACACCATACCCACTCTGTGGGAGGTGATATTTGGTTTGGCCCCCCACATCTGGGGAGCTGTTCTCACTGTGTGAGACGTGACAGTCATGACACCAGCCATACTCAGGAAATTCTGTCAATTGGATGCAGCGTATTTTACTTCAACAATAGGATATAAACATAATAAAAATATAAACATATATATAATAAAAATATAAACATATAAAACATATAAACATATAACATATAAACATATAAAAATATCAACAAGGGATATAAAGAAGGCAGAGGTGCTGAACGCCTTCTTTGCCTCTGTCTTTACTCCTGCAGGGTTTCCGCATGAGCCCCAGACTCATTTAACCCCAGAAGTAGTCAAGATAGATGAAGAGTTTGACATAGTAGATGAGGATTGGGTTAGGGATCAGCTGAGTAATCTGGACATCCATAAGTCGATGGGTCCAGATGGAATGCATCCAAGGGTGCTGAGGGAGCTGGCGGAGGTCATTGCTAGGCCACTCTCCATCATCTTCAATAAGTCATGGGTAACAGGAGAGGTGCCTGAGGACTGGAGGATAGCAAATGTCACTCCAGTCTACAAGAAGGGCAAGAAGGAGGACCCGGGTAACTATAGACCGGTCAGCCTCACCTCCATCCCTGGAAAGGTGATGGAACAACTTGTTCTTGTCACTATCTCCAGGCATATCAAGGACATGGGGGTCATCAAGAGCAGTCAGCATGGTTTTATCAAGGGTAAATCATGTTTGACTAACCTCATAGCCTTCTATGAGGAAATTACTAGGTGGATAGATGATGGAAGAGCGGTAGATGTGGTTTACCTTGATTTCAGTAAAGCATTTGACACCGTCTCTCACAGCATCCTTGTAGATAAGTTGATCAAGTATGGGTTTGGTGATCAGGTAGTGAGGTGGATCAGGAACTGGTTGAAAGGAAGGAGTCAGAGAGTTGTAGTCAATGGGGCAGAATCTGGTTGGAGGGGCGTGACTAGTGGAGTCCCTCAGGGGTCGGTACTGGGACCGGTGTTGTTCAATATATTCATCAACGACTTGGATGAGGGTATAGAATGTACCCTCAGCAAGTTTGCTGATGACACTAAGCTGGGAGGAGTGGCTGACACACCAGAAGACTGTGCTGCCATTCAGAGAGACTTAGACAGGCTGGAGAGTTGGGCAGAGAGGAACAAGATGAAATTCAACAAGGGGAAGTGTAGAGTTTTGCATTTGGGGAAGAACAACACGATGTCCCAGTATAGGTTGGGGGCTGACCTGCTGGAGAGCAGTGAAGGTGAAAGAGACCTGGGGGTCCTGGTAGACAAGAGGATGACCATGAGCCAGCAGTGTGCCCTTGTGGCCAAGAAGGCCAATGGCATCCTGGGGTGCATTAGAAAGGGTGTGGTTAGTAGGTCAAGAGAGGTTCTCCTCCCCCTCTATTCTGCATTGGTGAGGCCACACCTGGAGTATTGTGTCCAGTTCTGGGCCCCTCAGTTCAAGAAGGACAGGGAAGTGCTTGAAAGAGTCCAGCGCAGAGCTACTAAGATGATTAAGGGAGTGGAGCATCTCCCTTATGAGGAAAGGCTGAGGGAGCTGGGTCTCTTTAGTTTGGAGAAAAGGAGACTGAGGGGTGACCTCATCAATGTTTTCAAATATGTAAGGGGTGAGTGTCAGGGAGATGGAGTTAGGCTTTTCTCTATGGTGACCAGTGATAGGACAAGGGGTAATGGGTGCAAGTTGGAGCATAGGAGGTTCAAGTTGAATATCAGAAAGAATTTTTTTACTGTAAGGGTGACGGAGCCCTGGAACAGGCTGCCCAGGGGGGTTGTGGAGTCTCCTTCACTGGAGACATTCAAGACCCGCCTGGACACGTTCCTAGGCGATGTACTCTAGGTGGCCCTGCTCTGGCAGGGGGGGTTGGACTAGATGATCTTTCGAGGTCCCTTCCAACCCCTAGGATTCATTATAAAAAAAAAAAAAAAAAAAAAAAAAAAAAAAAGATAATGGAAGAAATTCTGTGCAGTAAGTGAAAAAATGCTACCCCTTCCACATGCCTGAGTGAGACTCTCACTGGGAAAGACAAAAAACATTCTGGGGCTTATCTGCCTATCTAGCCCTTGCAAAAATAGGAAGTTTTTCCTGATGTTAAATTCAGTAAATTAAGCAAGATGTTGCAATTATCATTAGTAACACCCTGCTCCTTATCCTGTAGGGAAGCAGAGACATATAAAGTTGTCTGACTGTTCGTGCCACCTTGACCAAAATAATAGCAGTATAAATTAAAATGTTTTAAAAATACAAAATTAGTGTATGTCTTTTCATGCAGGAAGACTCAACCAGCCTTTCCCCTCCTGTGCTTTCATTCTGCAGTAATTCTTCACACTTTTTCACACTGAATCATAAATGCTAAAGTTCATCCCAGTGTAGTTTTGCAAGCAATGGGAATGGCTTAATGAAGCACTGTCAGCCTAAATCACAGCCCCACTGCTAACGTTTATTGTTGGATTCCTCACTGGTTCAGCAGCATGGAAAAAAATCTTCTTGGGAGTTGGTGTCAGTGCCACCCATGTCCTGGAGGCTGTAGGAGGGAAAAAGTTTGGGTTTGTCCAGACAGGCCCAACATTTTGGATGAGGTAACTCAGAGCAGCATACATGTGCACTCAGAGATGCAACAAGTCACTGGGGAAGCAGGATCTATGCTGGCCTCACACCAGCCCTGTTGAAGCCAGGCAGTTCCACCCAGCATATGTCCAAGCCAGGGCATATGGAACAGGGCTGCCAACTGAAGGGGAGGTGGGGGAATGTCCCTGCCTCTTAAATTTGGCCTTTTTCTGGGCACCATTCACTTGAGTATCTGCCTACTCCTTACACAAAGGCAATAGCCATCTCTCTTAGGGGTTTCACAGAGTTTGTGCCATTCCCTTGTATTTTCTCATGGTCAAAGACCTGGTAGGATGAGTTAGGGGGTTTTCTATTGGATCAGAAAAAAAGAACAGGTTGGGTTAGACTTAATTTCTCTCTCTTGCACTCAGTGGCATGAAGGCTCTCAGCTTTGAGCAGGACTCCTTGTCTGGGAAAAGTGTGTGGGAAGTTGAAGGTATTGTAAAGTATCTTCAAGGTGAGCCATGACCCAATTCACCAATCTGAGAGGCTGCTGGTTTTGTGAATGCTTCCCCTTTCCCCAGCCATGTCCACTATAGCTGTCTCTGACTCATGGGCACACTGATCCGGAGAGCAAGAGCTGTCTTAATGGTTTATAAGCCAAATCAAAACCCAGTCCTTGTTTTATAGTAAGAAATGAGACCATTAACTGAGCAGGGGAAGTGTTTGGTATCTAGAAGGGGAAGATCAGGGGTGGAGAGTGTGTGTGTGTGTATCTCTCAGGTTCCTGGTCCACTAGAAATAACCTTGGGGCTCATATCAGCAAGGGAGGAACCAAAGAGAGCCAGCAACTTTCTGATGGAATGTGGTCCCCATGGACCACAGACATCTGTGTGATCCTGGCCTCATTATGGGACAGCTACTCATCCTTCACCTTAAAAACCACAGACTGCCTGCTAAAGACTTGACAGGAAAAGAGAAATAGCCACAGTGGGTGAAAGTGGCTAAGGATTCTTTCAAAAGAGCAGGGTGGAGGTTGACTTTTGAACAGCAATACGGACTACATATGCTCCAGTTGCCACCTGTGGTTTACATTTCTTGGGGTCCACACTGCTTTGAGGGTTTTTCCTCTTTTACCTACCCAACCATGGATAGGTTGGATCTTCTGCCTGCATCATTTCTTTGCTCTGCTCACCTGATGTGGTTGGCTGGGACAGCATGGCCTCAGCCCTCTTGTTGCACATGTGATAGAAATCTCTTTTTCCACTGTTCACCCTGGTAAAACTGCATTTACACCAGCTGATAATCTCACTCTCCTTTTTTTTTTTTTTCTGAGTAATTAGCATTTGTGTCCTTTCTGTTCAATAAAAAATAATTGAGAGTACACACTTTTTATAGATACTTGTCTACTTGGTGCATGATCTACAAAGCAAATACAATGCATTTCTGCTTCTGTGAGATTTTACTAACAAATACAGAAGTAGAAAAAAAAGAAGTTTGGGAAAAAATGCGTATCTATTATGAATATTACCTTTCTATCTGTTGGTGAGATTTGAATGTAAGATAACTTGAGCCAAATTTTACTGTTTCAAAAGCAGCAGCAACCACAGTGACTACTCTTGTTTTCTGCAATATCTCCCATTCTTTCTTTGGAAATAAAATTAAACAGTTTATTCTTGCTTCCACAGAACTGCAGGTTGGCCAAAGCGTAGATAACTTGCTATTTAACTTTGTTCAAATAAACATAGTTCAGCTTTTTTTAACTCCTAAAACTCACTTGCTGATATGTTCCAGAAAATTTTCATAATCTCCGAATTACAAAATGTGGAAAATTGTGTACATGTTATTTCTTCAATTGTATCCCAATGCCGTCTTTATCTGTAAGATTTGCAAGGAAAATTGGCTTTCAATCCTACCCTTTTCTGGTATCTTTTCTGCAGCTGACAAGATATTTGCAAGGAAATAGACTTTCTTTAAAATTTAGAGCAGATTTGCTGTTTCACAGGTGTATCTCTTTTGCATACATAAATTTTTTTTTAACATAAGGTTTATAGGAAGCACTATCTGACAATCGCACTGATCAGCTTCCTAAAGGTTTGGTTTGTTTCCCATTGATTCAAAAGGATCTGCTTTCCACCCTGCTTTCGCTTCTCTGCAGAGCAGCAACCCAAAACCTACCAAATAAATTCATCTGGAGGCAAGGTGCACAGCTCCTGCCAGGGGGCATCTCACCTCTTCCTTCCCTCTTAGAGCCTCATCTCTCATCACTGCTGATTATGTCCATCCTGTGTTGAATCCTTGTCATGCCTGACAGCACAGAGAGATGTAAAGACACTATAGAGTGGGTATCACACGTGTGTCTAATCTCAGTGGGGAGATCAGCCTCAAACTGCTCCCTGCAGAACTGCCAGTGAATATAAAGGGCAAATGATGGGCTTTATAAACCAAGGTGATGGAAGGACACCATCACCTTGAGGTTGTGCACTTGTGGCTACAGTGGAAAAATGAAACATTCCCCATGGAAAGCTTCAAAAACAGTAGGGAAGGCTAGGGGAGGTACTCCTGCTTGCAAATTTTCATAGGAGGTCTCATTTTGGGACAAAACACTGTTCTCCTTTTGTTTTGACATCATCTTTTAGATGTCTCCTCTCTGACTCAGTGTTGTGCACCCACACTAGATGGGCTGTGTTTTTTCTCCCATAAAAGAGGAGACAGGTTTCCAGACAGGCCAGATTTTTTGTGTTATGTACAGGTGGATCCTGCCTCTCCAAGGTAATGTCTCACTGCCCCCAGCCCAGCTCCTGAGCATTCCCACTGTTACACAATCCTGCCTGTCCCTGCCTT
Source organism: Heliangelus exortis (assembly GCF_036169615.1). Taxonomy (NCBI): domain Eukaryota; kingdom Metazoa; phylum Chordata; class Aves; order Apodiformes; family Trochilidae; genus Heliangelus; species Heliangelus exortis. The sequence goes on along the minus strand of NC_092424.1, from coordinate 26,193,626 downwards.
TGGCAGCTTAGAGAAAGAGACTGGAGACTCTTGGAAAAGCAGAGATGTGCAAGAGGAACAGAAAAACCTGATTCTGTGCACTTTAGCCATTGCTGCAATATGTCTTGCCAGAAAAAATATCAGGGATTTGTACCAGTTCCTGTACAGAGCAGTCTTGAACTGAAATTTATGGAAGTTGAAGTGAGGAAAATCACAGAAATTACAGAATGTTAGGGGTTGGAAGAGACCTTGAGAGATCATTGAGTCCAACCCCTCTGTCAGAGCAGGACCACCTAGTAAAGGTCACACAGGAATGTGTCCAGGCAGGTTTTGAATGTCTCTGGAGAAGGAGACTCCACAACCTCACTGGGCAGCCTGTTCTGGTGTTCTATCACCCTCACAGTGAAAAATCTTTTTCTTATATTTACATGGAACCTCCTAACTTGCACCCGTTACCCCTTGTCCTATCATTGGTCATCACTGAGAAGAGCCTGGCTCCATCCTCCTGACACTCACCCTTTACATATTTGTAAACATTAATGAGGTATTCTCCAAGCTAGAGAGACTCAACTCCCTCAGCCACTTCTTTCATTATCTTTGTGGCTCTGTGCTAGAGTCTCTCAAGCAGTTTTCTGTTCTTCTTGTGCAGAGGGGCCCAGAACTAGACACAGTACTCCAGGTGAGTTTGACCTGGCACTGACTTGAGCATATAGCAGAGAGACCCTTCTGGGATGTTTTGCCAGAATATGGCAACAGATATGGAAATCTGACACTGGGAAAAGGTTGTATGTATTGATAACCTGCAAAGGATCTTTATGGGCAATAGAATAAGTGATCACGCAAGTACTAACTGTGGGCAACTGATAGAGTGAAGAGCTACCAAGATGATGAAGGGAGTGGAAAATCTCCCTTATGAGGAAAGGCTGAGGGAGCTGGGGCTCTTCAGCTTGGAGAAGAGGAGAATGAGGGGTGACCTCATCAATGTTTATAAATATGTAAGGGGTGAGTGCCAGGAGGATGGACCCAAGCTTTCTCAGGGGTGACTAACAATAGGACAAGGGGCAATGGTTATAAACTGGAGCATAGGCAGTTCCATATAAACATAAGGAAGAATTTTTTTACCATGAAGGTGACAGAGCACTGGAAGAGGCTGCCCAGGGAGGTTGTGGAATCTCCTTCTCTGGAAACATTCAAAACCCACCTGGACATGTTCCTATGTGACCTGCTGTAGGTGACCCTACTTTGGCAGGGGGGCTGGACTCCAGTCCCTCACTTTCTATGATTCTATGATTCTTTTCATGCCCTGTACAGCCTGCATACTCCGCCAGCCCACCTCCCCTCCTCACCACCTATCTGGCCTGCATCACCCTGCCTCTGCCTGCCTGGCTCCAAGGATGAGGTGAAAAATAGATTTTCCTGTGGCTATGTGATACACTGGACATGGTCACCAATATTTCATACCTATTGCTCTGGTTCAGAGCTGAAAGAGCCCATCACCAGCTAGCAGTGGTTGGTAGTGCTGAGGCTTGGAAGTCATTTGATGTGTGCAGTGCCTCATGTGTCCTAATACATTTTGTCCCCTTGGTACCACCTGCTGGGCTCTGACAGGGACAGAGCAGCCCCTGGGTTTGCTCACAGCCAAATACTTGGCAAATACAAAGGATCTTATTGAAAGAAACACTAAAATTCCTTCTTTTTGGTAAAAGGCTTTCTCATGAACTTTGCTTCAAGTGTAAACATTAGGTCCCTTCAAAGGTTTTAAATTAATAAGAGAAAGCACTCCCTGTTCTCAAAACTGAACAGGGAACTTTACCAGAATAAAAAAGCAAATTCCACTTTGCTGTTAGTTTGAATTATAAAGTCTCTTCTCTGGGTTTTACCAATCCTTTGTTCTTTTATGTGGTGTTTTTTCATGTGGACTTAAGGAAATATTACAATTATCTATGTATCCCACAAAGTCAGTTTATATTTATTCACTTTGCCTGCTTTCACATCCTTTCTAGCAGAAACAGCACAGTAGCCATAGGGGAGAAAATTAACCAGACAAATTCTCCATCTGTCTCTTTTTCAATTTCCTGGGTGATCTCATTGCGCATCTTTTTTGTGGGTATTGGTGGGTCATTTTTGCATGATACAGTTTAAAACAAAACAACCTTGACTGTAGTTTCATTTAGCTGCATGCCACGATTTGCTTTGTCTGAGGGAAGACACCAAAGGTTCTGACACTTTTTTTTCCTCACAGTGTTTGCATTTCTGTGTTTGTGTCTTAAAGGTAGCTGAAGTGATCTTGAGGTATGGGCATATAGCTCCTGCAGAAGCATGCTGATAGGACAATTCTTCAAAAAGTAATGGCTGAGGACTGTGGAAGGGGAATTTTGTGTCTTTATTTTTTTTTTTTTTATATATATATACCTCCTCTGTATCCTCTTCCCCTAAGCAAAGACTAGAGATAAGATCAAAAGAAAGGCCAGAGGAGAACCAGCATCCCCAGTCAGCGTGTTGTGGTAGGGAATAGTGGCAATGGGATGGGGCATGGTGCTGAACATTTTGCAGAGCTTCCAGGTGATCATGTAACAGAAAGAAAGATGAGAGCACTATGGGGAGCCTGAGTAGACACTGGTCACACAAATAAACCAGGAAGAAGCTAAGTTAATCTGGAGAGAGGAAGAGAGAATTTATTGAAGCAAAAGCCAGAGATTTTGCAGAAATTGTGGACAGTGAGGTCCAGGTCAGGAACACACTGTGTGAGGAGAAGGCAAAGGTCTGAGACCATGAGTGTGAAGACAATAAGGGATGGGAGTGAAAATAACCCCCAAATTTCATGGTCTTTAAGGTTGCAGGACCCTTTTTTTTTTTGTGGTATTATTCTGTGATTACTCTTATTCACTTCATGATGAATTAGATTGATTTATTTCTTCTTCACAGATACTACTCTGAGGTCTGACTTGGACATACTTTGCATGGTGTTCCCACATGGGCCAGAGGGATATCTGCGGGGCTCTGATTGGGCTGCTATTTCCATTTCTTGGTTCATCCATTTCATCTCTTCTCCCTTGGCTCTCATTGCCAATGTCAAAACAAGATTGCCAGGCCTGAAGCCAGACATCCAGTATCTATTCCAACTCAAAGCTTTTAGCTCCTCTGAGTCAGTGTGTTTGTTTCAAGAATAAGCCAAGAGAACTATGGAACCCCCAAAGTCACCATCATAAATCATGCTTGTCTTAATGCCATTTTCATCTCTGATAATGGTCTGCCCTTTGTGGCATATCCTTCCAATATTCCTGACTGTTGGCCATTTGTTCACAAAGGGGAATGAGAAGTACATATTCTTGAGAACCCATCCAATACCAGCAGTATTATATGTTCATACAAACAAGCTGGGACAACTCATCTCTACCACTTCATCCCCAGAAAGGAAAGTGAACCTGAAACTGCACTAAAGGAGTTGCAGCTTGTTGCTGGGGAATGCCACTTGAAATTTTCCTCATGCTTGATACTTCCTCTGGTTGTAGCTGCAGCATATCGCAGAGCTGATCAATTTGTCCACTGTAAGTGATGCTCATAAATTTAGCCTATTTTTCTCTGGTTGAGCTGTGCATGAAGTGATCTGGGTTTCTTCAAATGTATTTGTTATTCTTAAGGATTCTCTGAATAGTTTGTACCAACATTTTTCAGCTTGCATCATACTCAGACTCATGACTTGCAATTCATTTTCCACTTTCCATGGTTTGTGATTTGTCTTCCAAGTCAAATGCTATTACCTCTGTTTGCCAGTCAGTAACAGAAACTTTATAAACAGAAGGCTAATGACTATTGAATAATGATTTTGCTTTGTATGAGTTTTTGCCAAAAGTTCATATAGATTTGGAGATTCTAGAGTATTTTATGAATATCTTATTTTTCTCATGGTACTGAGACAAGTTCTGGTGTAAATTTGCAAAGCCAGCTGTCTTCAATCCACTTGTCCCTGGAATGTATCATAAGAGCAATATTTTGAATTATGACAAGTTGCCTTGGCCTGTGCCAGCTCCACGTTAATCACTATTAACATTTTATGTTCCAAAAGCTGAAAATATGGCAAAGGACAAAGCAAACAAAGAATTTCTGTGTAGGTTTCCAGCCTGGGAGTTCAATTTTGCTCCACTTGAATCTGATATTAAAATTCCTGAGCTGCTGAAGATGTTTCTTAGCTTGTTGTTGTGAAAATGCTGTGGCACCTCATCACTTGAAATGCTGTTTTTCCCTTGTAAGAGGTTAGCAAAACAAATTTTCAGTGCAGTAAGCCAGGCAAAATCCAGGGCTTGCATACCTTTCCTTTCACCTGACTTGGAGCAATGCATTTGAGAGTCACTTTGCTCCAGCCTTTTTCAGTCCTTGTGACTGCAGGCACAGATCTGTTAATGTTAAAATACCTCAGGGCTTACATGAGAGACCTAATTTAGATGAATATTGGGGTTTTCCATCAGATTCCCTGGTGTAGTCACTCCTCCCAGAGATGTCATAGTGCTCTTTCCATCTACAGAAAGAAGAGATGCATTTCCATGTGTTGTGGTTCCCATGTTCCTGGGAAGCTTCAGAAGATGACTCCCATTAAGAGTTTGGGGAAGGGAAAAGGGAAGAATATGGTTAATTTCCCATAGCCATGACCCTCTATAGGTCTTTCGTTTATGTAATTTCCATATGGATGGATACAGTGGCACAAGTCCTTAGTCAGGAGTAATGTTTTCTCTGGTGTGGTTGTTATTCTGATTATTAAATTGATAATGGCATATGGCAAAAACAATGGAAGAAAACTATGCAGATCTAACCAGAACTCTCTTTGCACTTCAGTGGTGTCAGATATTAAATGAAGGAATTGCATGTGTTGAATTATATTCTGTCTTTTTCTACTATTTTGATGGTATAAACCAGACGTACCAATACTGAAATCCAAAATTACTTAGACTTTTCTTTAGGAAATTTTCTGTACTTTTAATAAATTCTTGTTTATTACTCTTTCTAGCATTGCTATGGTGGCAGTATGTATTTTGGGTTTGTGTCAGGAATGGCAAAAATCTAGCAAGTATATGTGAGCTGGGGCACATGTATAAGTGAATAGCAGGTAAGCTACAAGAGGAACATACTACAGTAACAAATTTACATTATGTAGATGCATTTCTGTTCTTTTAATCATGTTGTTGTAAATCCACAAATGCAGCTGCCTACAAAAGTATGTGTAAGGCTGTGGTAAGCCCTTCTTCCTAAAAGCCTTATTGGGTTCAAGAAAAATAGCTCCTTCTGACAAAAAAAAAAAAAAAAAAAAAAAAGACAAAAGCTTTCCTATTGCAAGACACCCTCTTTGCTTCTCCTGCCATGATGTGAGTGTGATTTTCATTGCTGTGGTACCTAGAGACCCCATACATGCCTCATATGCCCTGTCCTTCAGGTGGAGGTTGGGACAACAAAGTCCTTTTGTGGAGTCCTTGGAGATGTGCTGGTGTTTGCTGTCAATGCATGAATGAAGCTTCAGAATGTGTGGATGTGGCCACATTAATGCTAGGTCTGCCTGAGCTTTTACATTCATTTCTCCTGACTGCAGCAAGGTTCCTCACTGCACCTCTGTGTTTATTCCTTTGTTCTTGTGATAGAGTAATACAGAACTTTGAGGTGGCTTTCAGATCAAAATTTCCTAGCTAGGCTGTCTGACCTAGTCACTAAAGGCATTAACTCCAAGAAAACAATTTGCTTAAGTCTTGTGAAATCACAGCAATTTTTTCTTTGAACATGCTGCAGTTGGAGAACGGTAGTCATTTTCATGAAGAGCCTTCAGTGCTGCTGATAGTAGAGTCATCACCCCCACAATTAATTCTTTTTTAAAAAATTTAAATAGTTTCTTTTTTCTATTTAAATCAATTTAAAGTGGAGAAACCTTGTACTAGATAAAACACAGATATTTCATTGTCCAGGTTCTGCAGCAAGGATAAAATATAAGTAATAATAGATATGTGAGTATTTTCCAATGTAGAGTAACAAGATTTTTTCCGTGTATTTTCAGATGACCCATTTCTCTGCATGATTCATGAACCAGCTGCCTAAGAATATAACTGGGTTGCATTAGAATTAATGGCAGGTAATTTGGAGAGCATTGCATGAGTTTGCCCTCACTGTATGCCTTACAGAGTCACTTGCTGGGTTGGTACAATACCATATGATAGGAGAGGAAGGATGGCAACACAAGTAGAAAGGAGTGAAGTAACTTGGATAAAACAGCTGACAGGTCACTCTGGGACCTTAATCCAGCCTCAGCATTTTTTTAAAAAGCATCATCTAGTTTCTGTTTCATACAAGTATTTAAAACCTACATTCCCACACACCACACAATGGCTGACTATTCACTATGAGAACAGACACTGGAATAATGTCCCCAGGGTGGATTTCCCAACACTGGATATTTTTAAGACTCAGATTTCCAAGGTCCTGATCCATCTCATCTAAATCATGTTCCTACCTAGAAAGGTTGAACAAGATGATTCTTGAGATTCCTTCTAACCTGGCATTCTATGATTGTATGATTCTACGTGTTATAACTGCTGCTTTCTGCCTTGAGTCAATATGAAACCACAGGTTTGCCCTTATTTTGACTAGAGGTGTCCCCAAAACCTACTCTGGTATGTTGAATCCAGTTGCTTCCAGACTGAACAAGGCTCAGAGCTGCATCTAATTTTTGCTGATCAAATGTCTTTCATTTGTCTTCTCAAATTATCATGAATGAGAGATTTACCTTCATTTACTCAGAAACACTAAAAGTTCAGAAATCTCCCAAATCAGAGTATTTCCAAAACATTTTGATTTTCTACTGAAGCCTCACATGACAGCATGATGTACATGCTCTTCCATGTACATCACTGGTTCCTTACATTCTGCCACTTTTAAAAATGAGCTTGGAATGAGGGAGAGGATGAACATGGTGTACTCCTCTAAGTGCACAAGAAGATATGCTCTAAGCAATTTTCACCTCAGTAGAGATGATAGGGCCTTTGTGGGTCAAAGGGAGAGAAAGGATGAATGAGGAGAAGACAATCAGTCGTTCATCAGGACATATAATGTAGTTAACCCATTTCTAGAACTGGGAGCAAATGTCAAGATGTTAAGGTGCTAAGCCTGGATGGAAAACCTGGGTTTGGGCATGATGAGCTGATTATTCATCTCTGGTCTGCTGTGCATGGCAAATCATTCTCACCCAGTGCTGGAACATGTGTTGGAGGAAATAATTTTGATCTGTAGAGAGCAGATGCTTTATGTGAAATTGGGAGCTTAACATCAGATTTGAAATGCACCCCCCCAATTGTTCATGTGGGCACATAGCAGGGGTCAACAGATGAGACAGAGTTGCTTCCTGGGCAGCCTCCTGGGTGTACTGATTGCTGGTGACAGGATGACCCAGTCATAAAATGAAGAGAAAACCAGAAGGAGATTGGAGAATGACTTCCAGAGGATCATTGTGGTTTTTCCATGGAAGGACTCCTGTTAAACTTTTCTTTCAACTGTTCTGAGTTCGATTTGGGGGAAAACTTGTTTTGTGAATCCTGTCAATGAGTTCAATATTGTAAGTCATTTGTATCTGTATATTTATAGTTGGGATAGTGTAGTAAAGCTGTTTCTAACAACTGTTTATAAGGAGCTTGTATTTGTGATTTCTTGCTGAATCTTGGACCTAATGGAAACACAAGGCAATCTGCTTGCTGGCACTCAGATTCACAGAACTGTTGTAAATGGCCTGGGTGTCTTTATGAATCAGGATAAGAATCACCCAACTCCTGTTCAGAAAATAGAGATGCTCATTTTGTCTTGATGCTTGTGTTAAGATTTTCTGCGGCTTTACACTTCAGATGGTTCCTTATCTGTGCATTGCAGCATACCAAATGGGCAGGGGTTATGTAACAACCACCGACCATTATCTTTTCCCATCTCTTTTCTCTCCCTTCAGAAGAAGTAGTGCAGAATTAATTATCATTCCTTTGGAGAGATATTTGAGAACATCATGTGAAACCTCCTTCTGCACAGCTTGCTTTCTAGTTGAATGTGATTATGTAAAAAACATATTTCTATTGTTTTAACTTTGATGGATTCAGGCACTTTAGGCTTACAGCCATTAAGCTAATATAACGAACAAACCAAAAGTAGTTATGTGGCAGGTTAACAAGCAATAGCCAAAATGTTAACCTGCAAATGTATGATGCTAATTTTTTTGCTGGGATTGTTTGAGAACCTCCTAGTTTAAAATCCTGATCAGAACCAGACCTCTAATGTGTGTCGCTGCATCTGATTTAACTTAATTCTCTTATCCTGTCCCTCCCCTTTGAATGCCAAGACAGTGTAGTAGCACTACTATGAGAAGCCTTACCTTGAGTTGCTGTCAGAGAGAACATGTTTTCCTGGTACCCCCTTATGCTGGGAAATGGCCAGGTTGCACACTGCATCTCCTGTATTTCCATCCATACTCTCACTGTCTCTGTCTTGCACAAACTAGTGAGAGCATCCTCAGGGGCATAGGTCAGTGACAATGCCTGGGGACAGCTGAACCTGAGGCTCCACTGTAGAAATAAGCATGAAATGATAAGCTTATAAATTTTGGACTTTTACCTTCACGTCATCAGACAAGACTGTCAAATACATACCTATTTGTATAAAACAAAACTAGGTAGAAATACAGGTTCCTAAATTATAACCTAGATTTTTCCCAGCAACCACCTGGAAATACTTCCTAAATATGTACTCTGTTGATGTAACTTTAGGTGCTGGCAAACACAGCTGTTAACAGAAGGTGCAATCCTGGGAAGTTTTCTCTCCTGGCCCGCTAACAAAGGTGTTTTATAGTATCCACTTATGCATCAGCTGATCTTGACGAATGAGTCACCTTAACAAACAGAGCCTTTGTCAAGCCTGATCTCTGAATTTTGTATTTCAGACTCACTGGGTGTTACGAAACTATAGATGACACCTTAGATGATTCTATAGGTCAGAGCTTTTTAGCTTTACCCTCTCTGGTTCTGTCTGTGACAATTATTGGTCCTTTGGGATCCACTCAACTGCTCACCAGCCCTTTCTAGATTCCCTTTAGAAATGTGTAGATTTTATCTACTCTGCTCTTCCCTTCCACCACCCTCATTTCATTTGTTCCCAGCTCACACCATTTTACAGATGGTGGTAAAAGTTATTTTAAGGATACAGAGTAAGTTTCTGCCTTTGGCTCTTCACTCCCAAAAGTGCACTGGGGACACTTGAATAGAGCCAAAATGTATCACATGTCTCTGTCCATCTCCATTCCAGAAAAAGTTATGCACTGGTTTTAGGAATTTGCTAACACTGGCTTCTGTCACCAAACACCTTAATCTCTAATGTGTTATGGGTAAAATAAAACAGTGGCAGATCATTTGAAGAAAACATTTGAAAGAGTAAGGAGTTCTTACTGTGAGAGGTGCTTCGGGTTAGAGATTTCCCTGGTCAGGCTGGGTTTTTCCCCTCAGTTTGTCTTGGAAGCTCATTCTCTAAAAGTGGGATAGGGTCTCCATCCTGACTCATCTCAGCTCTTGGCTCAGATGGTGACGTGCCATGTCTGGCTGTCCTTGAGAATCAGTGAACTTGCATTGGAAGACACAAATAACTCTGTAAGTGGTTGAATATCTTCACCCCTGATTGGTTTTAATTTTTTATAAAGTGTAACAGTGAACAATGAAGTTGTTTCCTGCAATTGCTGTAGACTACACACAAGATTCAATGTCAGAGTCCTCAGCTGTGAACCTCTTTGCCCTGTTCCACCACACACTTTTGGGGAAAAGCTCTGAGTTTGATAAACAACAGCAATTCTTCGGGGGTTGAAGGCTTTGTGTCACTGCTCTAGATTCACTGGGCCACTGTACATGAAAGTTTAATGACTGTATAAATTTCAGATGGTGTCTTTCCACTGCTGCAGAAAATGATCAAATAAATTTATCTCAATGCTCTAGTGCCTCCATAGGCATGCTGCAGGCTTTTCCTTGCTTGTTATTTTTTTCTTCTCTTTTAATGATTTGTTTAAATCATTGCTCACATCCACAGCTGAGAAAGAACAGTAATGTGTCCAAGCACAAGTAACAGATGGGGTTTGCTGTTAAATGGCACAATAGCTTCTTGCTTACTGGAAGTATATTGTGCCTTTATACTTCTCTAGTGAAGACACCAGATGTCAAGCTGCAGAGTCTTCCTGCCTTCCCTCTTATTGCATGGCTGCCATCATTTCAACAAACTGCTTAAAAGGGATTGGCAGAGGAGATGAGTACTTGCTTAGTCATTTTAGGTGGAAAATGTATTAAAGCCTAATTTAGACAAAATCCAATGGGAAAGCTGACCTACCTCATGGTCAGTATTTAGGTCAATGTGTGCAATATCAATTTTTCTCTTAACCATACATACTTGTTTTTCTCAAAGCTTGCGTCATTGTTTGAACCAGAGGAAGTACAGCAGGAGGGCTTTTGTACTCTGAGAGGGGTGGAATGCAAAGGGAGGGATCTATTCCCTCCCGTTTCCTTCCATACTCTATGAAGATTGGGAAAGTCAGCAGCTCTGTCCTCTTTTCACACACACAGCTACACTGCTATCCTTGACCACCACTCGCCACGTGCTCATGAGAGCCTATATCTATCGGGTTGTATATATAGATATATATGTTTGTATATATTTGTATTCTTTGTTACTTTATCCCTTATATTGCCTTTCCTCTGTGTTAGTAAATCTGTATCCAATTGTTTTCAGTTTCCAAATTAAAGTCTCCACTCTTTATTCCCCTTTTATCTTCCCTTTGTGGCAGGAGGGAATAGATAGTTCTGTCCTAGGTTTGTGGTCTGCCCAAACTGCTAAGCTGTGACAGGATAGTTGGTGCCCAACGTGGGGCTCGAATTTAAATTTTTCTTTTAATTGAAAATATTAGAAAGTTGGAAATAGGAAAAAGAAAAATGGGTTTCAAAATGGCATGGGTGAAAGATCTGTTCTATACTGCCTTTGTGAATTTACTCATCCATGCATGTTCTTTTTTATGCATATCCATGTTTTTTAACATCTCTCAGTGATGTTACATTTCTATGCTGTTAAAACAGTGATTTTGGTGAAATGAGTTTGGTTGGGAATTCGGGGAGTTTGGGGGCTCTGATGAATGCATTCACTATGTAAAATGATTCTGCTCCTTTCTGTGGCTCCCAACGGGCCCTTGTCACCCCTCTCACAACCCATGGGAGGCATCTAAAGAAGTTGGACCGCCCAGGGAGTGGTGATGATGATGATGATGACTCAGAGATAGAGACAACAGAAAACCCTGATCAGCGAGAGAGTTGGCCCGAGGCGGAACCTGAGATAATTGTCCAATCCTTGTCTCTGAAAGACATAGGAAATTTAAGAAAGGATTATGCTCCCGATGAAGGTCAATCACTGAATGTTGCCCTATTAAAGGAACACTGTAGAAAGAGGCATCAAATATCTGAGAGAGCTGGCAGTACTGGAGGTCATCTATGGTGATGGGAAAACACCTGAAGATCCTGAACAGGTGCCTTGCAGTGGCACAGCAGAACCACAGAGATACAGAGCCCTGGTAGACACTGGTGCACAGTGCACTTTGCTACCATCAAATCACAAAGGAGCAGACTCTGTTACCATCTCTGGAGTCACAGGAGGGTCTCAAGAACTGACTGCAGTGGAGGCTGAAATGAGCCACTGATGCCACCTGAAGTGGATTGCCTTGATATGGTGAGGTCAAACAAGGTGCCCTGATCATCCGGGCATCATGGAGGTGATTACAAACTGGCCAGAGGGTAAAGATTTTGGAATGCCACCAGATGAGACAGTGAACTGTGCTGAGGAGGCCCCTCCATGAGGTGCTGAGAGATATCATATTAGAAGGTCTGGACCAGATGATCCTTGAGGTCCCTTCCAACCTAACTATGATTCTATGCAAACAGAGATGTACCAGATTTGCCTTAATTTGTGAGATAACACCTGATACCCACAGAAACGTCAATGGTTTGTATGAACTTACTTATACCAAAACCAGAGCACTCTACTGATGCATCTCCCTGGCCTGACATCTGCAGCCAATTCCTGCAGAGGGAATGCCTTGATGGATGTATCCTCCTTAGATGATTCTTTGGGTCCTCAGTGGCATGTGTAGACAGATCAAGTGGGGAAAATAAGGATCTAAGACTGCAGCACAGCCCTCAGCATGCAAGGAGGCTTTGAATAGCCTGCTTGTAGTCGGAGGGATAGGAATAACACTGTACTTGTGGCTGAAGGGTGACCTACCCTCATCTTCTGTAGTCAGAAGCCATGTGTGCTGTGAAAAGAAAACACTGCCTGCCAATGCAGCAGCACTAGTGTCTTCCTCACTGCAAAATATCAGAAAGTGAAGACAACAGGCAAGGAGCTGCAACTCAAGGAGGCAAGCAGCATAAAGGTACATGGCAATGGTGAACAGGTTCAGGAAGCAGAGTTCCTTCTTCTCATAAGGTTGGGATATAGTGGAACATGAGAGGAAGGAGATGGTGAAAACAGGTCTTGTGGCCTTGGAGCAACATGGTCATTAGCACAATCTCATCCATTTCTGTGAGATCACAGCTCTTCTAAAACTCAGAGTTGACACTGGTTTCTTTCATAGGACCATCTAGGACCAGGTTGCCCAGGAAGGTGGAAGTACAATGTCCATTCTTCAGGAGAGGGACGTGTAAGAAAAACGTTATCTTCAAAGGGCACTTGAATGCCTGTATTGGAAGGGAACGGGAGGGAACAGAAAATCACAGAAACAGGGAGAGCAAATGAGAATTTGATGGACAAATCTCATTTCTAGGACAGAAAAATCCATTAAAAATTACCATCTGCCCAGGAGTTTCTAACATTTGGTTTGCTGTGAAAGAAGGCAAAGTGACTGCCACTTTTTAAAAAATAATAACAATAAAAAAAAAAAAATCCCACTGTGCCTTTCCTATTATAAAAATTTTAATAGCTTTTACATAAGCTTCAGATTTGGCCCATTCAAGCAGCCTTGGTTTAGATGAGGGAAGGTAGCCAGGCACAAACTGTGCTCACTGAATTGATGAACTGTATAAAAAGCTCATAAGATATTTTCACTCCTAATTGGTTGCAGAAAGCTTCTGTGACATGTGTCACCATCCACCTTGAGAAGAGCTTGACCCACAGGAGATGTGGAACAGTGATCTGCTCAGCCTCTTGGAAAATCACTTTGCTTGGGAAAGCACAAGCCCCTCCACACTCACTCTGTGCTGCTCTCCCTTCTTGTGTTTTTGCCTCAAAAGTGCTTTGTAAGAGATGACTGGAAGAACAGCATAGCATCTCAGATGTAGCTAATAGTTGGTGAATTATTCACAGTGTTATGGAGCAAAAGGCTTTGGCCTCATTCTTGGCTATGTAATTATCTTAAAGGAGTTTCACCAGTTCTGTGCTGGTTGTTACAGGGAAGTTGCTCTGATCTCTGCATGTAGCTGCCACTTCAGAGTCCCTTTAATCTGAGTGGATCTTGGACAGACTTTGAGAAATGTGGTGATGCAGCCATCAGCAGCAGTGTCTGCTTCTTCCTCTGTGCCTGACTTCAGTGCGTTCTTATCCTGACTTTTGCAAAATTGGTTCTAATGCTTCAGATGGATATTTTTTCCATGGAAAATGATGTGAAAGGAAGTGACAGCGTTTTCCCGTTGGTACTGGTAAAAGTCATGGACAATCTCTGAGGAAGTCCCACCAGTTCTGACTGCTAAGGATTAGCAAAGGGAAAGGTAGATTGCCCTGTTCCTCTCAGCACTCTGCTTTTCTCTCCTTCCATGCTCTGGGGAGTGTTGAAGGCACATCACTGCCCAGTGCTCCTAAGCACATGCACACTGTATGGAGACAGCTGCAGGTACCAGACCTGCCCATTGCCCTCTTGAACAGAGGCAGAAGTGAGATGTGGATGGAGTTAGAGAATGTTTAGTCATTGTGGTCAGCTTCAGAGGACTCCAGAACCTTTCTTCTGCCGAGTGCTGAGCTCTGTCTTGAGAGAAAGAAGAAGAGCTACTTTTGTAGCTGTTACTGCATCATTAAAGCCAGAAGATGGTAGAATTTTTAAGTAATTACTAGTGACAAGACTAAATAGGTAAAATAGAACTTGGATTCCAACACTGAATGCTTTCTTTCAAGAGGATTGCTAAGCAGTTCATTTGCAGCTTTCTCATCAGAGCTATAGAAAATCTTTTCCTCTAAAGCTGATTATCCATATGGAAAGCAAGCCCCAGTTAGTGTGTAGCTAATGTTTAACTCAAGATGTGCTTTATATTAAAGGCATTAACCTGGGCAGGTATGCACTGCCTGAGGAAAGCGATGTAACTACTGATGGATGCAAGCAAGAGAAAGTTGATAAACAGCATAAAAGAATTAATCATAGGAACGTGGCTCATTGTTCAAGACTGCTCATTTTGAAAGTAATTGTAGTGTAAGAGGGCAAGTATTGCATACACTGGGGAACTGAAATGTCATTTGGGGCTTGCTAGTGAATGATAGCTGCTTCTGAAGGCTCCAGGTAATGTACCACTAGTATTTTAAAAAATACCTTTCTTAAAAATGTCATTGTTGTAAACTCTGAGCTCTACAATCGTAAGGATGGAAAAATTTGTTTATTTGTGCCTTTTATATGAAAATGGTTTTAACTCCTCTTCCTTATGGAAAAACACAAAAACCAGCACCATTTAACCAACATCTTATAGCACACCTTGCAGGAGTGTATGCAGCTACGTATGGAGAAAAAGAAAAATACTTTGATAGGAAATATGGAGTTTAATGGTGCAGTCTGAATTTTGCTTCTGTGGAGAATACTTTGGAAATCCTTTCTATGGTCTCTGGGAAAAGTCAGAACATCCCAAACCAAAGCAGACACTGGGCACTACTGGGGTCTGTAGTGCAACTATCTTTGACAGAGATCTCAGCAGGGACCAGTGGTGCCTTAAAACTCCCCTCATCCAGGCAGAAGTATTAACAAGATCTTGCCAGGCATCCCCTTCCAGCTCATCTCCAGTTTTCTTTCAGCTTTTGCTTCATAACACTCCAGCCTGCCTGCAGCAGCTTGTGTGTTAGTGTGACACATGGAGCCTCAAACAGCTGTAAAGTTCACACAGGAAAGAGTCAAAGGGGGAATACAAGCTCTTGTCTGCTTCCCTGGGGTAAACTCCAGGTGTCCTTGCAGACAATGAAACAGAGATGGTCTGGTGAAGGAGTGAAAAAGCCAGAGAAATCAGATTGGCTGACTGCTTTGTTCATGTGGGACTTGAGGCTTATAAAGCTTTGTCTCTCCATAATATATCCTGCCAGGATGTTGTGAGATGGATGGGACCCACAAAATATTATGTGTGTCTCAGGAGGCAATACTGAACTGTTTTATAGCAGATGGTGACTGCTTTGTGGATGCAACACACTTGTCAAATGGACTCAAGAATCTAGTAAGAGCTAGAAAAGGAAAAAAAGGTGAGACAAAAAGTCTATCTAGCTTCTGCCTCTCCTGATCTTGTACCTGAATTAAGCATGGGGTGCAAAATGACCCTAAGGATCCCAACAATGTTAGAAGACTTGCTGATACAGAAAGTACTAATGTTCCTCAGGAGACCAACCATGCTGCTTGTGGGTCCATATGTAAACTTTAAGTACATATTACTGGCATCTAAGCCCTAGCAAGAAACAGAGGATGTCTCTTCCTCACACTCATTAAACTTTTAAGAGATATTGAAATGCAGAGTTACGCACTCCAAGCAACCTGTTCAGACAGAGAAACTGTGTCTGTTGTTAATGAAGGTAGACCTGTAAAGTTTGCTGCATTTACAGCTTTGAACATTCAAACTGGTTTATGCTCACTATATGGAGAGGGAAAAAAACACAACAGACAGCTTTATTTATTTTATCAATAAATGAAATGGGGTGGCTGTGTGGTAATTTTTAGTGCTTTGCCCAGAACAAGGAGGGATATCTTTGATCTTGTAGAAGTGAAGTAGTAAAATTTTCTAATGATGTTCTTATAGTATGCTGCAGGGACTTGCTGGAAGCAGCCCAGAATCAAATAGGCTTCCTTAATGTATATTTTGCCATTTACCCAAATCCATCACTCCAGAATTAGCACTGGTGTAGTGAGCACTTGTGTCACTTTTTAGTCTGGTAATGCTGCAAGAAAACAAATGCTTCAGTGACTATTGTATGTTGGATATGAAAATGTGAATAATTCAGATGGTTTCTCTTTCCTTTATCTTCCTTTCTTACCCACATTTATTCACAAGGTCTCTCTCATTCCCACTCTGAGGGATGTGCATTTTCATACATGCAGTATGTACCATGAATTTTTGGCCAAAAGGAGGTTTTCCATGGTCCCCTCAGATAACCTTTGAAACAAGATTCTGGTGTAGCCTTGGCAAAAGGGTGACAGAGTGGAGCAGCTCCTGGGCCCTCAGGGACCTGTACCCTTGTACTGGTGGAGGGCAGACTTTGTGGACGGTTCAGCCATTGGCAAGGCCCTTCAGCTTTCCTAAGGGATGCCACGGTGACTACTTGCCTGATAATAGTAGTTTACCTCTGGGAAGAGGAGTGAATGTCTGTAAAACATTCATCTGTCAGCCCCGTCATGTCATCAATTGTCCTGGTCCTCTTCTGGGCCTCCTGAGGTGTTTCTCAGGTCCTCTATTATCTTCCTGATCTCTTCTTAAGTTCTTTTTTTCCCCACACAGTTTCTCTGAATCTCACTCAAGGGGAGAGAAGGAATGGGGTGTGTGAGTGAGAATATATAAAAAATTGATATCTAGAGACTGAGACTTCTAATTGTCTTGGATTTCTTTTTTAATTTTCTTAGGTTATTACCTCTTCAGATCCTGAAATCCTGTGGGCTGTTCCACCTCTAGATTACACAATTAAGTGCACATATATCCAGACTCTTTGCTTTTCTGCTACAGAAAAGACTTGAAGACTTTAACCCATTCTCTCTATTTATCAATGGCTTGTAAAAAAGATGAAGAAGCTGAAGGTTACACAGGAAGCTTACAGAAATAGTACAATATCTTCTACAAAATCACTGTTCTCTGTCTGGACAGTGAGCAAGTATCTACATGGTGTTACAGATTTCTTCTTTCCTCTCACAGAAGTAGCAGCCTTGCCATTTTACTCTATGCAGTGGGGTGAAACAGAGTAGGAGTGGGAAACCAGGTGTAGTTTAGTTTAACTGTACCAGGTCGGACCTTTCCAAGGAAACATGTATAAGATGCAAAAGCATCCAAAGGGTGATGACATAGACACTACTATTTTTGCGTATACACACAACTCAGTTTTTTAAAGGTTTTTAAAATCTTATCTCATCTGCCAAATGAGCTCCATAGAGAAAAGTGTCTGCACCCCAAAGTCACTGTGGGGCACAGACCACCATAGTGCATCACACAGTCTGTGCATAACCAGGCTTTTCCCTTCACATCATCTTGCCAATAGCACAAATGTGTTTTGCCTTTTTTAATCCACAGGCTCCAGGCTGATGGCTAACACAGATGTGTTATGATCTTGTGGAAATTGCCTGGGAGTTTTTGTTCCTTTTTATTTAAAAAGGTAAACAAACCCTGAGAGATATGTCAGCTCCATGTGTGACTATTTAATAACAGATTTTCTGAGGTTGTAATTCCTGTGGTACAGCCTGGCTTTTGCTTGCTGTAGGTGGTTAGTTATAGCATCCACAGCACTCCCAGCAATGGGGCAGAGGGACACAGCATGGCCTCTTTGTGTTAGACATTTCCCCCCTCAGCATCCACTTTCCCTTCTCCTTGCAAGATAAATCAGCAAATCCCAACTTATTCATCAGTCTGATATGTGCAGTGAATTCAAATCCACAGCTTCACACATGGACTCAGCTGCATAAACAAACTCAGCTGTTTCTGCAAAGCACACAAATATGTTTCCCTATGCTTTTAGGCATGGGATATATTGCTGTAGTTGAAAAACATGAGGGGTAAAGAAAGAGGGGTCACAGGTTCTTTACTGGTAAGTCATCAGGGTAGAAAGCCAGTGAGCTCTAGTTGCCAGACCTGGGATTGGGCCACCATGAGACACCAAACCAATCAAGTGGTGAATCATACCAGGAGGAGCTCTGAGCTACCTGGGATACCTGGTCAAGAGACACCAGGGAAAGATGGGGGGAAAAGATGAATTTTAGCTCCTACAGCTCTTTTTAACACTCTGTTCAATGTGCCTTCTTTGTTAAAGCCACCACACCCAAAGTTATGAAATTAATCAGAAGGCATTGATTGAAGAGCCTGAGATGCAGAGGTTTTAGTACATGTGTGAACACTGCTGGACCCTTGAATCAGTACAGCTGCCAAGCAGGGTCAGAATGGTCTTTTTTTTCACTAAGAGCCAGCAGGAGTGCCAGGAGGATGCATAGATGAGCAAGAAACTCCTGGACACACTTAGGAGTAAAACCAAAATTTACAAAGGATGGAAGCAAGGACAGATACCCTGGGAGAAGTACAGAGAAGTAGCCAGAGAAGCAAGAGATCAGGTTAGAAAAGCAAAATCACACTGAGAATTGGATCTGGCAAGGGAGGTTAAGGGCAACAGGAAAAGTTTCTATAGGTACATCAATGATAAGAGGAAGACTAGGGAGAATGTGAGCCCACTCCAAAAGGAAACAGGAGTGCTGGTCACCCAAGATTTAGAGAAGGCCAAGATACTAAAATGACTACTTTGAAGACTACTTGGTCTTCACTGGCAAGGACTCTGGTCACACCTTCCATGTTACAGAAGCCAAAGGCAGGGACTGGGAAAAGGAAGATCCGACCACTGTAGATGAAGAGCAGATTGAAACCACCTGAAGAACCTGAACGTGAACAGGGATGTGAATAATGGGATTCATCCACAGCTCCTGAAAGAACTGGTGGTTGAAGTTGCAAAGCCACTGTCCATGATATTTGAAAAGTCATGGCAGTCTGGTGAAGTTCCCATTGAGTGGAAAAGAAGAAATGCAGTCCCATTTTCAAAAACGGAAAAAAGAGAAACCTGAGGAATTAGAGGCCAGTCAGTCTTACCTCTACACCTGGCAAGATCATGGAACAGATCCTCCTGAATGCTCTGCTAAGTCATGCAGATAACAAAGGGGGGATTGGTTTAACATCTTTGTCGACAACATGGGCAGTGGAACTGAGTGCACCCTCAGCAAGTTTGCTGATGACTCCAAACTGTGTGGTGCAGGCAACACACAGAAGGAAAGGGATGCCATCCAGAGGGACCTTGATAGGCTTGTGCAAACTGCATGAAGTTCAACAAGGCCAAGTGCAAGGTTCTGCACATGGGTTGAGGCAATCCCATGCATGTATACAGGTTGGAAGGAGAAAGGACTGAGAACATCCCTGAGGAGGACTTGGGGGTGATGGTTGACCATAAGCTCAATGTGAGCTGTCAGGGTGCACTTGCAGCTCATAAAGCTAACCATGTCCTGGGCTGCATCAAAAGAAGTGTAGCCAGCCAGTCGAGGGAGGTAATTCTCACCCTCTGCTCTGCTCTTGAGACCCCACCTGGACAGCCATGTCCAATTCTGGGGTCCGAACATGAGAAGGACAGAGAACTCCTTGAGCCTGTCCAGAGAAGAGCTACAAAAATGATCAGAGGGCTGGAACACCTCCCCTCTGAAGATAGGATGAGGAAGTTGGGGTTGTTCAGGCCAGAGAAGAGGAGGCTCTGAGGCAACCTTATAGCAACTTTCCAATATCTGAAGGGGGCCTACAAGAAAGCGGGGGTAGGGCTTTTTGCACAGGTGTGCAGCAAGAAGACAAGGGGCAATGGTTTAAAACTTGACAAGGGGAGATGTAGATTAGACATTACAAAAAAATTCTTCCCTTTGAGGTTGGTGAGACAGTGGAACAGGTTGACCAGCACCAGGGAACCTGTGGATGTCCCCCCTTGAAGTGTCCAAGGCCAGGTTGGATGGGGCTTTGAGCAACCTGATCTAGTGGGAGGTGCCCCTGCCCATGCAGGGGGGTTTGGAACTAGATGATCTTTAAGGTCCATTCCAACCCTAACTGTTCTATTATTTTATGATTAATGAAATGAGCCTTAATATGGAGAGGCTGGCTAACCAACAAGGGAAGTCATGTTGCTACTTGACAGCCTGTTGGCTCATCCACCTTTGGAAATATATGACCACAGATACGCCTTGGCACCTCCTCTTGCCTCAGGGAGGTGGGCTTTGGGCAAAAATTCTCTGCCAGTGGGGTGCAGTTCATCCCTGTTTCGAGTATTATCTAGGACGTGCAGACACACACAAATCTTGGTCTAATATGACCTCTCCTGACCCCTTTGCTCATTGTGATTCATAACAGGCAGTAGCTTTCATATTATTTCATGTTATATAATAGCATGTGTATCAAGATGCTCACTACATGTACCATACAGTAAGTTCTGTGAATCATCTTCCACGGCCTGCAAAGAAAATTACAATATAAATTGAGGGCAACATCCTGTGTGAAATCATAAATGAGCAGTAAAGAATGAGCATCCCATGGATATCAGTCAAACAGCCGAATTAAAATTTACACAGGCTGAGTACACACACTGGCAGGCTTTGCTGGGGTTAACATGTGGGCTCTTGTGGATTTTCAATTTAATCTTTATTGTGGATGCTGAGAGACTCCTGGGTTTGAATTCTGGAGAACAACGTAACCATGAAGTCAGTGCTTGATGCAAAGGGTAGATGGTGTCTCCCTTTGCTTATTTTATTTTAAGAAGCAGAACTTGCTTCTGATTATCAACATCCCCTGGCTGTATGGATTTGTAAGAAATATGTGCATTGAATGCATAATCAAAACAATTGGTCACTCCCAGAAATGAACCCCATAACTAGATAATGCAGCAGCAGATATGGTGATGGAAGTGTATCTGCTGGAGAGGTGTGTCAGATTACCTGATTCGATCAGCCTTGGACTGGACCTGTCATGACATCTGGTGGGATGGTGCTGTTGGACAGTCACAGCTCAGAGCTGATTCTTCTGTCTGTGTCAGAGCATGGTGTTCCACAGGTGTCCCATAGCATTTCTGCAGCTGTGCTGGCCCCAGGATGTACAGCCCGCTGCAGATGGATATGGAGTTGGTGAGGTCCATAGCAGGTCCCACAGTTGGACTTTTCAGCTTCAAGCAGCAACCGAACTCTGGGCCATCTTGTCTGTGCCCCTCACTTCCCTTCCAAAGACATCAGAAAAATCCAGAGCACAGAGTCAGGCTGCAGCCAGCCCTTCTCAGGCCTTGTCACCAGTCCCACAGCATATGTGCCACTCGTCCATTCCAGGGTGCTCCCTGAGGTGAGACAGTATTTTCCTACACTCTGTATTTCTGTAGGGAATCCTGTTTGCCTGAGTGAGAAGTGCTTAGAGGACAAGTCATCTGGAGGTGCAAAACAGGAGAAATCAGTTGGTGCTGAG
Source organism: Heliangelus exortis (assembly GCF_036169615.1). Lineage (NCBI taxonomy): Eukaryota > Metazoa > Chordata > Aves > Apodiformes > Trochilidae > Heliangelus > Heliangelus exortis. The sequence continues at coordinate 26,172,180 of NC_092424.1, read as the reverse complement.
GCTGTTTAAAGTCCCAGGATGTAAAAGGCCGGGTCAAGTGAGCTCTTGAAATCTCTGTTATTAAATTGTTCTGAGCTTTGGGGGCTGAGAAACTGGGCTGGTTCTCTCCTGAGAAGTGTTTCACATTAGTGTCCTGTAACCACTGCAGAAAGAGAAGTAGGTGTTTGCGTAAGGCTGAGGCCATGGGTCCATGAATGGGTTAACCCACAGCAGCTCAAGCGTCCCAGTTTCCACAAAGCTGTGACTACACAATTCAATTGTAAGGAGCCATTGAGCCCACCCAGCAACAGCAAACTTACCCCTGACTTTGCTGTGGGCTGTTTCTCAGATGATGAAACACCTAACCTTTTGGTACACACCCTGGTCCCTTCTCATGCCTCTCAGTTAAGGGTCTGCTTATTGGGCCACTCCTGCTGCCATGGAATTTTCTTCAAGGTATAGCATCCAAGGTTCAGCATCTCCCTGTTTGTGGACAGAGACTTTGCTGCACATAAAGGTAAAAGCCACCCACCTGGCAAAAAAAAAAAAAAGTCATCTGCTGTTACACATTCATAACAAAAAACAAAGTACAGTCATGTTGTCTAATATCACTCTCTGACATACACGTTGTAGACTTTCTTCTCTTCTCCTTGGATTGAAGGAAGATATATAGTTTACTCTGTGTATGTTTATAGCACTGATAACAGGTTGTGAGTGGGGTCTTAGTTATTCACGTTTTGCACACTGCCACCCATACTTTTACCTCCCCGTTATGTTCTGTGGCCCAAATTTGTCCCTTCTTGCCTCAGTTTCCCTGCTCCCCACAGGCACTACCGTCAGCATGTGAAGGGAGGGCTCAGCCACCATATGCTGCATGCTGGTGGCATCCTCTCCCCACGTCCCTCACCTTGGGCTCCCACTGCTTCCAATTCCACCCCTGCCCAGCCCGGCTTCTTCCCAGTGCCTTGCAAGGGTATGGTCATAGCAATGAGAAAGTTCCTGGTCCAACTGGAAGGACATTTTCATATTATTTAGCACCATATCAGCACTTCACAACCATGATTTTCCTGACTGAGAGATAACTAATTAAAGGAACAGGCACAGCACAGGTTTATTGACAAATGGGTAAAACTTAATAAGCAGCAATGATATATTGGTTCATTAGTATCCCCCTCTGTAATGTTTCTCTTTTCTTCCCTGAAACAAGATGGGATGGGCAAGAAAGCCTGAAAACACCTGAAGAGGAGGGCATTAATGCTGGAGACAAGGAAACTCTTAAAACCAGGCAGGAAACCTTCATAGAGGTAGCTACATTGAGCCAATTGATGCAGTAGCATCATAGTGATGCTGCTTTTGAAGATTCTCAGCCCTGGCCCAGAAGCAGTGGAAATAGGCAGATGCAGTCATTCTTTCCCCCACTTCTTTCCGTGTTCTCTTCCTACCCCTCCCAGTAGAGAGCTGCTTTTTATCCCTAGAGCCAGTACAGAGCACAGATAGATAGCTGGCACTTGCTGAGATACACTGGTGTTTGAGTTAGCTGCAGCTGGTGGCCTGTTTGGCTGACTCAGAGTACAAACTTTTGGGACAGGCAGGAGAGCAATCTTTTCTCACACAGGGTGCTGCCCTGATTTTTTTTCCTCTTCCCTCATCACCTTCCTCTGCAAAAGATGAACGTCTTGTAAGCTGGATTTTGCCCCCTCCCCCATTAGCAGGTAGGATAGCTGGGTCCTTTCCAAAGGCTTCTGTGCTACATCTACTTCCTTGAAGGATATTCATCCTTGGATCAGAGTCTCATTCCTGCCACATCACCTATGGAGAGCTGGGATTCCTGATTTCTTAGTGATGTTGAAGGCTCCTTTCTGAAAGGTCATGACTCTCATGTTTTGGATCCCAGAGTGATTCCTACCTGTTGTTGGAAACAGACGTCACCGAGAGTGTGAGCTCAATCCTGAGGTCAGGAACAGGAGCTATCAGTAGTCCAAGTCAGTAGCAAAGACTAACTATGACCAGCCTAGCACCAAACCTGCTCAAGAGTGAGCTAGCTTGGTTGCACCCAGCCTCACCTTTTATTGGCCCCAGGTCTTGGGCATGCTCAGTGGGGCCAGCCCCCATCACCCGGTGATTCCCAGCACCTGTATCCTACCCACCTCAAACCACCTCTCTGAATCCTAGTTTCTGTGGGAGCTTAAAAAGTATCCAGAGGTCTCAGAGGCTGATTTTCAAAATCAGAGGAATGGCTGCCTAATTCAGGAAGCTTCAAGGTGAGCTTACGTACCCAAGTGAAAGGAAAATATCCAGTATGAAATAGAGCTCAGTTCATCCCCGTCTCCTCCCAGTAGGGGGACTCAAGTTAAGGAGAGCAATAGTACTGGTGTCCAAGGAGGCAGCCATCTCAAAGATCTTTGTCCAACATTCACCTCAAGTAGGCTACCTCAGGACTTCCCTGGCCCCACGTGTCATGGGCACACTGTTATGCTTGCAATGTCCTTCTGAACTGATAGATATTTAAGTAAACTGTTCAACATAGAGCTGCTTCTTTGGGAGAAAACTCTTCAAACAGTTTTCTTGTCTCTAGTCTTAATGCCCTCTTTCAGTGGAATGCTGCTTACAAGCTTTGTTGCCTATCCCATCATAAGAAAAGTGACTCTTGTTTCAGGTAGGAGGAAAGAAAAAGAGTCCTTTGGAGAAGGAAAAACTGCAAATGCTGAACAGAGGTAGGTCATCCCTTCTGCAGAGCAGGTTCCTCCCCCAGGTGTGTTTGGAAAGACAGCACATATGCAGAGATAACAAAGAGAAAGAGAGAACCCACCCAATGCCTTTCACACAAATCACACAGAGTAACAGCCACACAGTAGTGCAGGGAAGGTGTGTTTTTCTATAGATCTTTGAGGGTGGAAGGGGGCATGTGGCTAGGAGGTCTTTTTGTTCCTAAGTTGTCCAACACCTGCAATGTTATCAAAGAGATGCTGTCTCAGCATGCTCCCCATGGGGAGGGAGAAAAATACGTACCATAGGTATAATTGGGGAAAAGCTGAAGGTAAAGTATAGCTGCTAGGAGAGGGAAGCCAGCTGGATCTTATAAGGATATTACTATAGGGGTAGATGGGTCTTAAACAAAACACCTGGCAGAAGACTGGTGCTACATGAGGAGGGTAAGGGTTGCTGCTGGAGGCTGTTCAGGTTTGAAGGTCTCGTCTTTTCTTTCATTAGAGAAGCTGTTCCCTGTTGTAGAGTCTGGAGTAGAAGTCTTCTGTATCAGGTTTAGCTATTAGTAGAGGAGCTGGGCTTCATGGATACAATGTGATCTCTGAGACATGGCAGTCTGCTTTATTTTATAGGCTACAATTTGAGTATTTTCTCTTTTCTTAATGGAACTAAATGTAAACTATTAGGTTATTTGAGACAAAAAAAAGGGTTAACTTGACACCTATGCTGAAAGATATTGAGGGGTGGCAGGGAGGAACTGGTTGCTAATAAACTAAGCTGTCAAACTAAGATAACATTGGGGTCTCTATGTGTGGGCCTGTGTAGTATCCTTGTGGTCCTCCCTGGCTGGTTGACAGTAGCCATATCTCAGAGTCTGAGGCAAGTTAAGTGGGGGAGCTCTTCATTTTATGTTATACAGAGGATCAGAGTAGCTTAATGACAGCTTATAATAGAGCTCCTTCTAGTCTTGAAATTTGGTCTTATTGTTGTCAATTATTAGATGGTCTTAGTTCATCCAATCTTGGTGTTATACTCAAACCCTCCAAGAAAGTAAGTAAAGGAACAAAATCTGTGAGTAATTGAGCAAAACAGTTGATGTGGCACCTCTAATGTGATTATACTCATACTCTCCATTTACTGATGTAGACAAATAAAAGAGAGCCTGAAAAAAAAAAAAAAAAAAAAAAGCTTACTAGCATTAGTCCTCTATTGGGTTTTTTCAAGGATACCATAATTCTATGAGGAAGGTAGAAGACCTCCAAAGAAACCATTTGACTGCCACTAATGAAGTCCTTAGAGCAAAATCATTAAAATCCCCAGTTAGTGCTACAAGAAGTGAGTCAAAAGTTAACATCAACATTCAGTGTGCAAAACATGGCTGTTCTAGGGCTTCTAGATAATAATACTTTCCTGTTGGCTCGCTGGACAATAACCTGCTCCTTGAGTTATTCTGTGTAATTTGTTAATGCTTTTCTGAGGAGAGGTATGTGACTTCCACTTCATTTAAAAATTCAGGGAGGACCTGTCTGGGACAAAAAGTGATTGTCCTCTGTGGGGAATCCTTAGCAGGTGAAGAATTTTTTCACCATCTGGGAAGAGCTAAGCTCTAGTGTTTGGACCAGTTTCCAGTTGCTTGGTATTTCAGGTAGTCAGCTGTGCTAGAGAAAAGCCTGACCCACCAGGGTGATGCTGTTACTTCACTAAGCAGTGCTATAGGGATGTGTGAGCAAAATACTCATTCTGATTACAGTTTAGGGCTCAGAAATTCCCTTGTGTATTCACACAGGACTTGCTTGTTCTGCAATGCAGTAGCTCTTCAGGAAAGGTTGTTTCAGTGATTGTTTTTGACTATGTGATGGTAACTATGTTTTGACTATGTGAATGATAATGCAAATATCAGAAATGTAAAGTCATGTGGAGGCCAAGTGAAAGAAGCCATGAATTTGTATCTCCTATCCCTGGAAATGGGGAACAATAGGGAAAGATACAAAACCATTCACAGAAATACTAGTTTACCCCAAGGAAAACTCTTGTGGCTTTCAACACATATGAACAAGAAGATGAAAATGAGTTTTGCTTCAGTATGCAGTACTTGCTGCTCTGTGCAGAGCCAGGTTATTCTGAAATCAAAGCAATTATTTCCCAGTTTCCCCCCCCCTCCCAAATATTGTTAATTTCAAATATTGGAATTGTTTATTTATGCTTAAATGCAAATTACTATTGTTCGGGGACTATATAGGTTAAACTTTTAACAAACATTACCACCTGCTGGGCACGCCGCAGCAGTGCAGTTTATAATCTCTCCAGCGAGTAAAAAAGCTCTTCTCTGCCCTAGTAAAGCATTCTTTCTACAGGATAGATTGATTAGCTGGATTGGTCTGGAATTTCACGTCTTTAGGAGAACTCAGTCCTGAGGGACCTTGGTTTGGTGTTACCGTGTGTGAATTTTCATGCTCAGGAACCATACCTGTGCAGGATTTGCACAAAATATGTTCATCTTTTACTTCTCAGTACATTTTGCTACTGAAAAATGTACATGGTGCCCAGGGTGGTGATCCAACAGCTGATCCATCAGCATGTCCTGATCATACACAAGGAGCAGAGATGTCACTGCCTTGCCCCACTGGACCTCCTGGAGCTGCTTGGGATGCACTGAGAGGGTAAACTTCTGCTACCAGTTCAGCCAGTGCCATACATGGTCAATCTTGGCCACTGGTCAGACCTGGTTAAAAGCACACTAAAATTCAGTTGTTTTCATTCTCTTCCCCCTCTGAAGCCAGAATTGTCCTCTTGTGGACATCTGGTTTCTTGATTGCTGGTGGGTGAACAAGCAGGATGCTGGCACTTTGGCTGTTCCCTCCACAAAGCAGGGCTGATTGGCACCTGCTGCTCTGCAGCCAGTTCATTAATAATTCTTTATATTGTAGTTGACTTCACATGCTTATTTGTATTGCAGCTTGATCTGGACTGGTTTAAGGCCAAGCCCAAAGGATGGTGGGAAGAAGAGCTGTCCGAGCCCTTGGACTAAAGGGAGTTGCTGAATGCTCTTTTGTTTAGTGATAGTTACAATAATAGAGTCTGGTGCTCAAAGGGACCTATTAGACCTGGCTGACCAAGAGATTTTTTGTAGGGACTTTGGTGGCAAGTGAATGCCAGGATGCTCTGTGGTAGCTATTTGGAGGGAAAAGCAGCAGCAGTCTAGAGCTGAGAGTAAGGAAGGGAAAACAAGAGCTTCAGGTGATGGGTCTGACAGCTTATGTTGAGGGTATCTCTCCCACTTGATTCTTGATTTGTCAGACATCAGGCCTTCATACTGACTTGGATGCCACAGCATCTGCTTGCAAGGAGACAGCATTTCCAGTCAGGAGGATAAAATTAGATTTGAAAGAGCGTCCACACTGTTTTGAGTTTGGAATGACTGCTGGCAGGAGTAGGAGAGATCAGTAAGAAATGAGTCAGAGCTCCAGCTGGTCTGGCAGCCCCTCAGCTCCGTGCTGCTCCAGGTACTTGGTTCCTGCCTTTCCTCAGTGTGCTCCTCCTTGTGTGGTGGTTGTGCATGGCTGTGTTTCCTGTGGTGACTGGTGTTTGCCAGGAGATACACTGCAATAGTACAGACAGAAGGGATGGAATCTTCTGTATGAGCATCTGTCTTTTAAGGAGCAGTGACTCTGGCGACAGTATCAAGCCTTTTTCAGAGATATTAAATTTTTTCCTCTCTCTCCCATCAAAACGTTTTGGGTTTTTTTGTTTGTTTGTTGTTTGTTTGTTTGTTTGTTTAATCATAGCTATATTTGAAAGATGCACAGGAGGGTTTCCTGGTTTTATAAGGATACTAGCTAAAAGCAAGTCTTCGGGGACTGAAGAGTCTCATTTTCCATATTTGCATGAAGCCTCACAGGACTACTCAGACTTGGACTCTTCAGGTTTCAGAGGCATAAGAAACAGTTTCTGGCCCAAACTAATACTTTATAGAGCAATTGCACCTATTGTTTTCTCCTTATCCTCACAAAGATTGTCTTACCTAACCTGGAGAGCCCAAACCAAGCAACCACCCACCATGTGGGGTGCTCTTCTTACAGTCTCATCCAGCAACAGGCTAGGAGAACGGAAGGTGAGATGAGCAGCAAAGCCACCAGATTCTGTTTTATTTATGTGGTTTTGATCTGCGTAACTAAATTCTGACCATTTCTGTTGTGCTTGGGGCTCTATCCCCTGCAAAGGAGCCAGGTAGTGTGATCCCATTCTGTCTCTCCTGTGCCTTTTCCCAGCAGTACTCTTCAGCCTTTGTCCATCAGCAGCCTGAAGAAATCCCTCCTGACCTGGTGGAGCAATCCCGATCTTCAAAGTCCTCTTCTTTTTTCTCTGTCACCGATTTACATTTTTCCACCTCTAGAGGACACTGTGGCCTGCCGTATGCTCGCTCCTCTGTGGTTCGGAGGCAGCAGCCCCTGTTTGTGGCTGCCCGGCAGAGATGCCACTGCCTATGGTGGTCCCATCGTGCCTGGGTTGAGAAAGGTCCAAGTGATCTTCCATGTCTGAGCAGCTCTGCCGCCATCTGCTGAGCGTTGGAGCCTCTTCTCCACTTTCACTCACTCTGTCCCTCGTCCTACAAAACCCCAACACCCTGCTGGCTTTTGGGGCTGGCTGGGGCAAAAAGGGACTCGCCTAAGTGCTTTGTGGGTGTGGGAGGACACATCTGTCCAAAGGCCCTCTAGATTTTGCCTTTTCAGTCCACTGTGTGGATTTCTTCCCTTCTAGGTCTCTGACTTTGATCCTGCTGCTGTTGCCAGCACTCATGATAGACATCAGGCTGAGCCCAAGTCCAGGGATGTCTTCTCTTTTACTGCTGGGCTGTGCTGGTTTTCATGTTTTCTCTTCTGTTCACAAGGCTTGCTGACTTGTCCTTTTTTAACCCTGTTGACTCAATCTGCTATTTTGCATTACAATAGGGAAACTTCTCAGAAATTTCTGAAATTATGCCTTTTGCTGTTCAAGGGAGTTATGAAGTACATGAGCAAAATGATTTTTAGGAAGTGGTGGTGGTTGATATGAAGGTGGTTGTTTTCCTGGAAGCAGATTGTTAAGGGTATGACCATAAAGCAGCAATGGTGCTGGGGTGCTGGGGGGGATGTAGTGCAGCTCCAAGTTGTTTACACCATAGGTATCCTGGAGCCACACTGCAAGCTGCTTCCTCATTGCACACATCTTACTTTGCTAGACTCCTCCAAAGCATTTATTAGTGCCATACTGTAATGTTCTCCTCCAGGCACATATGGGTGCAACTGGGTAGGTCTCTCTATTACAGAACCATAGAATGGTTTTGTTTGGAAGGAACCTTAAAGATCATCTACTTCCAGCCCTACAGCCATAGGCAAGAAGTACCTTCCACTAGACCAGGCTGCTTAAAGGTCTATCCAACCTGGGTTTCAATACTTTCAGGCGTGAGACATCCACAACCTCTCTGGGCAACCTGTTCTAGTGTCTCATCACCCTCACACTAAAGAAATTCTCCTAATATCTGATCTCAATCTACTGAATTTCAGTTTGAAATTATTACCCCTTGTCCTATCACTACAGGCCCCTGTAAAAGTCCCTCTTCAGCCTTCTTGTAGCCTCTTCAGGTACTATAAGGCTGCTATAAGGTTTCCTTGGAGCCATTTCTTCTCCAGGCTGACCAACTCTCTCAGCTTGTCCTCACAGGAGATGTACTCCATCCCTTCTGATCATCTTCATAGCCCTCATCTGGACAAACTCCAACAGGCTCTGGTCTTATGTTGGGGGTCCTAGAACTGGAAACAGGACTCATGATGATAACCACCCACCATCTTTTATCAGCATGTGTATAACTAATGCTAGATGCCCAGTACTAGCAAGGCTGATGGCTTTAGGTCTGATGTTGCCCCTTGCAGATGAAAAAATATCCTGGCTTTGAGAATCTGAAGACTGGCAAAGCTAACAGTGGAGTAAGTTTATTTGACTTTAATTGAATCAGAAATGAGGGCATTATGGGGGAGGAGGACTTCTGTTTTGTCCATTGGTTGTGCATCCATGGATGAACAAGGGCTGGGTTCTTCCCACAAACTCTGCCCTTCCCCATGAAGTACATCTCTAGCTTTAAGCAAAATCTGAATTATTTCAGGGTTTTTTCTGAGAGTTTCACAGTGACATCATAAATCCATTAGAACCTGGTACTGAAAGAAAAACCAAGAGGTGGTGAGGCAATGGTGCTTCTCACCTGAACTGGGCAGGTTTCTCTCAACAGTGGGTGTCCTCAGGGTTTTATTAACTCTTCCCTCCCCAGTATCTGCACTTCTATCATTCCCAATCCGTATATTGCTCATAACCTGACCTGCTGCAGACCATTGCCTCCTACCTCCTGAGCTCAATAACTTATTTGATTATCCTGTATCTCCATGACAATCTGTTCGGGAAATGGTACTGGCACAACCATTGCTTTGCTTGTTAGCCTGTGCTCTCTATGGGATAACCTGTTGGCCTGGCAGGCCTGACTTCAGTGTTATAGATAACTTTTCTAGTTCTGTTCATCACATTTCTTGGAATATTTTCCTCCTGTGAAGACACATATTCCATAGTCTAGTCCCTTCTTACTAAACTAAGCAAATCAAATACATTAAATTCCACTCTTAGGCAGCTTCTGCAGCTGGTGAATCACATCTGTAGGTCATGTTTTTCTTACACCCTCTCCACTCTTTCAGTATCTTTTTTACAAATGTAAACCAGGACTGGACAAAATATTTCAGTATTTTGCTTTTTCCAAAACTCATTACAGAGTTAAATCACAAAAGGATGCTTTTTCATTGTTTTGAAAACCCATAGGATATGAATGTTAACACTTAGCATTCTTTCTTAATATTGTTCCTTCCGCTGCCTCAAGTATACTGACTAAATCCTTTCTCCTAGAACATTACTGTCTGAGGTTTGTTTAAAGCTGTGAAGAATGTGTGTGAAAATGGTTCTGGTAAGTGATTGTTCATGGAAGCTGGGAATTATCGCTGTTTACATTTTTTGAAATTTCCCCAAAAGGTCTGATGTGCACTATGGAGAGCTTGATTTTCTACAGGGGCCAGCTGAGTTGAGTGGCCATGGGGAGGAGGAGGGTCAGGGTGGAATTTTAGGGCAGGTTTCTCTAGAACTGCAAGAGGGAATGTTTTTAAAGGCAGGCAATCCTCCATGTGCTGGTGCTCCCCAATAGGAACAGATGGAGGTTAAAACCCAAACCATGCTGTTCCTTTGTGGCTGGTGTCTTGCTGGGAATCTTCTGGCTAGCATTTGATTGAATCAGAAGAAGAAGGATTTCATGTTCACTACTACAAGCTCAGCCACTTGGTAACAATGTCTGCAATCCTCTTTGAAATCCCCCGAGCAACTATTAATAGCTGGGTCCCAGGAAAAGCAGTACCACAGGACCAGCCCATGGGGAGGCCAGTTGCCTAGCATTGTGCTCTCTGTTGTGAAACAGTTGGCCAAGCCATCAGACTTGCTCACCTAAATGAATTAAGTAATCACACAACCCTGCAAAGGAATATTAGGGAGGAATTTCCATATTGCAGCTCTTGATATTCCCGCCTTGCAGCCTCTCTACCACAAATATAAGGTTTTGGCTGAGCAGGCAGTAATTTGATATTAAACAAGGTTCTTATTAAGCACATGCAATGAAGTAGGGTAGACTTTATGTTGCATTAGTCAACTAAATGCTTTTTGTTCATGTTCATTAGGATGAGGGATAACTGAGTGCAGGCAGGGTATTCTTTAGCCAAAGCTTGATTCTTTGGAGGGAGGGAAATTAAGCAGCCAAAAGCTTGGGAACAGGAGTGAGGCCACACACAGCAACTCACTCTCTACCTCTTCTGGGAACCACCTCTGCAAAAGAGGTCATGAGGAAACTTGGGAGATGGCCCACTCTGCATGGGGATGAAACTCCTCTTTTTCTCATTCTACAGGTGTTAATTTGACAAATCACAAAGGCCTCTTGGAAAGTAAACCATTTACAGAGGCACACATTTTTCTTTCTTTTGGACTGAGTGTATCAGACTGTCAGTCATGGAAATAATACTATTTATTTATTTATTTAAGTGGGATCCTGGACCTTCTTTGGAAAGGTACTATTAAAGGAGATAAAAGCTCTGACACTTAATTCTGGCCTGTTAACAAATGTGCACAAACACGTGTTTGTAAAAGCTGGCTCCATCAAGGTGGCAGTGATGACCATATCAGTAACTTCCCCATAGAAATAACCCTGCTCCATTAGGCACATGGAGACAAGAATTGGTGGAAAGCCACTCAGAAATCAGAGGTACCTCTCAGCCAGCGCTGGCTGATTTTATGACTGTCGGCTGTGGACTGTGTTATCCAGCTTGCTTTTGTCCTTCTTAGATTTCTCTGTATTAAGCTTTGTCTCCATTTCTCCTTAGCCTTTGCAGTAGGATCAGTGAATTGTTCTGCCTCCCCTCTGTATGCTTGTGTCTGTCATTACTAGATGCCTACATCCTTTACCCATGAGATGCTTTATGGATTTGTGTCAAGCCAAAGTTCTATTGTCTTGGTTTTCTATTGTCTGGCAGGGTTCAGCAAAATAGAGAGCGATAATTTTATGAGAATTCCCAATGCTTGTTGTGCTTGTGAATTTGCAGTGTGTGGCTTGTGTCTTTTTTGCAGCGGACAAAGAATTCGTTCCCTCAGGCCGGGACTTGCTCTGGTCCTCCTGAATTTGAAAACATCCCCAAAGTCTAAATTGTTTTTGAGGGGACAGAATTTGTCCAATGCTGAGGTCTTGGCAAAGTTCCCCTTCTAAATAAATATGGTGATAGGTGACCACTGTAAATTCTCATGAGCCCTGATGAAAATTCAGGCATACATATTGGTGGTGGGCCTCTGTCTAGAACATTCCAGAACTCTATCAAGCCATTCCACAAGTGGACACCAGGGTCTTCTGTTTCTCCAAAACTGAAGTGTGGGTTCCACCTGTGAAGTGGACCTGGGGACCCAGGGCAGAGATCTGGATGTATTACTTCTGTGAATAAGAAAGGAGGAATGAAGATTTTGAGTAGAACAAGGGTGTAAGCACAGCCCTGCGCTACTGAGCTGCCAGTTTTGCCTGTAATGTTGATCCTTGCAACAGCAAACACAAGGCAGATGTCTTTGTGGGAGGGAGAGGAATACCAGGAAAGAAATCATTCAGTGGAGTTGCTATTCTGGAAGGAGTTAGAGGAGCCTACTCTTTTCCCCAGCTATGGGAAAGAAAATGTCTTTGTTTAGAGGATGAAAGAGGGCTGCACCTGTTGTGGAGATGTAACAAGAATTTCATGAAAGTGAAACAAAAAAACCCTCAGCAGCCTTGGATTGGCATCTGAAATCCCTGGGCTTCATTTTGCACTACCTTGCAGTTTCCAGGCCCTGGCAGAGGAGGCTGCCTGCATCCCATCAGCCAGGGTGTGAATCTGGAAGAAGACCTGGGTCTCCCATTGCAACTATCGTGCTGCTTGGACCTCCACTCCTGTGAGTATGACTGGTTGTGTCTTTGGCCACATGTATGCTGACATAGAACTGGGCACACGGGTGTGTGAAGACTATCTTATTAAGGGAGAAAGTTTCCTTATATTTTCTGTTTGAACTTGCTAATGAAAATCAAACACACTGTATTCACAGGGGCAGCTGGGAGTGTGTGTACAAATCTAAGGTATGGATGAGATGGGCAATGAATCAAGCCCAAACACTGAAAACTAAATATTCAGGAGTAATTTCCTAAAACCCTACAGTTTGCTGGACTGCATTGGTTTTCTTGGATTGAGGTATTCTTTTAATTTTCTCAGAAGCAAGGAGCACTCCAGCGTTTCCTTTTTATCCCTCTTCAGTACTTACTCTTCCAGCAAGGTCTGAATTGATAGTCTCCTTATGCAATTGTCTTTGCTTCATTACTTTAATCCAGTGCAACGGTTTCCCTAGTGGATATTACTGTTGGAGCTGCATTGCTTGGCTTGTTGATCATAGGTATTCAGTTTTTTCCTTTTAGTCAAAATAATTCTGTTAATCAGAGGGACTACTTGAAACCTTCCTTGAAGCCTTCTCAAAGGGGAAAGAGAAGATAACACTTTGTTATCTTTCAATTAATTAAAAGAGGAAAGTTTCAATGCAATGTTCATTTGTGCACATCTCTCTTTGAAGCTTTTTGAATCAAGCAGATTTCTTGATCGATTCTGCATGAAGCCTCTGATTCTCTGTCATCCTCATGTTCATTGGTTATAAATTGTGTTGATCTTACAGCATATCTGTGGGCAGAGCATTTGCAAGTGTTAATTACTGTTAATGGCACACAGCAGAAACCTATTTGGAAAGAGCCTACGGTTATCACAAATTCATGCAACATGTTTCATTTGATCCATAGAGCGAGACTCCCTGTTAAGCTTTAAAATTAATACAGTTTTTAAATCTTCCTTAAAATATGCCCTTGCCAGCATGGAGTAATCTGGAGTGAGAGGTTAAAGCTTCTTTTCCCCAGTTACCTACACCAATGAAATAGAAAGATCATGGAGAGCAAACACAAAGGGTAAGGAGCATATCTGAACTGTATTCAGTCTAAAAGGCTGAATGGTTATGCATGGAAATAAGTTTGTGGCATTTGCCCAGCTCCTGAAGAAAAAAAAAAAAAAAAGCGCCTTCTTAAATTCATCATTAATATAGTTTTTAATATTTCTCTTTCTGCATGTGATTTCCCTACTGCCTTTCTTCTTGGTATCACTTCTGAAAGTTTATCCTCTGCTATGACAGTGGTGCTAAAATACTGAGGTGACAAAACTGGACAGTCCTTGGTTTTCCACTTTCAAGTGTTCTCTGTGGTTTGTGAACACCACAGGCTACACTGTTTTGATAGCTGCTAAGTCACATTACCTGTCTATCCCCTGGCACTGTAGTAGTAACCTGGCAGGTCAGCTATTTCAAAGCTATTTCCCTTCACTACCTGGCACCAGCCATACAGTCTTTTTATATACTGAATTATTTATGGACTTGTAATTATTTAGCATCAATATGTCAATGTTACAATGCCCCTGTTGGCCATAAAGGAGCAAAATCTTTCTTTAATTAAAATTACATGGTCCGTGTCAACTTTCCTTGGACCCAACCTTTTAAAAACTGAGTTGGGATTTTGAATTCCAAACCAAATACCTGTGATTTAAGTAAAGACTAAATACAGAGCTTTCTTTCAGTGAGACGGGTCTTGGAAGCCAATAATTTTATGTATTTTAGGGAGGTTTATGTTATACTGGGGAGTTTACAATGGACTTCATTGAACTGTAGACCACAGTGGCAGTATTTTTTTTTTATAAGCAGCTTCTAAAAAAGAGGAAGCAGCATATAATTCAGACTGTCAGTGTTTCTGTCTAATGAAAAAAGCTTAAGATGCCTCAGTGATGGTTTGAAAAACTGCTGAATCTTGAGAGCAAGCTGGTAATGAAGGTAGTAGACAAGTTCATTTTAAAGAATGCACAGCTGCCCTTTTTGAAAAATATTGCATCATTTGGCATTGCAGAAATATATTGAACCACCATAAATTTAATTACATGACCACCCTGCAAGTTCCATGAGCCAAACTTGATCCTGGCATAAGCGGGTGCAAATCCCTCTGGGAATGGCACCCGCTTATGCCAAAGGTAAATTTTATCCCATGTTTTTTTCCGTCTTCCTGAGAGGTTGAAGGTATGGAGATCCACTTCATGCTATGCTGTAATTGGAGCTATTAGTTTTTTCCATTTATAGAGCTACTCTAGACTTGATGTGAATCTGATTTCTGTTATTTTTTTTCAGAAAAACAAACATTAAAAAAAAAAAAAGTTTTTTTCATCCAATATATGAAGGCGAAGTACTTAAGGTTATCGTAACCAGAAAGCATATTCCATAATTTTCTAAGTTACATTTAAGTTACATTTCCCATGGAAACTGTCTAGTAGAGATCATGATGGCCCTTTGTGGAGAGGGATCTGGATAGATCAGCTATCTAGTACATGTTTAACATACCTGGTGCTCACTTGGTGACATACCTATACTACATAACTTCCCATCTGATGGTTAGAGAAGAAATTAAGTCTGGTTTTGCTTCAGGTCTTTGATTTATTCAAGGTATGAGGGTGCCACTGCCATCTGAACGTGGTCTTTAATTCTTGAGCAGTCTTCTTTGGTGGAAAAAAAAAAATTGAGAAACTTCCCCTGTGTTCCCTGTATGTGCCATATGGCTCCCCCAGAGGGAAGAAGCATATGTCTGCAGGTTGACTGGACCTTTAAGACCTCTCTCAAAGAAATCTAGAAGGCTTCTTTCCACATTAAAAAAAAAAAAAAAAGTCTTGGCATGAATACAAATAATAACATCTTGGGGAGTTGGGTCTGCTTAAGAGGAATGCTTTAATTAGCTCTCTTTTAAACTAAAAACCTCTACCTGCCCCAGGTTAAGTGCTTGCTGTATGCATGTGAATGTGTCTAGTCCAACAGAGAGCAGAGGTAGCATGGAGCGGTGTGGAAGGTGCAGAGAAGTTAATCCAAAATTTTTAATCTTCCAGGACATCTTGATTAGCTTTGGCTTGCTCTAATCAGCCACAGTGAGATAGCATGTGTATGCTAGGCAGAAGGACTTAACCCTGACTTTCTCATTTCTAGAACTTCATTGTAAACGCTTAGCAAAGATGGAAAATCATCAAGATTTTATGTATGATGTCTTCTGAGAGCAACAGCTAGTGTCAGGAGAAGCCTTCTGATTTCCAAACAGGGAGAAACAAGAATAACTACTGAGTACCAAGGCAATGAAAGGCAAAACCCCCATCAAACAAGTACCCAAAGTTTATAAAATAGGCACATAGTCATGACATTCCTGCAGTTACACAGACATGTGCACGCACACATCAGCCCCTAACTTCACTGGGAGTTGCTCACATGTGTCTTTGGACAGATCTTGTCCCTAAACTGATTTATGTCCAAAGCGAACTTGGGCTCTGATTCAGGTTCAAATCAGGTTCAGTGTGGAAAATCCTGAACTTGGAGCCAGATCCTAAAGCAGCCATTCAAAGAGGCAAACAAACAGACCAGAAAGAGCTCTTCTCCCTAGCTAGAGCTCTCTAGCCTTGCATATGGGTCTAGCACGCCCCTCTGCCTCCCTCCTAACAGAAACACAATTATTTTTGAAACATAATTATTTTTAACAGGCTCTTTATTCCACCCAGGAGAATACAGTGCAGGCAATTGGCTTATGATTTTGCCTTGGAGCTCAGCCACATGGGACAAATGTGAGTCTGCACATGGAGGGAAAAGGAGAAAGCAGCAAGTGATGGAGAGACCCTTTTGCTGCAACAGCCTGGGAGATTCATCCCAGAGACTCCCAGAGGTTTAAATCTCTTGGGTTTAAAGAGGCTGATACCATGTTGTTTTTACTGACTAGGCTGCTGTTGCTGGTTAATTTGGGGGGGATTTTTTTGTTTTGTTTTGCTATTTTTAACACAAGTAGAATGGCATCATGCATTTATTTCAGTATTGCCTGCCCTGATGACAGCAGGGAATGAACTTCTGTGATGATTGCACATGACTCGGCAAAGATTGGACTTTGGGAAAAAAGGGTCAAACAAATGTGACTTGTCCTTTTCCTGACAAAATAATGAAGGTGCTTAGATTAGATTTATCTGCCTCTCTGCCCAGAGAATATTGGTTACTCTTGATAAAAGCTGTTAAGTAACCAAATTAAAATGAATTCAGCTGTTATAACTAGGAGCACTCAGTTAAACTTCATCCGCCTGCAAAACCTAGCCTAATTAGTTTAGTACTGGGCCAGCCAAATTAATTATAAGCCATAGTAAGTCAATTGCCTGTCACTGAGGAGTCATGTCAATCTCATCCCCAGATTCACTGGTACCTTCACCTTGAATCTCACCGTGTTCTAGCACAGCCACCAGGGTGACATCTACACCTCATTTTGCAAAATACATTTTCATATTTATCAAGCAAGATCTTGCAAGGCTTTTATTCACCTGTTTGCTTTTTGGTGTTTTTTTTTACTTTGGCTTATTACTGTTCAGATTGAAAAATACTTCTAGGAACTCAACCAAAAGACATGTCTTCTAGCTTAAGTTGGACTTCTAATGAAATGACGTGTATTTCATTTGGAAGCATACACCTCCTGTGCTTCTGAACACAGGTAAAATTAATCTATCCAGTGATTTCCAAACACTTGCACCCCTCAAACATGACCTGTTTTCAAAAGAGAGCAACCACCTCTTAACATCTCTTTGACAACAGGACTTGATACTTCTTTTCCAAGCTGTCTAAAAATGCCATGGAGCAAATAATTGTTAAAGATTGCTTTCATTGAACATATTTATTTGATTTAAAAGATTCTCAGTCCATCTGTGAAAAGTGTATTAACGTCTTGACTACTATTACTCCCAATTTTTCAGTATGTCTGTAATCTCACAGGAGGATTGTACATGGGTTCCCATATTTCTGTACTCAAGCTGCAAATCTGAGCACTACCTATAATGTGAGAGTGCGTACAGGTGTATCCTAAGTAGCTATAATTTTGAATCTTGCACTTCCTTTATATGTTTTCTACTTCAAGAGGTAGATCATATTTAAAAATTACTTTGAAGCATGTCACTTTTCCTCCCTGTTCTTTCAGGGATTTTTTTTTTTTTTTCTGCTCACCAAGCAAATAAAACCCAGGAGTGTACTGAGGGAAAACAAGCATATAAATGTATATTCTGTGCATTAGATAGTGCCATTGACATCCATCCCAAGAAAGGGTTACCTATCCCTGTGTCCCCACAGGCCTTACTCTTTTCTCTTTCCTCTCGTGGGGACTTACACAACTGTGCTTCTTGCTGTGTCCTGGCTTGGGCCAGAGCTGTGGCCTTTCCATTCACATTTTTGCAGCTTCTGATCTTGAGTAAATTACTTTTACAGGTATACAAATAACTCCATGTATCAACCCTGAATACTTGCTGTCAGGAAGCAGGAGAAGATGTGAGATCAGGGAGAAAGGTGAATCCAAGTTAATATTGAAAACTTATCAGAAATAAGCAATGGTTTGAAAATGTGCTGTTCCTTTAATGCTTGGCCTTGTTATCGCCATGGTATTTCCTTTTTCAGTTTCCTGTTTTGAGCCTTGCTTGTCACATGATTTTGAGCCAACATGACAGGATTTTGGGGAACAAGGTGCTGAGTTGACACAGTGCCTCTTGGAGCATTCAGAAAAATACTAGTTTCCCATTCATTTTTTAGATTCAGGCCAACTGACCTGACTGCATTACCTGTACCTACATCTCTGAAGGTGATAGAGTCAAGGAAAATCTTGTCTTCTCCCTGATTCAGTCAAGGACCTTTCTTCAGAGAGGTATTTCTAGCAGGGTGCTAACACGGACTGACTGTCTGGGATTGATTTGTGATGCTGCTATCCACCCGCTAGGAATGGTGACAGATTCATCAGGTTGTTTCATATTAGCTTCTAACAGGGAGAGCAGCTTCTTTAAATATCCCAAAAGTAGCAAGTAAAACTATTGCCTAAGTATTTATACAGCTTGGATATTTTAACTTAGTGTCAGTGCTGCATAGCTGTATAATTAGCGAACTTTATCTTTAATAGATACGTTAGAGAGAATGACTTGGTTAAATGTTAAGGAAAACTCAAGTTGCTGAGTTGTACGTGACCTTCAATAGCTTTACTGTGTTTGGTTTTCAGTGTCTTCAGCTGAAAAATATTTGTCTCTTGCCACGATCATGCAGATTATCTTGGGACTTTGTCTATGGGCTGCCTTTTACTGTCGTAGTTGGATTCACCTAAAATTAGAGTTCTGCCAAAGCTGAAGCTCTCCAAAATTGTAAGGAGAGGTTATCCTTACTCCAAAGTGCTCACAGTCCAAATATTTGGCATGGAAATGAGAGCCAAAATGACCCTCTGCAGACAACACTAATGCAAAAGCAGAGCTGGATTGAAATCCTTAGCCTCCTGGCTCCCAGTCCTGTGTCCTACTCTTTGCATGGCTTTTAAGGCATTGTTACTGACTCTGTTTCTTGAGGAATACTGTGAAGAAGGCTGAAGTGTTAAAATTACTCATTCCCATGTAATATATGAGGGGAGAGGAAAAGAAGCATGAGGCATTTGCAGCTGACTTCTGGGAAGTGTTCAAGACTTTACCACAAGACATCCTCTGCCAAATGTGGCCCCATTGCAGTCCTCTGGTAGCTGCCTGCAAATGGTGCAAAGCTGTCTTTGCCTGCTGGAGACATCAGCCCAGGGGCATGTGCTGCTTTAGGGCACTGGGGCTGCTTTGAGTCATACCCATTGAGCCAGGGCACCCCCTCTGCCCTTTCAGGCTGCTTGGAAGCTCTGAGGGGCTGGACCTGCAAATTGGTTCATAAAGCAGGAAAGGTTTTTGAAAGCACCAAGGGGCACTTGAGCAGTTACCTTTCAGCAACACCTTTGAAAAATCACTCTTAACAAAGCCATAACCTCACAAAGGTGTAAGGCAAGCTTTAGTTTGGTGCCTGCCCCCTGTTCAGCAGCTAAGGACATTTACTAAAATGCCACCTACCATTTCAGGCACAGTGCTGCAGCCTCTCAGCTCCATGAATAACATCTAAGAGCATGAATTTTATTATTTTGGCTTTGAAGGTCCCACAAGGCTCCAAGTTGATAGACAAAACCTCCCAAAATACCCAGTGAAAGTGCAAAACCAGAATTATCTTTGCATGCAGTGCACCCTTGAAATTTACTGGCTCTTTATATCGCAAACTGCTACTGCTGGGAGGAGTCCTGTAAATATCTCTGACAATGTATGGGTTTTAGGGAGCAAAGCATTGCATGAATAATGATCCGTTTGTAGCCTAGAGGCTATATGAGATCTCTGCTTGCTCTTTCTGACTGTTTATTCAGGAGAAGCTACCTTCCCCAGCTGGGTAAAAGAAAGCAGAATATCTTCTCCTTGATCTTGAGATAAGGGGTGGTCAAGCTTTTAGTTTTGCAGACAAGGGCTGAATGTAAATAAATCTTCCAAAACAACCAGCTTCAGTCCTAAACCCTGGAAAATTATTTGAGACACGTGTCATTTTGGAGAAATACAGGAGAGAGACACCAATTTTACCATCTACAGTAGATCCTTCACTCCAAGAGCCCACATGCTTTCCTGAAATAGTCCTGTGTGGTTTTGATTGTAATTCTTGTGTGACTTCTGGTTACAGACTAACTTGTCAACATGACCAGGCCACCTCAAACAGATCTTACTGTATTTTTTTCTGGTAAAAGAGTCAGCCAAGGGAGGAAAGAAGATGATACAGAGGAATTTTATGTTGTTCTCAGGTTTATTTGTTGCACCTCTGAGCAGAGAGACCACAGTATGGAAGACAACTTTGAGTAAAAATAACACAGATGGAAAATTGAAGGATGTCCTACTGAACTAATCTATTTTTTACTTTTTTTAAAAAAATGTTTAAAAAAAAAATTAAGTCCATGTTCTTGTTTGCTCCCTTGATTAAATTTTTTAGTAGAACTTAATTTCAATATCTCCAAACCACACAACTTTTTTACCAGGTGCAAAACACCTTTTGTTTTGTTTTGTTTTGTTAATATATTCTAAGAAAAATTAATTAGAGATGTGTTACAGCAGGCTTTAGATATTCTGAAGTCTCAGGATGTACAGTAAATATACTTGGATACTTCTGATAAAATTCCCCCTAACCATAAGCACATAATATGATGGCTGACAAGAGCATGTTTATCCCTTTTCTTCCACATGCCTCCTGCCTTGTTCCAGATCCTTATTTGTTTTTGGAGATGGACTCAAGGAGTCCAGCCTCTTTGGAAGATTAGTGTGACTTCAGTCATTTGGTATTTCCAATCCAATACCAGCCAACATTTCATCTTTTGAAATACCACAAACAGAAAGAAGTACTTGTTCATCAAACCCCATGGAGCGAAAGCATCAGAATTCTCTGCTGAAAGGGCAGGGGACCTTTCACACCACTACAGCTGCCATGGCTATTTTGACTGTCCCTGGAGGGGAGGGATATGTAAATGGAAACAAAACACATTTGACCATAATTAACCTCATGGCTCCATCATAACATATGGAGCACCTGCATAACCTGCCTGTTAAATTCTGGTTGTGTGTTCTCCCTTTTTCTGCAGATGGGAAACGATCCAGCAGAGCAGCTGGAGGTCTGAAAAAGAAACTGCCCCAATGCTTGTGGGCAGCCACTAAACAGCCCAAAATGGACAGGTGGCTGCCTGAGGGTGCTCTGGCCTCTCTGTTTCATGCACAAGATGGGGCTGGACATCCCAGAAGGTAGGTACTGCTCCTACTCTGCTCCTACTCTCCTACACTAAATGTTGAGCAAATATTGGGAAGCCATCACACACTGGACCATCTTGGTACAGGGCTCAGGGTGCTACAGAAATAGTACTTATTATTGCAGTCCAAGCTCTGGATCTGCACAGAGCTTGAGAAGCTGGATGTTGGATGTCTTTGTATCCCAACTCCTATTTTAAGTTACTTCCTTTTTATAGAATAAATTCCAGCTGGAGGGATGTATTTATGTGCATTGAGTCTCCTGTTTTCCTTCCTTATTAAGAGCTTTAAATAGCACGTAAGAATTGTCCATGGGTAGGTCTTTTAATTATTTATAAATTATTTCTTACGTAACTTAGAGAACTCATGACCTTGGAGCACCTCCTGGGGCCATGGACTGAGCTGGGCAGTGATGCTTGGTCACAGCCTCACAGAGGCCCCCCAGTCTCCTTGGCATCACCTTGTTCTCATCCTGCATCCCCATGCTTTCCCAGGCTGGAGGGAGTTTCCTTCAGGGGTGGTCTCACCTGAGCTGCAGGCTGGGACCTCACAACTCCTAGTGGGATAAAAGTGATCTCTGTGCCCTATCCCTCATCTTCAAAACATGAAAAATGACCGAAAAAAGAGAAAAGCACTGGGAATTTACAGGGGCAAAAGAGAATCCCTGTGTTTGGATTAATCCCTCTCTTTCCTCCCCTTAGGAAGGGACAGCCTTCAGCGTGTTATGTCAGCCTAGATTTCAATACTTCCAGGTCTTTACAAAGAAACAGAAGGATGCAATGAGAAGTATGTCAGGCTCTAATTTTTGGCCTGATGCAAAACATATAATCTCACTTGGGCTGTTTAGAAGATATAATTTGATGCCACATCTCAGTGTTGCCCCCAATCTGGCTCTTAATCATCATGTTTCCTGTCAAGCAATGTTTTCTATCCAATGAAACTGTTAGCTATCCCATCTTCTGCTGTGTTCACTTAGAGTTCCTGTAAAAATAAGTAAGCAATGTCTTTTTATTTTCCTCCGGTTTCACTCTTACTCAAATCTGTTTTCTCTTTTTTCCTCTTTCAGAGCTGATTGGATAAGCAGAACCATTTCAGAATGTCTTTATTCTGCTGTAATTAGCAGCAGAATAAAGTGTGTTTACACTTACAGGTATCCTTACTTATTTAGTTTCTTTTTAAGCTATGTTCCACACTGCATACTGAAGCAAGGGCTGTTTTTGTCATTTAAAGATTTATTTTTTTTTTTAATGTTACCTTTTTTCAGATTCCAACAGAGATGGTGCTGGTATTCCTGAATATCTCTATGTTTTCATCTGTGTTGTTTACTCACTTAACTGACCATACTTCAATCCAAAGGTAGTTACTTTTATGGAGGAGTCATTTGTGAATTCAGAATGGTTCCGTCCCTTCCCCTTCCTTGCACCTGCAAGGTTCCTCCATCCCATGTAATGGCCCCAGGGAAGGGAGATCATAGAATCATAGAATTTTCAGGGTTGGAAGGGACCTTTAAGATCATCTAGTTCCAACCCACCTGCCATGTGCAGGGACACCTCCCACTAGATCAGGTTGCTCAGAGCCCTGTTCAGCCTGGCCATAGAAACTTCCAGGGATGGGGCTTCCACCACTTCTCTAGGCAACCTGTGCCAGTATTTTACCAATCTCATGGTGAAGAACTTCTTCCTAATATCTAATATAAATCTACTCTGCTTTAGTTTGAAACCATTTCCCCTAATCCTATCACTACCTGACATCCTAAAAAAGTCCCTCACCAGCTTTCTTGTAGGTCCCCTTCAGATACTGGAAGCTACAATAAGGTCTCCTCAGAGCCTTCTTCTCTCCAGAATGAATAACCCCAACTCTCTCAGTCTGTCTGGATAGAAGTTCTCCAGCCCTCTGATTGTTCCTTATGGACAATAATGGCTGTTTTTCTCGGGTGAAAGGTGTAGATAGCCCATGTCTGGGCACAGGCTGCATAGAAGGAACTGTCCCTCTGTCAGCCTTCCCTGGCTGTGGTGAGGGTGCTGTGATGCCTGTGCCCAGGGACTCCAAATGTTTTGATCAGCCCCTGGGTAGCAGGATGCTGGTGAGGAGGTGTCCTGGTATGCTCCATGCTGACACATCTCTTCTCCCTGTTTTGCTGCCACGGTTTGATCTGTTGTCATTGAGGATGGGTCAGGTCCTGGATTATGGATCCATGTCAGGCTGGGTTGTGGCTTCTAGCAGAGACATTTCACCTGAGTTCATTCAGACTGAGAAAGTCTCTGCCCTTATGCTCTCAGTCTTTTCTGTGCTGCACGTAGAAACTTTTTTCTTCCCTTGGCAGCTAAGAAAACAGCTGCAGGAATCAAATTCTACCAACGAAATTTCTTATTCCAATATATCTTTAAGCTAGGACACTATATAAAGAAAGTATATGCCTGTTTTAGACTATTTCTCTTGGGAAAGGAAAGGTGAAGAACTTTATTGTGGATTTTCTTTTTTCTTTTTTCTTTTTTTTAAGTAAGAGGAATTAAAATAACATTGTAGAAACATTTTCTAAAGAATAGAAAAAATTACTAAGACTGGAAAATGGCAATTGCTGAACCAGGACAGAGAATATGGGAGGAAAAATTACAAATATAGTACCCTAAATATTTCTTTGAATTCTGACAAGTATCTATGATGAAGAATGAACACAGGGAAATATTTCGGTTGAAATAAAAGAAAATGCAAGAAAAGAAATGTAGAAGACAATTCTTATTGCTTGAAATATAGAAGAAACTGCCAAAGTCATCAAGCCAAGTAAGTTGCACTAATAAACTCTAGGTAGAGTTGTATTTCCTGAACATGCGGGTGCAGATCTTGTAGATGATGTGGTTTCATCTTTGAGCTGAACGGAGAGCAATTCTCCTGTTCTGCAAAATTTTGAGATTTCAAAACGTGCTCCTTTTCCTCTTGTGGAAGAAAGCTGTAACTTTTCAGCACGTTATTTTGAGAATTAAACAGGAAGAAAGGAAGAAGAAAAAAACCAAACCACCCACCTTTTAAAAAATAAATATCCTTACCTGTTCAAATTTTTCTTTTATGTTTTCCCCATATTTTACTCCATGTACTTTCTTGAGTGGCCTGTATGAGAACAGGAGAGTCCAAATGTGTGGACCACTGAGCAAGAGTAGTTGTTTAGTGGAAGCAGGCACAGACAGGTAATGAAAGAATTCTTGTCATGTAGATGTGGTTCTACCTTTCATAACTCTTCAGCCAAGCTTACTTTTGTCCTGTATAGCAAGCACAACAAAACAAAACTCTTCCTTCCTCTTTTTCATGTGTTACATCTCACTGTCTGGTGGCCAAATACAGAAACCAATCTGCCCTGTGTGAAGGGCCACAGGAACTGCTTTCCTGAGTCAGAAGCCAGCAGTCTCTCATTACACTGGTTCTGGTGACCTTCTTGTCCTCTGGTTTCTTCCAAGACTTTTGCTGTGACTTGTTATACATGCTACTGGGCCCTTATTTTTCAGACAGTTACAGATGTATCTCCTGTGCAGGGCATGCCATCAACTGATACCTGATGTAGATAAGTGTTCAAAGACTGGTCAGCAGAGCCTCACCCAGGGAACACCTGTTTTGCCAGTCTGAAAGACTTTTTGGCCCTGATATGAAGGTGTTTTTTTTTTCTCATGTCATCTCCCTGAGCACACACACACTCTCTCTCTTCTCTATTTTTTTCACTGTGGAGATGAATTTGTATCCTGCTACGTGACCCTGATGCAATATTTTTCCCCCATTCTTCTTTCCTCTTCTTTCTTCTCCATGTAGTCTTCCAAAGGATTCTAATAAGACTGTGGAAGAAGAAAAGAGCAGCTGTCTGAAGTGCAGCCCAGGTGGTGGTGTTGGGATGTACACGGGAGTAATGGGATTGGTAGGAAACTGTTGGAATTTAATGCCAGGCTTTCAAGCATGTCTTACAAGAGATTTCTACTGGTCAGAAGGAGGAAGGATCACAGGAAGAATAAATAGCTAGGGGGACAGGGAGTTTGAGGGCAGGCTTTAAAGGCTGGTCTTTATGGATGGTTTAAGTAGTTTTAATGGATGTTGAGGATTTGTTTCAGAGAAGAAGGATTACAAGTGACATTAACAGTGAGTTTGACAGTGTGTTTGCTATGGCTCATTTTGGGGAGTTATTGAGGAGTTTTATTTAAGGATGTAAATACAGAGAAATGTCAAAAATGGAGACATTTGACATAGGCTCCTCATATAAATATTTGTGCTGAGAGGATGAGCTTCCTTAGCTGCTATGTAATTGATGACATCCACCTCTGCATGTGTTTTGTGCTAAGAAATTTTGGCACTGTAACGGGGCTATGCATACTGTTTGTTCTCCTTTGCACTGGCTTGGTAGCAAAGCCCAGAGAGACACCTCAGGACTGGGGTTGCTAAAAGTACCCACAGCAGTCTGGGCTATGCAAGCACACAAGGGGAAGTTTAAATGAGGCTGCTTGAGCCATGTGCTGCTTGTTGCTGGTGACTTCACGTGTGTTGGGCATCTTTTCTGGGCTGCGAGGAATGTATCAGGGCATTTCATGGCACCATGCCTGCATTTGTGTACTGGTGAGAGGGGCTCCGTACCACCTCCGTCGGCTTATGGATGCTCTTTTTTTCCTCAGCAGATGGCTCACAGTGATGAAATATCCCTCAAGGTAGTACAGACCTAGGAATATAACGAAATCGTAGAATGGTTTGGATAGAGATGACATGGTTTGGATGAATGGTTTGGATTGAGATGACAGAGAAGTTTCTGAAGGGAGAAATTACTGTCTTCTGCAGAGACCAAGTGATTCGTGGTCATCTCAGGCATAGATGTCATGAAACAGACCTGAGGCACTGTCAGACAGGTGTGTGAGAGAGCTCTTCAGCTGCACAGCACCAGGCTTACACCCCATTGTAAGGGAGACTGCACATGAGGATCACACCTGTGAGGAGAAGATCCTGGTGCTGTCAGCCCAAGTGGCACTGGAAGCACCCAAGGAGCTGGGCAGTGGGGGCAGAGTGTGCAAGGGAAGCTGCAAATCAAACAGCTTGGGCTGCTGGGGCAGTTCTCTCTTAAGTATGTGAATGTTGAGTTGTAATCCTCATGTGATGACCACAAAAGTCTGGTTGTCACAAAACTTCTGGTGCAGATGCAGTGAGTTGGTACTAAAACTTCCTTGAATTTGCTTTTGCTCTGTTTTTATTAAATGCTATTGCATAAACAGTTTTATGAGAAGGTTTTCATTTTAGTCTGCTTAAAATTTGTTTTTTGTTTTTTGTTTTTTAAATACTCTTTTGCACATGATATTTGAGTAATTAAAGGGTTACCTTTGGAAACACATGAAATTCCTGCAGTGTAGGGCCATAACTCAGAGCAGGACATCTTGATATTTTCCAAATGGTAGTCAGACACACAGTGGCTTACCTGGTCTTGTCAGCCAATGGCCACAAAATGAGACGAGCTTTGTGTGCAGCAAATTTTAAAATGTCCTCCTCTGGTCACAAATTGCCATCCTCCAAAATTCAGCATTCCTTTTGGCAATAAATGAATTATATAGGAGCTGGTCAGACAGCTTTAAAGATGCTAGAAACCTCCTCAGTAAGCTAAAGAAGTCAAATAAATTAACACTCTGTAGCTGCAGTATAAAAAACAAAAAAAAAAAATTTTTTTTTCAAGCAGAACTGGAAAAGACTGCTTAATCATCACATTTAATCTTCTTAAAAATGTGCTGGCCTCTCAAGTAAAAGCACCAGCATCCAGTACTCATGACATTTCATGATTCACTCACTCAGTAATTTGTATTTTTGCCTGCTCCAAGACAGACATTTAAGTCATGACTTGCATTCTTTTCTTTTTTTAATTTTTTTTGTCCCACTTTTGCAGATATAAAATCAGTAATTCACTGCTCATAGGTATGAAGCTAACATGACTAATCATCTGACACTGAACTCTTTCTTTGCCCAAAGACTTGGCTAGTCTGTGCTTAAGAACATCTCAGAGAGATAAGATGGTAATTTCTGAGTCAGTCCATGCAAATTTTCAATTGTGGTGCTGAAAACACAAGCGGAACTCCAATGAGCAAGTTGGCAGGGAAAAGACAGGCTGTCTGAAAGGAAACAAAATTGAGGACAACTAGCATTAATCTTCAAAAGACAGTGTCAGGCATGTGCAGAGTTACTTTTTCCAAATGCATTTCATAACAGGTTTATTACTCACCTAAATTAGGAGACATGTGAGTAACTCTAGCCAAGATACAACCTGCTCCCTTTTTTTTCCCTGTTGCCTTTAAGAAAAAACTTGTGTGTTATTGATATAATAAATCATAGGTACTCCCATCAGATCTCAAAGTATTCATCCTTTTTCTGTATATTTCTTTGGGAACATACATGATGCTGAGCAATGAAATTACTATTCACTGGGCAAGCAAGTAACCAGGTATAAGCCTGAAAAGAGAGAATGATACTGAAGGTAAAACAAGGGGATGTTTGCTCTTTGCCACATTTAATGCTGAACTTAGATGTATACATACTGGATGCTTGCATTGCCTCTGGATGTGTCTTTGTGCCTCAGCTGGTTCTTCCTCTTGATCCTATGGGTACCCAAGTGTTGCATTTAGAGGAGGAAGGCACGTCATAGTTCCTATAGTGCAAACACAGTCACAAGGGGCTTAGATAGGTATGCAGAACATAATGTTTCTTCTCTTTCTGCCTTATAAATGGAACATCTTCTTTGTTTGGTACAGGTAAATATCCCAGGCTTTTGCTGAGCTGGGCTATCCTTTGATAAGATGTCTGGATCTGTTCATCTGTTCATCAGGTTTTATACCTGACAATGCTGCCAGTAGAATCCACCCAAATGTCCTGAATTGCTTCAATGTATGGTGTAGGATTTTTGGAATACCTAAAGCTGTACAGAACAGCCATCCCACCTCAAAGGGCAGGCAGTTGTTTTGTCTTCCTGCTCCCCCAACCTCTCTGTAATGCTTCAACAAAGGGACAGATGTGGAAATGAGATTTTTTGACACGTGGTACTGTTCGACATTTTGTTTCTCAGCAACTGGTTAACTAGCTGTCTTTTTTCCTCCTAAACTTTTCCACTCATGCAGGCTTTGCCAGGGCACGGGAAGGTGCTCTTGGCTTTGCCAGAAGTGTGAGCAAAGAAGTTTGCCAGCAGATATGTTTTTTCTTGCGTCTGAGCCTCATAATGTTTGGATGCGTAAGTCTTTCATTCATCATGTGCTTCATGGCACAGTCTGGAAATACGTTAAAGCAAACTGTAATAACTTCTGAGAAATGATTAATTCTGTAACAAATGTGACAAATTTCATCTTGCATTTGGCTGAACTCAGCCGATGTGACTAACTGCTCTGGGAGAACTTTCCAATTGTCCCTCTTGAAAGTCAATCTCTTTGAATTAATTCAGCATCCTCTATTTTGATTAAGTATGTGTCAACTCATTGTTAGTGTGACAGGGAGATATGGGGCTGTTTGTTTTCCTTTTAGTATTATATAAACAAGCTGATTGTGACTCATGCACAATATGTGCCCTCAGTGCATGATAAGGGACATGAATGATAAAGCATTAATTGGACAGTGTGGAACATTCTCCTGTGGGTTAAACAAGCAAGGACTGAGTAAACACAATACATTTTATTCCTCTAACATCTTAGTAACTCCTCCTTTCCATGGGGAGCAGTGTTCATTCAAATCTTATTTTATACCAAAATAGAAAGAGATTAAAGAAAGAGAAGTCTTATGCAGTAGGCAACCTGAGCCAAATTTGATATCCCATCCTTGGTCTCTGGTGTCTTTCTTACCTATTCCCTGTTTTCAGATTATTTGCAGCATGATTCCTTCCTGACCCCAGTACTAAGATTTATTTGACAGCAACTGGAAAAGAATGTGTATTCATTTTGTCCTACCACCCTATGCTACCCTGGCTCTTTTTGAAGGGCCAGAAGTTGAGTATTTTCTTCTATGCCCTTGTAAAAGAAAAAGCATTGAGATATACACCAGGTAGAATGTGTTGTGACCCACAAAAGCAGCTATGTCTTCTGGGAAAAAAAAAAAAAAAAGTTGTTACTTGGTGCTAATTTCTTCACTTTTTCTTGGGTCTGTTGAACTAATGTTTTAACCATAGCAATCCATGTAAGATAACACACCCACTGCAGGGTGTCTGAGTATATGGAAGAAAAATAACACAGAAACTTGCAGAAAGAACAACCAGGTGCAGGTGGAGCTGAAGCAGAAATATTGGTGGCAGATGTTCTTCCTGGCCTGCTGGAGGAGTACACACCAGACAGCATCTCCAATTGTGCTGCATGACATCTCCTGCTTTGGAGAAGTGAGATATTACATGATGACTTTTACAACTGGTAACTCTGCCAGAAGAGGCAAAGTGCTGCAGCACCTCTGCCTGTAAACACCTTCTCTTTAGCACCTCTGATTGGCAAGGGGATAATAAAAAGAGGGAAGGCTCTTTGGAGAAAACATGCACCAGAAGATTATACCATTGACTTGTGAAGCTTGGCAGCTGCCATCCTTATAAACACCTTCCCCACCAGGCAGTAGATAGAAAATAATGAAGGAACTGAAGGTGATTTGAGCAGAGAGGAAGATGAGACAGATGTCTGCACCTGCAGACAAAGCTCTGCTCCTATATGTGACAATGCACTGGGTGGGCTTGAAGTGCCTTAAGAGTTAGGGCTTCTTCCACTTCTTTGTACCTCCATTAGTGAACAATTCAGGGGCCTTAAGGAAAGGGTAACACACACTTTTCCATGCCCACTAACCTTTCTTCCTTGCTTTCAAATCTCTCCAGAGTAGAAGGCCAAGAGAAGTCCCTAAGCCTTAGGAAATTTTTGCTATTTTTGCTGAGGGGTTTTCAGTTTCTGTAAAGCTACTGTAACATACCTTTATGTGGAGCTGCTGCTCAATTAACAGCTTTATTTTTTGTAGAAAAATGAAAACTCTGACTTTTCATCTTGCAAGTTAGCCTTTATGAACTTCTGTATAATGTGACCCTTTGTTTTCCTGTTGATATTTGTAACGGGTGAAATAACATTTTTCAAGGCATTATTATAAATTAATATTTGCATAAGAAATCAAGAGGCAGGGCTCTCGGCTTTGTGCAGTTTCCTTTCTTAGCTCTGAATTCCTTTTGCCTCATTGGAAAATCTCCTTTGTGCTGATGATACCTCAGCTATCTTGCAGAGACATGACTGCAGAATGGGTGGACTCCGTGCAAGAAACATTAAGATTCAAGTGGCAAAAGTCAGCAAAATAAAGGAGAGTGCAAAATAGCTCAGGATGCTTTAAGTTAGGGCTGGAGCTGAGAATCAAACAAGAAGCTGATGCTTCCACCTTTTCCCATTGCTATTTCAGAACAGGAACGCTTTTATCTCAAAAACTGCTTGGAATTTTTGTTTTTCATTGAGATTTTCCCTTTTTAATAGATTTTCAATTTAAAGTTAGAAGAAAGAATGCTTCATGCCTCTCCAAATAAGGCATAGGGTGCTGCAGGCATTTTTGTATTGCTCAACAGTGCTATTTGAAGAGCAAATGGAAAAATTAGCAGGAGTTGTGGGGAACTGGTAGAACATTTCATGAATTCCAGAGAAAAGCAGGGAATATCTTATCATCATCTTTGGACAATTTTGCAAAATTGCTACTGGTCTTTCAGGCCAAGCAATTGCTTAAAAGGTACAAAGCTGCTTAGTTGTTAAAGAAGGAAAAACGATTTCGCTTTCTCCAAAACAAAAGCACCATGATAATCCTGCCATTTCACCTCGTTGTTAAAAAGGTCACAGTTTTGGCCAAAGGCCACACTGCAAAATGATCTGCTTTGTCACTTGAATAGGTTGGCTTGGATCATGAAAAGTCATAAACCAGGACACCAGGGAGAGAAAGGGACAGGGTGTTACAGCCTGGGAAAGGAACAGAGATTTAATAACACTCGTGGCTGATTTGTGCAGCATTAAGGCAAGAAAGAGAAAGCAAAGCCCCTTCCACGATGCCCACAGTACAAAGGCATTTCCAGCAGGCTAGTTGTGCTTCTCTGTTATGTTGGTCCTGATGGGTGTGAGGATGCCATCTGTGTTTGTCAAGAACAACTGAATGGATATGCAACACCATGCTAAAATTTACACCAAGCTGACAGACACATTCATGGCTGCTCTTCGGGCACTTGATCTGGATGCTGTCCCTGCAGTTAAGTTGTTCGCACTGTTTTACAAAAGGAAAAAAACCCTCTCTTGTGGGGGAAGGAGGAGATAGGAGCATTGACCAAGAAATGTACATATGTATATTGGTGTGTGGAGCAGAACAGAATAGTCCATGGTGTGTTTAGCAGTACATATCCATAGCTGAGGGAGGAGGAAGGTGTTATATCTGCATGTGACTTGGAATCTGCTGGGGTTTGCATTGAATATGGCTTTATCTGTGGCCATCAGTGGTGGGCAGGCCAGCAGTGGCAGTGAACTGCTGGGTCTGGGTGGTGAGCAAGCCTGCATGGAGCTCTGCTCACCTCCATCTTTGAGAGAAAGGGAGTGAGAGGCTGTGCTTCCTCTGATAAGAAGCAGCATGCCAGAGGAGGAAAAGTCATCCATATCTCTTGCCCTGTGCAAGAGCTGCAGGCCAGGTGTGTGCACAGGGCAGATGAGGAAGTTGCAGTGATGGGGGTGGTTCAGTATCATCCAAAAAATTTCTTCATACATGGAGACTAAACTGAGGAATAACAAATAAGCAAATTTTGACTGGCCTGAGAGAAGTGCTGAGAAGAACTGGGACTGAGAGGAAGGAGGGTTTGTGCCATTGTGGTTGTGCCAGGCTCTTGGTGTTCTGGTTCAATCACCACCAGTTTCTCTTGAGCTACTGACAACCATTGCCTTGAATAAAGAAAACTGAGCATGGGTGGGAGGTCCAAAGCACCACAGGTGAGAAGACTAATAAGGGAACACACCGAGACTGGGAAAAATGTGGCTCATCTAGCTGGGATCCCTTGGATGGGAGTGAGAAGAAAAGGACAAACCTGCACATGCTTGGAAGAGAGAAAGAATAGAGATGGGATTTGCTGGTGGGAGATGGAATTATGATAGCAGGATTTGGAGGCATTAGTTCTGATGTCAATGGGTTTTAAAGGGCATTGCATTTTCTTGGACACATTCATTCATAACCTTTATTTTCCTAGAGACCTCCCAGCTCTTCTGTAGTCTAAACAAATCTGGAAAGTTGGTTTTGTTCACTAGGTAAAGAGACACTTTTCTTGGATTTTACCTTTGTGCCTTCTTCAAGGAAAACACAAGTTCTTTGGTTTTTTTGTTCATTCCTCCTCTGAAATGTACTAAGCTTCTCCTCCTGCTCTCTAGGCAGCTGCCCCATGGGATAGGAAAAGGAAATTAAACAGCTAATGGTTATGCTTTAATTAGGCTTTATTGGAGTTAGCACAGCTTATGCTCTGCATATGTGCTGCAGAGAGTTAGATACTTTAAAAATCCTGTCTTTGCTATTATGAGTTTATGAGAAAGGAAGCCCAAGGACGATCAATACATCCTCTGTGTAGATTACAAATGGCTCGTGACGTATGTTCACAGGAGCTGTTTTTAGTGAGGGTAGTCTAGTTATTATGGATTTGACATGAACTTGGCCTGGTGCCCTGAGGGAATGCAATGTAGGCATAATTTGGTCTTCCTGTAATTGTCTATTTAACTTGGCAATCCAGAGTAATTTTTTCCTGTGAAATGAGACCGAGACGTCACTAAAGCGGCGGTCAGATTAATTAATGAGACATAATAATACTCCTAATAAAAGCTCATGAGCTGAGTCCTCTTCCCTCCCCTTTCCTCTCCTCCCCTGCTGTCCTCCCCCTGCTGAGAATGCAGCTTCCCAGGAATCCATGAGTCACGCTTCGTAAAGGAGTTTCTTCTTTAGTTGACGCAAACAATACCACTGAGAAAAATAGTAAGTGCAGAACCATCTGTTTGATGAAGTCCTTGACATTTTGTTTCATTTCCCCTCATTGCATATTAAAGGAAGTAAATAGAAAAACATTTGCTAATTATACCACTGTTTACTGATTACTGGGGTGGCTTTTATTGTATTTATCAGAAGCCTGCCCTGCAGTCCCAGCTTCAGCACCCTCCTTTCTGCATAGTGTGAGAGGCACCCAACAGCAGCCATGAATGCTCAGCAAGGTTTTTGAGCCCTTCACCTCCAAACAGCTCACACTGGGGTGGAAAACTCCTTCTGTGCAGGCAGGAAAGCAGGGAATGATGATGGGATCATATGGTTTGAGGGGTAACATTCTGAGCTAACAGCAGAGCCAAAAGCAGGAGCTGAGGCTGAAGCCTTGTTCCTGCAGTTGGAAGCTAGGAGGTAATAGTTTCTGTTTCCTTTTGCAGCTGCAGGATTTCGTGCTTAGTGTCTTGTGTTTGTGTGAGCAAAAGCTTGACAAGGAGGTCAAATGGCAGCATTGGTTGCAACTTTGATAGCATGAGCATCAGCTGCCATGTGCCCTTTGAAAGAAATCTCCTGGACCTCTTGCTACCTCCTTGCCAATGCATTGGTCTATGTTCTTGCTTCCAAATCTGGTTTCCTTTGTTGGTGTAGTTTTATGGCATAAAAGTGGTCCCAGGAAGGTACAAGGGATGAACAGTAAAATGCAGAATTCCATCCTTCCCTCTGTTGGGATCTGGATTTGGCTAATGGTCAGTGTAAGCCAATGCTCTTTGAAAACTAGTTGGTGGCCAAAGGCCTGTTACATTAGGCAGCTATTTCCTTTGCAAAATCTAAGCTATTTACACTCATTAGAAATCACAGCAATTAATCAAATGTCTGTGAACTAAAGCAGTTTCTCTCCCACTATGCCATGTAAAACCAACATGAGAGCAACCTGGCCTAGGCCATTACTAAGAAGGGAAATAATTGCAATGCTAGGAGGTCACAATGACCTTATCTAGGCATGAGGACATTAGGAAATTCAGAAACACCAGCTTGCCTATGGATGAGAATTCAGTGCTGATGAAGGAATTTATTTCTGGTTATTTCCTTGGGTACAAAAGACTTGATGAATTTTCCAGTCCACCATTTGGACAGATTTAAGTGATTTTATTATTTGTACTTCCATGAAGATGTATTCTATCAGTAGCGTTGGTCGTCCTGATGGGCTGGGTGTTTTGACTCTCCCCTCTCACATCAGCTCATTTGGACAGGTTTATGTTCCCTGTGCTGTAAAACTCTCAGTTCAGGACACAAATCGTGGAAGATTTATCTCTCCATGGCTCTGTCCTGTGGTAACACATATGCTAACTTGACTCCAAGGGGTGTGCATCACTTTTTTGGTGTGTTCTTGCAAAAGCTCTCATGAAAGGAGTTACTTTAAAGCTAGAAGAAGATGCTTTCTGATTCTGAAGGAGATACCCAGGGTTCACACTGCCCCTTGAAGAACCCAGCATATGGAAACCATTCTTGAGAGCAGACCCCAAAGGGAGAAAGTCATCTTCCAGAGTCCAGGGTAACAAATGTAGGAAAGTTCAAAACTAGCACACTGGTGGGAATCCATTTATAACATTTACAGAAGACTACACAAAACGACGTAGCTTTTATGCGTAACTTCATGAAGCAGTTATGTCTTCTGAGAAGTAGAAATGTGCAGTACAGAGAAACTTCTGTTGGTTTCCAGCTTGTTTTATTTGGAGGAATCTCGGCATTTGCAGCAATGATCTTAGCAGGTAGATAAAAGTATATGTGTGTTTCTCTCCTCATTCTTTGTGGAGGTCTTTTGTGGCTTTCCATCTGCAAATCCTATTTTGAAATATGATTATACATGAAGAAGAAGCAATAGTTTCTGGTTGTTATGACTACTTTGGACGTTGATAAAACTTTTATTATGCTAATGTTTTATTGATTCATGGGAAGAAAAATGTACCTGCTCCTTGGCTTTACATTTAAGACCCAGTAATCTCCTGCAGTGATTTAGAAACAAATGGTTGCAATATGATGCAATAACACCATTGTATACTTCTTATATGTATGAATCTTGAGCAGAAAGAAGTGAATCTTGGGTATGTGAAAAAGTTCCAGTTTCCATCCCACAAAACTATGGGCTATATTGAGTCAGCATATCATGGTAGAGAATGATTAGGCAATAAGCCCTGAAGCAGCCCTTTTTTTTTTTTTTTTCTTTTTTTTTTCTTTTTCTTTTTCATAAAAGCTTTAATAATGAAGCTGTGGAAAGTTACATTCTACCAGGTGTGGAAAAACAAGGAATGGATTCCAGTCACTACAATGTCACAACTTTATTTTTTCTTATCCTGACTTGGTTTTGTAGAAAGAAGTGGAAGGACAAGGGGCATCCCTGCTTCCTGGGACAGGCAGGAATGAAGGGG
Organism: Heliangelus exortis; assembly: GCF_036169615.1. Lineage (NCBI taxonomy): Eukaryota > Metazoa > Chordata > Aves > Apodiformes > Trochilidae > Heliangelus > Heliangelus exortis. Next base: position 26,136,773 of record NC_092424.1, on the reverse strand, counting down.
CTGCAGGAGAGGCAAGGAAGAAATGCTGAGTTTCCTTGCTAGTTGTTTAGTAGGGCTGGTGTATCTTCAGAGGAGGTCAGCCTCTGCTCCTGTGCCCAGCAGAGCAGATCCCCATGGTCTCTCTCAGCAGAAGGAAGAGGAGGAAGGAAGGGGATTTTATTCAGCTACAGTACTCAGGCACTCTGCAGACCAGCTGGATCATACTTGCTGATGGACAAGGGCTGTACCATTCCTGAAAAAAAATCCTTTGCTTGCATGCGCTTGACTTGGATGCATTGGTATAGTTCTTGGATTTGACATTTCCCTGTTTGTGAGCTAACATAATCAGATACGTTCTTTTGATGTTCTGTGCAGCTCCATGCTTGCTTTCACAGATGTCAGACTCAGCTGCCACGTGGGACCTCTGAGAGAAGCTGTTTTGTGTGTTTTTAAAGGAAAATTACCCAATTATTTTGATGGAGTTAATGTGGAGATGGTGACCTTTACAGTCAAAGCTGTTACGCTGAAAATGTTGCAAATACATTATGTGTTCTGCTAACACTGCTGACAGGTTCTGCATGATTAATAGTGTTTATAAAGCATGTACAAGAGTTTGAGAAGCCTATGATAGAAGAACTGGTATGGGATTTATTTTGCACTAAACATGATAAATATAAGGTTAAACTTGGAGTATTTTTTTTCCATTCTAGAAATGACTTAATGATGGAGGAGGAAATAATTGATTCATCAAACAAGCTGTTTAATTTTTCTTGTAAGAAAAATAAAAGCAAAGCATATTGGTAGTGGTTGGTCCAACATGTAAATTGAGGCTGATAATTTTTAAAGGAAGACTGATGTTTTTAATACATGGTTCTTACTTCAAGACTGGCCTGGTTCCTTCTTCTCTGGAAGGCTGAAAGAACTCTTCTGTTAACTGCACCATGTCGTGGTATTGCCGGGGGCCACACACAGCTTGGAGGAAATTTCAGGGTGAAGCCTGACATGTAGGTAACAGGAGCAGGTGTTTAAGCAGGGAAAAAGCTATTAGGTTTCTCGTTTGTGCTACTGTGAGGCTGATGTGGGGATAGTTATTTGACAAAAAAAATAGACAAAAGCAAGTTGCTCCTGCCTGCTTGAAAGACATCTTATTTTCAGCTCGATTTTATAATAAAACCTTGTGGTTTTCCACCCTCATAACCTGTCCAAGGACAGGATTCTACACCACGTGCCATGTCAGGGCTCCTGCCCTCCCACACAGGCCCTGCTGTACTGCATTGTGTTCCAGTTAAAAAACCCTGAAAAACACTGAGGATTACTGGGGAGCCTTTCCTCATTTCCAATGGCATAAACCAAGCAGAAGGAATCCCTCTCATGCAGACCAGTGTGGATGGTGAGAGGGCTCTGAGTGTCTGTGCAGGTGCATGTAGTGTGATAATGTAAAGTTTACATCCACAAATTTTCAGGAGAAGAAGCAAAGTTATTTTGCCATCACCTTGTATGCACTAATATAGACATAAATTAATCCAATGATTTCTTATTCACAGGATAACAATGTGAATAACCTTAAAGCCCCTTCATACCAATCTGGGAAGGCAAAAGCAGTTAGAAACACATGCAAATTTTGTTTATGCTCATTGTGTAGTTTTGTAGGGTTGCCTGAGTAGAATGAGGAGGATTTTTGTATAAATTAGTAGAGTTTGAGCATTGATCTTGTGCTTTTCATTATACCACACACATTAAAAATAATCATAACCCACAAACATTTTATGCTCCAGCTTTTTATTGAGCCAGAGCTTGCAAGAAGCACTCAGTACTTTCACTGTTAGCTCTGCATTAACTGCCATACTGATTTTAGAAGGCTCAGGGGAAAAACAAAAGCCATCTATAAAGGCATTCTAATTTTTAACATGAGCTTGGACTTTGATTCTAATATGTATCTCATTTGGTCATCTTGCTTTTTAAACTTCATACCATTCCCTAAATTCATCACTTGCTGCAGCTGCTCAGCACTTAGCACCTGTACTTTTACCCCTGAGAGACTCCAGACTGAACCAGAAGATTTTATAGGCATTGAGGCTAATGGCTAAACTTTCAAGATTTGTTTTTCAAATAAATGTGCTTTTTTCCACATTAGTTTCAGCAAGCTGGAATAGTTAGGGGTTGCTTAGGAGAAACCCACCATAAGGCCCTTTAACATGGGGATCTAAAGAGAACCAGATTGAATTCCCTTTACAGAATGAGAGTTTTTAAAGAACAAACATTAATTACTACTCATTTCTACATTAAATACTAATGGACTTTAAGCACAGGCTTCAGTTGATCTTAATGAATAAAAGTGAGGGAGGAGTTTCTCTGTATTTCATGCTGTACTCTGAAAAAGTGGAAATTGAATATGCCTCCATGATACTTTTTTATTTTTGAGGTCATATGGGTTTTATGTTTTTTTTCTGTCTGCATGCAGTATTTTATCAAGCTTCTTGTCCTTGGTAGTCTGGGACTGTTTAGATTCTCTTCTCTCACATACACAGATATTCTACTTATGCTTGCTTGAATGATATAGCCCTTTGTTATTAGTAAAGAAAAAGCCAGTAGGAACAATGGCAGGGATAAGTCTTAAACACTCCCCCTTCCAAATGTTAGGAGTGGTTGGCATTCCACAAGGGCAACTGTACAGGTTAGCTGTTTTCCAGCAAAACAAATTCCTCCCCACAGGAAAAATAATGTCAGAAATAAACAAAATCAGAGTTAATATCTGTTCAATCTTCTGGATACGGAGATATGGCTTTAGGATACACCCAATTTTAAACATCTGCACATTATCTACCATGTAAGAAATGGCACTATATTTTCCCTGATTATGTGTGGTTTGTATTTCATTTGCCCAGATATGCTCAGGTTTGGGTTGGTTTTTTTTTGTTGCTTTTTTGTTGAATAAAATCTTAGATAAAAATTAAATACCTAAAGCTATATATATTACCTTTCAAACATTGCTATGTGCAGCTGGAAAAATGGTAATTTTTCCAGAATGCAAATATTTTTCCTACTGTGTTTTTTTATTTATGGCTTTTCTCTTTCTTACATAGTTTCCATATTTTTCACCTGTGTATACCTGTTGCTGTAGAGCACAGTACTTATTAAATATTGTGATATGTTATAAACTCCTTGCATTTAAGGCAGAAAAGTAAACAGCACTATAATTTATAATTGTTATTCAGAAATCATAGAATAACTTCATCATGTAGTATGAATTCATCATGAATCACTGCAACTGAAAGGAGCATGAGAAAAGAGAAAATTATTAGGCAATATATTATCAAATGGACTGCAACAATGTCCAACATCTCTTCAGAGAATATTCCACATGAACATTACTTTCCTCTCAAAGAATTACGAGAAGTGTTTCATTTTTTTATGATCATGCTGTAACTATTGTTAGATATTTTTCTATGGAAAATATTTTTAGTCTTTACTCTTGGCTGAAAATCTGCTCTCTCAGGTTTCCGACAAAGAGAAAAGTAATGCTGCCTGCCTTCATGCTATGATGAGATGAGGTCCTATTCAAAATTCACTCAATTTCAGACTTCTAGGCATGTCTGTGCAATGTAATTCTATATGAGTTTTGCTCTCACCTTTCAGAATTTCTGCTGTCCTCCAACAGAAATACCTCAGCTGCCTTCCCAACAGAAAACCATGCAAGTTTTGGCTTCCTCCATGCACAGAAAGTGCCGAGCATACCTTTTGAAAGTAAATGCAGGTTAGGGATGTGTGTGTAAGATTAGATAACAAGATTTACTGCCTCCCCCAGGGCAATGAATTGTAGAATGTTCCATAACAAGTGTATTACTTATCATCAGCCCCAGCTAAATCTCAGCAACAATTCTTGATCTTTTTCTTGCATATTTGTGTTTTCGTAATTGACGTGGACATTGAAAGCCCTTGCAATAACACTGAATTCTTTGCAGGATGGTTAATTTACTGATATTGCATATTCTGTATCCATAATCCTGTAGCAGACTTTTCTCCACTGCTGCCCACATGAGAACTCATATGCAAATATTTTAACCCTTCATTGTGGGTGTACTATTCCTTTATTACTGCTGTAAGGAGATTTCTGTGACATTAGGAAAATTGTGGGGTTTTTTTTTAGTACAAGGGAAAAATCCACTGTGGGTTGTGTGGCAGCTTAGAGGCAGTTTTTATGTGTTTAAAGGGCCCACTAGGAAGATGCCTTAGCTTTTTACTGAAGTGAATGCAATTCTTACATACTGAGAATAAAAAATCACCAGTCGTTATACCAGGTCAGGGAAGATACAAAGTATTTTGCAACGCTGTTGTGGGGGTTGTGTCTTTTGGTTTTTTGGGGTTTTTTTTGTTGTTGTTAAATTAGTACAGGTGACATTTAATACCAACAAAGTCAACTGGACGGATATCAGTACAGAACTGGTGCAAATGGTAGTTCAACAGAGGAGTTTCCTCCTGAGACATTCTTGTTCCCTGTGGAACTACCCAAGACTTCTAGAGAGCAATCTGCTGTCACCATGCATGGAGAAAGAAGGCAAAAGACAGCTGCCAAAAGCCGTGAAATCCTACCCCACACTTCCCTGTACCCTGATTCTAAAAGAATCTCTGAAAGACACTGTTTTAGGAGAAACAGTATTCACTTTTTTTTCCCTCAGCCTGTGACAACAAACTTTTCCAGGGCAAGATCTAAATCATCTTTGACCTCTCTCATCTCTAGATTCTACATTCAAGTGGTGTTTTTACAGTTCAGAATGTGAATGGTTTTTATTTTACGCCTTGGAACTCACTTTTTTGTGCAGACTTAATATTTGTTCTCATCTTCAATCAGTAGAAACGAAAGTTAAATCTTTATATTGGGTTTCTGGTTATTCTTCCTCATCTCCCTTCTCTATTTTATGGAGATTATAGATTAAATGTGCCTGCACCATCATTCTGCTGGCTCTTTGAAGCCTCTCTGGAATGTTCAGATGCTTGTAAAGGATGGGCACCTTCCCTCTCTGTTGCAGGCTGGCAGGACCAAAGTTGGACTGCAGCAGTCCCCATCCTTTCCCACTTCTAAGCACACCTCTGCTGCTGTGGTAAATCAGAGAGAGTTGCAGTGCTGGGAAGGTAACCTCCTCTTTTAAATTAAGAGGATAAGAGGGAAGGCATGCCTGCAGCACCTTTGCCATGCTTCCCTGGTGTGAAAAAAGCAAAGGATGAATAAAGAGGGGGTCATATCCTGAGCAGTCATATCCTGGTCTCAGCTTCTCCATGTGGAGCAGAAAAAAAAGTAATAGGACCTTTATGCCTAGGAGTTGACTTGTAGGCTGGCTTCCCTTTGAAACATAGAGATGAGGAGGCACAGCATTGGTCAGGAGAGAATCAGATTATTGAGAGGAGGAGGAAATCAAATGGCTTTTTTGTCCCAGAAAGAGGGTGCAGAGCGTGGAGGCAGAGGACAAAGTGTGAGACTGGGAGGAGAAGGGCTGCATGTCTTGGAGAAAGGAAATACTGGCAGAGGAGAAAAAGCGTAAGCAAAAAAAGGAAGGGAAAGCCTGCACAATTATTGAGATCACCATGGTGTTCAGCAGATGGTGCTGCAGCCTTTGGAGGCTCTGCAGGGAGGAAAGGGCTGCCCCTGATACTTTGCAGCTGTGATCAGAGCTGACGTGCCGGTGCTGGAGGAGCTGAGGGCAGCAGAGCTCAGCACAGACACCAATGTGCGGCTTGGTCTCTGCTCATCTGCCCTCCCCCCCACCACGCCGGGGCACAACGCAGGTTTTAACCTCCTTGATGCATTTTCTTTTAATTGAAAGACCATCTACTACTGTGTCCTGCATAAACAATGACATACTATCAGAAAAAATATCCTTCTGTGGGGTTTTTTCCTCTCCAGGACAAGCTGCCACGTGTGTTTGATGCACCGCTAAGCAGGTTTCTTCACAGAAATACCTGCATTTGGGGATGGGTGATTTTGGTATAGGCCCTAGCCTTCCCTTTACAGTGCTTTGGCAATTTGGAGACAAAACACAGCACATAGGTGCGAAAGTATGAGAGATTACTTTCTGCATGAGTTTTCAGATAGCTACAGCTTGTGTAAAGGCACACTCCCAGTTTGTCTTGCTGCCTTGCTTAGATTGACATTAAGCACAAATAGACTCTGCTTGGAGGACTTATAAAGAGCTGTTAGCTGATCTGGCATTTTTAATTCCTCCCAAGTACCAAGAGTCCTGTCCCAAGTTGCTTAAGATAACCAGATGTCTAAGTGACCTAAACACTTTTGTAAGTGGAACTGTTTGTTCAGAGCTGTGCGACATTCTGGGTGTCCTTTTTTCTGCTTTGGCTCATTTCCTCGGAGACTTCCCCCTAACTTAAAAAAAAAAAAAAAAAGTCTGCCCTATTGCTATTTTGAAATTTAAGTTTTATTTCTGAGCCTAATAAATAGAAGGCCGATAGATCAGTTTGATTGACGGTAATTTATTTCCTAGCTCATTTGTATGCAACTCGACAGCATGCTCCTCTTGATAACATGTTTTGGGCAAAGCTAAATAAGAAGGGGGAAAGAGGGAGGGAAGGAAGGCACTTGCAAAGTGCTTGAAGATTTGGAGGAATTTCTCTGTGGGGAAAAACAACAAAAGAAGGTGCCAGGAAACAAAGTATTAATTTCCCACACCACCATTAGCCTGACACCTGTTAGCCCTGACCATTACCCAGAGCTGAGAGGGAAAAGGCTAATCTCTACCACATTTATATCAACAAACTTGAACAAAAAAGCTGCCTAATTATCCCATTGAATCTGTGTCAGCTTTAAGATCAGCTCAGTTTCCCAGGCTGGCTGCCTGCCAGGACCAGCAAGCTGGGGTTCATAAGCTGCATGCTAATGACAACGTCCTTTCATTCCAGCAGCAGCATAATTGCCAAAAGCAGTTTACAGGCTCATTATTTTTATGGTCATATTTCAGATGATGAAGTCAAAGGTCAGCCCCGGGTTTGCCTAGCAAGGCATTGGAAATCGTTTAGCAGAGATTGCATCTCAGTGATAATGATGGGGCACCTAAAATAGCTGCCTGTTTTTCCTGGATTGTAAGGGGATGATGGCTGAGGAAGGAAGTAAAAAATCACAAAGATGGACCAAATATGGCTAAATGTTTAGTGCCTATCTGGCTTTTGCTGCTGACGGCAGTGTGCCTCTCAGTAGTCACACTGACTTGGTGAAGCCACGGGATTCATTTGCTTAAGGGGGAGATTTGAAGTCCAGGTCTCACAGTTGACATAAGATACAAAATTCAATTCCAAAGTCCAAAGATTAATTACCCCCAAACATTCCAGCAGAAAGGAGTGAGGGGAATGGTTGCTCCAGTGTTTTAGCTTCCCCCATTGCAGGAGCTTGACATTTGGATTTGAATTTTCCTGTATCCAAAACTCAGAGATGTTTTGATTCTTTGCTCACATTAGGACAGTGATTACATCTGGTTTCAGTGGCAGAGATCAGGTATGGGCCAGCACAATGGCACTGACTCCTCAAGTCAATTGTCTTAATTTAAAACAAAGTTAACTCAATTTTTCTGACAATCTTTGAACTGTCAATAAATCACACTTCTCTAGTGGAATTTTTTTTATGAACTCCTAGATTTCTCTGTTAATTTATTTAAAACCAAATAAATTATCTAAAAAACAACAACCCAAACAAAGAAAAAACCCAAGCTAAAACAAAACAAAAAACCCAAACAAAATACAAACAAATGAAAAAGCAATCAAAAAAACCAAAACCAAACCAAACAAACCAGCCAAAATAAAGGAAGTATTCTGGGGGGTTTTGGCCAATAAGAAACTTTTGCAGTGACATTTTTAGGGAGATGTTTAGGGGCACAGGCAGCCCCTGTGAATTGCTGTCAGAGAACAGGAAGAACCAATATATTTGCATGGTTCCAAAGGCTACAGCTTTAGCACATGTGAGTGTGTATGCACACACACATACAATAAAAGTGAATCCTTTGAATGCCATCCTGAAGGAGTACCACGGACCTGGGTTTTGCTATAATATTCCTTGGTTTCAGGGGTTGACTGCTGAGATGTATATTCATATGTAAAGCAATAAGAATACAATTTAAAATTACATATGGAGAAAATTGCTGTCAGTTGTCATCAATTTGATGGTTAATGTGAATTTTTTTTTTTTTTTTTTTTTTTTTTGCTTGCTCTCTCCCCATCCATGCTGGAGCTGTGTCATCCCACCCTCTGGGAGAAGGTAAGTAAGATCTACATATTTTTCTGCTTCTATGGTTTCTATGTCTGTCTGTCCGGCACCAGTGTACAGTTCCCAGAGAACACCACACTGCTATTGCCCAGGTGGGTATATAAAAGCAAAGAAAGCAAATGCAGACAGAAAGAGATAAGCCGAGTGTACAAATAAAACAACACCAGGAAAACAGGCATCCCTTTCCTTATATCCCATCCTTCTGTCTTTACTATGGTGATTTCCACATAGACCTAATGACCTGTACACAGCAGGACCTCATGCAGAAACTTCAGAATGACAATTGTGCAAAATAGCTTGTATTTCAAATACAGATACCTCCCTATCTGTATTGAAATTAGAATAAAATATTGTCAATTGTCTCTGTCTCAAGTACCAAACATTTGTGCTGCAAAAATCACTGAGGAATCCCTGTTCCAAGGAAAACACAAACAAAATGAAAAATAGTTGAAGACAGAAATAACTTACTCAAACACAACTATGAGACATGAAAGTTAACGGAAGGGCACAGTGTTGCTAAAATCCTTCTTCCAGCTTCACTGTGTGTATTTAAAAAACAAAGGAAAACAGCATCTCTCTTTAAACTATGGTTGAATTAAATTTACTACAGTAAAACTACAGGAGCTTGTTGCATTATATAAGAATAAAAAAATGCCAGTTTATTAAGTTGAACAGTAAAACTATAGTCATTCTCTGCTCTAACACAGTAACATGGCAATTCATGCTGACTCTGGCTTTATAGTTTCTTTAGCATCTGCAGTTAGTTACAGCTGTTTTACTATCTATGTTTCAATATATTATTCTGATTAAAAGTCCTCATAGGTTTTTTTATTAGATTTCTGTCTACATATGTTTGATTAACCAAGACATTGTGAAACAGAGAAAGTTGTCTTGAAAGCTCCCTTGGTATCTTGAATTGTTTATGAAGTATAGAAATAGGAACAGGACAATGGGAGGAAGCGAAAAATCGTCCTGAACCTCCACTGTAGCATATCAAATTGTGGGGGCAACTTCTCCATTGTAGATACCATGCTTGTGGTAGAAACCAGTTTTCCTCAGAGGTCTGGCCACTGTGACATAAAGGAGCGTTTTGTCTGGGTTCAGCTGGCTTATTTTCATTTTTTGGTGTTGCAACTTGCATAGTCCTACAAGGGTCATAAGAACATACAGAGCAATTCAGATGGGATTAATGTCTAGAAACTTCTGACTTCTCTGTGAGGGTGGCTGATGTGTTTGAGCTGAATATGGTATTGTGGCTCAAAAACTGGAGGCATGGGTTATCTAGGGAGATAAGGGACCACATACATCTAGACATTTATATCCCCTGGCTACAGAATAGAAGACTCAAGTGAGGATCACCCATCTCTTCTAAAGTCAGTATCTGGACCTCTGTGCTGCATGGTCTGTATTTCAGGTAAGGCCTTGAAAAGGGGGAGACAGTCATCATTAGGAACCTTTAATTGTGCTTCTTATTAAATTCTTATTTTCCTGTCTTTCATCAAAATTTCTCTTTTCTTGTTTGCTAGCTAGCTGTCCTCATCTGTTATACTTTTTAGTGGTTTTGACAGTGTCCCACACCAAAGTAGTTCTCCTCTGTTTCAAAAAAGCAAGAGGAAAATATCTTATTGATTTTAATGGGCAGGGAAAGAACTGGGCCAGTTATCAGCTTGGAAAGATGTTGTTTGTGAAGTGACTGCCTGAGTTCATGGAGGCTTCCATGGCAGAGGGATGCAGAAGGGACCACACAACAACAGTCCCACATGGAGTTATAGATTGGGACTGGAGGTTATCATACAGGGATACAACCCAAATTCAATTTCTTTCATTCCCCATGGGACAGCAGAAAAAAAACCCACAGGAACAGATGTCAGTCATCTTTCTCCTTCACTACTTCTGGCTGGGATGCAGACACCTTTCTTGACTGCAGGTGCAGGCATGCCAAGTTTACAATCTTCTGCTTGAACATAGTACACCCATTCCTTACTGCCTAGCAGAGAACAGCAGCTATGGGGCCCTCCTCTGTTTTAGTTTTCTCTCTGTTTTAGTCACTGTTGCTCCCCCAGGATGGCTAAAAGGTGATGAAACACCTTCAGTGTCTATGACCCCTCCACTGATGGGACACTGCAAGCAATGCAAGAAGCTGTTTTGAGGAGAAGAGAATGGCCAACAAAGTTCAATGGAACTGAGAACCTAAAACATCCACCTGGAGGAGGGGAAGCAGCTAAACTGAAAACTTTCAGGGTGTCCTGGCTCTAAAAGTTATCAGAAACAGCAGTTGCAAAGTTTTGATACTCACTTGTTCCAAATCATATAGAACCATTCGAGGGACTTCTTTGTTACATTTTCTCTGAGGACCTTCTGATTTTGGCAAAAGTAATCAACCAAGTTTTTCACTAGTCACGCTATAGCTTTAGAAAAGTCAAGATGTGTTTTCTAGCACCAGTGTCATGTGGCAAACATGAGGAATCGAAGAAATTTTTCCATGTTCTGTGTCAGAAGAACTTAGATGAAGGAGAATATTTCATTTATATCCTTTCTCTCTGCCTCATTATCAAGCCTCTGACCTTCAGTTTGTGCTCCCATCTGCATTGCTGTTTGAGGATTATAAAAAACAGTATATGGTGCTTTTTGGTCTCCTTCTAGCAAAAACAGAGTGCCATTGAAGGTCCTGTCATATTTTCTGCAGAGAAAGGGACATTAGGACAAAGTTAGTTGCTTTCCTTTGCATTCAGGACAAGTTCTGATATGATTTTTTTTTTTAATTATTTCACATATATTTTATCATAAGCTTCCTTGTTTGTTTTTTTTTTAAGAAATAATTTGAATTCTTTTAGGCAGCTGTTTTTTTCATTCTCAGCTGAAAGGACACCAGTTGTGAAACTGTATTCAAGTAAAATATTTTCTATTTTTGGAACGATTTTGTGTTATTGCAATATAGCTTTTAGTTGCTCCATATTTCAGACCTTAATGCACATAATGGAAATACAGGGAATTCGAAGTCAAAGAAGCCAGCTCCATCCTAGACTTGCTCTAAGTAAAGACTTAGCCCACTCACAGACATAGGCACAAATAAAAAGCCTCATTTGGAGGCTGGGTTTTGTTGTTGTTGTTTTTTGGCGGGGGGCAGGGCATGGAAGCAGGGTATTTTCATCCATGAATTATTTCACTGACAGGCAAACACACTGGGTATCTCTGTCTCGTCTATTAAATTATCCCCAGACCGGGCCCTTATGAGATTTCTTATAAGCTAGCAATGTCCCAGAGGTGTAACCAGGCTAAGCTGTGGCTAAATCCTATCTTGGTGCTTTAGATAATGACACTAATATAAGAAAATCCTGCTGCCTGGTTTTATTGGAAATTAATGTGCCTCTTGTGCATCATGTCCCTCTTCCTTTCCATCTTTGAGGAATGTTTACAAGTGTCTCGTGATAAAGCAAACTCCCAAGGCTTATCTGCAACTGAATCTTTGTTTGCAGCTGCTTTAAAATGGAGGCGGCGTCCTGTGCATTGACACCAGTAAAACCATTAGATAAACAAACCTTTATTTCCTACATTTCCTCAAGACTTCAGATCCTGTCTTATTTTTTTTTTCTTCTGCCTAATGCTCCACTCATTAACAGGTTCATTTGATTCTTTCCTTGGGAATTCACCAGAGTTTGCCCTCAATCTCAGGGCAAATAGTTTATAAGTGACCTGCCGGATGGCATTCGTTAACTGCTTCAGTCCCAATGGGACATTGATATACCCTTAATTAGAACGTGCGGGGAAAAACCTTCAAGTGCTCCAAGATGACTTGAGAAAGTTAGCAGAGAAAGCCTAGCTGTTCGTCTTCCAAGGTTCAAGGCAAAACCAAAAAGGGAACAGGAAAAAAGTCCCACACCAGGAGTAAATAGGAAAAGCAGAAACATTAAGGTGACAGTAACGCAGCCTGTCACATTTTCTCTGTTGGTCTTTTATATTACAGTGCGCACACACACACACACAAAAAAAAGAGTTGAACTCTCCTAAAAATTAGACCACAGCACAGTGTGAAACAACTTTCATGTTTTTTTCATTCCTCCTCATGTGAAGATACCTGATACACATGCAGAGTAGAGCAACAACTGCTTCTAGCCTTGTAGAAAGTATTTGTTTATTTGGACTTGCCCTCTTGAAAGAGAAAAGCCACGAGGTGCTTTGCCTGGTCAGTAAGGTCCTGGTTGGCTGAACCAGCTGCAGTTCAGCAATACACGGGTTCCAGCCCTCATACCCCTTTCCTCTGAAAGGCTGGAGAACTGAGGTGGGAGAATTTGACATTGGAGCTATAGTTGAAGAAAATAAGCCCATTCAGCAGAGCTGCTGGGAACGTGGCTACCTCTAAGCACCTTAACAAGCCCTGTACCTTCACAGAACCACTTCCAGGAATGGTGTTCTTCCAGCCATTGGTGATATTATGTGTATCTCTCACTTATTACATTTGGTTGAGATTTAACACACTAATATATAATAAAAATAATAATAATAATAATAATAATAATAATAATAATAATAATAATAATAATCCTGTAATGTAATAACAATCAAGGTTATTCCCTGTAACACAGACCAGATGGTGACGCCCTGGAAAATGGTGCTTTATCAGTTCTGTGAAGTTCTGTGATGTTCAGGCAGTGCTGTGAAGGTTTATTATTTCTTCCTATCGTTTCTTCTTATAGAGAAGTTTTCTTCACCTTCTAGTACTTTTTGAAGAGTGTGATTTAATTGGTTTAGGTCCTGTTTATGTATTTTCCACAGAGCAGTGGCGACATTTTGCAGCCCTCCCTGGGAGAGGGGACGGGTGCAGATCCTGTCCCACTCCTGTTTACCAACCAGCAGAGCCACAGTCCCTGGCACTGCTTTGCTCCAGACAAGGAATTTGCAAACACCCAGTTCTGAGAGTCCAGGCAGCAGCAGAAGGATGCAAGGCACCACACTGCTCAGCCCCACAGGATGGGGGTGGGGAGCATTTGGGCTTATGCAGGAGCAGCATAGAATTGACAAATATATGTTCACAGGGCTATGGGTTGCCAAAGGTACCTGAGAAATGGGATGGACTGCAGTTTCAAGGATGTCTCAGCAAGGTTTCTTAAGCTTCTCAGTGCTTATGGTTGCAGGGTCCCTCAGCACTACCTGAACAGCTCAGGCAGCAGGGTAGTCTTGTGGGAATGGGGCTCTGTGGGGTCTATTTCTTACTGGCTTTGCTTTTATTCTGTGAATAATGTTACTTAACTCTTGGCACCTGAAGTAGCTCAGGATCTCTAGCCTACACAGCATGGGTTTAGCAGACCTTTAAAAGACCACATTTTGCCCAAGCCCCACTTAAGCAGTCCTGAAGGCTTTCTGCAGACCTGAGCCACACAGAGCTCAGCCTTGAAGGGCTGTTAGCTTCACCTGATCAGTTCTCACCAGCATTAAGCTTTGCAGAGATAATCCTAAAATGATCACATTGGGCTGGGAGTGGGGGTATCATATTTTATTTGGGGCTCTCCACATGTTTCCAAATGTCAGTTTACCTTCTTATCTACTCCTGTACCCAGCACATTTCTAAAGGCTTGCCTTGATTGCTTGTGTGCCACATACCTGACTACATGCCATGCATTAGTTTTGAGGATAATGTATATATAATTGATCAGCTTGGTCTCTCTTTTCACTGTTTCTCAGAGGGTAAGAATCAGCCCGCCCTATAATCTCTGCACCTTCAGCCTCTCCATTTATTACTAATGTTCCTCATTCTTCTTCTACTTCCTCTACTTGAGCCTAGTTTTCCTGGATGGGAATGACCTCCCCTCCACCCCCATCTCTTTCATTATTTCCAAGACACACTATGCATGAAACTGCAAACACCTGGCAGACATTCCAGGGAGCGATCTGTAGTGCGTCTCCTGCACTGCACAGGCATCTGAGCTGAGCCTCATTTTAGGGATCCCAAAGGTCCTCTCAATCAATAATCCATGTATTTTTATGAGAGCTAGATTACAGGGATTTGCAAGGGAGGTGATTAAGTAATGCTTCAAAGAACATTTACTACTAACACCTGCAGCATTAATGGGGATCTATTAATAGAAAGTTCATGATTTAGTAATAATCCCTTATTCATAGAAATGTCCCCTGATTTATGCCCTACAAAACAGACAATATTTTCCATACATCCAACTGGATTTAGATAGATGTGACTTCAACATCTGGCTAAGTGATGACATCTCAACTATGCAGACGTCATGCAGGGGGGCCCAGAACAGTTAGCTAGAAAAGGGATAATAATCATGTGCCTTACATTGCTCACCACCTGCATGTTCACGCTGTGTGGAAATGGTTTCCTGTGCTGATCTATCTCAGGTGGTTATCTGCAAGTGCCCATTGAGACCATCTGAGAATTGTCAGTCACTGCCTGGGCACTGGTGAAACCAGTATTAACTCTTCTGCTGATGCAATGAAGTTAGACGGAAACCCAATTTCTGGTACGCAGCCTATCCTACCACGGTCCTGGAAAAGTAGAGTTGATGGGATTCCCCCAGAAGGCTTTGAACTTAGGATGCATACTGAGATCCTTTTTTAGAACAAGAGCATCACACAAGTGAGTGCAACCTCTTCAAAGGTAGATAGTTCAAACCAGCAATAGCATCTTACAATGAGCCAGTACCTCTACCTCTCTCTGTGCTGCCATCTGAAGCATGCAGAGCCATCAGAGGGTTGAATTCACCCATTACTCTTGGGCTATACTGGGGTTTGTTCCTCTCAATTGTGATCTTTCTTAGGGTGAGTCTGCTCTGATGGATTGCTCTGTGCTGCACAAATCAAATGGGACCATGAAATGTATGCAAGGTACAGCATATAGCAGGCTTGCAACTTTCCTGAAAGAAAAACTATCACTGCAGACTGTGATCACAGCTTAGTGACTGAGCTAAATTCATTGCTGCTGAATCCAGAATGTCCCACCTCACCCTCCATGAGCAAGGTGCTCTGGTTTCCAGTGGAGTTTGACGTTGGGACTCTTCTCCTAGCTCAAGAAATAGTCTCTCCCACTCCCTTTGGGACTTGCACTTTTCACTTCAGTTGGCTTGCTCTGAATTTATGTCATCAAGCCTGAGAGCGGCCTGGATATTCAGCAGCCCCCAGACAGCTTAATTAAGTCTGGAACTCAGTATAAATCTATGTAGAACTCCTTATTGTTTGCTTTTGTTTTGCTTTCAAGGCAGAGATCATGATGACAGGTCACTCCTGGGTAATCTATAAATTATCTTTAGGGGAGAAAGTAATTTTTCAATGACATGTAGCTGTTACGCCAACCCAAACTTTGATATACTTCTGGGTAAACTCTGTTGAGAATGTCCAGGCATTTCCAAATCCTGTCATTTTTCTTGTCTCAGTGGGAAGCAGTTTTGGGTTTTTTTGTGACGTTCCCCATTCCAGAGTACTGCACAGGTCCTGCCTTCATAAGGCACATATTGCGCTTCATAAGGCATAACTCCAGTTCTGCCTTCCTCCACCTTCAGCTCTCCCAGAAAAACTGAATTTAGCCTGTGTCTAAATGCCATCAGCGTCATGGGATGGAAGGTTCACATTTATTCATACTGGACCCCAAATAGTTCTGTCACCAACTAAAAACCCCAAAACAGCCACCATCAATGGCTCCTGTCAGCAGAGACCCTGTCCATGTACAAAAGCAGAGCTTTTCTGGGGGTATATGGACCCAATGTCCAGATCCCAACAATGAAAAAAAATTATGCTGGTGTAAAAATGGGGGTATGATTTGGAGGCTAAAATGAAAATAACATAGCCTGGATATATCTGCGTTGCTCTCCAACTGGAGGTGTTTGATCAAAAAGTGACTTTGTAATGGTGATGCAGTCAAGTTTAAATGTAGGTAAAACAAGTTTACTTTATTCTCATCACCTACTCAGGCCACAAAATGATGAAGCTTATCTACTTGTACCTCCCTCATACCTCACAGAACTGCACACTTAGACATCTATTGCCACCAGTGGAACACCACTTTATTCCTTTATTCAGTTGTTTTTAATGGGAGACACAATAAAAATGTCCTACTGATTGGTAAAAGCTTTCTGACAGATACCATAGTACACAAAATAATGGTGTGAGACACTCTCATAAAAATTGTAGTCTTTCTCCTGTGCACAGAAAGCTCAAGCATACCTAGGATTACTTGTGTCGTTTAACCCATTGCTTCCCAAGTAGGATGTATCAGACTCTACAGAGGGTCCATAGTGTGCAACAAGACCCAGAAATTATTAAGCTAGCATGAAACGCATGTAATCATGAGATCAAGATCCCACAACATGTGAGGAACATGCAATGAAGTAACACTGAAGAAAGCTACTCCTTTTCTTCAATAGACGTCCTGCTGTACTTTCCAAAAAGGAGGGAAGAATTAGAGAGTAAGGAAAAGCTATCCTTGCCCTCTGGAATGCAGAATGTAGGCTAATCATTTATATCCTTGTCAAGCAGAATATGCTGGTGGCTTCTGAGATGCCATTTTTTGTGAGGTTTCTTAAATATGGGGTGTCTTCCTGTTCCTGATAGGTTGTGCTTTTAGCAAGTCACTTGTCGGTATTTTAAGAACTTTGAAATTCTACTTTTACAAATCATGTAAATCATAAGGTAAATTTTGTTTATTTTAGGTTTTTAAAATTCTTTAATGTTTTTATATTTTTCTTCTTGTGTTTTTTTCTCTTTTTTTTGTTTTTCCTTTTAATGGCTGGTGTCCAGGTTTTGCATTCCCTGCAGATCATGAGATACACAGTGTGTTTAGCAGTGATACTTGCTGGAAGAGTTTCCATCTGCTGCTTGTCATTATAAGTGATGTGCTGCTGGGCAGAAAGCTACAATTTGGCTGGCTCATGTTTGTCACTGCCTTCGAAAGGAAACCTCTTATCTAGAAGCTAGGGGAAGAGCTTTCCATATTCACTGACTTACGCAAGCCAGCTACAACTTATCACTCCCCACGTCTTGCCTCTTGTCTGAGGAGCCCATCCATTTCAGTCTCCGAGCTCTTCTTGAATGGAAACCATTAAAAAAATGGCCTTTTGACAAAAAAAATATAAACAAATATGTTTTTTAGTGTGGGAATGGGGAACCTGTCTTTTGCACTTTGCTTTTTAGTAGACCTGTCATGTTCCAAAAGAACGAGAAATCACTCTTAGGAAAACCTTAGGATTCATGAAATACTTATTTCCCTTGCAGTCTCCTACCCTTAAGTTGGGACAGAGAAGTGGGCACACTAAGCAAAAATGCCCAAGGGGGATGAATCTTGGGGGCAGAGGTTTTAACAAGTCTATTTTAAAACAAAAGATCTCTGGAAGGTCGCAGCAGGTTCCCCAGGGGTACAGCCAGAATTACATAGGTGGGAGGGAAATATGCAGCCCGACAAACACCCTTGGACAGCTGTGCCCCAAAAGCAGTAGGTGGGAGAACAGCAAGGGCAGCTGTTTCAGGTGCTGGGTAAAGGGAAGCTGCTTGGTCCTGCACTTGAGTAATCAATTTTCCTAACACGAGCCAAACACCTCCCCCCCAAAAGTACACATAAATGGAAACAGGAACTAGCCCTCCTAAAGGGCAGAAAGTATCCTTATAAAAAAAGGGCCTTTATGGGATGAAGGAAAAGAAAGCTGTAGGGGTCCCATCTGTGCAATAACATATTCAAATATATTCTGGGACCAAATCAATAACTCTTCATTTAAGCCAGGCTTGCTGCTGTTTTCTTTTTTATTAATATTACTCAGTATTAAAAAGATCAAAAGTTAGTCATCCAGCCAGCTTGCCTGGCTTTCTACCCAAGTCAGCCATCAATCAACAAGGCATCTATATGCCTCCTACTCCATCAATTCATGCTTCAGTTTACTTGCCCACAGACAAGACTTCTCACATCTGAGAAGTAGTGACTGCAAAAGTGCTTTTCATAATTGGATATTGTGCAATGGAAGGACATTGGAAAAGGACTTAAGAATGTCAAGTCAGTAGAGATAGGATGATCAAGGCAAGCTGAAGATCTGCTCTTTATGACCATTACTTCAATTACATTACATCCATTTAGACTGAATTTTCACCTTATCTTTACTGCTGTTATTAGACCAGAGGCTTCCCTGTAATGAAAACAAATTTGTTGGCTTTTTTGGATCAGTTGAAGATCGTGCCAGAGTAAACGAACTCCAGTCTCTTGTACCATATGATGGCAGCAAAAGGTATATTACAAACTATATGATTGCTCTAAAGGAAATGTATCCATTTTAAGAAGCTTTCTGTTGGCTTGGAAGACACCTTTGCTTCCTAGGAATGTGTTTCCAGGAAAACATCTCCCATTATATCAGCTCATAACTCCTGAATTTACTTCATTTTGTTTCAATTTCTCAATTTCTGCAAATGCAGCCTTTCAGCTTGTAACAGCCATACTGTTCTTGTGCCATTCAAACCCAGCTTTACTGGGAGAGAAGATGGAAGGTCAAATAACGTGGTCTGTTCTATAATTCAAAATTTAAGTGGAAGTGGAAACTCTACGGAAACCAGCATTCACAGCCCAAGTCACGTGCATTTAAAAGAGACACCACCAAAGAAATGCTGTGCTAATTTTTCTGCTCCTTTTTGGATGACAGTGACCTCTCACAAATTCATCCTAAATTCAGTTTTAGTATGCTTAATGATTCTTTCAAGAGCCTAAGAGACTAAGACAGTAAGTTTGAGGGTGACATAACCCAAAAGGAAGTTCCTTTTTACAGTCCTTGCACAGCAAGATGTTGTTGCAGAGCTCAGGACAAGGGAGAGGTCCAAACTACGACACTAACCTTTGAATTTCAAATATTCTGAAGCTCTAGGGGGATTCAATTCTAGGGTTTTGTTCGTATTCTTCAGATCTACTAAAAAATTTTAGGCTCTTTCTTCTGGTGCTGTAGGTTTTTACTGAAACATTGAGGACTCCAAGGAAGAAGCAATGAAGGAGCCTGACACTACTCTGTACACAGGGTTTCCAAGAACATCATGACAAGAAGAGGTCCTTTTGTTAAGGAGGACAAGTTGCATGAACCAAAGATACATTGCCAACTGCTACTGGTGCAGTCTGCACAATAAAAAAGGGGATTCTCATCAGTGAGCTGAGATACACACTGCTGCCAACACTTCCTCTTCCTCCTCTCCTTATCCCTTTGATTTAAGTCAAGCCCTCCAAGTCACATTCCCATGCTTTTTTAATGCATGCACACACATCCTTCTATTTGTAATTATCTAGAATACATCAGTCTTAGAATTGTTAGACCAGATATGAGTGAGGTAAATACAGTAATTGTGAAGTTACATTAGGTTTCTGCCAGCTCTCACAGTGCAGGTGAGCATGTGAGTAGCTCAGTTGGATCCTGAAACTAAACTACGAAAAAGTTCATTAGTTTCATTCTCACTTTTCTTCTGAAGATATGTTTTTTAAATTAAAGGTTATATTGCTAAGCAATTTAGAGTATAAAATGTACTTAGACAACACCACCTAGTAATATGCAAGGTCCTGCGCCAGGGTTGGTGCAACCCCATGCACAAATAAAGGCTGGGGAGAGAATGGATAGAGAGCAGTCCTGAGGAAAAGGACTTGGGAGTGGTAGTAGGTGAGAAGCTCGACATGAGCCACTGTTGTGTGCTCACAGCTCAGAAATCCTGAGCTGCATCAAAAAAAGTCCAGCCAGCAGGGAGAGGGAGGTGATGCTGCCCCTCTGCTCTGCTCTTGTGAGGCTGCACCTGGAATGCTGTGTACAGCTTTGGAGCCCCCAGCACAGGGAAGATATAGACCTGTTGAAGAGGGTCCAGAAAAGGGCCACAGAGATGATCAGAGGGCTGGAGGATCTCTTCTATGAAGACAGGCTGAGAGAGTTATGTCTCATCGTGGAGAAGAGAAGTCTCTGGGGAGACGTTATAGCAGCCTTCCAGTCCATGAAAGGGGCCTACAGGAAAGCTGGGATGGGGTTTTTCACCAGAGAGGGTAGTGACAGGACAAGGGGTAATGGTTTTAAAGTGAAAGAGGGTAGATTTAGGCTAGATATTAAGAATAAATTCTTCACCATGAGGGTAGTAATATACTGGAATAGGTTCCTAGAGATGTTGTTGATGCCCCTTCCCTGGAAGCGTTCAAGGCCAGGTTGGATGAAGCCTTGTGCAACCTGGTCTAGTGGGAGGTATTCCTGCCCATGCAGGGGGGGTTGATCTTGATGGTTCTTAAGATCCCTTCCAGCCCTAACCATTCTATGATTGTATGAATATTTCATGTTTATAAATTCACTTAAGTATGTACTGAGCCATGAGCCTTTTAAGTAGTAATAATAATAATTAAAATAGTAATAATAATAATAATAATAATAATAATAATAAAGTTAGCAGTTGCTTACTAACCCTTAATACATTTTAATATTAAGCAACCCAACCTATTTCTTTGGCTGCTGCTGTGTTAAATGAGCTCATTTTTGGCTGCAGATACATACTAGTGTAGGACTGTTGAAGAGTATCTGCTGATATTAAGAATATCTATTCACAGCTGATAATACTAGTTAGCGCTTCTGTAGCACTTTTGTACATGCTCTCAACTCCCTTCACATGCAAGTAATACTTTCCAATCCACTCACCATACCAGGCAGATCTGAAAGAAAACAATTTAAATTACTCATGTAGTAGGCCACAGAGTCAGTTAGAAAGCACAGGAGAAAATTCCCTGATATTGACTTCACAAGTTAATTTTAATTTTAAGCTTTTATTATGATGTTTCCAAACTATCTCCAACATTTTCAAGGTTTGGGGTTTTATAACATTTTGCACAGATATGCTTGCTAGAATAGAAAACACTTCAAAAGATTCAGTGCAGTGAAAAGTTATGTTCCACTTACAGCACAATTATCAGTGTGTTTGTTTAAGCCAAATGCTTGACATGTACTTGCCTTATCAAAAGTGTGCTTACTACTCTAACAAATGCCTTCTTCTGGAAATATGCCCCTGTAAGGCCCATATGACCTGCCAGCATTGTCCATTCTGTGTACTAATTATGGCCTCCTCCCTGGGGTTTGGAATTTATTTTTGGTTTGCTTCAGGATTCAACATTTCAGATGCTAAACCAAACTACCTGTGATACAGACCTCAGGAAAACTGGTCATCTCTCCTTATCTTCCCATTCCTTCTGCTTTGGCTGAAATACAAAGCTATAAGTCTCTGTTTTGCTATTGTAGTTCCTCTAGTCCTCAAGGAACAGAGCTATTCAAGGCTTGAAAGATGTACTGAGGGGAAAAATGCCATTGAAAACCTGTTTTTTTCTTAACTAGTCTCAGCAACTGTTTGGCCTCTGACAAAATTGCACAGAGTAATTTTATTTTGCTTACCTGCCTTGCCTGAGCCTGTGGTATGGGGGTAAGGACAGCTGCCTTCGTAACTGATAAAAGGAACCTGATCCTTTATTAATGGCAGCATTTCTGTGGCTATGCTGTCAGAAAATAAGGGCTAATTTGGATTATTTTTTATTTCCAAAATGATGATTTGCCTGAAGGAGATTTTAACAGGAATATGCTGGACTTGACAGAGGTGTTGTTGGCAAGTTTTCTTAGGAACAGGGTGGAATTTTTATCTATGTTTGCTCACTGACAGATTAACATTCTTCTATTTCTCGTACACTCAGCCTGTGCTTTGGCATGTCAGCTTCTCATATCACTGTTCAAGTGTCTTATTAATTGGCCTGCTGTTCCTTGTCTTCTACTTCCTATGCAGTGTTTTGAATGCTTTTATTTCCTATTCCACAGTAGTATTAAACCTTCTAGGCAGGGAAAAGCTCTAGTTACCCAATGCCACTTTAGTGGCCAGTACAAGACCTTCCTAACCAGCAACAGATCTTAAGTCCCAGTTCTTTCAAGGCATACCCAGCATGCCCAGTAGGACCATGTGGTTCAGTAAGCTTGGCTTACAGCATCATTGTGTTTTCTTCACCACCACAGCATTAGTGGCTTTGCTCTCTAAGCACATCAGCATCATAGAGCCTTCTTTGTGCTCCCAGCACGCTACTGCAGTGAAGAATGGGAATCCTGGCCCAAAACCAATGTTTTTCTCATGAAAAGTGCTAAGGGATCATTAGGGTCCATGCAGACCAGACAAAACTCTCATTTTTAAGGCTTCATCTGAAACACCCACCCACTGTGAAGTGAAGGAGACTGAATTTATCTTGAGGAAGATAAAGGCTGAGTCAGCCCAGCTGGGACTTGGACCTGCGGTTAGAGAACAGTTAGGCACACCACATTTGAAGGTTAAACCACCAAGACATCACCATGAACTAAGGTAAACATACCATCATTTACCCTTCCTATCTTTTGCTTGCCAAGCTATGTATTCATGTGCATAGCAAAATATGCATATAACTCAAGTGCTGGAACAAACATGGGAGAATAGAAAAAACCCATACA
Source organism: Heliangelus exortis (assembly GCF_036169615.1). Classification (NCBI taxonomy): domain Eukaryota; kingdom Metazoa; phylum Chordata; class Aves; order Apodiformes; family Trochilidae; genus Heliangelus; species Heliangelus exortis. The sequence goes on along the minus strand of NC_092424.1, from coordinate 26,114,096 downwards.
CTGTAGCTGGCTACATTTATAGCAGAACTGCAACGTTAGTCTCATAAAAGGGGAAGCAACTGAGCTTCTGTTTCCTAGAAAGGTCTCCTACCACAGCTTGAGTTTGGGCCCTGGCCCCAAACTCACTCTTTGAGTAGAGCAGACTCCTTTTGCCTCGGCAATGTCACTGCCTTAACCCAAGCTGTTTCTTTTTCTGAACAGCCTGATAGGGAAGACAAAAAAGGGCAGGGAAGATTGTTCTGAAGAGAATACAACTCATCTGCATTTAAGCCTGCAGAAGAGAAGCTGTTCAGGCTTAGTGCCTAACATAATAACAGGAGTAGAAACTGGGTCAGGAGCCACTGCCCTCCAGAAGCTCAGTCCTCCTAAAGTCAAGAGGGAAATTATCAGTGACTGCAGTGGAACAGGAACAAAGCCATGGAAAGAGAAACGAAGTACCTGTAGTGGGACTGGCTTAAAAAAGCCTTTGCCTCCTGATTTCTCTACACTATTTCTCAAAGCAACACTCCCTGCCAGCAGCTATGTTTGCTCTGCTGAGACTCACCCAACCAAAGCAATTCACCTTGATCTTGTCATTTAGGAAATGATGGGGAAAAGGGGTTAGGTGGTGAGAACCACGAAAAGAAATGATATCTGCAGATGCAACTGCATTCCCATGTTTTCCATCTGCCTTCCAGTACCTGGGTCTTTCAGCTTCCACTGGGGAGCTGGCACAGCACACTTTGCATGCTCACCTTTACCCTCAGTCTCCTCCCCTCTCCCACCTAGTGCTGCATGTTACTTTACCTGATTTATTGTCTGTACATCTGATTCAAAACACTTCGGCTCAAGAATATCAGATGTGTGCTGGATAATGTAATTCTGGTTTAACAGTAAAACCAAAATGTTCTCTTTTGGGGTTTTTTTTTGTTTTTTTGTTTTTTGTTTTTTAAGCAAATATTAAGTGTCTGACTTTCTGATCATTTTGAGGAACTTGGGGAGGCATCCTAATCATTCCAAGATTTGTCACAGGCCCTTTCTACTCAAATTTTCAAAAGCTTTGTCACTGTGAGTAGAAAGGGCCTGTGGCAAATCCTATCACTACATGCTCTTGTAAAAAGTCCCTCCCCAACTTTTGTGTAGGCCCCCTTCTGCTACTGGAAGGTGCTATAAAGTCTTTCCAGAGCCTTCTCCAGGCTGAACAACCCCAACACTTTCAGCCTGTCCTTGCAGAAGAGGTGTTCCCCCTGATCATCTCTGTGACACTCTTTAGATTTGCTTCCTGTTCTGGGTTGATGTGGTGCCTTCCTGGTAGCACAGAAGGGGTACCCAGGGATGATTCATATAAGTAGCTTCTGAATAGCTCTCCCAACTCCCAAATGCCTGCCCTCCCTCAGGCCATCCATGAATAAAAAAGATATGTGCCTCTGCGATTAACATATTCCAGAAGGGTAAACACCTACTGATTACCAGCAGGAAAAAGAGGAGGGGGTGAGAGAAAGCAGCACCTGAAGAGAGAGAACACCACAAGAGAGAGCAACGCCAAAGGAGAGCAGTGCCGGAGCAGAGACCAAGGCCGGTGAGGAAGGAGTGGCAGAAGGTGTTTGAAGAGACTTTCCTCTCCACCCCAAGGTGAGGCAGCAGCCTGTCCCCTGCACCCATGGGGAATCACGGTGGTGGAGCAGACCTGAAGAATCATGGTGGAGCAGATGTTGTGGGCACACTGCCCGTGAATGACCCCAGTGGAGCCCCTGTGGACCTGCTGCCTTTGGAAGATCACAGAGCAGATGTTGTGGGCCTGCAGCCATGGAGGGGTTGTTCCTGACATAGTCCATGGCTCTGTGGGATGCCTGTGCTGGAGCAGTTTGCTCCTGAGGGGCTGTGCCTTGTGGGAAGGACTGATGTTGGAGGAGTTTGTGAAGGACTTTCACCCATGGGAGGGACCCCATGTTGGAGTAGGAAACAACTGTGAGAAATCCTTTGCCCTGAGGAAGAAGGACTGGTGGAAAACAACCTGTAATACCCAGACTGTAAGCCCTGCTCCCTGTGCCACAGGGTGAGAGGAGGTAGAAATACTGAGAACAAAGTAATTTGGGATCAGGAAGAAGAGAGAGGTGGGGGAAAGCATTTAAGATCTGTTTGTGTTTTCTTTTTGCCCTGTTTTGATTTGAGTAATGATAAATGAAATTGATTTTTTCCCAAGTTGAGTCTGTTTTGCCCGTGACTGTAATTGGTGAGTGAAAACCTCACAACCCTTGCCTTGACCCACAGGGTTCTAGGTGGACTTCATCTTCACCATCTTGTAATGGGGGAAGGGGAGTGAGCAGCCGTGTTGTCCTTTGTTATTGGCCAGGCTCAAACTACAATACTTCCACAGCTCCATGTTCCTGTGTTGGGAGCTCCAGAACTGGACACAGTACTCCAGGTAAGGTCTCACAAGACCTGCTGGCCATGCTTCTTTTGATGCAGCCCAGGGTGTGGTTGGCTTTCTGGGCTGCAAGTGCACTTTGGTGGCTTATGCTCAGCTTCTCATCAACCAACGACCCCACGTCCTTTTCTTCAGGGCTGTTCTCAATCCATTCTCTGCCCAACCCAACTTAGGTGCATGACCTTGCACTTGGGTTGGGGCAATCCCAAGCACAAATAGAGGTTGGGTGGAGAATGGATTGAGAAGATTTTGTCTATCTTCACATGCTGGCGTGAAGCCAGAGAGCATGGAGTGGTTGAGATTCATTTCCAGCTATACAATAAGCCTGTCTTGAAAAATTGGCCATTGCTCTGTCTACATATGCCTGAGCAAGCAGACTGTTGTGCTGGGATGCCAGGTCCTTGTCCTCTGCGACAAGGCAGGCATCCCACTCGTGGACATAGAGATGGACAAGCTGCCCAGTTCCTATCACTCTTTATTAACCAGCATGCCTTTTTTGAGAAGACGTGTACAGCAGCTCACAGGTTGCTCCACTACAGCCCCGATTCACCACCTCCTGGCAGTGGTGTCCCTGCAATTGGGTCCTGCTGTTTTGCACCCTCCAGTTACAGCTTCACTAGCCTGCTCGGTGCTAAGTTCATGTGCAGCACACAGCCAAGAGCTGTCAGTGGGGGGAAAAGCCATCCTGGGCAGCCTCTGCCAAGCAGATGAGCTGCCCAGCTGGCAGATGCTGGTAGTTCAGTTTCAAAATCACCACATCTGGCTGAAAATACAAGAACTTGCAAATGAATCTCTGCCTGGTAGATACTCCAGACTGATCTATACCTTTCCTGTCTCCATCATAATTGAGGTTCAAGAGGTTTTGTCCTGGGTGTTTTAAATAAAGGCTTCTCATTTAAGAGTGAAGCCTATTAACCTGAGTCAATAACAGCAAATGCTTTATCACTTAGGAAGTCTGGCTATGAAGGTTGAAGAGCCCTGCTCAAAGAGATGGTTCACATCTCTGCAGGGGCCCAATGCTGCTTTGCTCCACAAGTAGAAGGCTGCAAAAGGGCAGCTCTGGTCCAGGTTGCTTGATGCAGGCATGAGATTGAGTGGGTGTTCATTGTGCAATTCTTAGGCACAGCCCCACAACAGCTCCAGCCCTCAGTAGAACCAAACTGAGAAAACAACAGCCACCAAAATTTTTTCTGTCAGACTGCATATCAAGCTTTTGCCTTCCTTTAACTATTTCTCTTTTTAAAACCCCCATGATCTAGGACAATTGTCCTGTTTTCCAGCAGAAAACAGGAGAGGGGTACTATTCCCACTGCTTGTTACTAATAAGAAAAAAAATTCCCAAGTGTGAAACTCATTAGCTTTAGCATGTTTCTTTAAGCATCTGTGATTGCAAGGGAACTATGGTGTAATGCTAACACAGAAGCAATGACCAGAACAAACATGTAAAATAATAGCTCCAAAGACTATTCATGCCTTGCTGCAAAGTATTTATTAATTTTGTTAAGAGATGGCCTTGACCCATATCTTGCATCTGACTATATCTAAGAATTTCCCTGGATGGTCTCTGGAAATATTTACCATTCCCATTACATGATAATGGGACAACCCAAAAAAACCAGATCAAGAAATGGGCATTTTCAGAGGAGAAAACACTGTCTGCTGTCTTACTTACTTAGTACTTAGTACTTCCTTGTACTTAGACTAAATTCTGGCCTTCAAGTTATAGTTGGGAGTTTGTTTTTTCTGGAGTCATTTGCAATCTGAAAAGAAATCCAAGAGACACCAGAGGCTGTTTGTAACTGTGGGAAGCAAAACTCACTTCTCCACTGAGGCCAATTCTTCTGTGTGTTCACTCTAACCACTTCTCAGTTTGCTGCTATTTTTAATTGCAGTGTAGCTAAAACAAATAAAATGTTCCTCTACAAAGAAAAAAAGAACAGCTTCAACTTCCAAAATTAAGGTGGCTATTGTCATTGTAATTTGCTGGTCTGCGAGAGGCTCAGATGGCAGTTCTGGCCCAGCTCAAATCCTCTTGATTGCCTTTGACCAGAAGATTCTCACCATTTGTCTCATAGCTGGACATCTGAAATGCGAGCACACCAGAGAAAGCTTCCTTAAATGCAACACTTCTGTGAGCAAATTTAAAGCACTAGGCCATTTGGATATCTTCGACCAGACCCATCAGTCTATGAACTATCATCCACCCAAAAGAGACTATACAAAACACATTAAGTATTCAGCAATACTAGAACTGTATCAGTCTAATAACATGAATCACTGTTTGGCCATAGGCTCCAGTGTCTGATACTTTCCTAAGAAGCCTGTTGCAATACCATGGTATTTAAAGCACTGTGAGATATAACTGGGTTTGTACCACAGGAGTTAGATGATAAATGGTTAACTATAACTTTGCAGAGCTATGCACTACAGCAGTACTACATGTTGACTTCTGTGTTGGCAGTTTTTCCAGGCAATTAACAAAGGCCCAGTGAAATACTGCAGTACTGTGTACCAGGAGAGCTTGAATGACATTTCAGCATCGGTGTTTCTGCAAAGAAACACATTTTCCTCTCCTAAATCCAGATTTCTTCATGCTGGTTTGCTCTAAATCAAAGCTGTGACCACAAAGGCCTGGCAAGCAGAACTGATGTTTTTTCATACTGCCACTATTCGTTGAATCTTTGTTTGTTATCTGTTAATGGTTTGTTTCACTAATAGCTCACCCCTAACGCTTGTCTTAGGAAAGTGGGAGCATCCTACCTTTTTACTTTACTGAGCTGCATTCGAAGTTAAGTAAGTAAGTCAAGATCTTGGCTACCATTTATAAACATTGTTTTTGTCATTATCGATGGGACCACTAAAAACAAGAGAGTTAAAATGACCATTGAGGAACCATTTCTTTTCCTTAATATAACACTGTTCTACAGGGACTTGGAAAAGGATTTAGATGAGCCATGTACAGTAATTCTGAGAACCTTCCAAACACAGTGCTTCGGTGAAAGTTGTTCATTACTTGTTTAATAAAGATCATGTGCCCTGTTATAAGCATCAAAACTGCAGTCCATTAATCTTAGGAGAAATTTTCCTTCCAGTTCAGATCTTGACTTGAGGTGGAGGGAAGGGGGGCAGGGAATGGCCATTGAGAGGTTTTTCCACTTTCAGGAGAATGGCATGTTCCTCAGGGAGACAGTAAATTGAAATTAAGGCTGTTCCAGTTGGCCTACAGGATATGCCTGCAAATGTAGACATATTGAAATGGTGAAAAAGTCTGTCTGTGCCCATTCATATAAAGTGAATGGGTTGTAACATTCTCCAGCCCTTGGGAATGGAGGCTAGATTGAGGAAAGAAGGCAGGAAGAATGAGATGGATTTGACATAAGTATATTTAAGTGCACTGAAGGCTTTCTCTCCTCCCTGTGGTTTAATGGTATATTCCACTGGGGTCTGCAAGGAAGAAAGAGAGTGAATCCCTACAGCTTTCCTTTTTAAGGATAACAAATCTTAAAACAGGTGTGAGCACAGAAAGATCCTCTTACTTGTTTTTTTTAAGTCCTTCTCAGCCAGCCAGTGTTCTTGTGTGTGTATTATTATCATTCCACAGAGTGAGTGCTAGGGAGAGGGGACCGGGAGGGGAAGAGGAGCTGAAAAAAATAAATGACTGCAAATGAATAATATGAACTAAGTATTCCAGTCATGCTCTATGAAATTTATTATACTGTGGTTACCAAGAAGACATATTAGCCAAAGTAAAAAGAACAGAAAATAAAAGGTTGTGGTGTAGGGAAATACTTTCCTGCCTCTTGGCAACGTGCAAAACATGGGAATGAGCATGACGGGAGCTCAGGCTGCTGAACAACTTCCCCAGCTGAGGAGGAAGGCTTAGGCTACCTGAGCATGGAAAGGTGTGCTCTGAATTTGCTTCTAATAAAATATCTCTTGCCAGGGGAGAGTGGGGAGGTGGTGGACTCACTTAGATGTTTCATCTGTGGCCAGTGAAGCAGTGGCTTTCCCCTCCTGAGAGGGGCACAGGAGAGGCAGTGGCACTACCTCAAACTGCATTTTCAGAAGCCACTAGTGAAATCTTTTGGGTCCTTCTACCAGGAAGAACTAAAATGGCATGTTCATTGACCAGGACCTGCTTTCCAGGACTCCCACTTGCTGTGCACCCTGCTGGAGACTTCAAAGCAGATGTCTGAATGCATATTTCTGCTTAGACAGAGGAGCTAAGCACCAGCTGGCTTCTCTGCTTTGTCTTTCATGCTCCCTGCCCATCTCTTCCAGTGAAGACTTGGGCAGACAGAGAAAGCTCCAGTTGTCTCCTGGGGAGGATCCTTACAAGGTTTCAGAGTATGTGGGAGGGTGTTTCCTGAAGTCAGGACAAAAACTTTAAGAGGTATTAAAAGCATAGTAGGGTCTCACTGAGTCTCTCGGTGTTCAAAAATGTCTACTGAGAGTTTTTGCTAGAGTTCTCATGATCCTGGTGAGGACTAAACAGTCAGTCATTTTAAGGAAAGTGATCGGCTGAACCACCGGAGTTCACAATATGGCAACTCTTAATAAACAGGGAATAAAATTAGTTTTCTTATTCCCAGTCCAAAGTGTTTACTAAAAGGAGGAGAACAAACCCCAAGCTCCAGAGCAGGCTGCCCCGCATGGTTGGACCTTTGAAACTTGGAAGAGAATTTTACAAACTTTGCCCATATGTTTCTGCCCCCCTTCAAAGAGTCTGGCAAGTTTGCAGAAGTTTCCCCTTATAGTTGTGAATTTCACATGGAAATGTAATGGTTTCATCAGGAGGTTTGCATTTCAGCTGCAATAAAAGAAGAGATAGGAATCAAAGACAGTTGTTCCAAGGGAGTAGAGCCTGTAGTGTATAATTACAAGTCCCTCAGCCAAGGGCAGATGCCTGAACTATTTCAATTCTTTTATTACTCTCTAGAACAAAGCCAGTGAAATGTTGCTAATGTACAAGGCTTAAACTGCCTCTCTTGTTTTCCTTTCTCTTTTTCTCTTTTGTTCGTCTCTTGGATAGGCAGGGAGAAAGCAATGTTCTTTCCTTGGATATAGTCCAGAATCACTATTTGTCAGTGAAAGTTATTTTCACCTCTGGAAAGTTAACACCATTTTAATCCCAGGTAAAATTTCATGGGTTTTCCGTGAACTGCATGAGTAGGGTTTTTTTGCTATGAGCAAGGGAGACCACCATGATCACCTTCAGTCAGGCTTGAGTGCAAGCCCCAGGAAATATGTCACAGAAGCTAAAAACATCACTTTTTGGATGAAAGACTATTTTATTACACATAATCTCTGTTTAATTAGTTGGTCTTTGTGCTACTGTTGACACAAATATAAAACAGCCCACCCGTTTAAGTTTCATTGTTATTGACACAAGTGGGAAGGGTATTCTGAATCCCAGTTTCTAATGAGGATTTGTCTTAGGACAGATAAAGTGGACATGGATTTCATTTCTCTGGTTTGTTTACACAGTTGTCTCCATTACATGCTATAATACTTGTATGTAGCTTTTTGAACCTGGCATAAGGACAATAGGTAATTCAAATATCTATATTGTCCCTGCACCCTATAATAGTATTACAATGACAATTTTATTACTCTCATAAAATTTTTGCAACTTCCCTACAGCACATTGTAATTTCACCAATGGTTGTAAAAGGTCTTAAATTATATTTGTACAAAATTGAGATGAATGAGTTTTAATATTAATGCATTTCTCATTGTGTAATAGGAATTTTTGTCCCTTCCCTTTTGCCAAGTGCGGGGAAAAAAGCAAGGCAGTTCAAGTATTTGTCAACTCCCATTAGAAACATTTAATACTAATAAAATTTATGGATTTAGTTTCCAAAGGATACTGCCAGCAAAGTTCATGATTGCTAAATCAGTACTTAAATGCAACCATTGTTCACCTAATAAATTTGTACATGTTGTTTGACATACATGAAGTGCAGCTTTGGAGGCCGAGCCAGCAGTGGAGGAGCTTTTTGCTTAATTCAAGCTTATAAAATAAAAGAAAACTTATTACCAACAGAGTAGCAGCAATATATAAAATGTTCCACAAATGTTTTCTAGGAATGGAGAGCAAAATATGTCCTGAATCAAAGAGCAGGTGGAGCTTGCTCTGTACCTCTAAGCATGGTGTTGCAAATTAAGCTGCAGGTATTTCATTAAGCTGCAAGTGGAATTTCATGAAGCTTGTTGTGCCGCCTCCTCGAGATTTGAGAGAAATCAACCTAAAGATGAAGTTTCAGTCTGCCTGATCACTTTTCTACATTAAAAAGTGTTGTCAAATTGAACAAGCCACAAAGTCCTAAGCAATGAAGTGCGAAGGTACAGTTTGAGTTGGCTGGAGTCCATGCAGCTGTGATGAAACAGAAGGGGAAAAAAGATGGCATCAAGGGAAGAGTAAATTCTGCTCTTGACATCTTCAGCACTGAAAAAATATTGTGGAGGGGGAGAGGAAGAAAGATGAACATCTTGATTTTTATTACACATAAATGCAGCACCATTTCAGAAGCAAGAGTATGAAAACAAGTCTCTGTTCATGCTGTATTTTTGCTTGTCATTTCAGTCCTTTCTGGAGTTTGTAAATTCAGGCAAATACACCTGCAAGACACTAATGAATTTATCATTCAAAACAGAGTCAAGGAAAATTTACTCAGTAGACAGATTATAAAAGAAAAAGTATTGGCTCAGGCAGGAAAAGACACTACTGAAAATACAGAGAGAGTAGATTCCATCTTATTTGCAAGAGAATCTTCTGAAGACTTGTATTTTCTATTTTGACTACTTTTGTTCAGCTGGCTACAGCTTTTAATTTTTTGATATTTTTATATACTTTCATTATTATTTTGGATAATAATTATAACTTCTCTGGCTAGGACTCTACTTTTTTTTTTTCCCCTCTTTTTGTTCCACATGTGAGGAGAAAAATAATTGATGCTCTAACTCCCCGAGGCTTACTGAGTGCCTGGGAGAAAAACGGCAACAGCATTTCATCTGAAAAAATGTTGCTTGAACAAAAAATAAAAAGCCGAAGCCACATGTTTGGAGCAAATGTGCTTTAACTAATGGATCCCAGCGCATTATTAACTCACAGTAACTCATAAATATGACAAAATTTTTTTTCATTGTACACCAGCGTCCAATTAGAGCCAAATGATGAACCGTCATTTGCGGCTGCACTGGTGTCCCTGAGCAGTACTTATCTCCTGAAGGATTGTCTGCAGGCGTGAGGCTGGGTGGGGAGGTGAGCAGGGAAGAGGGTGGCAGGAGCAAGCTGTGAACACGAGGAGACATTACAGCAGAGCTCTTGCACACGAGGTGAAGAGCAGAGCATCGTCCATCACAATTCCTGGAGTTAGGACCTGTGGCTGTGAAGCCAGCAACAAGGAGGAGACAATTAGGCTCGGAGGGCTGCTGTGGGAGCAGGCAAGGGCTGGAGGGGAAGGGCTGAAGAGGAAATTATAGAAGGACAATTTCCTGACAAATTAGTTTTTAGTTATTAGTTATTAGTTATTTTCTGTTTTAATTTCTAACACGCAGAAGGAAATGCTCTGTGTTTTCTTAAGGAAGTGCAAATTTCTCCACATCATCCATTTTAAATCCTCGCCCTCAGGCATTTTGTACTGAAGCATAAACTTCGGAGGCCTTAAATGGTCATAACGTTTCCCTGTAGAATTTGGCCTCAGAAACTTACTAGCAGTTCTGGAGGGCTGAAAAGGAAAACCATTTTACAGCAATTTGGCAGCATCCATTTATAGGGGGGTTCATATGGAGCATCAATTTATTCTCATGGTTTCTTTACCATATTTGATGAAATACGAGATGCAATTGGAACAAGCGGCTAAAGAAAAAAGGCCATAAACTTTGAAATGGTGTTGTAAAACACACAGTGTGTTAACGTGAAATAAGTTACAGACTTAAAAGAATTTACAATGGCTTGCTTATATAATAGTAATACAATAGGCTTGCAAGTTGCAGATGTTTTCTGGTAAATCTGGTATTTTAATACACGTTCTCCTTCAGTGGAACTTTGAGATGTAGATCTGGATAACAATAACTCAATGACACTGGAAAGCAGAATTGAAGGAAAACTAGTAAAATGGGGATAAATCAACAAAATTAGAAAGCTCAGCAATTGTCCATTTCATTGATACTCCAATTTATTAATGAGTGGAAAAAGCGTTACGTTTGCAAGTCAGTTGAACAATCAAGTTCCTTCTGCTTTCCCCACCTTGCTCAGTAGCTCTTATTCTGCAAGTGGGATGGGTTTTTCCCTGGACTCTCCACCCCTAGGATGGGATGAGAAGTTCTGCATGAATATCATGGGAGAGAGCAGCTGGGAGAGGAGACAGACCCTTGGCCCTAGTGCCATAATAACCTCTCCCACACAGGTTCCATTTGCTGCTCAGGCCCACAGAAACCAAATCCATTTGCAAACTGCCAGGAGCCACCTCCATCTCCAGGGGCTATTCCCAAACCTGCAGAGCTCCTTTTTCCTGAAGTCACTGAAATTTTAATTTATATTTGGGGTCTTTATGAAAGCATGTCCATGGCCATATAGGCCATGCAGAGCCTATGAACCATGCAGAACCACATGCAGAGCTGTGGTGTGGAGAAAAAATAGCAGCAACTCTTTGTCAGCTGCCCTAAGTCATCTTCACAGATTAGCACTTGGCCTTAATGCTACTGCCACTCTCTGGAGAAACAGAAACCTTTGCAACTTCATGCCTAGAATAATCAACCCCAGCATTAAGTTCTGCAGCTTGTTTATATCCTTCCAGTGGACACATCACTTTGCAGTTGGCAAGGAGGGCTTGCACTCACTCTGACTGACAGCAATGCTGGTTTAGAGCAGAAACATAATATTAAGCTACTAGCTTCCTTAAAAAACTGAGCTCAGCCTGGTGTTCTAGTATTGTAAGTTGGCAGAGAAGGATGTGACATCTCCTTTACATAGGAGCCAGTAAGAATTCCCATCTCAGTATTCTCCCTGCTGCCTTTATCAGTGTAGGTCCTGCGTGCTAGAGCTCATGCTCTCTGAAATAGGGAGGGTTCCACTTCAGGGCATATTTACAACATTAGTTTTGCCTCAAGGGCTTGTTCCTGACACCTAAAGACCAGGAGAAGCAGCTGGAATCAAAACCAGGGCAGCTCCTTTTCTTCTTTCTTGTGTAAAAAGCAACCTTTTAGAGAGAAGAAAATCAGTGCAATTATCAGTTCCACCACAGGTACGAGCCTGAGAGTCATCAGGTTTCTGCTAATAACCACAGTCTGGATTTCGGGTATCTCTGGATGGCATTTTATCTCTGGGCCATACTGAGTACCTAATTCCTACAAAGAAGACAGCACAAGGATGCTTTGTGCACTTTTTTATGTAATACCTCTAGTGACTCTGGTTTCTTATGAAAGGAAACTCTTACAAACTGAGGAAAAACTACTTTTTCAACTAGAAAGCAAACACTGGAAGCTGCTGAAATTAAACTATGGAGAAAAACATCACCCATTATCTTCTTTGACCACACTGTTTTGCTTTTTAATAGATGTTTGGAAGTGTTCTGTTTCTAGAATGAACATTCACAAGAATCTGCTACCGGAAACAAGTGTCATAGAAAATCTACTACAGGATTAGAGAAGTCAGGAAAAGGGAAATCGCTCAAGTCAATATTGATAGGGACAAATCTCTGTTTAGTTTAGTTTTATGTCCCACAAAGCAGGGGAAGTGAAGAAGGAGTGCCAGAGAAGCAGGGAGAGAGGGAGCCTTTTGACGTACAATGTTTGCCTTTATGGATAAGTATTTCCAGGGTTAAAGTTTTCATCCTGGTTCTTAAAAGGAAGGAAAAAAAAAAATGCGATATATTAACTTCTCACAAATACTCTGATAGGCAACCACCTACTGGAATCATATGTTGTGTGTGTCTGGACATATACAGTAATCTCAACCACCTAATTGCCTGGCAAATACCCTTTTTCATGAGTCATGGTCTTAGGAACAGCAGAAAGAACCTCATACACCAAAGCAGAGTGAGGCTTAATGCTTCAAGGCTGCTCCTGATTTTTGCCAGAGGGATCAGATGAGAGTCAGGTATTTCATTAAAGCCTACATCAGTATTATGTGTATTGTGTGTGTGCACTCTGCTTTTCACACTCTCTCTATAATCTGATTCAAGCACATGTGTGCTCTATTCAGCAGAAACTTATTTTTTTCCCATGTATAGTTCAGGCCTGAGGTCACCTACAATACGAGACAATGCCAGTACAATATTTCTTTGTATCAGCCTTGCCAAAACACCACAGCTCTCCACAGTGTTTAAAAAGAAAAAAAAAAATAAGGAAACCACAAGGAATTTTTATTTTCTACAACTCAAATCAGAAGGCAGAAGAAGCTGCCAAATTGTATGATAGAAACTCCTACGCACAGAACCCAGTAGAGTTGTAAACTGAACTTCTGTAGCTTTTTAATTGTAAATCCAGATGCTTTTATCAGGAATTCTTTTCAATGACCTTTCACTTGAAAGTCAATTTGTCAGTCTACTTACAGTGCCTGAAGAAATCATCATAGCCACAACACCAAGTCATTCTGAAGATGTTGTTACCCGCACAACTGCAAAGTTGTTACACTTGTTTCCTGGGGCAGTGTACTCACATTTTGCTTCTGCAGGACTTCAACATGATCTTTGCTCCAGTCAACAGAAGTAGCACAGAGCCCTTTGTAATCTAAAGACAGCAAGAGGAAGGGAAGCAAAATTACTGGGAAGCACAAGATCAAAGTCATTTCTAGTTGTTACACCTGACCTCTATCAAGGGAATCCCTTTAGACAGATCTGGTCCTCTGTGCAGCTGAACAATTTGGGATACTCTGAAGGCAAACCAGCTTGGATGCAATGGAAATCATTAAATAACTTCTGCTACAACACAGATAAGTTTGGCCTGTGACAGCAGGGATGGGTGCAAGGGACAGTGCTGGGCTTGGCTCCCTTAGCTGAACACTGACCTCGAATTCCCCACCCACTTAGACACAGCAGTGCAAGGGATACTCGTGTCCACATGCAGATCCACTCGCTGGCAGAGAAACCACAGAAACATCCATCTGGAAAAAGAATCCAAGAGTTCAGATATGTTTCCTCCACCTCTTGGGCCTGAAAAACAGGCTTGAGAATTTCTGAAGCTCAGGTTCAGTTGTATTTCTGGTGTTTTCTAAGTCTGGGAGAGCCAGAAATATGTGAAAGCAATATTTGGTGAGGGTTAGATACTCTTGTTTGTTTTTGTGGCTAGTACAGGATCTGCCAAGATCTGAGGATATAAAAAAGAACAAGGAAATTTGCATGCTGTGGGAGGGTGTTTCAACATGTGGTTTCTAACACGGAGGAGACATACATTTAGGTTTTGAGAAAAAGCTTTTGGCTGGTTCTAATTATCACCTACCTGTTGATTCCACCAATCCTAAGGGTGGTTATGCTCCCAAGTGTTGGTTAATTTTGTTATTAATTCTGATATATTTTAAGCGCTGACAATGTAATCAACCCAATAAAGAAAACAGAACTAGAAGTCTGGCACAGCTGAGGTCACAAGCTAGAGGATAGGAGTCATCAAGCAGATGATCTGAATGTTCTTGAAGAAAATGTTGATGTTTTCAGAAGATACTTTCCTCTTCCCCTTTTCAGCTGGCAATGCAGGGGGAGGTGGGGGTGGAGAGGGATCAGGAGGAGAAAAGAACATATAATTGGGTGATGAGGAGAGAGGACTCACACTAAAAACTTGCAGGAAGCACAAGGAAGTGAGCAAAGCTGACTGGCAGTCACTGAACAAGGAAGATGAGGGGAGAGAGAAAAAAAAACATTAGAGGGTCATCTAGTGCAGAGCTCCCCAGGCTGAGAGCCACCAAGGGCTATGAATTTCTGGTCAGGAGGAGAGCAACAGTTGATGATTGGAAAATACAGTCTCTGTGTCCTTCGACGAAGTCTCCAGTCACTAATGAAAATATTTAACACTGGATGGGAAAAAGGCCAGCAAAGATGACAGTTATCCTTAGGGATACAAGAATTACTCAGGAAAGTGATGGATCTGCCCTCAGCTGTCATCCAAACTTTATACGGAAACCTTCCTTTTATGGAATAGAATGAAAAATATTTCACATTTGGAAAAAGAAGAGGAGAGGAGAGGAGAGGAGAGGAGAGGAGAGGAGAGGAGAGGAGAGGAGAGGAGAGGAGAGGAGAGGAGAGGAGAGGAGAGGAGAGGAGAGGAGAGGAGAGGAGAGGAGAGGAGAGGAGAGGAGAGGAGAGGAGAGGAGAGGAGAGGAGAGGAGAGGAGAGGAGAGGAGAGGAGAGGAGAGGAGAGGAGAGGAGAGGAGAGGAGAGGAGAGGAGAGGAGAGGAGAGGAGAGGAGAGGAGAGGAGAGGAGAGAGGAGAGGGACTGGATGTGTTTGGAAGCAGAAATACAGGAGCACTATGAGGAGATCTGTTCTATTGCTGACTCAGTCAAAAACAAGCACTATTGGAAAGCTCATGAGAGTCTGTGTTTGTGTGATTCTTATCTGATTTCTACATGAAAAAAGGGTCAAAAGTTTATCCAAAGTTTAACCAGTGTATGAACTTTCGAATGCTGAGCTGAACTGAACATCTAACCTAAATCACTCCTCCAAATGTGATGCTATTTAGATCCACTTACTCAGTTAGCCAGCTTCAGGCTCTGTTATTAGACTGTCTTTATGCTGACTGCTCTTGCTAACTGACGTGTTTTTGGAGTTAATATTCCTACTTTGGGGATGCAGAAATTGAGGCCTAAGTCATTGTGAAAGACAATAAACTATGCTGTCCTCCTACTTGCTTTCTTTGTACTCTTTCCACTTGGCTGCTTGGCATGCACATTAAACCCTTCTGTATGTTGTTTACACCTAGGTACATAGCTCAGGAAGGGAGATGAGGGCTGAATGGCTGCAATCACTCAGGCTGCTGAAACTGCTGCTTTCCCTTCCAGACCATTGATCTCCCTGCTACCTGAACTGGGTACCTGAACAAGTGCATTTGACTTTTAACACCCCTTAGGGTGGGGGGTCTGCGTGTGTCTCTCCACTCCAAGAAAAGTCCAGCATTAGAAGGTTATAGCCCTTTGTAATGGGGTACAAGCAAGAGGTATGGTGCCTAGTAATTATGCCAATGTCTAAATATGGGAGGAAATGTGAGACCCCAGGGACAGATTGGGATGGGGAGACTGTTGCTTTTACCTCAGGGTGGCTCCATTGGCACCCATATGTCCTGCCTAGGGGGGTTCTACATTATCGGTACATCATCAGTGTAAGGAGAGCAATAAAATCCATCTCTTGCATGTCTGAGTGCAGATGCAGTTTGAAATAGAAGAACACTGTTTCAAAGCAGCCTGACTAGCCTAAGAAATAAAATAAATTCTTGGGAAGCCATCCCCACCCAGCTTTATCTGTTACAGGGACTTTAGGCAGCAGTTGTATTTGTCAAGGTGATGCTTCCTCACAGCTCTGGGCCACATATTCTGCAGCAAAATTTGGAGGGGTTCTACATAGCTGTGAGATTAAAATGAAATCCTTTAAATTATTTAAACTGTGAGTAAAACGTGGACTCTGAGGCTGTATAAATTTAAGCTCCCAGTCTCACCTCAGAAATTATTCCCTAGCCATAATTTGTAGATGGATACTTGTTGTCTTAAAAGCCGAAAAGGTCTGAGTTTTATTCAGTCATATACTGCAAAGGTATCCCCTTATATAAAAACTTCTCACATTCCCCCAGGCATTTGTGTTTCCCTAGCTGATTTTTCTGTTTCAATAGCAAGAAGAGATGTAACTTATAGAGAGACACCACTTCTCTTTTGTCAAATAGTGCACATTCCAGAGTGCTTGCTCATGCTACATCCTTCCCTATGGAGCTGCTGCCTAACTTTCCCAAAGCCGGTATTAATATCACAGACCATTATAATACAGTTATTTTCATGGAAGCCTGGGAGGAAGTCACATGGCATTAATTGGTCCCTGGTGCCCATAAGGTCTGCATTTAGTTTGTTGTTTTTACTTGCATAAGCAGCAATGAAGTGAAAAGCTGAGGAAGCAGCAGTGATTGTCTTAAATGAGTATTTTTTTAGTACCTATTTTGTTAATGAATTGTTGTTCCTCTTAATTGGATGAACATATATATTAGGCAGTGCGAGGACATAGGCACACACACACATTCTTCACCAGCCAAACTGAGTTTTCACACTTTTGCCATACTTGCAAGTGCTGGGCTGCCCTGGGTACTAGCAGGAGGGTGCTCTGTTGAATGCCCTTGGGCCCAGCATCATCCCAGCTCCCTGTTAGGAAGGAGCGCAGTGTGATGGCCATGGAGTCACCTTCCTCTGCCTACGTGCTTCGATGACAAATTCAAAACAGTAGCAACACACACACAAAAAACGACCAGAAGTGTCTTCTTGCCAAATACTTCTGCTCCTGTCACCTGCAAGTTCAAAGCAAATACAGCTTTTCTACTGGTGCTGTCTCCTATTTACCATATGTGCCCAATCTTGAGACAGTGAGAGTCAAGAATATCAAACTGGTCTGGTTATAACCTTGTCAGCACATGTACATGTACATGTGAGCACACTGGGAAACTGGGCTCTTCTCTGTGTCTGACCATGTGCAAGATCAGTGCAGCAGAAAGGCAGGGAAGAGCATGGTCCTACAGATAAAGGACAACAGTGAGAGTCCAGTGGACTGAAGACTTGTTGGTGACATGTAATTTCTACAAGAATTAGTAAACTCACTTACTGTTGATGTGTAATTATTTGCAGTGTTATAAGGATGTGTTTATAGCTCTTTTGTTAGACCTGATTTTTAAAAATCCCTTCCTGTCAAATGTTATTTTCAATTGAAGATTTCATGTTAACAATGCTTTTTGTCACAATGTGTGCTCTCTGACAGTCTTTTTAACTTTTCATTGAAGCACGGAAAATCCTCAAAACCAAAAGGTTTTGGCTGAAACCAGCAACAATTTAATTCAGAAATGCTACTGTGCTAATTCACAGGAACCATAATTTGGCTGTCTCATTCTTCTGAAGGATTTAGAATCTCCAGCTAAAAAACACCTCCAATATGCTTCTCAGGAAGGATTTCCATGATTGCCTTGATTGCCGTGATGCACCATGACATCCAAGAGAGGAAATGCATGCAAGGTAGAAGGAGTGAGCAACAGCTCTCAGTTAACTGGGAATAAGCTCAAATGGCCACACACACAAATGGATAACTGAGGCAAATAATCCCCAGAAAGTGTCATAGCAGCATTTTCAAATCAATACATTCCTCCCCACCTTCTCTCCCTGGCCCCAGAAGTTATCAAGTTCAGAGGCATTTGGGATGAAAACCCAGATTTTCAAATATCTGTGCGAAATAAAATATTCTTCCACAATTTTAAATGGAAGAATGGTATTTATATATTTTTGTGGCCTAGAATATGTCTTAGAATACAATTAATGTAAAAGAAAACGCCTGGTGGATAGAGTAAAAGGGACGGTGACTGTGTGTCTCTAATCCACTGAATTTAAAACCAATCCTGATCATTTTGAACACAGACATTTTGAGACAATTTATCCATAAGCCCCCACCCAACATAGGCTATGGCCAAGCCATAGCACCCAACATTTGCCATGTTCAAGTCAGCTTTCTAAGCTCTCCTGTTGTTGAAACTTTAAGCTTGTCTTTCACCCACCAGAAAAATGCTCCTGCCTTATCCTTGACAAAGCTTGCATACTTCAATCATGCCTTATCCATACAAAAAGTCTAATCAGCATCAAGTACTGAGCAGTAGTCCTGATGGAAATGTTTTTGGCAGGTTCATTGCTTTATCAGACAATGCTATAGGTTAGATTAGAAAAGTTACAGATATCCATGCCCAAGCCTTCTTGCCTTCTCCGAAAGCCCTGCCCATTAGGTGACCAAGGAATCCGTCAGAAGAAAAAAGCCTCACAAAAGAAAAGGCTTAGGTTTTTATCTGAAATCAGCCATTTCAGTCCAATTCCATTACACAGAGAACTGAAAGGCTTTTTTGTTTTTATTCCAAAGCTGAATGAAAACAATTTCTGAACTTCAACAGTTGTTGCAAAATGAAATTGTCATCCTGTGGACAGCACCACTGAGCATATGGTGTTACTGTCAAATAAATCTTGTTTAATACCGAAATGAATAACATTGTGCTGATTGAATTCTTCAGTGTATTTTTAACTCACTCAAGCCATATCTTTTCTCATCTAAACAGAGTTTTGCTGCAGGACCGAGTCCATTTTGTTATGCAACATCTTTAGCTATGCAAGCTATCCATTTTGCTATGACATTTGATTTGATTTGCCTTGCAAGGACCACCACAGCAGGAAACAGTCTATTTACTTCCTCTTCCTGGGAGCATTGGACATCTTGAAAAAAAGCTTGTTCATCAGAATTTAACAGGTTATATTTCACTTTTGCCGGTCCAAGTAATTTGGATACTCTGGAGAAATATTCTTAGTATTGTCATAAGGAGCTTAGTCACATCAAAGCAACTCTACATCGTTAATGTGCATTTAGATATTTGCTAATGAAAGACCCTTAGATATCCAGCCATGTTTGGTCAATGGTGGCAATTTGTGCCCTCACTTTTGCAAATTTATTATCAATTTAAGATTTCTTGTAGGTCTCCAATCTAAGCTAAAAAAAACAAAAAACCAACCAAAAAATTAGTTTAACATATTTCATGACATGCCTGTGAGGTACAGCAGTGTTCCATTGTATGTCTATTACATACAAGGGGAGCTGAGATTCAGGGGTGTGAAACTCACACCCTTGAGTCTTTTGCTGCAAAGATCCTTAGTATCAAACCAGCTTTGAGGAGCTGAACCAAAAGAGATCTTGGAAGTTACTCAGAAAGTCTGAAGACAGACAGTGACCTGGGCCTTCTCAGCACCCAGGTTAGGTGAGGCAAAGATGCATCAACTGTGCTTTCCTCATGGAGGTCCTAAGCATGTCCCAGCTCTCAAGAAAGGCCTGAGGCTGAAGCACTACACTTTCCCTCTGGATTTCATCCCTGTTAAAAAAAGGGACAGTATAATTGTTCTGTGGTTCATTTGCATTCAGTTTTATTTTGAATCTCTTTCCTTTCTGAAACAGTCACTGCACACCTATAGATCAGGCTGAACAACTCATTTCATCTCCTTTCTGCACAGTAGGAATGATGAAATTTCTGTGAAAGGATTGAGTGCCTACAGACAGAAAGAACAGTACAGTAAAATTTTATTTGACACATCTCAGCATAGATAGCATGTTTTTTCTCTGTGTCCTTGTTTGTGTCAAAAGAAACAGGACAATTAGTACTCACAAACTAGCATCGCACTTTCTAGGGCTACTTCTTTGTCTGGTGTTAGCAGGCATAGCTCTCTCCATGGATCTGTACCAGTTAACCAGCAGAAGACCAATTGCTGTAGCAAGGAGCAAGGCAGGCCCAGCACTTCCCAGGGTTTTATGCTGGTTTGAGCTCCTTTTGTCCAATACTTGACAAGGGGCCCAAACTAAATAGGAGACCAGAGGGCAAAGGGCAAAAGAATGATACTAATTCACAAACAGCCTCATAAAACTATTCTTGTTGGCCCTTCAAAAAGTCTTAACTTCTGCCAAAATAACTACACATGGATGAGGTCATCATGAGCAGTCAGCAAGTCTTGCTTTGCAAGAGAAAGGTCTGTTCACATTTTGCTTGAATCAATAGAGGGATAAGTACAATGGAGACAATCTCAGCCTGGCTAGCTGGCCATCTTCCACCTATTTCCTTATTAGGGACTCACCAGAAGTTGACAAATTCGTGCTTTGGTCTTAACTTAATGGTGATCCAGAGGTTGTTTTCAGAAGATGCTGATTCCTGGTTGAACAAAGCCCTTCAGGATGTGAAATGGTCAATGTTTTCATTACCTGCTGCTTCACACAGAAAGGACCAAACTTGAACACAGCAGAAGAGCCTTTTGTACTACTGAGTCAGGGTGCTCTCAATGGTCTTTTTTTCTTTGCATTAACTATCTCATGAAGTAAATAAAAAAGATTGCTGAAGAACATCACCCTTTTCTGTTTTCAATGGGAAAATATTTTATGCAACCCTATATTAGACTTCCATTTGTGTCTTTTGTAATACCTTTGCTGTCTCATATTTGTCAAACAAAGCTCAACTAACAACTCATTTTTTTTGTTTGTTTGGTGGGGTGTGGTTTTTTGCCAACAATTTAGTTAGTTTGGAGAATGGTAAGACTTCTTTCTCACATAATATTCTTTGTAGTTCCTTTTTGTGCTCTTGCTAAATACATCACAAGGATCACTTCATTTATCATGAAGATTCAGCAGTGAAGTAGTTAAGTAGTTATAATTGTATTTTTTGGTTTTTTTTGGTTTTTTTTTTTTACAGGACTAATAAGGAAACTTTTATGAGGTTGTTTGTGAATTAGCATCTACAACTTTCCCTTTGTGCTCTGACCTCTGTGTCTGAGACTCCTGGCAAGAGCAGAACAAAATCAATGGGAAATGCAGTGCCTGCTTTTGTTTGCCTCAACAGATGTAAGAAAGAGAACAACTTCAGTGATGGTTCTAAGCTTATTAATCTCAGGTGAGGATTAAGGATTTCAACCTGATGAGATAATTGGCATATGTAAGCTCAGAAGCAAATATTGAAAACCAAGCTAACCAAGCTCTTTAGAAAAACAAGTCCAGTTAAACAGAGTCAACCTGAACTTTGGATGCTGAAGTTTTGATGCCAGAAACACACTTGGGTGAGCAAGTGACTCCAAGAGGGCCAGAAGTGATGGAGTCAAGTCCTTGTCAATGGAAATTTTCTGTAGTCTACAAGGACTCAGCTCATTAGCCTTCTCAATAAGAACACTATCATGATGCCTGCAGGAATTTTGTCTCTCTTAAACAGCCTGACCTCTCCAGTCTGATTGAGTGGACTGCCAGAATCAAAACTAACTGAGTGAAAGGACAAACACACACTCATACACTCATACATGCATGTGTGTACACACATAGACTATGATTGCATAAACTCTATTTCCTTAGGAAGACTAAAATTGAAGTAAGCATTTACATGATAAAGCAAAGCAAAGCAGTCAGGGCTCTGGAAGGCTTTCAGTCAGATCCTTGTCTTCTGTAAATCAGTGTGGAGCACAATGAAGCAGTACCCATTTGCACCAATTTGGGGCATCTGGCCCTAATTCTTGACTAGTCCATTGTATATCCAGTTTTTGCAAAATGAAAATGTCAGGGTTTTGAGACCAGGATCAAAGATATGTTAGAAAGAAAGTTTGCTAGGGAATTGAAAACCCACAAGGGATAGAGCATGAAGGCTAAATAATATCCTAAAGTAATGGCTACAACATTTTCAGGAAGCTTTCTTTCCCTCGATACATCGCATTTTAAGGCATCACTGTTCAGTTTCATAAAGAACACTATTGCTGACAAAATAACCTCCAGTTATTGCTGTTTCAATTACTGCATTGATCAATTTGAAATGTCTGTTTGCTTGACATGACTGTGAGTGTAAATGATTTGAAATGTAATACAGTGTTGCAAGATGATTTGAACCACTCTTTACAATTTTCTTTCTTCAGAAAGATGAGAGTGAGCCAAAAAAGAAAATTAAAACTGGTTTAGGGAAACACCTAAAACAGTTATGGCCTGCCTTGATTCATTGTCCTGAATAAAAATACTATGTTTTGTATAATGTATTAACAAAACAAGCAAGCAAGAAAACAAACAAAAAAGCCCCACACACATAAAAAAACCCAAAACCCAAAAGAAACCCCAACAAAACAAACAAAGAATCAGAGATTGGTTCTTCTGACCACAATTTATTAGGCAGCCTTGATCCCAAGTGATCTGTCTGCAAGGCCTTTGCAAGCTGATGGAATTTCTGTGTATGTATATAATTGTGTCTCTGTCCTGGAGCAAACCATTGTCAGGCAGTAGCCTGAGAGTGTGGTCTAAGTTAAACTTATTTCTACATTTCATATGCTTCCAGGCAACTGGAACCTTCAGCTGGGGTCTTCATTAAGAAACAAAGAATGAGGTCCACTAAGTGGATTAAGATTCATGTCCTGTATGGGACAAAAACTAGCTTTTTAGAATAGCATATCATCTAAGTTGTCAAAGAAATGTGCTTATAACATGTTCACTGTACACTGGGAAAAGGTTAAAAGGTTAAAAAGCAAATGATCTGACCAGTGCCTCCTAAAGAGTATTGAGATAGGTACTCAACTATTTTTTTCTAAGGTGGCCATTGTCATTGGGATTAACACACTATTTTCTTGTAGAAATAACCAATAATCAAAAGCAAGGATGTCATGTGGAAAACAAGGAACCTTTCCCCCACTCAGTGAAAAAAAAAAGATATCTACAATTACAAAAAACAAAAAAACAAACAAACAAAAAAAAAGCCAGGTGTGGTCTTTGTCATTGTCTAACGAACTGATCTGAAACATAGCCCTAGAACCTGCTCTTGGTGGGTGAAGCTTTAAACAAGAAATCAGGTCTAGTCTAGTCATGTTGCACTTTCAGAGAGGTCAGGCACCGGGTTTTGAAAAAGTCAGTGAACTGGACAGTGTGGAGATTGTCAGAGAAGGTGTTAATTTTCTCACAGGTCAAACATGTCTTCTCAAATCCTGATATGTGAAAACTATAATTCACTTTTTCCTGAGGCTTTTGTTGACCAGCAGACTTCAAGTTTTTCTCAGCTTGTTCTTTGTTTCTTTGTGATTGCAAGAAACATAGTAACAAAGTTAAGGTTATATCCACCTGGCCAGATTCTGGTCCAAGAAATCAACTTCCTTGTGTGAGAATCTGTTACCATTCAATCATTGCTTATAATAAACCAGAAATTGATCTAATTGTGAGCCCAGATCAGATTCAAAATCCCTTCACTGTATTGTTCCTGCTACTTGCTCGATGTGTATTGGAATCTGGTAGACATAGAAGTGCTGGGAATGTCTTCTGAGAAGATATTTCATACTCTACAACATAGTTAACTTGGCCACATTTTCAGCTGCTTGGTAACAGCAAATTCATGCTCAAAGTGGCTCCAAGAAACTTCATGATGTGGCTGACAGACATCAGTTAACATGTTCCTTTTTCTGGAAATTATGCCACTGTCCTGATACAGGGTAAGATAGCCCTACTGATGCTCAACTCTATCTTCACTGCTATTTCATCATGAAAGCAAATACCCCTCTGGCATTTCCCACATGGGCACCTGGTTATCCACAGAAACTAAAATATACATATATAAAGATGATATTGAGGAACTCCCTGTGCAGACTCTCTCCTATCTTTCAGAATATTTTCATAATATCTCTCCCAGTTGTTAGAAAAGTTGTACGGTTAGGAAAATTGTCTGAAAAGATGCAATGCTTGGCTTCTTTCCTCAGATCCAGAATGTTCTATGTGTTCCTTGGATAATGAACAACATGCTGGGTAGTTCCAGATAAGGTATCCAATAACTCTATTTTGTGTCCCCACTTTCCTTGCCCTTGTTCCAGAGAAAATTGGATGACTGCCTGAGAAATAATTTTATTGTGAGGAGAGTTATTATGAAAACGTACTCTGCTATTTTTCATTGACCTTTAAAATGAACTCTCTAATTAAGTGCAAATGGGAAACTTACTTGGAGCAGGTTGTCTGTAATCTTGGACAAGACAGACACAGTAAAGTTTATGAACTTGATAGGTTGAACCTGCCAAAAGTCAATTTTGCTTTACTTCCATATACTGCACATAGAATATCTATAACATGTTGCTGAAAATTAAGAAAAAGGGGATTCCCTAGACATCTGTTTGCACTGAAAGTTTTGTGTTTTTTTTTTAAAGGAAAAGCAGATGATATCCCAGATGATAAAACATTTGTGGAGATTAATCTTTTATGCAGTAGTTTTTATTTTCTTCTTAAAGAATCTTTGCTTCTTACTGAATGGCAAGATAATTGTAAGAAATGGCACTCAAAAAAAAACCCCAAACCAAATATCAAAATAAAACAGAGCCCCACATATTTCTATTTGCTGTGGAACTGATTTGTATTGAACTTACATATAGGAAAACTGTGTTATCAGATAGGAGAGATTAAAATTATTTTGGTAAACTGCAACTTGCGAATTTCAGTTCTTGATGGAAGTACATCTAAATCTGATGGTGAAGTTATAGGAAACTATGACTAGATCCACTCTTGTGATAGCCACAAATTCTCCTTCCTTTCATGAGCTTCACAAGGGAGAGGGCACTGCTGAGGCATATTTGACATCAGACTGGTGGGCTTCAGATGGTTTCTCTTACTACCAGACTGTACGGCATTAAGAGTAATGGAAAACCAGAAGACTCGAAATACAGCTGTACAAGTTAAAATAATTGAAATACAGGCCATAGAATGAATTTAGCTGCTGTCTGAAATTTTTCAGGTTGTTTGCTTTGTTTTGGCTTTTTCCAGAGCTCTGGCTACAGCTATGTGACTGTGTTTCTATTATTTCCCACAGTAGCAAAAACCAGCAGTAGCTCAGCTGATATCAGTGGGAACCTGCTGGAAGATCAGACTCAGACTTAGGAGAGTCTTCTCTTTTATCAAAAAATGTGTAGTCAGCATGATCTGAAACATTTTTTTGTACCTATTCACATACGTTCAAATTACACTAAGTAATTCAGATACAAAGTTTCTTCACAAACCCTCATAACACATCTGCTAGAAAGATCATCTTTCATCAGAAAGGAATGCTTTCTTTATGAGACACTAAACTCCTTTGAAATCTTATTTATTTCCCAGGGATGGTTTTTTCCTTAAAAAAAAAAAATTTACTCTCGCTCCACAGATCTCTTATGAAGATCTTAATTTAGCTGTTTGACTTTACATTTCATTTGGGACTACAATATTACTCTCAGGCTTCTTGATAGTAAATATGAAAGGCCATTTCCCTCTTTTGCATCATAAATTAGCTAGCAAGTAAAGTTACAAATGCATGAGGAAACTGATGCTTATGTCATTGCAACAGACTGTTGTTGTAAATGACACTTCCACTAAAGCAAGTGACATGAAAAAGATCTGCAATATTGTAAAATGACAAAATAGAGTATGAAATGTCAAGTGACAAGAGAAAAGTCATTAAAGCAGATTCTGGGGTTAGAATTCTCTCACACTTCTGCACTGCAGTGCACATAGGGGTTTGTTGCATCTTTCTTTGCACTCAGGTGTTAAGAAACATGCCAACTTGAAAGCACATTGTGTGCAGCATATCTGAGGACTGTGAGGTGATTTCAGAGTGCTCTGAAAACAAGGGGAGCTACTTTTTTTGTACCACAGATTTACTACATGCCATTTGGCAAAGAAATTAACTTTCCATTTTTAGCACTCTCTCTTGCAAAATGCTGAATGGCCCCAATTCTCCTGTTGCCTAGAACTGTGTACCACATGGCCCTAACTATGGTAACATGATGTGCATAAACTAAACGGTACCTCACAAGTATACAGATGGTACTTTCACTGAAAGTCAATAGTGACCACACATGTGCAGGCATGAGGAGATATTGCTGTAGAAGCTGCGTATAGAAACCACATCTAAATTTTTATGTGCTACAAAACTGCTCCTTAAAACTACTTTCAATAACAAATGTCATCATTTAGTCTAGCAGATCAAAACACAACATGGAAGTCCATCTGTGCTATTCAAAGCTCTTGTGCTG
The DNA here is from genome assembly GCF_036169615.1 of Heliangelus exortis. Classification (NCBI taxonomy): domain Eukaryota; kingdom Metazoa; phylum Chordata; class Aves; order Apodiformes; family Trochilidae; genus Heliangelus; species Heliangelus exortis. The sequence continues at coordinate 26,087,956 of NC_092424.1, read as the reverse complement.
CCAAATATCTTAAAGAAGATCTAATTTTTTTTACATGTATTTATTAGCACCTAATTCTGGGTTACGTCACTAAAATCTTACTTATAATGCTGGCATTTTCCCAGTAAATATATTTTGGCTTGATTTGTCTTTACTTTCTCTTGATTTTGGCTCCTTTGTGATCTTTCCCTCTGGATTTAATATAAAGGGATTCCTGACATTTATGGAACAAATTCCTGCTGAAGTCTCTAGGGCATGTTGAGTCCAAGAAGAACACTAAACAGGATTTCTCTTAAATGTAAGACTTGGTAAACTGATTTCTTGTAATAGGAAGGAGTGCATCATGATTCTGAATTGGCCTTGTCCCCTAGAGTGATTCCTGAATGTCAGGTATCATGAGAGTGTGAAAGCACTTACCTAATAAACAGTGATCTCTGTGACAGTCTCTGCACTGATTTTTTTCACCTCATAAATATGTTGGTTTAGCTCCATGCTCTTTTTGAGAAATTTTCCACCAGCTCTGATGAAATGGAAAATCCTGAAAGTATATAAAGACAGGGGTAGGCTTCCATTTATGCTTTTGCTGGAGAGAAGAAATATTTATCTAAAAAACTAGGTCCTATTTTAGCCTAAGATATATTGTTCCATCTTCATTTCATCCTGAAGAGGCTGATTCCATAGCCAAGTACTGTCATGGGGGTAAGACTGTTTAATTGGATTCTGTCCTTGGGCTTTCAGAGGTGCAAATGCTTTGGGAAACAGTAAACCGTGGAATAGAAGAGACTGTTAATCTATTTCAGGTTTTGTTACAGGTCTCCTGTGTCACACAGGACTGTCACACAGTCATCAATTAGATATTTGGCCAATTGATTTTGAAAGAGTTGGTTAGTATGAGATGTAGATGTTGTACATCCTCAGCTGATGGCTCTTACAGCATTCTGCAACATGCCCTATAAATACTGACTCTGGATAGAAAATAAATATCTTTCTAATTTTTTTTTTAATGAATGTGATCTTTCCTTCACATAATAGTAAAGATAACCCTGATGCTGAATATGCACACATTCTTCAGAGCAGAACGGGGATTACTGACAAACTTCTAAATAGGAAGGGCAGAAAAATGTGGAACTGTTCAGTTCAGAGAAGGCTAATACAAGAAACACAAAAAAATTTAAAACTAATGGAAGGAATAAAGAGTGCTTCTGCTTTGCATGTCTTTATACTTTAAAAGGGTTGATGGATCATACTCCAGCAATTAGATGGACTACTGGGCTAAATGAACTTGTGCTTAAATCCCAATGGGCAATTCCTACAGCAGACACAGAAATGTGATGTGTGATGCAGGCCAAACTGAGGTCCTGCAAATGTGTTCTCAGCCATTACTCATCTTAAGGGAGTGCAACTCACTCTTAAAGATTTGTAAAGTGCTTGAGATTCCCTTATACAGGGTGTGAAAAATTGTGTGTGTAAGTGCATGTGTGTCTGCACATGCTTCCTTGAGAGGGTTCTAATTTATGGACAGAGACTTTTGCACACAAATAAACACAGCCATACATAGTTTCATGTCCTCTTGAATTAACCCATCTGGCCAGACCTCAGCATTATGGACTGGTTTCATTCGGATGATGGAAGAGGAAAATAGAAGGATTAGTGAAGCAAAATAGAAAGTAGAAATGAACTCAGGGAAGCTGTAGGTGTCTGGACCTAGCCTATAGAAAATGTATTTTAAGTGTCAGAATTTGTCTCAGTATCTCTTGACACAGTTCCAGTCACAGAACTACCAATGGGCTGTGTACCATATGATGTGTAATCTTGCACACCCTAACAATAGTTAGTAGCCAGGGGGTTACTATTTTCTTTTTTCTATGGCTTGTTTTAAGTACTAGCACCACAGAATCAGTTATGCTCAAGATTATGTGTCGTGTTGAGTTACAGCTTGATTGTGTCACATTTCTGTCATATCTTGATATTGGCTTCAAATTTAGTGATCATCTGTGTAAAATCAATGTTACAGAATGAGGTCCTTCCCATGTGAATAAACAGGATAAGTAGAGGATATTGATTTAAAATAGGAAGAAAAAGTTATTTTAAATATTGCTAGCATGTTAACATGGGAGTTCTGCTCTGTGGTTAAAGACCACTTGAAAAGGCTGTTTCTATGTTTAAAACAAGCTTTTAGCAAGTGAGGCAGTATTTCATCAGGGTTTATTTTTCATCAAATTCAGTCTGATCAAGTTTAGTAAAGGAGATACTTAAACAGCCTAATTGTTCAACTATTAACCAGCTGGTACATAGACAGCCTTTTCATTGATGCTTAATTAGCAAAATTGTAACTCCTTTTATGCACAGAAACGTTTTCAGTGAAGCCAGTTTGCTAACTGCTTGTGAAGGGATTTTACCCTAACCCCTAGGAGTTTTCTGTGCCTAGGCTGTTGCCAGCAAGCTGTAGAAAAGGATCAAAAAGAAGATGTGTTCCTAGAAATTGAAAATGGACTTAAAATACCTCAATCAGCAGCTGCTGAAAACCAGAGGTGCTATCGAATGTTTGCAGGTATGAACACTATTTCACACTTATTTTTACCTGAAGTTTTTATTTGCTAGGAAAGACATGCATAGATTTAAGCAACAGAGTTGAAAAGTGATGCTTTTACATCAGAAACATGAATAATTTCTTCTGTGTCCTTCCCCTTCCCTTACACCTAGCAGTGATCCATCTTAAACAAAGCTTGCAAGGAAGACCCACTCCTATTATATAGGATTCAAACAATGCAGATAAAAAGTTGAGATTTCTGTCCCTTTCCACAGCACCTGAAAGAAGCAGTGCTGACCTTGCCCAGAGTTTTCATGCATCAGTATTGACCTGTTTGTCTGAAACCACTAATTCTTGACTACTTCTGAATGAAATAGAATATTAAAAGAGATTTTCTCCTGAGCCCAGTAAAGAGCTTGAAATTTTTCCAACTCTGCAGGCCAGCTAATCCTTAAATTACATATTTTTTTTAATCTGGTCTAAGTGGGTGTCTCTGCTTTTAGTCACTGACAGGCATGACTTAATTTTGGTGACTGTTATCCTAGAATTTCTTCAGCTGTACAGTGAAGCATAAGCTACCTGTCTAGGCTCATCCTGTGGCCCCCATTAATAAAAAAAAAAAAAAAAAAAGAAAAAAAAAAAAAAAAGAAAGAAAAAAGACTGACTTAGATTTTTTTAAATGAGTGTTTAGGAACAGTTTTCTCGGCTGGGCAGTGCAAAAAGACCTTCCAGAGATTTAAAGTCTTTTGAGATATTGGCCCTGGTGCCTTATTTAGGCTCAAACATAGTGCCTGGAATTTGCAGGGTTAATGATCTGCATGTTGCCTGCAGGGCCAATACTGGGACTCAGCAGACCCATTAGAAAATTGGGAAAGTTACCTAAATCCAGCCTTCAAAAATCTAATCTTAGCCAGAAGTTTGCACCATTTGTCAGCACACAACTCTTCCTTCTGCCCTCAGTTTTCCAGATTGAAGGTATCATATTTCATTGTGGTGTCCTCTTATTTTTTGAGTAGCCTTATGGTTTTGTTGGTTGTTTTTTTGTTTTGTTTTTTTGTGGTTGGTTGGTTTTGGTTTTGGCCAGTTCTGCCAAGAGATTTCATAAGGTAACTTCATTAAACTTAAGGAAGTTACCATACTGACAGTTTGCAGTGTGTTGTGAAAGGTGTAGTGACTTGGAAAGTCTGACTCGGTGTCAAAAAGAAATGTGCTAGTGCTGTGTGTAAAAACCCACTGGCCCCTTGGGGAAAACAATGAAAATATTCAGCAAAGACACAAGCCTGCCTTTGTATTGTGTGTTCTCTGTTTCTCCTATCTTTTTGCTGTGGAGGCCCTCTAGTAGAAAATTAATGTTTTAGTTTTTTATTTCTTTGGTAAAGCAGGGCACAGATACTTGTTGCAACAGCAAATGAACCAAATCAGGGAGTGTAACTGCTAAGAACAGTCAAAATTCTCTCATTTTCAACGAATCTGACGTGTCTAAAAGAGCTGTGTTGCACAGCAGCCTTCTTTGCACAGATCATATCCTGGTCTGTGCGTTGACTCACAGCAATGTGGTCTTATCCATTCCCAGGATGTCTGGAACTAAGGAACAGAGGTGCTAGAGAAGTTCCCCAATGACTTTGGTTTATGAAATTATCCACTATCAATGTACTACCTGTATGAAGTTTCCTACATCAAGTACTTAGCTTAACCTCCAAATGCCTATATTGGATCCTACATCTCCTAAGCACGTTGCAGGGGAATGAAAATCACCTTTTGTAAGCCAGTGAAACTGCCAAGGAAGAGAGTCAGTGCAAACATCTTGCCTACGTTGTGCCCATCACCACCACTGTGGGTCAGGAGTAGTTGCTAGTGTACTGTTTGCCTTTTCATGCTTCTGTTGTCAAGCTGAAAAAACATTAAATCATTTTTTCTTAAAAGCTTGCCATTTCCTGCAGGTCACCCCCTGAATCTGAACAATGGACAGGGCCTTGCATAGACTGAAGTCCACCTGAGTATGCCTGAAAGATATAAACAAGTTCCACGAGCTCCCAAATGAGATGGTTACTAACTGTTCTAATTCCATGGTAGATCCCTCAGCATGAGATCCATGGCCTTGATATTTATGAAAGTGCTGTAGCTGGGACCAAGCATAGTTCTTCAGAGGACCATGGCCCACCTTTACTTGTATGTTAGGACTTCAAGAACAAGCTGTCCAAAGAAAGGAGAAGTGCTGAATAAGCAGCAACTTAAATCTCTCTCTCCCAGTCACACACATTACTATTTTGTAAGATCACTAATCCATGCCTTCCTTCAAGGAGCAGAAAAATGCAGACCTTACTAAAGCTAATGATAAAGCATTATTTTTTTAACAAACCCGGGGTTTCTTTGTTCTCTTTCTACCTAAGTGTATGAGATACATTGGAATGTCATACTCCGCTTTGAGGGGAGAAAAATTTTCCTCACTGCAGCAGCTGATCAGGTTGGACCCTGATGGACAGAGGTTTGCAGTCTTGACTTTTTTCTGAAAAGCTGTCATTCTTTTCACTGATCCATATAAGATAACACAACATTTACTTATGTCGAGTCTCAGTTGCTTTCTGGAGCTGAGGATGGTGGTGATTGCATCCTGGGTGAAGTGAACAGCTGACAGGGAACATGGTCAACAAGTATCCGACAGGAACAGTAACTTCCAGGGGGAATACATGGTGACTGCAGTGCCCTGGGCCAGGCCCCGGCCCCGGCCCCGGCCCATGCCCCGGTCCAGGACAGAACCAGGACCAGGACTAGGACCAGGACCAGGACCAGGACCAGTCGGTGCTGCAGGCCCCATCCCAGCAGGGTTCCAAAGCCAGGCAGCCGTGCCACAGGCCTGGGAGAGCTGAGACGGGAGGTCCGGAGCCATCTGTCGGCTGCTGCTAATCCACTAGAGGCCATTGTGACACAGAGCAGAGGGTGCCTGGCAGAGCAGTTTGCTCTAGAGCTGCTCAGCCATCCTCTCAGTCCCCTTCAAAATTGTGAGTTTATATAGGATCTATTCAAGGGGCTGTGGAGTGGAGAAGTGATTCCTCTGGCGGTTGCAAAATTTCCCATGTATTACAAAGGAAATTCTATCATGCAGAAGCACTGATTTTTGAACACTGTTAGTTCATGTTTCAGCAGCACGGAGTGTATCTTTACTGTGGGGTTTGGAACAGGATGTGCAGTACTGTGCGATTATTTCAAATACAGGATAATGTCCTAACAATTGCTTTTCCTACTTACAGTATTTTAGAAAAGCAGTTGCCTAAGGATTGGTGAGGAAATACTGTGATAACAGTTAAAATTTAATTAGTTTGCACTCTATCTTTTACTCATCCCTGAAAATGGGAAAAGAAAATGATGGTTTTTGAAAGAGAAACATGTTCCTGCTCTGAAAGAAGTTTTGGTAAGAAAACTTAAATTTGCTAATGACACAAAGTGAACTCTGACAGCTGGGAAAGGAGAGAAAAGGAGTTAAATCAGGGCAAATGCAGCTGTCAGGAGGTTAGTCACAGTAGTGAGAAAGGAAGAAAACGAGATCTCCAAGTGGGCAAGGCTTCTGGCCACAAGAGCCTGTACATCTGAAGGCAGAAAAGTGATTATCTGTATCAGCTGAAAGACCTGAAAGACCGTCAGAAGACCTAATGTATTTTAGTTGTTATTTCCATGTATCTCTTCAGCTACCTGAAGATACAACAATAGCTTTTGTTCAAATGACACAGGGCAGTCAACCAAGTCTGGTCTTCCATTGAAGAGAAACCTTGGCAGCTGGCTAATTAGTATTAGTGTGATAATTCTTCATCTCTTTTCTGCTATGTATGATATACTATGCAACACATGCACTCAACTTTTGGGGAAATAAATGTCTCCACTGAAGTCAGCAGACTTGACAATCATATAAATCGCTGTATGTGAATGCAAGATCAGGCTCCTAATCTCAGGGGAAATGTGAATATTGCCTCTTACAGCTTTTACCTGAAGCACCTGGAAACACATTTGTGTTTGGAAAACACTCCCCTGGAAAACAGGATGGCACTTTTCATGTCTGAAGGGACTGATCCCACCTGTTTTTAAGGCCGTGCAATGGCTGCTAATTGTGCAAGGGTACTGGGGACCCTGATCAGAGAGCGGCTTTCAGCATCAAGTCTAAAGTTAAGGAAAGCAGAAAAACCTGATTTACTCCTCAAAAAAACCAAATCTTTCATTTATGAAATGGAAAATTTGTAGTACCTGTTTTCAGACAAAAATATTCCAAGGAGTATTCAAAAGACAGCAAAAAAGGAGTGCTTCCTGGATGGTCTGGATTTTTTAAAAAGACAAGAATTTAATGAACAAAGCATTGAACCTGCACTGTAGGCCTACTGTTTTTAAAGATTTAGAAAGCTAATATAATATGAATCCAGCTCTATAATCCTGTATTCAAAAAATGTGAAATACTAATAACAGTGTAACCTCATCCTCCATATTCTCTCATTTCCTCAGGGCCACAGTTTCAAAAGGTCTTAAAACACAGAGCAACAATACATTCCAACACTTCTCTCCAATTATGGGAAAGCATCCTCCCCTCTGAGCCTAGGTAAGTGTTGACGTGCTCGGGACCTCCAATCTTTTCCTCTATGAGCAGTTACAGGAATGGGTCACATGTTTATGTGATAGGGGTCAGATCTTTATTTCAGCTTTTGGGCCTAGCCCAGTAAGCATTTAAAATTAGCTTGGGGTTTATTAAATGAAGAAGTTTCATAGGTTTTCACTGAATGAATGAAGCCAATAAAGTTTGGAGGAAGAGACACACCCCTGCAAATCTTGGGCCTTTACACTGGATATTTATCTGCATATACAAATGAGTGCACAACCTCAGTTCTATCAGCATGGAGCTTGCTGGAAGATGGATGGCTTGGAGAAAAGTGAGGGAAGAGTTAGACTTTGTTGGAACTGTTTAACAGCTTCTCTTGGGAACGCTAGAAAATGCCTAAATAACTGACAGGCATCAGCATACCTCTAATGCAAATCTAACTAAATTTGGCTGTGGGCCTCACTACACTACAAAGAAAACATGGTCTCTTAATAATGATAATGAGTATCTCTGCTTGTGCAAAATATTTCAATCAAGATTCTGCATAAATTTATAGGTATTTACTTTTTTCTGTGAGTGAGTCAAGTGAGACATTAGGAAGCATTTGGCAGCAATTTTGTGCAGATGACAGCTGCAGATCTTGATCTATAATCCAGCAATCCTGACCACTAGATAACTGCTTCACAGTGCAACCAGAACAAAAATAAGAAATTATCTTTCTTTAGCAATAAGGCCTGGTTGGGTTTTTTTGTTGGTTGGTTTTTGGTTTTGTGGGGGTTCTTCCAGTTTGTGATTTTTGGGGGTTTTTTTGTTTGTTTTTTTTTGGGGGGGGGGTGGTGGTGGTTGTTTTTTTCCTCTATTTGAAGACATTTGGATCTGGTTTTCTCTTGTCTTTCATTCTTCACTCCAGTGCTACCACACCCCAAATAGCTTCTGGAAATTATTGTCATTTAATCCATTCCATGATATTAAGATAGAGGACTGCAAAATTATGCTGAACTGTTGTTTCATCAACTAATTTTGGTTCAGGTAAACTCTCTGAGGTATTTGGCTGTATTTATGGTTTTGTAATAAATATTCAAAATGCTACTGTCCAAACAACCTCTTCCCAGCTAGGACAAATTCACACCATCACCACAGCATTTTGGTGACTTCAGCAGCACATGCTATGACAGAAATGCTTCAGTCTTGAGAGTAGCTACTTCCCTATTTTGTAATTGTCTCTTGACACCAAGAATATTTGCCTTTCTTCTTCTTCTTTTGTACACATGAAAAGAGTTCACCATTATACTGTGCTTCAAATCTGGATTTTCCAGTTCCTGTAAAAAACCTTCCCAGCCCACACTGTAGCTCTCTGGAGTAAAGCTCTTTGTATGGAGTCAGGAGTGCATCATGCTTCAGCCATAACTGGAATGTGCACAGCTTTGCAAAGTTTCTCAGAATGACTCAAAGAGTGGAAGCAAATAAAAAACCACAGAGATATTTGTACCTTAAATGTGCTTCAAGTAACTGCATTATTACCACAGCACCTCCTAGGCTTCCCAATTTTGCAGATTGCACATTTTCACAACTTCCTAAATAGCTGTATTTATTTATTCAAACTCAAGAGTTTAATTTAACACCTCACGTAAAAAACAGTTCTTCTTATCCAAATAATTTAGGCCAGAATCTGCAAATTTGGGTTCCTATAGCAAGCCACCGTAATCCTTATTTAGACAAGCTTCATTTTTAAGGGAGCTAGCCAAAGTGTTTGTGAAAACCATACTTCTAATTTCTTTGGTTGCCTGACTTTGAAATTAGGGCCCAGCTCAGCAACACAGTTAAAACACCAGGGTGATATGAGAGTCCTGAGTCACGGCAGAGCTGTTATCAAAACACTCATATAATTGTAATTCAAGCATCAGCCTGAGAGAGTGAGTGCTGGATTTGAGGTTTTGTTGCCTACAACTGACATAAATGGAATTGAAGTGCGATTGCTGCAGAAAGGAAAGTTATGTGGTCATGTCTCACTGGAGGTAGGGTTCAGGTCACAGTTCCCATTAACCTCTTCCCAGATCCCAGCAGTGGCAGATGCATTTGGAAATGTTAATGTGAACATTGTTGTGTGCTCAGTTATGAAGCCCCAGAGCCAGTGAAGGAAAATGCTTTGGGAGAAGCTAGGAGCTAGTTGGAAACTTTCTGTGAGACATACCAGAGATGTCTTCCTTTACAAAAGGAGAATGTGTCAAAACTATGTTTTGTCTGTGACAGACCACACACTTGCTCCCCTCATCTTGAATGCAATGTCACTGGGTTGTGCACTGTAAGGCAGACACAGAGCAGCCTGCATCCACTGCAGTCATGGCAGCAGCTGAAAATCTGCCTTGGGTGGCTGAGAGCTGCCATGTCAGAGAACCACAGCACTCCTTATATGAGCAATGAACAGCAGTGAGTTGGGGAAGTGGCAGATTTTAGATTTTAATTTTGCAGGTTTAAGTCCCTGCCAAGTCTCTCGTGCCAGCCAAAACCACAGGATTTCAAAATGTGCCTTAACAGCAAACCGAAAAATCAATATGCCTTCCTCATTTTCCTGGAGCATGACTGAAAGCCCATTTAGTCCATGGCTGTCTTTCTGTCAGTCTCAGTGGGCATTGTATACAATCCTCACAAAAATAAACAGAGGGAAAGCGAAGAATCTACTCCCACCCAGAGTGCACTGATAGGAGCTCCTCTGTTAAGGAAGTAAATGGATTTTGCACCAAATATATAGATAAAGCACAGCAGTCTTCCATGTAAGACATCAGTAGAAATTAAGTAAGTTAAGAACATACTTACTTACTCAAATCTGTTTCTGTAAAGTAGATCAAATAAAGAAATGCTGAACTGTTAATTTACAAGTGAGCACAACAGTAGTTAAAAGCACAGTAAATTAGAAGACATAGGACGGACAGAACTGTAGAAGTCTTAGTTGGTAACTGTACTTAGAAGCCCAAGATCCTAAGAGCACTTGTACAATAAAATTGTGTTCAAGGAAACATTTGCAGATTGAAGGGAAATGATAAGAGTGTAAACTATTTACACAATTTATTTTCAGCTATCTCCAACTGTGGTTTATAATGAAAATAGGAGGCCAGATATGATCTCTGAGTGCAGCTCCATGGATCTGGCTTGTAATTTACAAATAATTTATCTGAAGATAAATGAAAATGTATAAAATTATTAATTTCTTGCATGAATTAATATAAATTCATATATATACACTTTCTTGCACTTTTCACACGTACAATGATGGAAGTTTTGCAGACAAAACCATAAATACGGGGTCTCAAGTCAGACTTTTTCTACCACTGTTTTACTGGATTTTCTGATCATCATCTCATGACAAAAGTTTCATGGGATTTAAGAAAAAGTAGCAAAGAATACACTTTTCTCTAATTTACTATTTCCTGTAATTCATCATACCATTTTTTCCCAAAATCGCTTTGACTTTTTTCAGTAGTATCATATATCACAGCCCTACTGCTAGTGACCCTTTTTTGACTGATAGTCTCCTGCCTTTGTGAATTATTTATTAATTGCTTTTTCATTGCAAAGACAATTATGAAACTGAAAGGCAAAAGAAGAGACAACATGATAGGGTAGGATAGTTCACTACAAGGCTATATCTGCAGGGCTTTATTTGGCTTTTAAAAAAAAAATTTAGTTACTGTAAAAATGAAAGTACTGCTGATCTACTAAGTGAAATCATATATTCTGGGCTGCACAGAAAGTCAGGCTATATGGTCTACTGATCCGTTCTGGTTTTATGGAACTTGAATCTACTTTAAATCTATTGAAACCACTGGCAAATGTTAAACATACCCACACTGAGTAGATTTGAAATGGATTCACCTTTAAAAACCATAACTAATGATGTTAAAGCAAAGCAAAAATAATGGTGGCAACACCAAAAAGGAAATATGAAGTAACATATAAGATACAGGATGACTATGGTAGGAGTCTTCATTAACTACTTCAACTACAAAGCTCATGAGAAGGTCCACAAGCTCGTAGTTTTTGAGTGATTTGTCTATTACTGTGAGAATTTTTGTATTATTATGGGAAATAATGAGCTACCTTTGTGGGATTTTGGTACACATAAATAAAAAGCAAACCACAATTTTATGAGGATAGAAATTATTGTCTACATAGACAGTCCAAATATACTGAAAGCAGTGTTCAGTCCAAATACACTGAAAGCAGTGTTCCCAAGTGTTTGGGTACCCACCCATGCATTTTGATGTGCAGTGTTAGTATCTTTACAACACTAAGCCACATGAAGATAAGGTCAAGGAAATAAAGATTAGAATACAATGCTATTGGCACGTTTCTTTAAAAAATGACACTTTCATATTGTATTTTAGTGCATTTGGAATCGTCCTTCAAGTTTTCCAGCAATTATTGGGGCTGCACTCTTAGTAATCTTCCTGTTGTGGCAGAAGATGACCAAATATTTAAGGAGATACGTAGGAGTTGACAATTTTGCATTCAGTTTCCAGCACTGACAAAGTCTTCCAGTAAGACCCTGACTAAGTCACAGAATTTTTTTTGTCACTCAGTTCCTCATCTGTGCTTTGAGTATGTGAAAAAATGATGTATTTTTATTTGTTTATCTTTTTGAAAAGCTTCTCTGATGTCACACCTGCTGAGTGCATCCTGATCCACAGTACACTCATTATTGTCTTTCTGTGAATCACTCAGTAAGTAAGTCACTTTGAGTGACCAGACCTCACTCTATTTTTAGCAGCTTACATGCACCAACATGGAACTGATGCAGTCCTGAGCTCCCACTCAAAGAGCTCCTGTTCCCCTGGTATCAATCTGATGAAAGTTTAATCAGTTATATTCCTGGTTTTATGAAAACAAAATTCCTTATAATTAGAGCAGTTCCAAGAAATGGGAAGTGTTGTCAGGCATGTGGTAATAACACAGCTATCCAGAGGTAAGTGTAGGGAACCAACAGTGCAGTGTGCAGTATTCTGCTGGGTGAGAAAGCACTGGTGCATAAATTACAGCAGAAGCTCTCATCCAGCTTTACAGCTCCCGACAAATCTATTTGCAAAGCATTTTGAAACTATGCCACCCAAAGTGTTCTCTATGTCCATATTAAAATATAGAGAATAGAACCAACAGCTGGAGGAGCAATACAAACCTTCCTCAGAGTCACACATCACCACCAATCCATTGAAAAAATTTCATAGGAAAAAAACTAGACAAGATCTTGACTGAAGATTCTACTTGGAGGTACTACCATGGTTTCTGAGGAAGAAACTTTTGTCCTTTATTTTCACACTTTTTATTTACATGTCTTAAAGCCTCAGAGATAATAGACACATTGACCATCACTTCAGATTTTATGAAAATCATGAGTCATCAAAAGAAAACCATTGCATTTCAGGTGCTGTTCAAGCCATTTTTCTGTATTTAAAAAGGCAAAATCAGGTTTTTCTCTATTTTTCATCTCTTCAGGCATCCAGGTTTCTCTTATTTGAAACAGGGTCTTCTCCAGGATTATGTGAGCAATATACGGTAAATATCTTGTCTTCCTTTTTTTCCTTTAATCTGTGAAATTAATCTTGCCTGAAGGGAGATCACAGTTTCCTCACATTTACTTTTTTTTGTTTGTTTATTCTCTGGACTGGGAAGGTCCAAGATTTATCCCTTAGTGCCGGGCTGTGATCAGTCATGAAAGTCACATAGGGGAAGTGAAGGGCTGATCCTGCAAGGCAGAGACAGGGATTTGCAGGCATGTTTGAAATTTTTTTCCTTCATTAATATGGCTTCCCACAGTCATAGAATTACTAATTATATGGCATTAATCTGGTTGCTTAGCCTTTATCTTCACCCCATGACCTAAGCCTGCTGATATACACAGTCTCCAGTGTATCTCAGAAGACCAGTGATATCCACCTTAAATGCTTAAATGAGTTTAACATCTAATTCTTTATTTGTTTTCAACATACATTCAAAATATGTTTTAAAAAAATTAACCTATGATTAAATAATTGTGCTCATTTCTTTGTTACTTTATCTCTTGGCTACCATTAATCATCAATAACTTCTGTCATACAAGTAACTGAATTTTATAAGGACTCATTTCATGTGCACCCTGGAACCTTTCTTTTAGGATGATCCTCCTTGTGCCCAGAGATGCCCACACCAGTTCTGTCCTCCTCTTGCTTTTAAGTTTTCCTATCCATAAAGAACTCTTACTCACCTCTTGGTGCAACAGACTATGTTTGACGCACATCTTTCCATCCAAATATCATCTTTCTGTGTCCAGCCAAACCCCTATGAGAGGCTCTAACACTGATGAGCTCCTGGGAGGAATATTTTGCTATCAGAAGGGCATGTCCTACCTCAGGATCCAAACTGGATTCGTTGCACTGGAAGTCAGAAAATTGTTTGCACCCCTAAATGGCCTGTAAATACCATGAGGAGATATCTTGTGAAGCTGTAAAGCAACTGATATTCTGTCAGCATGTGAGAGACTCAATATAAAAATACCAGACTTATATGATTTTTCCATGTTCTTGGAACTCAAGGGGTAAAGGCATTAATTTCATTTCATTTTGCATCCATCCAGTTGCTTTTGAACATAGTTAGGATAAAATCTTTCCAACACTGATACCTGTAGCAAAACTCCCCCTGACTTGGCCCGTAAGAATTAGCGTCTGGGGAGGATGCATTGAAATAAATGGTGATTGTCAAAGCACATTGGAATGCAGAGCACATTTGTTGCAAAGATAGAAGCTCACTGGGGTATCTGATTGTCAGAATCAATTTTGTTTTCCTTACTGCGCATATGCACATATTTTAACCTTCTCATGCTGCAAAGGGAAATACCTCATTAGATTTCACCAGGGTTTCTTCAGAGTTGTTTATACACTACAGTCAATAAGGTTATTTTTTTGTTTAATAAATGAAATACTGGAGTGGTGTGTTCTATCAGGAAATCAAAGGAAGTGCACTTATCCCTAGTAAAGATGGAGCTGCACTTTACAGGGTGAAGAAAGCCTGCAATGTGTATTTTCAAATAGCTGAAAGATTTATAGTGGTAAATGGATACTTTCTCAATCTCTGATCATATTGTCTGTAACAAAACAAATGTCACGAATAAAAAACAAGAATAAACCACAAGCTATATTCTGTATTTTTCTATTTTCTGTACTTTCAAACTACATTCTGTATTTTCATTATGATTTTAATAGAAATTAATCACTTATTCATTTTAATTTGGAAACAGTCTTACTTCCCTTTTATCCACCGGACATATAATTTTGATTTATAAACACAGCCATTTGGAGCAAAGGGGAGTTTTAAGCACAGTACATACTCCTGCTGAGACCTAGTCTTATTCTGCTTAGAATTTTTACATTTTCAGAGTGATTTTAGCTTTCTACATTAGAGATGAAAAACATGGTTGCAGATGATATGTTTTGCCTATTTCAAATTCACACAGGCCTTAGGTTTCATCTCGCACCCAAGGCCTCATTTTATAAACATGGTGAAGAGTTCTTCCAGTTAAAATGTGCTTTTAACTGGGATAAACCTGTCTCCCAATGTTAAGATTTATAAATCTTCTTCACAGTGCTATTTATAATCCAGCTACTGCATGCTTATTTTATTGAATATGAATGAATAAATCAGTTTTCCACATCACCCCATTCTCTTTGCTGATGTTTTGATTTGGTGTCTATCCAAAAGTCTCTGATCATAGACACATGATTATAAAACCATCTCTCGCACTGAAAATTATTTAAGAAGCAAGCAATGGAATTAACTTCTTTTAGATATTGTTTTACACAGCACATTTGAACTTGGGACTATACATTTTTCACAGGGCTCAGTTCTGCTGGGCAGAACACTCTGATAAGACTGCAGAAGCCAAGAAACTAAATGAAGAGAGTTTAATCATTCACTACTTGGCTTGAGTTTCCACAGCACATAATCTATGCCTTTAGCTCGACCGTGGCTCTTTGAGTGAATACAAGTGTCTCCATCCTTTAAAGATTTTCAGATCCTTTATAAGAGTTTCATAGGTTTGTTTTGATAAAATTGGGATTTTTTTTTTTTTTTTTTTTTTTTTTTGTATTGCACCACTCAGATAGAACTTTGCAAAACTACAAGAGGGAAAAGGACTGGCTGTCAAAGCTTTAGGCTGGGGTTTTTTCCATTCACTGTCCATGAAATCCAGAAAATATTTTCATTCACAACTTATGCTTGAGTTTTTAAACACTTTGTGTAAATACTATGTGAGATCCCCAGAAACATTTTATATACCAGGATCAGAGTCTTGACTTGGGTCTCAACAACAGCATCTCTCCTTCTTTCTTCTCCACTGCTTTAGGGAGAAGGACACTGACATGAGCACTTCTAGATCAGGATCTACTCCTTTCCTTTGAAATCTGGGTGCAGTGCAAAACTAGAGGGAACCTGTAGAGTGCAGGCAGCATCTAGTGATGGAAGTAACATGAAGACCAGCCTTGAAAGGCATTTGATTTCACAGGGACCCAGAGAGCTGATGGAATTCAAACTCGATGTGAAACCTGTTTCAAAGCCAAAATCCAAATCTTATCCTACTGCTCAGCCAGAGGTGAAAGGCCACTGCAGTGCAACTTAGCAATTCCCCTTGTATGACAGGTATAACAGTTTGTAAACTGAGCCTTATATAAGGACATTATAATCAGAAAAGGACAAATGTCCTTTTTAATTAATGCCTAGGGACATGATTTAGTGATGGAGTTGGAAGTCTGATAAGTTAATAGTTGGACTTGATGATCTTCAGGGTCTTTTCCAATCAAAATGATTCTATGATTCTATATGAAGAGACCAACAGATGAGCTGTCTTGGAATATCTTGTTTTCATTACTCCTGATCTTGCCAAGATCTATGGTATCAGTATTGCCCATTCCAAACAGCATGTCTCTTTGTTTATACTCATCTAAGGCCTGTGCACCTGAGACCAAATTCTTGTATTTTATTATGTGAGATAGAGAAGTACTATGCTTGTCCACACTATTCTTCCATTGATCCTCAATTTTATTGCAAGAGAATCAGATTTTGGCATGCAATTACATGTGCCTGGAGATTGTAGGTAAATTACATTAAGTCCATCATAACATAGTTGCAAATTAAACCAGTTCCTGTATCAGTCACTGAAACCCTGGGTGATATTTCAGTGCTCGGGGCTTGTTCAGGTCTCAGTGGTAGCAGTTAAGGTGTCAAGGAACAGGGTTGAATTCACCATTTAATTTCAAAGAAAGAACTGTTTAGAGGTAATACAGGATTGCCCAAGCTAGTGCCACTGGTGATTTTATCCTCTTATGTCATTTGCCTTCTTCTCCTTTATTGGAAACACGGAGGAGAGATTCTGTCGGGATGTCATGCTGATCAGCCCCTCAGTAGCACCCTTTTTTAGGGTTATTTCTTCCTTCTGAGAACTGACTGCTACCCATCTAACCCTAACCCTTTTCCTGAATTTTCTCTGTTAGCAGCACAGTTGTGCTATGGTGTCGCTATGAAATTTGGTGGTGTTTTAGTCAAAAGAGAAGTAAGGACAATTTCATTCGTATAAGATCAAGCTGTCCTCTTTGTGTCTCCACTGGCTCTATAGGACACTGAAAAGACAGAGAAGCAGCATAAACCAGATGAATCTGGGCCTCTGTTTCATATATAGTATTTCCCTACAAGAGCCATCAACAAACAGCACCAACGCACCAATAAAAAAAACTAAAAACCAAGCCAGACAAAGTCCAGCAATTGTCCATTGTAGGGAAAAAAGAAAAGATTCTAATTTTGAGGTAGATACCTCTTTGGAACTATTTCAGATGGGAAAAATTACTTTGGAACAAGAGAGCAGAACATTAAAATCCCAAAGATCAGTATCAGACAAGACACTAGCTTAGACAATTCCTAAGAAGAAAAAATGAGACTTTGTCCTGGAAAACACTAACACCAACATGTGACCCATCACAGGGACAGGGAGAACCAGTACAGAAAGATAGAGAGGATGCAACAAGAGCAATGATATCAGAAGTGAAACAACTGTTACAAGGAAAGTTGACGACAAATGGTAAGGGAGCAGCAGCAACAGATGTTTCCCCTTAAGGTCATAAATGAAAACAGAAATCCTGGTACACAGGAGCTTTTCCTGAGAAATACATCTATATCAGAGCACGAAACACTAGTGAAACAAAAGCAGAGCCAAACACAAAGAATGAAAGCAAAACATCCTCCTTTTTGCAAAGGGAATCAGGGTAAGTACCCAGGTAGACGGTGTCGGGCTGTTGTTTCAGGGGCAACAATCACACTTTTCCCCACCAAGACACGCTGGGTTCTGATGATATCTTCATGACTTGTTAATCAAGAGTGAGGTAGCTTACACAAGGTTTGGCCAGATGGTTGTTGTTGTGCTGTGCTGTACTCAGCAATTGGAAGCAGAGGGATGAGTAGTACAGCCATGCGCAGAGGCAGAGAGCAGGTGTGGTACAAGGGGCAGGTGGCTGGGAACCCTGGCTGGAATGCTTCCAGAGCTCCTGAAGCCAGAAGTATCCTGGTTGAGCTCAACAAGCATCACACCATGCTTCCTTATAAGTGGGTAAGTGAAGCTAGAGGGAGCTTGACAGGGTTTAGTGGCTCTGGTTCACAGGTGGATACCATAACGAGCCTGGGTCTGGCATCACTGTTGGTGGGGAGAAGCACTCTTGGTAGACACGGGGTTACATGTGCTGTTACTCTCCCTTAGACATCTGTAACTTGTCAATATGAAGGAGCTGAAGGTTCTCACCCACAGTGTCAGTTTCTGTATTGCCATGATGTCGTCTTCTTGGGCACAGTATGATGCTCACAATACATTGTGTAATGGTTCCTGTGCAAACAGGCCAATGCACTCACAGGCCAGACATTAGTAAAATTTAACATCCCTTTAATTTTAATTTTTGTTGTGGAGTTTCTTTTCAAGAGCAACACAATTCCCCCTTAACAGGGCACTATTTTTTAGATGAGGGCCAGATAGCATCCTCTTCAAAACAAGCCACCTTTAGTCCTCTAACGAAATAGAGACAAACTAAAGCATTCCACAGGCCTCCAAGCAGGCTAACCCTTCCCTTCCCTGTTTTGCACTCACAAACACCGCCAGCCCATCCTCTTCAAGGCAACCTCTGCTGGGTTATTGCTGCACCCCTGTGTGATGCATCTTGGTCCATGAGGTGCCCCTTTCAAGTCATAACATGTTGTATATGAAATGCCAGAGCAAAGGCTGTGCTCAAGTGAACACTGATATGTCATCCAATCCTAGCAGGAGAACACACCACTGGAAGCTCTGGGGTGAGGACATCCACAACCCTGGCTTTCCACATGGATCTCCGCTCTTTATTTTTCCCCCATAAGAACATCCACATTTGCTCTCTGCTAAGGAAAAATGCAGCGAAAAGTGCTTTCTCAGAGCAGCTCATGACTGACATTATCAGTTTGGAATATTCACAGGGCTATTGAGTGTCCAGAAGAGGTAAGGCTGGGATCTGAGTGTACTGTTAAAGCCTAATCCAAACATCTCCCCAGATTTAGCTCAGCTCAGGAAAGGTAATTTAGCACCTGGAGGAGATAGGGTTTGGAGCCTGCATTTGGCAACCCAGCCAGCCACCTCTGAATGGACCTTCCAGACGAGATATTGCATCACAAAAAAAGCTCCTCGAGGTGCTAAGTGCAGAAGCATTCCTGAACTGACAGCAAATTAAAAAAAAAAAAAAATGCCAGGAAAGAATAATTTTCTATGTGTATTTCAAAATGTTTGCATAAATAGCTAGGAAATAAGGAAGACAGGAAAGAGAAAAAAATATACCACTGTTTTCACAGTTGAAACCATCTGGTTGCACAGTCAGGGCAGTGCATGCTTTGCCTGCGCCATGGACATACCTGTTGAGTGACAAAGCTTTATGCTATATAGCCTGACTGATTGTCAGTGGAAACGAGGACGTGTGTGCACATATGGATCACTGAAAGACACAGTGGATATATTTTGGATGGACCTAAGGGACTTAGGAGTCTGTGCCCCATTTTCATAAGTGACTTCTTGTTGGGGATTCAACACATTGCCATGGCAACACCATAAAAAGTTGCCACTCCTCAGCTTAAGCACTCTAGCTCACTTTGAATGCTTGAGCTGAGAGCTCATCCTGCTCATGTGGTTTAACTCTAACCTCAGGAGAGTCCCATCACAGTCACAAGGCACAGACGTCAAGCACAGACAGCTTGTCAAGGGATGGGTGGTAAATTGTTATGCTGATCTAACTCAGCTCTGTATGCCAGCACATAGGGTCCTGCTTTGGTTCTACATGCAGCTTTTAAGTGAACTCCTAAATTACTTGGATAACTTAAGTGTTCTCTTCCAATGTGAGGGAGGAAAAAAAAAAAATAAAAAAGGAAGATGGAAAAGCTGAATGCTCACAGTTTGTATCAACAGGAGAGATTGCCACGAGCAGATTTGTGAAATATTATAGCACTGTTATTGTGGCTTTCCAATTGCAGAGCCAGGAATAAAACTGACACAAGATGTAATCAAAGTAAAAGGACTGGGAAAGAAATAATACTAGTCAACACTGCTTTATGAGCAATCCGTCTCCTTGGACAGATCTGATTTCATCCTCTGGTGAGATTATAAACTTGCTTGATAAAGGTGACTGCATAAATTTAACAGAAGTTTTAAAATTTTTGACTGCTACTAAACAACATTTAGACTTTCAAAAATTGCACGCTATAATACGCTATGTGAGGTGTATAATGGAAAGAGCTAGCTAAGCATCAGGGCACAAAAAATAAGTCATCATTAAGTGGGCGTGGACAGGTAGACTAGATGCTCTAAAATCATCTTTTGATTAGTCAGGAGGAATGAGTGACTGCAGAAATCTTTGTGTTTACAAAAGAAAAAAAGAGCTATCCAGATGTGTATACAGTTTATAAATATCTGCAAACAATATCACTCACCCAGCCCCAAACTCATTAGCCTACAATGGTAACTACACTCTCCCTTGAATATTTTCAAATTAAATATTTTAAAGAGACATTAAAGAGGCACTGGGATTCAGTTTCTCAGATAAAAAAAGGAAAATATCTCCAGTTAGAGGAGTAAAAATTAAAGTTGGTTTGGGCTTGATTCTTAGAAATGTTCATCCTTAAATCTGTTTTTCCTGAATTCAACTCCAGTGTTTCACAATAAACAAATTTCTCAGTTTTATATACTTCTTTCACAAAATACCTTGAAATAGATCTCTGCTTAATGGTTTGGCAGAACCTTTGAATCATGTGTTTTTCAATTCAAAAGAAAGCTGTGGTAAGAAGGCAAAAATCACGACAGATAACTCAAAAAGCAGCTGTATAAAAATCTTGCTTTGTAGCTTAAATTTTAGACAGCGGAGAGTGTACATTTTGTATACATGTTTAGTGGCAGGTTAAAACAAGTCCTGACTGTTATGTAGTATAGTACAGATTGTGTTCAGATCAAGTGGCAGGTATTTTCCTTGATCATTAGGAGCACAAAAGGTCAGTGTCTGGCTGACTGCTGAGTAGCAGTCTAAGGTGCTAATGTGGTGATTCTCTGCTTAACTGATATGAGGACATGGGAGTATAATAAGGGGGAAATGTTTAAATTCAAGATTGCATTCCTTAGGAGAAAGGAGGGCCCTGAAATGAATATTGCAGTTATCTACCCAGAAGCATGTTTCCCTTAAGCATTTGAATGACACCATTTGTCATCAGCCTTGCAGTCTCTTCCGCTGTGCATTAAGCTGATTAAAAGCCTTTCTTTCAAAAAACCTTCTCTGTCCTCCTTGACAACACAGACAGCCTCAAGAGCTGTGCAGAGACCCATCAGACAAAACCTCAGCCTGAGCAAACCCACTTGGTTCAGAAGCATAACCTCACATCTCCTCACTGATGCCTGCAGCACAGCTGTGGCACCCTCCCACTTGCTAGCGTTTGGTATTAGAGCCAAATCTTCCTCTGAGTAACTGCTACTGGAGATTTAAAGTGTTTCTGCTTTCCCTCTCACATCCCTATGAGCTAACCACATACCCTTGCTACTGCTGTCCTGTAGCTGCCCTGAATAAAAACAAAAAAGGAAAAAAAAAATAAAAGGGATCAGAAATCCCCTAATTTTATCAGCTAGAGAGCTGGCAAGCAGAAGTATATGTGCTGTAGAACCGAAACAGGTGTGGTTTGAGCATTTTCCATAGTTAGTCTTGGCAAAAATATGAACAGAGGGTATTAATACTTCCACATTGATAATGGGAGCTTGGAATCCGTTATCTGAAATAAAAATTCTTGGCAGAAATCCTCACACACGCAAGGGGACAAGAAAAATGTATTACATTGTTTTTCTTGCTTTTTCTTTGCTTTTTTTTTTTTTAATTAGGAATCTTTTCTAAATGTAACAATGTGTATGAATTTTACTGAAGGATTTTTTGCTTAGTGTGCTTTACATGTGAAAACATCCCTGCCTCTCTCCTGAACAGTGAATTGGATCCCATGGCACTGTCTAAAATACCCCACTGATGGGTTTGCGCCTCTGCGCGGAGACTCTGTATGTGTTTGTGCTTCTGCACTGGCATACTTTGTCACAGTGTGTGTCACACACAAGTTTGGTGCCCTGCACCAAATAGAATAACCAATTGTCATCATCATCATCTCTCCACAAACGTAATTATATGTAAACCATCTTCTAGAGTCAGAGGTGACCAATAAGGCTTGTTAGCTAAGCCAAGCAATATGATGCTGCATTTCCTGATTGCTTGGATAGATCGGGTTTTTTTCTGTCTTTTCTGACCTTACATTGTGCTGAGCACCCCATAGAGTGTAAATGTTGGTCCCCTGACTTAGGGAGGGACTACAGGCTGGCATGGCACTGACAGCACAAGGCTTAACAGAAGGACAAAGAGAATGCAGGGCTCATTTGGCATTGTATGTGGCCGATTTGCCTTTCTCTTATTTTGCCTTCCTTCCACCCTGTTCAAGCATCCCACAAACATCTCAAACCTGAGGAGACACAAAGTCCTTGTCAAGACAATTAAAACCACTCTGTGTTTGCAGTATCTACACTACGTGTGGATGGTATAGATGACATGCTACATAGTGTGATGGTTATATCCCACACATTTCTGCTCAGTGGAGACCATGACTTACTCCTTTTCTCAAATTCCTCCCAAGACCCTCTTGAGACCCATTACTTTCACAATGCAGAGAGTAATTTGGTCAACTAATGAAGGACTGATAATGCTCACAAACATCCCAGTAGCAGTATAGTGTAAACAAAACTGTCACTTGAAAGCATGTAGCAGCTCTCAGAGCAGGGGTTAGATTTTCCCCTTATACACCCCAGCTCTTTGGCTCCTACATCAGCCTAACCCTTGAGCTCCCAACCACCTCGCTGTTGCATCTGAAGAGGTTGCTCCTAAGGCCTATAGGAGGAACAGGTTTGTGTCTTACTCAGGGGAGGAAAACACTCAGTTGGAGATCCCATAATGTGTTTGAATGCTCTACACATGAGCCCATTGGCTATAAAGCAGGACACTGTGTTTTACAAGAAGAAAAGATGGTCCATTTCTCTTACGAATGGCAAGGTTTACTGCTGGATTTCATACACTGAGTCAGAAAGGAAGAGATGTCCTCTGTGCCATGCCAAGTGAGAGATCAAGGTTTCTTCTATATGGTCTGTGATCTGTGTGTGGCCTTTCATCAAAGCTGGGGCTTTAGGGCTCACAGAAACCACTCAAAGCAGCAGGGTGTTCATAGATTTACAGATACTCAAAAAACACGGTTCTTCAGACCTAAACTATGTTTCAGTGGTTTCTTCCTGTTACATTTTTCTGTAAGGAGAAATAATACAACAGTAGTAAATTATCTTTGGGGTTTGAGTTTTAGGCTTTTTTTTTTCCTATTTCATCGGTTATTCTTTGGTAAATGGTTCCATATAGTTTAAGGAGTCAAACTGAAGTTTTTACTCAGTATAATGTTATCACAACCTGAAGTCTGAATATTTGAGACACTGATTTTTTATCCCAGTGTGTGCCATGACTCTAAGTGCTCTATAAACATTACATTTCCACCCTATTTGGGATCAAACTGCTCATCTCATTTCTGGAGTTCCTGACATCCTCACATTACAGCTCTCATTTTCAGCACTATCATTCAATGTTAGCAAAATTTGGGGGCTGGACTCTCCTCCATTTATGTCTTCAACATCTTAACGTCTTCTGCATAGTTTGCTTATTTAATGCTCTTCAGTTTTGCCTTCAGATTTGCATTGATTTCGCTGTGCTTGCTTCAGTTACATTTTCCAGAGGCATTCTTTTCCTCACTGACTGAATTCACCTCTGTCGACACAACAATGCCCATCAGTCACTTATACTCAAACTCATCTTCTTGGTTGCAAGAAAAGCCAATGGTAAACAAGGACAATTCCCAATGAAAAACCAGACAATATTTGTTTCTGCACGTACGGGCTTCAGTATCCTTTTTCATTCATTGGCCAAACAGAATACACTGGAAAGCCTGAAAGCCATAGATGGCCAAAGGATACGGGCTTATTCAAAGGCAGTGTTCAGGAAGGGTGGGGTAATGCCAAAGGCCTAACATGGTGCTTTGCAGCTATGAAATCCTGGCAGTTTTTGCCAGCTGTAGCAGGACTGCGCTGTGTGGACGCCAAGCCGCGGGGCCACACACAGGCTCTGTGGCTCAGCACCCACACAGCCAGTGTCCTTTTTTTAAATCAGCACAGAAAAAAAATGCTGAATCAGACTGTCGGAGCCTAAACAAAAAAACATGCACATAAACTATAATTTTAATTATAAAAGCTCTGGTTAGGAACAGACATACTGTATAAAACCTGGTGAAGAGGGAAGATATTCCTAGTATTAAAGGCAAGCAAGAGTTCATGGCATTTGACCACAAGAGTTTTCTTGGCTGCTATGGTTCTATGACTGATTTAAGAGGGTTTAAGGTTAATAAACTATAGTTATACGGTATTATCTGTGCAGTTCTTGCACTCTCAGTAGCAACGGCATTAATTCATAGATTTATGATGATCACCATAGTAGTATAAAGGTTATGTGTTTTTTAGGAACATTAGATGGAAGAGGCAAAAATGAGAGGAGAAGAGAGGAGAGGAGAAGAGAGGAGAGGAGAGGAGAGGAGAGGACAGGACAGGACAGGACAGGACAGGACAGGACAGGACAGGAGAGAGAGACTTGATCTTCTAATTTGTACTGCTGCTACACCATGGCTGTAAAAGGCTTTGGTCCATAGTGTGCCCCAAAACCTAGAATACAAATCACAAGACAAAGCAAAACAAAACAAACAAACAAACAGCAACAAAAAAGCCCCAAACAAACAAACAAACAAAAAAGACAAAAAAACCCTCAAAAAACCACAAACACCCAGACTCTTCCTCATCTAACCAGCATGATGGTAAGAAATATATTCAATTGCATGAAAAAAAATTGCTGGGGTCAATGTGATTGTCTGATGGGTGGGTGGGTCATGAAAACTGCAGGTAAGTAGAAGAAGAAATAGCAAAATTAAAATGTTGTCCCTTGACAATAGAGGTAGCCTTTGCCTTTAACAAATTCCAGAAACTGGTTATTTTTTTAAGAGAAAAAAATTGAGAGGGTGATTTTTTTTCTTGTCCTTCTAGTCTTTCATTGCTTCAGGACTTTAAAACCATACAACAAAAATTGAAGGACATTAATCTGTCATAAAAAGCTTAACACACAATCATATAAGTGACACAGAAAATGATCTACAACAGTGTTAAACCACAGAATAATTATTAATTATTGAAGCCTCAGTTCCAAAATATTCTAAAGGAGTTTTCCTGCTTTCTGTTGGGTCAGGAAGAGAAAAAGTAAGAAAGAAAAGCCTATAGTCAACTTCCAGTCTC
This sequence comes from Heliangelus exortis, assembly GCF_036169615.1. NCBI lineage: Eukaryota > Metazoa > Chordata > Aves > Apodiformes > Trochilidae > Heliangelus > Heliangelus exortis. The sequence goes on along the minus strand of NC_092424.1, from coordinate 26,062,921 downwards.
TCATGCTTTCTGAGCTGAACTCTGCATACAAATCTATATTTGTAAGACACCCTCGTCTACCAGTTAATCAAAGCCCTGGAAATTCAAGGAAACCTGTGTTTATGGAAATCTGGCATTCCTGTAAAGTTTTGAATGAGAGCTAAATAGAGCAGTTCATCTCATTGAAACTAATGGCTTCTGCCAAGTGGTTTTGCAGTGCTGTGTCTTCTGGCACAGTCAGCATTTAGGAATTCATTTATGAGCTGGGTTAGCTGGAGACTCTGGAATTCAAATTTATGTCTAAGACTTAGTGGTTTATTCCTGATAGGTCTCTGCAAAGAAATTGTAATCAATTTACCAAACTCAGACTTTGTAATATGCAGAATGGAAAGCTAGCCTTTTCTCATGATTTAGGGCTTGAGATTTTTTTTTCCCCTTTCCCCAGTGGACAATTGCAAACTGTACACATGTACATTCTGTGACTGAAGGGGGCTTTTTAATCACCCATTCATACTTGCTTTTGAAAAAGCTTTGTCCTTGTGCTCTTGACTTGACTTCCTACAGGCCTGATCCTGCTCCTACTGAAAGTGCTCACATTTTCCTTCAGGGTAACAGAATCATACTTCAGATGAAGTCTCAGTTGCACATAAAGAGCAGAGAAAAGTGTGGCTTGTCACACGAGTTTATTTTATTTCAATCAGTATTTACATGAACACTCAGTCAGGCTCTGTTAAGTACTTGTTTGATTTGCTTAAAAAATACATGCCTCCAGGAGCTAGCCAGCATATTTGAATATTGGCTTTCTTTTCTGAGTCATAAAACCCAGACATTTTTAGCAAGCAATGAACAAGAATTGCTCTACCCTTTCAATGCAACTATAAATTTGCTCCTTTTTTCCCTTTTTAGAACTCCTTTGAAGAACTCGTTGAATAAATTAACAACTTGGAAAGCTGCCTGCCATTTTTGTTGGCTTTTGGTTTCAGGGAGTTGCTTGGTAAACAAAAGTCAATGGATTCAAACAGTAACAAAGTAATTTAAATGATTAATCAAGTGTTAAAACTAGCTTAACCTCTCCTGTTTTACAAACGCTATATCACCCTCACTCAACTAATAGAGGAATAAGACACCCGTCTGGAAATCTCATCTGAAATATTAGATTGAGAATCAAAAATTCAGCCAAGCAGTGTGGTTTGTAGGGATATCCTGGTGGATAATAAATTGCATTAATCTTACTTAAATTTTCCATCTAAATCATGTCTTGAGACCATATTGCACTGAAGGGAATGTGCCTAGCTTTGAATGCATTGTGCTACTGAAAAGGTTATTAAAAGGGGAAAAAGCAGATAATGACTTTTCTTGTTTTTCTTCTGACTACTTTTTCCAGTATTGAGGAACCTAAGTTAAATGTTCTGGCACCTAGTGAAGAAAGCCTGCTCTCTCCTGCCAGTACTTATATTTTCTAATAGATGATAAGAAGCTCACATACTCAGAACACTTAAAGCGTTTTTTTAGGGGTTTTTTCTGGCTAGAAATCATGTGTGTGGACAAAAATAACCCCAGAGCTTTCCTAGCATCATCAGAGCTAAGTATTTTCCTCATCTTGCTCATTCAGGAGAATTTTGGTTTTCCAGCTACATGAAGTATGAAAACAATACTGGAAAAGCTTCTATGGGTTTTTCATCAACTTGCAAATCTGAAAGAAGTACAAAGGTTGTGAAGTTCTGCCCATCTTTTCTGCTTCTGTCCACCATCTAGCACACAAGTGTCATTTCCTAAGTCTTAAATGAAATTAAGAACATTACGACATAAGGAAGAGTTGTTGAAAAGCATAACCCCCTGGAAATCCAGAGTGCTACTGTCAGCTCTGCTGGTGGACAAGAAGCCAAGTTCTGCAGGCAAAAGCTTCACTCCACTGGGTGGGCTTGTCCTCAAAGCTGATGGAGAGGATCATGCTGACATCCTGAGTGTGCACAGGCACATTCTTGGATTGGGGATGGAATGTGAAGGACCAAGCCTGGGGCTCCCACTCAAGTCAAGCAAGTGGTGAGGGGTGATGCCAGCATGGTGACCAAGGGACTAAGTGTGCTGGTACCCAAGGAAGGCTGCTTACACTGGGCTTTGGTGTTTTCCTGAGGTCCTTACTGAGCCAAAGATGAGTAGGTAGAAATTGAGGAGGCAACTGCTGCCATTTGGAACCAGAAAAGACACAGATTTGTTGGTGGTGCAGAGCACAGTCGTGGCCATGTTTCAGTCCAATGAAGAAAGAAGGGAAAGAGAGGTGATGGAAGAAATAGGTCCACAGAAAGCAGCAGGATGGGGCCTGATGTGCTGGTGAGAGTAGGTGGCAGTGTAGCTGTTGCCAGAACCGCCCGCAGAAAGATGTGATTGTCACCAAGCACATCAGCAACCACATCATCTAGGGCTGAGACGAGGAAGATTTCCAAAGACTGTTACACAATATTACACAATGTCATGATGATGAACAAATTTGTTCTTTTCCTATGAAAATTTGGCTTAGGAAGGCCTGTAAAATTTTCAGCAATTTTTGTCAGTGTTTCATCCCTAATCCCAAATTTTAGAGCACTGCAGTGGGCTGGTCTCTCGTGAGAGAAGGAAATGGTCTTTCTGATGCCTCAGGACCCTCCTGGCTGCATCTGTGACAAGTATGGTCAAAGAGGGACTGAGGGGGGACAAAACCATTGTTCTGCCCTCTCCCCCATGCCCATGCTCAGATCATCCAGCAGGTCTTGCCCACCAATTGTGTGAGAAAGGGACTGGGTTAGTTCTTCCTGAAAACCTGACTCCTGTTGCCACAAAGGCATCTGAGGAGCTTGCCTGCTTTCACAAACATTTTCACCACAGCAAAGGTCACCACTGACTTTTCAAAGCTCCTAAAGAAGGGCTCTCCCAAAATATGTTTTTCACTTTTTCTGAAGCATCAAAAGCCCATGTGTGTCAGATCTATCTTCCACGCAAATTGGTTTTGCACGACTAGGAAAACACGGAACCAGCAAATTCTTCTTGGGATTAAAATCAATGAGGCAAGCTATCCACTTGGTGTTTTGCTATGTATTAAGCAACCCTATGAAAAGAAAATAATTCAGTTGAATTTAGAAGCAGAAGCACTTGAATATGCTGCTGTTAAATCACAAATTAAGCATAAAAATGAGTCATCTGAGCCTGAAGTTTGTATATTTCCTTACACAATTGTTGCATTCATCTCCAAACTGACTTTTTGAGCTCTGGTAAATCAAAATTAAAGTTATATTTCAGGTGTATTGAATATTTTTAAGGCACCTGGAGGGCCTTGATTCTTCCCTAAAGTCCAGACACACCAAAGGGGAAAAAAACAGGGCAAGTTAGAAAACAATGAAACTTTTAAAATTAATTCATTCTCGTTTAAGATCAGAAACTCTGAAATAGCAGTCTGATTTGATTTCAGGATTAATGGTGCCTGGGTGGTTTTGTTGTTCTTAATTTCTCTGAATGCATTTGGATTTTCTGTGAGAGCAGCCTTTACTGGGGTTTATAATGCTTGAGCTAGGCCATTTATATGACCACTCTGGGCTTTTTTACCTTTGAAAATATGGATGCATGTTCTGTATTGGTTTCATTTTGATGGAAGGTTTTGTTCTTCTTTCTGTCTGGGAAGGTATCATAGATATATGCTCAAAAGGCTAGGCCAGTTCTGAAATTTTAAAAAAAATTAACAAATTCTGATTCCCAATTAGAATTTAGCCCTTTTTGAGTAATGCCATGAGTTGGACCCCATAGCCAAGCTACCTCCAAGCTTTATTCCTGAGTTTGGGATTACATTTTCTTCGACAGGACCAGGAAGAGCAGCAGGAATTCTTTCCATGCCTCAATCTGCTGCACTTGAGTTTAGGGGTGTGGAAACAAAATCATTACCCAGCTCTGATGAGTTCCTCCTCCACTCCAGCTGGCGGTTTTGTGAATGGTGCTTCCAGCTCCATCCCCCGGGAGCAATGTGCGGATTGGGATGTGTGCTGGAAGCTCAGATCCTGCATCTTCCACAGCACAGGGCTGCTCACACATCCAGCAGCATGGATAACAAAGGTCCCATTGATCTCTAAGCCACGGGATCAGCTTTGTGCAGGACTAAATTGCTCATCTGTTCTTAATGCCAAGAGCAATTTGGTGTTTTTATGGACAAAGTGGTTGCAAAACCATGTTGTTCAAGATTAAACTTCTTTCATCTGGACAATAGCAGCAACAACAACAACAAAGAAAAAAATGCTTTTGAAAATAATGGGGAAAAAAAGCAAGTAACTTTTTTCTTTTCTTTTTTTCTTTTTATAAAACAAAGTAATTACATCCAGGCATCCAAGCTGACCACAAATGCCAAGCTTGTGCTTGATGCAGTTTTAACTGGTTGAAATATTATTTCTAAATAAACAGAGTTTAAAATGGAAATTATGATCATGCTTTGAATATATTCCTGTTACTATCGTGTTAGATCATTGTTAGTGTCCTTGTGGTGTCAGTGCATAGATACAATTGGTTGTGAAATGATGAAAGCTCAAACCAAAAAAACTCAGCTTCTCATATAAACTTCAGAGTACTCAGCTAGAGGAGAATTACACCCACCCAACTTTTTAGCATGAAGTCATACTGGATTTGTTACAATAAACAAGTTATTAAGTGCAGTTTCTCTCCTAAATCATTTACATGTTGTACAGCTATCTGAGAAGCTCTGTTTTATTTTCAGTACACATACCTTATCTAGGGTGTTATTCCCCACAGTATTAGTTGATGCAGTGATTTAAAAGAGTGTTGTTCACACTGACCTTTATTTCTTGCTTTGCTGGAACATTTACTGAAATCTTTCAATGAGGATTTTTTTGGCTGTCAGCTGTTGCAAAAAGGCTTCAGCAATGTATAAATTGTAGATTTGGTTTAGAACATTTATTTGAGTATTAGCACATTTGGAAACCATGGAATCAACTCAGTGAAAGTGTTTATTTTGGTAATAAAGCTGGACCAGGCAGATCTGGACTCTCCTAACTGAAAAGATTTTTCTTTCTCACATGGACCCACATTTTATTAAGAAAATTAAGTTCACACTTTTCTCAGGTACTGTCACTGTGCAGCACCTATCACAAACAATATGATGGTGTCCTCCAGCTTCTGTATATGGTATTCAGGAAAGCAGTAAGTAGGAATGCACTCTAGTTTCTGCTAGAAAATTTGTCTGGGCCTAGTCATTGAAAAATGTCTCAGGGGTCAAAAAAGAGGGATTCTGTCCAAACAGGCTGCCAGTGATGCCTGTTGGCAGCTTAGAGCCCCACCACCCTGGGCAAGGGATCCAGGATCCACATCTGGCACACAAACCTACCATTCTGCCATTTCTGTGCCTGCACCTCTGCTACAAAATAAAGATGCAAAACAAAATTATGTCATGTGCTCAAAGATATCCACAGGCTACAGATTTGGAAACTATTTGGAGGTATAGGCACTTCTTTACTCTTAACAAGCAAACAAACCACACTGCCTATCCAACTCCTCCCTGACACGTTTTGAAATCCATCAGGACCAGGTGGTGCCTACTGTTATGGTGGTTCTGAGAAAAGCCAAAAGAGAAGAAATAAAATAGCCTCAGAGTAAATATGTGCTGTAATCCATCTTGCTCTGAGAGCCTGGCTGCAGGAAATGTGTGCAAGGCACCCACCCTGCTCTGCACAGTTGTGAGATAAGGTGCTGCTTGTGCAAACTCATCATTTTAAGTGGAACATTGACAGGGAGTTATCTATAGAAATCTTTGAGCACACAGAAGGACACATACACCACCGTAGAGTGCAAAATCATCCAGCAGGCTTCTTGCAAAGCTGGTCTTTTGGTCTAAAGGAACAGTGGCTTGAAAGTTCCCTTTGTCATCTAAACGCTGATGAAAATGGCTATGGTGTCCAGGTGTTACAGCTGGGCAGCTTGTCTTGCTCATTGCTGCTTCCTTCCTGAGGTGATAATGAAACCGTATCTGCCAACTGTGATGACCACTGGGAGGGATTTTTCTTCCCCTTGTCTGTCAGCCTGTTCTGTCTCCCTGTATTTACCACATTACATCCCTCCTCTTCTCTTCAAAAAACGATCTGTGGAAGGGTAAGAGAAGGGGTCCAGTGCCTGCTTCTCCCTGCTGTGTATGAATTAGAAGCCAAGACAGAGCACAGATGGACAATAATTCTTGACTGTCTTTATCTCTGGAGTCAGACTGACAAACAGGTTTGCAAATCAGTCCTTACCCCTGTTTTTCCACAAAACACTGAGCGTGATCATAGACTCAAGGTTAAAACTACTTGAGTACTGACTTGAGTGCAGGTTAAAACTCCTTGAGTGCTCCTTGGTGCCCGCTCCAATGTTGGCTGGGCTTGTAGAGCCCTTGCACACCGTAACCTAGTTTTAGCAAGCTGTCAGTCTGTGGGTGACTTGTCTAAAATCCCTTAACTTTCTGGCTTGCTGAGCTGGACACCTTAAAAAAATGTTTACTTCCCAAGATGATGGCACCTAAGGTTTTCTCAAAAGCTATTCCACCTTTTTTTTTCCCTCCTGTGGAATGTTTTCTTGCTTCATGAGTTCAGTTTGTCAGCATTCATTCTTCTAATTTTATTAGAGAAAAAGGTGGTGTTTTGAAAAAGACAGATGTAAAAACAAAAATCCAAAAAAATAAAGGAAAAAAAAGCTGAATTTCAGCTTACTTTAGTGAAATAATCTAAAATTTGGGTTTCCCTTTTTGTCTGAAAAAAAGTGCCTAAGTTTTCATTAGCATGGTGCTATCCAAGAGAACTCTAGTTCTTACTATGTTTTGCTGGACCCTGAATATGAAGTGCAGAGAGGTGCCAAGATGAGTGAAAACACATTTTTCTGCCAACAAGGCAATTAGTGCTAGGCTTGATACAGACCTAACTTCATCTGGAGGGTTTCTATGTTGCAAAGTGGTTGTCCCTTGTCCCACAGCAACAACATCCTGCATCGAATTCTTCTCCGAACTTGCCACGAACTTTTCTCACGAACTTTTGGGTAACCTAGACTCTTGTTTTAGTCCTGGCTGCAACATTACTGGGCTGAACTAAAACCTGGAGCTGAAATACATCTGTACTCAGAGACAATCTAAATGCAAACCTGGACCCTGCTTTACAGCTGTGGTCCCTGTCATCAGAATGCACTGTAATTAATAACATCTAGGGGAGAAGTTTTCACCCGTGGGTCCATCAGCACTTCATAAAGATGGACATACTGTTTCTCCTGCTCTGCAAATCAGGAAATTCAAGCACAACGTCTCTTGTTTCAAGCCACTTACCTTGCAGTCCATAGCCCAGCAACCATTTTGTTGGGTCACACTCAGTCCAGGTAGGAGTCCTGTGCAGGTAATAAAGTTGCAGCTCTTTATCTGAACTAATACTGCAACGGCAGCCTGACTTACAGACTCTTCTGCTGAAGGGGTCAAAAATTAAGTCGATTTTCCACCCTGGGAGCAGACCTGCCAACTATAATTAAAAGCCTTCCTTTGAAATACGTGTCAAACTTTACACATGGTGAAAAGTGCTTCTCAAAATATGAGCTTTCAGGCTGCTGTGCTGAACAATATACATGTGGCTAACCACTTCTCTGTTGGGTCCCAACAGCATCTGTTCCTTTGCCAACATTTTACTGGCATTCCACTGAAATCAATGTAGTGTGCAGTCCTGCCAGATAGGGCCAGAAGAAGTTAAAAGGTTAATAGACTCAATCCGGCTTCAAATGGCAATGCAAACCTCAGAGGTGAACCAAACCTACTGCCACAGAATGAGGAAAACAGACTTGGTGATGATTTGACTAGTTGCAGGAGAGGTTGCCTCATGCAGATGATACTCTTCCCATCGAGATGTTATGCTGGCTGCTTGAGAGTCATTGATTACAGCTTGCATGAGAGTCTTAAAACCCCTAAATCAAGGAAGGTAGCCATGTTCCTAAGTCATCTAGGTTCATCTCCCTCTTCTGGAAAGAGCTACCTCCAAAATGTCTCTCCTGCTGGGAAAGTATATATATATATAATATATATAAAATACCATATATATAAAATACCATCCTGGCTGCCCCTCAGCAGGACATTCTGACTTCAGCAGGGGCCTTTCCTGCAGCCAGCATCTCACCCACTGCTTTTCAGGTGGATTAAGTTGTCTATGGAGAGTCCCACAGAAGATTTTCTTGAGGGATTTTCAGAGTTCCTTGTCTCCAGCCAAGTCAGAAATACTGCTAGCACAGCCACCTTGTGGCACTGGAGTATCTGCACTTTCAGTCCCCAGAGACAACAGGAAGCAGAGTCAAGCCAGAGTTCAAAATAAATACATAAAAGTTAAGCAAATATTTTTGAACCTCTGGAGCAGGTTTGGGTTTTGTTTGATTCAAAGTAGTAATAATACTTAGCACTTACAGTGTATTTTATAGTTTGAAAGCACTATGCAGACTTTGCTTAGGTTTGGGGCAATGGTCTGGATCAGCTCACTTGATCTGAATTGGTTTTCCTATGCCTGGAGAGTGTATTTGAGAAGTCAGAAGAAATAAGCAGGAATATTTTTTGTCTTTTGGGTTCTTCATTCAACTTTTGCCACTGGCCTCTTTTGTAGGAAAACATTCCCCCTCTTTCTATCTTATTTACCCAACAGAGAACATGTTCTTCAGCCTCACTTGTGGGCCTGTTGTCAGCTGTAATTTCAATGACACATCTAAGGTCCTCTGACAGTAGCTACTGTTTCTCATTTGCCTAGTGAAAAGTAAAAACTAAATTGTGAATGGCATATATCCTGGCAACTAAACAGCTAAAACCATCCACAATTACCTACATTGTTCTAACAGTAATCCCACTGCCTAAG